>NC_092333.1:347882500-348518333 GCF_046630445.1 Rutidosis leptorrhynchoides | reverse complement strand
TATTTATAATATCAAATGAGATTTTAAATTATTATATTATCATGATAATATGATGTATGAATATCTCTTAATATGATATATATACATTAAATGTCGTTACAAGGATAATCGTTACATATATGTCTTGTTTCAAAATCATTAAGTTAGTAGTCTTGCTTTTACATATGTAGTTCATTGTTAATATACTTAATGATATGTTTACTTATCATAATATCATGTTAACTATATATATATCCATATATATGTCATCATATAGTTTTTACAAGTTTTAACGTTCGTGAATCACCGGTCAACTTGGGTGGTCAATTGACTATATGAAACCTATTTCAATTAATCAAGTCTTAACAAGTTTGATTGCTTAATATGTTGGAAACACTTAATCATGTAAATAACAATTTCAATTAATATATATATATAAACATGGAAAAGTTCGGGTCACTACATTGTGGGTCATGATTGAGTGTTATACAACACGTGTATACTATGTACTACTAATTGTGGACTACTAACTGTGGACTACTAACTGTGGACTACTAATTGTGGACTACTAACGTTGGACTGCTAACTTGACAACTTAAACAATCACATGTGATTGAAAATATAAACTTAAACAATCACACGTGATTGAAAATATGAACTTAAACAATCACATGTGATTGAAGATATGATATGAATAATAGTTGTATTATATTTTGATATACATATATATTTGTCATAACCCGTCCTTAACCATAAGAACGAGTTAGATAACGTATGATTTCATTGCGAGGTATTGACCTCTATATGCGACATTTTTAAAAGAACAACTGCATTTATTTTACATTACAAACCATAACTCTTATTTTAATACAAGCTTTAGACAATAAAAAGATGATTATCGTTTAGCGATAATCTTAGACTTACAAACTTTACATGTGATGATAACAATACGATTTCTAGCATATTTTACATTACAATTCCTCGGATATGCAGTTTTATTTTTGACACAAATATGCATACTCAAGATCTTGCTTAAATTCAACATGTTGCAGCGGAAGCTTTTAGTTATCACCTGAGAATAAACATGCTTAAAACGTCAACATAAAGTTGGTGAGATATAGGTTTAATGCCGGCAGCAATATATATATATAGACCACAAGATTTCATATATAAACATTTTAATAAAAGTATTCTAAGTGGTTGAGCACTTGGTAACCATACTTAACATTTAATCACGTCGCATATTCCCTTTATTATGAAATCTTACTATACTGTACCAAGTATAGTCACGAAACGAAGTACTGTGCAACCGTTGAATACTGGTCGTCCAGTCCGGTTGGGGTTGTCAGGCCCGATAGATCTATCAACAGGATTCGCGTTTACAATACCGCTGTAAATAATAGTTACCAAGCTACAGGGAAGTATGCCAGTGGTACAACTCAACGTAGAATATATTTTTCAGTTACTTGTGTCCATATCGTAAAACATAAAATACATGTATTCTCATCCCGAAATATTTAGAGTTTAAAAGTGGGACTATATACTCACTTTTGCCTTGAAGATATATATATTTTAACTTGGTCTCCGGTTGATATCACGAACCTATCCATATATAGTTTATCAATATATTTCCATTTTAAACAATCGTCACATATATATACTTATTATACTTTTAATAGTTTTAATAATTTCTTAGTCCGTAGTTAGCAGTCCGATGTTAGTAATTCAATTTTAATGGTTCATATTTAGGTGTTTAATAAATAAAACCCCCATCGAAATAAATAAAACCCCATCGTATTTGTATTGGTCGGGATTAATCTTGACCCATGGTACCGGTGTTGTCAAATGACGTGTTGCGTACATAAAGTACCGGTGTTGTCAAATGACGTGTTGCGTACAATCATGGGATCTTATGATTAATCTTCTCGTATTGTTTACGGGTGGTCCTGAAATATATAAAATTAAATTATGAGTACATATATATAAAATATCATGTTATTTTAGAAAGATGTGATTCATTTAATTTTTCTCCAATTATTTTCGTGGCTAAACTAGTTTTGGATATCCGATCTTGTTTTGGTCATAGTTTCTTCGTTACAACTCCGTTTCCGTTGGTTCAACTTGCCACTTCCTTGGATCGAGTTCTTCTTTAAGACTATGAACTGTAAATACCTTAGTTTGTATTCGAAATCACAGGTCATAGGTCAAACTTTGGTGAAACTTATGAAGTTGATCATTTTCCCTTATGTAAACAACATTAAATGATTATTTTTCTAAAAATACTTATACTTTGAGTTAAATCATGAAATTTTTATGTGTTATCATATTCATAGTAAATATCAATTTTCCAGAAAATAAGCCTCCAATTCAAAGTTCAAGATAGTTTTTAATTATCCAACCCAAAACAGCCCCCGGTTACACTCCGACGTCGTAAATTCAGTTTTTAAGGTGTTCTTTGAAAAACCAAGTTATACCTTGCTAAATTAGCATATATTTATGATATATTACAGGTCTTGAAGTATTTTAAAAGTTAAGTTAGAAGGATCTATTTAGTTTGCAAACAAGTTTGAAATCATTCAAACTATGTTCTTGTTGTTAAAATTGTATACCATAAAATATGATAGTTATATATATATATGAATCGAATAAGGTTATGAACAAAGTTACTACCTCAAGTTACTTGGACAAGATTGCTGTAAAAGAGGAGTAAAAACCTAGAACCAAAAGAGTGATGGAATTGGATGAAAGATTGGAAGTAAACTTGTGTTCTTGGAAGGATTCTTGAAGTGTTTTTGTAAGGGTTTTCTTATGATGATTAAGTGATGTTTTTGGAACTAGATCTTCATGGTTGTGAGCTAAGATGGTTAAGGGGTTTAAGGCTCATGAAAGTGTGTGTGTTTAGCTAGAAAATGGAAGTGAAAATGAATCAAAATGGAGTACTCCTTGCCCTTTAAAAAACGTGAATGGGGGGAGACAAAGACAAGTTTTCCTTTTGTTATTTTGTATGACTTTCAATGATAGCATCCAATTTCTAATTACCTTATACATAAGGCATGAACAAGGGCTGGTTGGTGGTGATTTGATGTGTATATACCAATAGTAAATACGTATAGAAGCTAGGTATGATACGGGTACATATACCCTAGATATACGTATAGAAATCTTGTGAAAACGGAACGAGAATTCAAATATAGCTATCTTTTGTGAATATACTTATATTGTTTTATGTATTTAAGTCCTTAAAAGTGATTAAATACATTACATATACGATATATGTATAAACATTATAGGTCATAAGTATTTATGTCAAATAACGTTACGTATGGTTATCGTTTTGAAAACTTAAGTTAGTAGATTCAAAATATACTTATAACTTATTGTTATTAATACAAAATGAGGTATTACAACATCCTTAGATCATGTTAAATATGTATATATACATATATATACACAAACGTATAATTATCATATGTTATATAGTTCGTGATATCATCGGTCAACTAGACGGTCAAACGTTGTGTAAAACTCATTTCAAAAACATAAATCTCAACAATTTGGATTGCTTATCATGTTAGTAAGGTTTAATTTATGTAAATATTAATCTTATAAGTATAAATTGATCGAAAAAGTCCGGGTCATTACAGTACCTACCCGTTAAATAAATTTCGTCCCGAAATTTTAAAATCGTACCTATTTTGCGTCATCGGGAAACAAATGCGGGTATTTTTGTTTCATTTGATCCTATTGCTCCCAAGTAAACTCGGGACCTCTTCGTGCATTCCAACGAACTTTAACGATCGATATGTTGCTCTGCTTGAGCCGTTTAACTTCACGGTCCATGATCTCGATTGGTTCTTCTATGAATTGTAGTTTCTCGTCAACTTGAATTTCTTCAAGAGGAATGGTGAGGTCTTCCTTTGCAAGACACTTTTTAAGGTTTGAGACGTGAAATGTATTATGTACTCCGGCGAGTTGTTGCGGTAACTCGAGTCGATAAGCTACAGGTCCAATGCGTTCGATGATCTTGAACGGGCCTACATATCTTGGGTTCAGTTTACCTCTTTTACCGAAACGTATTACACCTTTCCAAGGTGACACCTTTAGCATAACCATGTCACCGATCTGAAACTCTAATGGTTTCCTTCGGACATCGGCGTAGCTCTTTTGGCGACTACGGGCTGTTTTCAATCTCTCCTTGATTTGTACTATCTTCTCAGTAGTTTCGTGTATGATCTCGGGACCAGTTAATTGTCGATCTCCTACTTCATTCCAACAAATAGGAGATCTACACTTCCTTCCGTACAATGCTTCGAATGGCGCAACTTTAATGCTCGCATGATAACTATTATTATACGAGAATTCTGCTAATGGTAGATATTTATCCCATCCGTTTCCAAAATCGATCACACATGCCCTGAGCATGTCTTCAAGAGTCTGAATTGTTCTTTCACTCTGCCCGTCGGTTTGCGGATGATATGCGGTACTCATATCCAAACGAGTTCCTAGTGTCTCCTGTAGTGATTGCCAGAACTTTGAGGTAAATCTACTATCACGATCAGATATAATGGAAATAGGTATTCCATTCCTTGAAACTATTTCCTTTATATATAATCGTAATAATTTCTCCATTCTATCCATTTCCTTTATAGGCAAGAAATGTGCAGATTTGGTAAGACGATCAACAATTACCCAAATAGTGTCGTATCCCCAGGCAGTCTTTGGTAACTTTGTGATGAAATCCATGGTAATACCGTCCCATTTCCATTCTGGGATTTCTGGTTGTTGAAGTAATCCTGACGGCTTCTGGTGTTCTGCTTTGACTTTGGAACAAGTTAAACATTCCCCAACATATGTTGCAACGTCTGTCTTCAAATTAGGCCACCAATAATGCGTCTTAAGATCTTGATACATCTTTCCAACTCCAGGATGTATCGAGTATCTTGTATTATGTGCCTCATTCAATATTAACTTCCTTAATCCACCCAACTTTGGTACCCAAATACGGTTTGCAAAATATCGAATTCCATCTTCCCGCATAACGAGTTGCTTCTCATACTTCTTCATTATTTCATTTCCTATATTTTCTTTAGTAAGTGCTTCTCGTTGAACTTCTTTGATTTGTGAGTTGAGATTCATGCGAATTTTTATGTTCATCGCTCGTACTCGAATTGGTTCTCGTTCCTTTCTGCTTAGTGCGTCAGCCACCACATTCGCTTTCCCGGGATGATAACGAATTTCACAATCATAGTCGTTTATTAACCCGACCCACCTACGTTGCCTCATGTTCAGCTGTTTCTGATCAAAAATATGTTGAAGGCTTTTATGATCAGTAAACACAGTGCATTTAACCCCATACAAGTAGTGTCTCCATATCTTCAATGCAAACACGACTACTCCCAATTCTAGATCATGCGTCGTATAATTCCGCTCATGAATCTTCAATTGTCGGGATGCGTATGCAATAACTTTCTTCCGTTGCATAAGAACGCAACCAAAACCTTGCCGCGAAGCATCACAATATATTTCAAAATCATCGTTCCCTTCTGGTAACGATAAAATAGGCGCCGTAGTCAACTTCTTTTTCAGTAATTGAAATGCACTCTCCTGCTCAGAAGTCCATTCATATTTCTTCCCTTTTTGCGTTAACGCTGTCAACGGCTTAGCTATTCGGGAAAAATCTTGAATAAACCTTCTATAATAACCGGCTAAACCCAAAAATTGGCGTATCTGCATTGGTGTCTTAGGAGTCTCCCATTTTTCAATGGCTTCAATTTTTGCTGGATCAACCTGAATTCCTTTGCTACTAACAACGTGGCCAAGAAATTGCACTTCTTTCAACCAGAAAGCACATTTAGAAAATTTAGCATATAGCTGTTCTTTTCTCAACAACTCTAATATCAACCTTAAATGCTGCTCATGCTCTTGCTCACTCTTGGAATAGATAAGAATATCATCAATGAAAACGATAACAAACTTATCTAAATACGAACTACAAACTCGATTCATGAGGTCCATGAATACAGCTGGCGCATTTGTCAACCCAAACGGCATGACCAAAAATTCATAATGACCGTAACGTGTCCGAAAAGCAGTTTTCGGTATATCATCTTCTTTGACGCGTAATTGATGATAGCCCGATCTTAGGTCGATTTTTGAATAAACACATGATCCTTGCAGTTGATCAAATAAGTCATCAATTCTCGGTAGTGGATACCGATTCTTGATAGTTAACTTATTTAATTCACGATAATCTATACACATCCTAAAAGATCCATCTTTCTTTTTAACAAATAGAATCGGAGCTCCCCACGGTGAAGTACTTGGTCGTATGAATCCACGATCCAGTAATTCTTTTAACTGACTCTGAAGTTCTTTTAACTCGGACGGTGCAAGTCTATATGGAGCACGAGCCACTGGTGCAGCTCCTGGTACTAAATCTATTTGAAATTCCACAGATCTAAATGGAGGTAATCCCGGCAACTCTTCCGGAAAAACTTCAGGAAAATCTCTTCCCACAGGCACGTCGTTGATGCACTTCTCTTTTTCTTTCTTTTCGACTTTATTAACATGTGCTAGAATAGCATAACATCCCTTTTCTAAATACTTCTTGACTTTCAAACAACTAATGAGTTTTAGCTTTGAATTACCATTCTCTCCATAAATCATCACCGGCATTTTATCCTTACCAGGAATGCGAATTGCCTTCTTGGCACACACAACTTCAGCTCCTACTTTGGACATCCAGTCCATGCTGACTATTACATCAAAACTTCCTAATTCTACGGGTATCAAGTCAATTTTAAACGTTTCTCCGGCTAAATTTATTTTACAATCACGACAAATTTTATCGGCTTTAATTAGTTTACCATTAGCTAACTCAATCATGTACTTAGCATCTAGAGGTAATGATGAACAATTCAATTTAGTGTAAAAATTTCTACACACGTAACTTCTATCGACACCAGTATCAAATATAATAGATGCTGATAAGTTATTAATGGTAAACGTACCCGTAACAAGCTCCGGGTCTTCACATGCCTCTCTAGCATTAATAATAAATGCTCTCCCACGTGCAGGTCTGATATTCTTCTCAGGATTCGGGCACTGGCTCTTATAGTGACCTTGTTTTCCACACCCATAACAAGTAATGGTAGCCAAAGCAGTTCTATTTGCATTGGTGGCAGGAGTCTTGGTACCATTTGTATTTGTAACGAGAGCCCTACAATCTTCAGCAAGATGACCCTTTCGATTACATTTGTTGCATACCACATTACAGTAGCCAGAGTGATGTTTGTGGCATCGGTTACATAAAGGATTTTGTCCTTTGTAACCAAAGCTTAAACCACTACCCGCACCTTGCGTGATTTCTTGTTTCTTAAAAGATTGTTGTTGGTTACCTCGATCATAATTTCCATTCCACTTTCTTTTGTTACCTGATACCTTCACATCAGTATTGGATACTTTCTTATCCATGATGACCTGATCCATTAGCTCGTTTGCCATGGTTATAGCTTCATGAATTGTCTTAGGTTTCGATGCTGTAACATTTGCCTTGACCTTTTTGGGCAAACCATCTTTGTACATTTCAATCTTCCGTTCTTCGGTTGGAACCAATTCAGGACATAGCAAAACTAATTCCATGAATCGCTGATTGTAGTTGGTGATTTCAGTACCAACAACCTTCAGACTTCGTAATTCATCTTCCAACTTCCTAACCTCGTTCCTTGGACAATACTCGTTGATTAACATTATTTTGAATTCTTCCCATGGAGTATCATAAGTTACATCTCCTCCTACAGCCTTCACATAATTTTTACACCACGTGAGTGCACTATCTTGTAAAGTGCACGATGCATACTTGGTCATGTCCTTTTCAACACAACCACTGATTTTAAACACAGTCTCCATCTTTTCTATCCACCGGGTTAAACCGATCGGTCCTTCTGTTCCACTGAATGATGAGGGCTTGCAAGCTTGAAAAGTCTTGTAGGTGCATCCTACACGAGGATTTGGGTTAACTGCAGCAGCTCTTGCAGCTTCGACCCATATCATTCTGTCGTTCACTCGCTGGTTGATGAATTCCTCGACTTCTTGTTCCGTCATTCGATTCAATCGCGCCATTTCCTAATGAAAGAAAATAATTATTCACATGGAATATTATAGATGTAGTGTATATTTATAGTACATTATAGCTTGTTAATAATATGAACCAGGTATTATTATAAAAGCCTTTTCTTCTTATTAGCATTTTATAATTATATCTAGGGTAGTACCTACCCGTTAAAGTTCATACTTAATAGCTTAGTACGAAAATCAATTACTACCACCCAAATAATACTTAACCATGGAAAATTATTGCATTTCACACTTCACTATTTTACATATGCTTATCTTACATCGAACATTAAGCAAACCACACTAATAATATTATACAAAACATTATATGATTCCATGGTTTAATACGGCAGCGCATCGTTTGGTCTATTTTCTAGGACGTTTAGGTTCAAAGAATCGCTTAACGCTTATCCTGGCTGTCTGCCTATATTTTGACTGTGGGGCTGAAGAACTGGATGCCGGGATAGAACGAATAGGAATAGCGGGAATAGGGGTGGTAGTGTCTAGTGGAGTTGGTGCCACATCATCCTTACTAAACTCGGGATTTGAATTTTCTAATTCATTAGCCTTTCGTTTCTTTCCTAGTTCGAACTTGTCTTTTGTAATTTCCTGTATTTCTTCCTCGGGTTCACTTTCCTCCTCGGGTTCACTTTCCTCCTCGGGTTCACTTTCCGGGTTCTCTATAGTCGGTTCATCCGGAATTTGTGAGTCTTCCCCAAAGATATTATTTTCGTCATCGGATAGGTTAATGACTGGAACACCATCTGAAGATTCTGGTTCGGAGTCGCTGAATGTGATAACAAGTTTTGAGCCCGACATCTATCACACAACAACTAACCCATTAGTACTACATAATATTTACATATAAATTTTAACCAACAATGATAAGCAATGGTTTTTAAATCAGACCCGGTCAAAGTTCAGACTAACTAATGTATCCTAACGACTTATCAGTTAGACACACTAATGCAAACCTAGTTCGCTAAGACCACCGCTCTGATACCACATGTCATAACCCGTCCTTAACCATAAGAACGAGTTAGATAACGTATGATTTCATTGCGAGGTATTGACCTCTATATGCGACATTTTTAAAAGAACAACTGCATTTATTTTACATTACAAACCATAACTCTTATTTTAATACAAGCTTTAGACAATAAAAAGATGATTATCGTTTAGCGATAATCTTAGACTTACAAACTTTACATGTGATGATAACAATACGATTTCTAGCATATTTTACATTACAATTCCTCGGATATGCAGTTTTATTTTTGACACAAATATGCATACTCAAGATCTTGCTTAAATTCAACATGTTGCAGCGGAAGCTTTTAGTTATCACCTGAGAATAAACATGCTTAAAACGTCAACATAAAGTTGGTGAGATATAGGTTTAATGCCGGCAGCAATATATATATATAGACCACAAGATTTCATATATAAACATTTTAATAAAAGTATTCTAAGTGGTTGAGCACTTGGTAACCATACTTAACATTTAATCACGTCGCATATTCCCTTTATTATGAAATCTTACTACACTGTACCAAGTATAGTCACGAAACGAAGTACTGTGCAACCGTTGAATACTGGTCGTCCAGTCCGGTTGGGGTTGTCAGGCCCGATAGATCTATCAACAGGATTCGCGTTTACAATACCGCTGTAAATAATAGTTACCAAGCTACAGGGAAGTATGCCAGTGGTATAACTCAACGTAGAATATATTTTTCAGTTACTTGTGTCCATATCGTAAAACATAAAATACATGTATTCTCATCCCGAAATATTTAGAGTTTAAAAGTGGGACTATATACTCACTTTTGCCTTGAAGATATATATATTTTGACTTGGTCTCCGGTTGATATCACGAACCTATCCATATATAGTTTATCAATATATTTCCATTTTAAACAATCGTCACATATATATACTTATTATACTTTTAATAGTTTTAATAATTTCTTAGTCCGTAGTTAGCAGTCCGATGTTAGTAATTCAATTTTAATGGTTCATATTTAGGTGTTTAATAAATAAAACCCCCATCGAAATAAATAAAACCCCATCGTATTTGTATTGGTCGGGATTAATCTTGACCCATGGTACCGGTGTTGTCAAATGACGTGTTGCGTACATAAAGTACCGGTGTTGTCAAATGACGTGTTGCGTACAATCATGGGATCTTATGATTAATCTCCTCGTATTGTTTACGGGTGGTCCTGAAATATATAAAATTAAATTATGAGTACATATATATAAAATATCATGTTATTTTAGAAAGATGTGATTCATTTAATTTTTCTCCAATTATTTTCGTGGCTAAACTAGTTTTGGATATCCGATCTTGTTTTGGTCATAGTTTCTTCGTTACAACTCCGTTTTCGTTGGTTCAACTTGCCACTTCCTTGGATCGAGTTCTTCTTTAAGACTATGAACTGTAAATACCTTAGTTTGTATTCGAAATCACAGGTCATAGGTCAAACTTTGGTGAAACTTATGAAGTTGATCATTTTCCCTTATGTAAACAACATTAAATGATTATGTTTCTAAAAATACTTATACTTTGAGTTAAATCATGAAATTTTTATGTGTTATCATATTCATAGTAAATATCAATTTTCCAGAAAATAAGCCTCCAATTCAAAGTTCAAGATAGTTTTTAATTATCCAACCCAAAACAACCCCCGGTTACACTCCGACGTCGTAAATTCAGTTTTTAAGGTGTTCTTTGAAAAACCAAGTTATACCTTGCTAAATTAGCATATATTTATGATATATTACAGGTCTTGAAGTATTTTAAAAGTTAAGTTAGAAGGATCTATTTAGTTTGCAAACAAGTTTGAAATCATTCAAACTATGTTCTTGTTGTTAAAATTGTATACCATAAAATATGATAGTTATATATATATGAATCGAATAAGGTTATGAACAAAGTTACTACCTCAAGTTACTTGGACAAGATTGCTGTAAAAGAGGAGTAAAAACCTAGAACCAAAAGAGTGATGGAATTGGATGAAAGATTGGAAGTAAACTTGTGTTCTTGGAAGGATTCTTGAAGTGTTTTTGTAAGGGTTTTCTTATGATGATTAAGTGATATTTTTGGAACTAGATCTTCATGGTTATGAGCTGAGATGGTTAAGGGGTTTAAGGCTCATGAAAGTGTGTGTGTTTAGCTAGAAAATGGAAGTGAAAATGAATCAAAATGGAGTACTCCTTGCCCTTTAAAAAACGTGAATGGGGGGAGACAAAGACAAGTTTTCCTTTTGTTATTTTGTATGACTTTCAATGATAGCATCCAATTTCTAATTACCTTATACATAAGGCATGAACAAGGGCTGGTTGGTGGTGATTTGATGTGTATATACCAATAGTAAATACGTATAGAAGCTAGGTATGATACGGGTACATATACCCTAGATATACGTATAGAAATCTTGTGAAAACGGAACGAGAATTCAAATATAGCTATCTTTTGTGAATATACTTATATTGTTTTATGTATTTAAGTCCTTAAAAGTGATTAAATACATTACATATACGATATATGTATAAACATTATAGGTCATAAGTATTTATGTCAAATAACGTTACGTATGGTTATCGTTTTGAAAACTTAAGTTAGTACTTATAACTTATTGTTATTAATACAAAATGAGGTATTACAACATCCTTAGATCATGTTAAATATGTATATATACATATATATACACAAACGTATAATTACCATATGTTATATAGTTCGTGATATCATCGGTCAACTAGACGGTCAAACGTTGTGTAAAACTCATTTCAAAAACATAAATCTCAACAATTTGGATTGCTTATCATGTTAGTAAGGTTTAATTTATGTAAATATTAATCTTATAAGTATAAATTGATCGAAAAAGTCCGGGTCATTACAATATTTGTTACAGGTTCGTGAATCCAATGACGACCGCCATATTTTTAATAAGTTGAAAACTTATTATTAATATACTTTTACTACCATGAGTATATAGTCCCATTTTTAAACTCTAAAAATATTTTGGGATGAGAATACATGCATTTTATGTTTTACGCCATGGACACAAGTACTTAAAATATATTCTACGTTGACTTGTACCAACTTGCATATCTTCCCTAATAGCTTGGTAACTAATATTTACATGTTATAAGAACATGTAAGCGCGAATCCTATTGATAGATCTATTGGGTTTGACAACCCCAACCGGGCTAGTCGCTCTAGTATCGTAAAAGGTTGCATAGTACTTCGTTTTTACTACACTTGGTACAGTGTAGGGAGATTTCATAATAAAGGGAATATGCTACATTTATGGTTAAGTATGGTTACCGAAGCGCTCAACAACTTATAGAATATCTTTATTGAAATGTTTATAACTATGAAATCTTGTGTCCTATAATTATATCGATGCTAGCTTTAAACCTATATATCTCACCAACCTTTGTGTTGACTGTTTAAGCATGTTTATTCTCAGGTCCTTAAGAAAGTCTTCCGTTGTTGCATTATCTGAGCAAGCTGTGCATGGAGTCTCATGCTTTTGTTTAAATGAAGTGTTGCATTCAATAAAACCTTTGTCATGTATTATATTCGACTGTTATGTCACGCATGTAGTATTTGGAAACCGATGTATCATGGGGATTATTTTTAAATAATCGCCCACTTGTTTAAAACATGCATTATGTATAATAATGATGTGCTTTTCATGAAACGAATGCAATTTTTTTCTAAAACGTATTATATAGAGGTCAAATACCTCGCTATGGGACCAATGAATAACGTACTGCATTTATAGTAATATGGACGGGTCGTTTCAACAAATCCTTATTTTAGAAAATTCATAAAAATTTGAAAAGTTAAAATCCAAAAAGATATGAATTTGTCATGAATAATTGTTATTTTTAACATCATACCGAGTCTGGAAACAAAAAGTCCAGATTCAGTAAATCTCAAAATGCTCAAAATTCACTCAATCTTGAATTTTAAGGAAAATATTATAAACTTGTGAATTTTCTGAGAATGAGTTGTCAATCTTGAAGTTATATTGTTTAAAATATGAAATTAGACTGCATTCGGTATTTTAGGCCCCTTTGGTAAGGCCCAATCTTGACTCATTTTCAGTATCTATAAATAGAAGAGTCAAAGTCAAAGACTATTACATTTTCTTAAGCTTATACCGAATCTAATTATCTTACCGAGTCTTTGCTAATCTACCGAGTCCGTTCAATATTTACTTCAATTCTTTGGTAATTTCTTCTTTTAATCAAGTTTGTGATATACATGTTATAGATTTGAGTTGAATGAAAGCATATAAACTAGAAAAGATCTCATCTTACATGATTTAGAACTTCAATTTGTAAAAACTTTGAACGAAACCGAATCTAAGATAAACTTTAAAATTAAGATTAAATCAAGTTCATTTGATTAAATGCTATGAGATAAAGTTTATTCAGTGATTGAGATGTTGATCTATCAAAGAAGCGAGTCTGATTGCATGATTAATTGATGTTTTAATAGATTCAGTACATACCGAATGTGTTCTTGCTACAGTACCGAGTCTGTTCAAACAATTAACATGATTATCTGAATCTATTGAGCTTTAAATTGATTCTGGTTATGAACTTGAATGTTATATGACTAGAAATGCATGTTAAAAGTATAATATATGAAAATTGAAGATACCGAATCTGATCTATGGTCTTGATACCGAGTCTGATATTCGGTAGATTAAATTTTCATGATCTGAATTTGAAAGTTTGCATGCTTAATCTAGTACATCAAAGTGAAAAGAAAAGCATATTTAGTAACCGAGTCTGTAATATTTCATGGTTACCGTATCTGCTCATGTTTTTTTTGAGAAATAACTAAGTGTTGATTGGATTTTTGGTGTTATTTTTTGAATAATCATGATACTTGTTTTAATTGTTTGAATTCTTAAATTGGTTATCATGATTGTCAAATATTTGTGAATAATTTGAATAAATAATTTTTATAACTTAGAAAATCCATAAAAATCATAAAATTAAAAAATTCAAAGGACTTCAAAGAAAATAAGATTATAGATATGTGTTTACTGTTAACATATTGTGGTCTTCTATTTCTTATTAAAACAGCTAAATGGCGAACAATCACTTCATCAACTCTGAAACCAACATACCCGACAACTACTGGCCGGGTATTCTGGAAAGGCGTGCCATATGGGTGCATTGAGCAATACTGTCAGTGTGGCAGATTTAAGACTTTTGAGTAGAACTATCAAATTTGTTGAAGCTACACAACTCACTGCTATTAATCCACAGGGAGAACCTGCAAGATTTGAGTTTGAACTCGGATGTGTGAATGGTTTAAGGAGAATTACTAAGGCTGATTTCAGGAGGATTTTTCAGCTTCCTCTTGTGAACAATGCTCCTGCATTCCCCTCCACTCAACAAATGATGAATTCTATCTTCCAACTAGGATATAGTGGAGATACTAATGTTACACCTGCTAAGTTTCAAAAGAAATATGTACACTTCTGGTGGTATGTGATCTTCTCGATCATAAACAGGTGTTTTCTAATGACAAGAAGTGGATCTGATAGCTTGATAGTCCCGTTACTGAAGCTGTTCTACTCTTTCACAAGGGTAGAAAACCCAGATTATGCTAAGCTCTTATGGGACACCTCTTCCGAACCCAGCACAACAAGAACCAGTTGAACCAACTCAGGTTAAAGCCCTAGAGGTTGTAGAAGAACCCATAGCACAACCTGGACCTGCTTCCAGCTCACTATAGGTTAACCTGAAATGCCCTAGGGTTATTCGATCCACTAAACCCATGAGGATCAGAGAACGTAGTCCACTTAGGATTGAACCTACCCTATCCACTACACCTGAGGGGAGTGACACTGATTCTTCAGCAACTAAATCATATCCTGAAATACCGAAGAAGAGGGTGCATTATATCCCTGATGAGATGATTCAGACTCTACCAACCCAATGCGTAACTAGATCTAGGACTTCGACTCCTATCTTTCACCAAACAGTTACTCAAACCATTGGTGATACGGATCATGACTTAGAACCAACTAGGTCACCTTCACGCATCTCCGTATCACATCCAATAATAACAATAATCCCTACATAAAATGAAGTGCAAGCTTCGGTAGGCAAGAGAGCTGAAAGCACGGATGGTAAAATGACCAATAAGCTCATCCAACCTAAACATGATTTAAAAATAAATCTCACCAGCAAAGATGCTTTGGCATCTCAAAAGGAAGTAAAGTATTCCTCTACAGTAAAGTCTGCGTTGACTCAATCGATTGAGGAAACTCAATTATTGAAGTCCATAATGGCTAAAGTGGAGCCGAAAAACCTTAAAAATGAACCCTGCGTATTGGCTGGAAATCCGCTTGATATACTTCATCCTAGTGATGTCGTATTGCCTCAACATCAAACAAGGCCTGGAGGTCCGGCTAATCTTGATGAGGGAGATCTGCCGCGTCCCATGGAAACGAGTCAACATGACATTCCTTCAGGAAATTTATTAGACTTCCAGCACACTATTCCCTTGGTTCAAGAAATTGATCCATTGGTTCTAACCACTTCTCATTCGGATCTAGAATATCAAAATCTGAATGTTGAGTCTTTAACTAAAAGAGATGTGCCACCTCATGGTACATTGATGACTTCAGGAGTCGGAGATGAAATCTCCGCGAGAGATAAACCGACGAGTAATTCTTCTACTCTGTCAGAGTCCCATGAGACTAAAATCATGGAGGCGGATGATTTGAAAGAATCTTCACTGGTGACAACTCCGGTTGTTACCCAACGTCCACCAGAAGGGGACAATCTGACTAGTAGTACGTATCAACCCACATATAAGAATAATACCACACTCTTATCCTTATCTGCCATCATAGAAACTCACACACTTCCACCGACATCACCAAAAATATCAGATGCTGCTGCTGCTGTTTCGATTGTTACTTTTCCACCATCACCCCCGCGTCTACCAAATTATTATGATGCTTTGAAGCAAGCTTACTTCAGTCGTATGTATTCTAAGATTAATCTTTATGTTCTTCTACGTCCATCACTCCAAGCTATGTTTCGTGCTCTTCTCTATTAAGTCCTCACCGCAATGATGAACATGACGATTCCGATCCTCAGAATAGACATGAGGGGGAGATAAGACATAGGAGTAGATGGAGAATTTCTTACGGTGAATATTTCCTCTAGGAGTGGTGGTGCAAGGCCTGCTTCAACTTCACAAGCTCAAACTGTTAATGTTGAATCTGAGGTAATGCAAAATTATGATAATGTGATTGAGAATGCAGAGCCTGAGCAAGTGATTATTCCTATTTTGCAAACAACTCAAACTGAGGTTGAAGGAGACAAGTTGATGAGGATTTGAATTTAAGTGATTTTTATCTTGAGAAAACGGATGATGATGGGTTTGTCATTTTAAGCACACTATCTTCTCTATCTGCTATACCTGATGATGTAGAGAAGGTTGATGAAGGGAATCCTGAACCAGATATTCAAAGTGATGATGAAGAGGATTCTACTCATGAAGATGGTGGAGATCAATATGAAAGTCCAAACATGGATGAATTTTTAATCATATTAAAGACGATAATGGTCCAACTGAAAATACAACAAATCCTTCAGAACAACCTACATCATCCAGTTCAAATGAAACTAATGAAAATGAGAGTTCAACTTCTGACACAACAACAAAAAGCCCTACAGTGAATTCCTGGTTTAAATACAACAACGGTTTATTTTTCAAAAATCGGCATCATAGATTACAATTGGGAGTTGAACATGACTTCATGACTTTGAGAAACACGTTCATCGAGGAAAATGCTTATAAGATCTTCCGTATGAACGAGACGCCGATAAGTGAAAGGTTTACCTATATTGGTTCGTGATTGCTTCCAGCTAACGAAAGAAACTGGTATCAGTTTATGTGGAGGAAACATGTCAATAGAAATGAAGATGATTTGTGGTTAAAACGAAAGTACCGGATATTAGAGGTGTTAGATATTACTCGAGTGGGAGTTAACATAAGTGTGAAAAAGGACGTCCTCAGTCAGTTCCAAGTTATTATAGAAGATGAGAAGGAGTACAAGTTTACGAAAGCTGATTTTCAAAAACTGGATATGCTTGACATCATTCACATCTACAACTACCTCAGTATTCTCACTATTCGTCCTTATGCTAAAACTAAATATTTGAAAGCTGTAAAGAGATACATGATGGAGATAATAGAAATGATAAGACGTGAAGACTTTCAAATCGGTCTCGAAGCTAAAAGGAAAAAGATTCGAATAACATGTCCGGATCAATTTCTAGAGGGACTAGAGGACATGGGAATGTTTCAAATACTGTTTGAACCAGAAGGGTTTGTATTTGTTAATTCTCAGAAAGAAAAGATGTTCATCCGAACGAAAGAGCTAAACAAATATTCAGATGGTAAACTCAAGGCTGCACTGAAGTATCTCAAGTTCCGTCAAAGTAAGTTTGATGACATTGGCATGAAAATGGGTCTTGAAGAGTTCATTAAGCACATCAGAGATCGTCTAAAACTTCGGATCCGAACTAGACAATTTGAGATTCTTCGTGGCCAAAGGAAAACAAGGTATTTCGAAGAAAATGATGAATATCCATTACATGAGGGAGATCCAAGAAAAGTATGGGGTGTCTGGAAACCTTCAAAAAAGATTTCAGATAATCAAGTTGAATTTTCTGACCCCACTGGTACAAGATGGAAAGCTACATTTGGACCTCTTAAGATAACACAATAGGATTACAATGTAATTTTCACATTTAAAACTAAGGGGGAGATTGTTAGGACCCCGAAATGTATATAGTGCTAATGTGAAACAAGCCTAAATGATGGTTCCTTAGAAGAGGGGTATATAAGGAACCTTAGTAGTCCTAATTAGATAGCCATTGCATTGTAAACTAGTTTTGGAAGCTGTGGAATGTAAATTTATCGATTCTCTCTAATACCGAGTCTGTTCATACCTTACCGAGTCTCACTCAATCTTATCACATCTTTGATTCTCACTATGATCTAACCTATCAACCCATGCACTTATCGAACATAGCAAGCTCCGTTGATCTCAATGGAGGCGCACGATTTATATTAGCGTTAAAACCGTATCGCCATTGACCTATGTTGGTGCAAGAGGAAGGAATAAATGTGTTGTCAAAAAAAAAGAAATTCTCTTTCCAGTTGGGCGGAATTCTCCACTTGATCTCACGCGTGAACTCTCGATTATCCTTAAAGCAGTATCAGCCCTGGTCGAGTCGCTTGTAGCTAAAAATATTCTCTAAAAGGTTAATTGTCAGCATGAAATCATGCGCATGGCACCACATCTGAAACAGCGAGACTCTACAAGCACTGTTCGGTCCAGCTGGCCAACATTGATGTTAAAATGAGATAGTACGAGCATGAAAAAATTGGTGGGAGGAGTGTGTATGTTACCTCTCTCCATCACCAAATCAAAAATTGCAACCTTACCATGCGGGGGGCGATTGGCGTGCTCACGAAAACTTGGAACGGACGGATTAAATTCTTTAATAGGAGGGTACCACGCAATCAGTTTCTCAATGAATTCTGGGCTAACATCAGACATGATAGACCCTACATTCAAAAAATCGGCGCTCGCGCTACTTGCAGTTGTTATATGATGTGTGTGTGGGATGAAACAAGATAAAAGTGAAGAATAAAATGAGAAGATTGACAATATTTATAGGGGAGAAAAAGGAGGAAAGAGAATACAGAACGAATCTGAACCTTACACGTGTTAGATTAGATCTGACGATGAATTAAAGAATTCAATGAGCTGACTGTGAAAGCGACAGTTACAAAACTCCATAATGGTTACATCAGAACTATCATATCACAACTAAATATGAAATGACCATAGTTCTATGCCATGCACTAATGAACTGTGCATACCAGAGAACTTGGGGGACTTAATGACGTGCATAAAATCAGCTAACATTGTGCACAAGCTTTTGACTGCAGCTGCACACCCAATCATCTTTAAGGGCCAATAGCAGCAATATGTGACGCAGCTCAGCTAATGTCATTGCTCATCAAGTATCGCGCTATCAGGGAGATGCGCGGAATAATTACGAAGACAGGATAAGACAAAGGATAGTACAGAACATGCAGGACATAATCTTCACGGTCGTACTAGTAGCAAGATGTGGCAGAGCAGCATGATATGGAGGGGACCATGTGAGTGCACGATTCATGCGACATAATAGTACTATTCTGTACCATCCTGGCCCCTCCCATTTTTCTTGTCACCTACGTGGTAGGAAAAAGACAGCCACCCTCACCTATAAAACACACACAAGATAGATAGAGAGAGAGAGAGAGAGAGAGAGAGAGAAAACTATCACCTGTTAGAGTGCTCTATCTGCGCAATCATAAATACGGTTCTCAGGTAACATTATTTGAACATCAAATCCTAACACCGTCCACGAGCCATCAACTCCGGTTAACATGAATGATGGTGGGTTACGTTTAACCACCCTTTCTGAGATCGTCATCTCGTATGAGGGTTATTCATGGTACTCCAGACCGGAGAGTTAAACTCAAGAAACCTTTAAATCTCCCTATATTGTTGATCTTGCATGAACCGAACCCGTTGGACTAATTTTTGCTTTATCACTGATATCGCTCAAATTATACATATATTACATCGCGATATCGGTTCTTTATTGTCATTTATTTGCAGAAATGTGAATAATTTGGTGATTAATTGAGATAAAATGATGAATATAGTACCAGAGGTCTTCGGGTTAATGTTTTTGGTTGTTTCTTGCTGAGTATTGGTTATATTTGAGCTCAAAGTATGTTTGGACGCGAGAAATTGAAGTCCCGGCCGTAATACATTGACAGAACTTGAAAGAATCGAAAATAGATGGATCCCGGCTGTGATACATTGATCACGGTCGCGATGTTGATAATGGATCCTAGTCGCGATGGCCTGATCGCGGTCGCGATACGGGCCCGTTCAGGTGACTTTTTGTGCAGCTATTTATAGTCGAGGTTCTTAACCCTTAAAAGGTGTGCAGTTTTCCATCTACGAATTAAAGAGGCCTTTGAAGACCTAAACCCTACCATTGAAGACTTGATTATCCTTTGCTTCTATTTGATTAATCATAACGTTCAGTACTAGTTTTTATCATCAGTTTATCATTGTAATCATGAATACTCTTAGTTTTTATTGTTTATTCGTTTCTTGCTACTATAATATGTTAGGCTAAATAGTTTGGTGTTTGCTTGAATGCGAAACTATGAATATTGGATTGTTCTATCATTTAGATTTAATGCTTTGTGATTGAAATTGATATTGTTTGATTGAAGATCTATTCTTATGCATGTTCTATGTTATTAATTGAATTACTTAGATTGTTAATCGTTTAATGTGAGTTAGATTGAGATGCAATGTATGCTTCAACACTTAGGTGATCTAGACAATTAAAGAAGTGATTTCAAGTGATTGTGTCATTGATTTAATTGGTAATTGAAAGGCTTGTGAACTGCATAAGAGTGTAATTATTGCAAGTGATTGTTATAATTAGGATTTTACGTGAGTTTAGTCTAAATCAAGTCTCATTAGTTTTTATCAAATATAGTTTAATCTTTTGAAGTGTGTTTATGTGAGTTTACTCACTTTGACTGGTTAGAACTTTGTGAGAAGTCATTCAGCTATATTAAGGACATAATAATCAGTAATAATCGCAAGAACAATCCATATTAATAGTGAATCATTTAATTAGATACTATTTTATCTTAATTGTTAATTCATTTTATTCACTTGACATTAATTGCGTGAATTAAAATACAAACCAACTCTTTTATTAAATCTCTAAGATAATTACTAGTTTTAAGATCTCGATTAAACTGCTCTCTGTGGAACGAACTGGTCAAATTACTTATAGATTGTTTCATGATCGGTTTATAGTTGCCTGTAAGTGTGTGATAATTGTTAAGTTTTTAGCTAGTTATTTTAAGGTACGATTTCACATATCAATCACCCATCATAACGAATCCGAAAACACACGAGATTTACCCTACTACACCTGTACCCACCCTATGCATACATATGCATATAATACATTTACACTCACCTCGTAAACTAGATGGATTCTACACTTGATCTTCTCGCCGAACATCAATGTAAATTACCTATTACATCAACACTAGTCAACTAATGCAAAGTTGACATAAATAACACCTAAGGTCTTCAATACAAATTTTTGCCCATTTTGCACTTGACCTCACAAACGAGTCTAAGACACCCACAATCACCAACTACTAGTGGTTATGCCTATATCACATAAAATACCCAAAATAATGGGTCTCCATTACATGACCTCATCAAACCCGCATAAACCATGTTTTTGACTCTTTTTCAAAATCGAGCTTTTTTGACCAAAACACAAGTTCAAATAACCAACACAATACTAATAACTAGTGTTCTAGTGGTTTTACAATAAAAAACCAAGACCTTTAGCTTTTAAATTCATAACCTAAACCAAAATCCACCATTAAAGGTTTTAAAACCTCAATGGCTAGCTACAATTACCCATTTATGAGCTAAATGAGTTTCCTTAAGAACATGCAAGTTCATAAACTAACCAAAATCTCAATTATTTGGAATTAGGACTTACCACCACAACCAAAACGTAGCTAAGAACAAGAGGAAAAACTTTAATACTTGAACTTTGTTTAGAATCAAGGTTCTTCTTCAAATTCTTGCACTTTCTCACTCTAACATCCACTTCCTCTATTTGAAAGTGGGTTTAGATCTGGAAAGTGAAGGTTTCAGGCCTCGTAGAGTGTAATAAACCGGCCTAAAATGAAAAGACCATAATACCCTCCTTATTTTCCCATATCTACAAAGACCCAAAGATTTTTCCACCCACTTACAGGTGCGCTGCACCTGTCTGAAGGAAAAACAGGTTCTTACACTCAAGGTACACATTGCACAATAGTATGGTATAGGCACACTCCCACATCATGAACATGCTCTTGACATGTCAACATCAATAATACTTTATTAGTGTTGGTCATTACTTATAATGGACATACCTTTTACATGTCTACCAAGTATATGGTTGGAGGTATCAATTTGAAGTGGTCACACATTATTCTGTAACAAAATGATATATTCGTGGATGTCACATACTAAATGCTGACAGTTATCTTTCTAGAAGGAGGAATTTTTATAAACAACAACATTGTTATCGGTTCACAATCATAACAATTACCCTTCATAAAGCATACAATATCGATCAACATATTATAATAAATTGATCTTCTTTAACCACCTACGAGATTCTTTAATCTTGATTGGGTTTGCATGTTTATCATAGTGTTAAGGGTCAATCGCTCATACAACTTGAAGTATTTGCACTTAAAAGGTAAAATTATGTGGATAGTCCATGCGGATTCCCTAAAATTACTTATTTAATCTCTAAACTTTTTTCTTTCATTTCTAGTCCTTGTGGTTTACAAATCTTGCGTGAATAGTCCAAGCATCTGACAATCGTCAAATTTTTTCGTTAAGTCTTGGCACGTATATATCACCTGGGATAATTTCGGTATTTTACTTCTTCCTTTCTCCTCATCTTTCATTAATATGTTCAAATCATAACCCTAAAGATTAATATTATATTTTACATAACCTGTAAATCAGATCAAATTTAAATCACATAGAATGGAGGTTACGTGAATTCACTTCTCGTCGGATATCAGTGTGGAAACTTCACTTACCACGTGCATCTTGGCTCCTCAATTAATGAGCATTTCACTAACCACTTGAGGAGCGGTAACAAGACCTACATTATGGTCTGATAGCTACGGTCACACACAGTTCCTATACAAACCAATGCCTTAAGCCACTCAGCCATACCTACAAGTTTTTAATCAAAATCGAATTTGATGTTCCGAGTTTGATTGGTTATCCGAAGGGCTATCTGATCTGATCAATTGTGTAAGCCATAGCGCTAACGCGCGTACTATTTCGGGGACTATATCCAAATCTATGGATCTCACCAGCATCAAATTGAGATTCCATCAAAATTCTGCATTAAAAACTTAACTTCAATCTAACAAAAACATTCACTTCCTTTTCTCATATCACTAAGTAAATTTAATGATTTAGCCCTAAAACTATTAATTTCGGATTTAGCCCTAAAACTGCAACGTATGTTAAATTAACAAATAAATCAAAGACTTCCCCTTTAATTAACAATTAAATCAAAGACTTCTCCTTTATGGATACACCTGCTTATGGTTAACTCCTTAAATTTATTTACTTATATAATGTATTTATCAAAAATATTATTGGTAGATATGTGAATGTAATTTTGTCTACATTTAGAGTTCTTGGATTGCTTATTTATAAATATTTTGTTGGTGTTTGAATACCAAAATTACCATCACGTGATATAAATAAATCACAAGGACTGTCAGACTTGATACTATCTGTTGATGTGCACAAAACAGATGGTTTATTTTATGCGGTGTCGTTAGGTCGCTAAACGTCTATTAAGTGTTCAACAGAGATTAGTGGTTTTAATTAATAATTGCGGAGCCTAAATCTACTACTCCTTCTGATGGGTGAGCAAGGGAAGTATGATCTAGGGTCGTTCGTTTAAGAAGTCAACATAATCGAACATTTTCTCTATAGTGTAAACCTAGTATTATTTTAAGGAGTAGTTGAGATATATTTTGGTTTTCTAAATCAAGAATAATAAGTGTAGAGATATATAAGTAAATAAAGTAGTAAATGATAAAATTTGTATTCCAGATAAGGCTAAAGCTAGTGCATGTTAATGCTTTGGTTAGTACGATGCTGGATATGTGTAATGTCGGCTCATGGGTACGTTATGACCAGTTACTTGCTATATTATCCTAAACGGCCCCATCAAAGACATGTCACTAGGTAATACCAATAGCCTTGAAGATTCTGAATAGACAACAACACCGCATACCCCCAACTCCAGAGCAACACGACTATGTGAATACACTAGAGGGCTCAGCAATAGAAGTGACCTAGTAAGGTGGCATATTAACGATCCTTAAGGTCTAAACTTTTTTAAGAATAGCTAGAATAAAAGGCATATCATAACCGAGAGTCGTGATGTGTTCCGTGCTTTCGTTAATGATTGGTAAAAGATCAGTTAGGTTCTTATTTAAAAGAAAGTCAATCATGATGAACACCATGGCCAGATTTACAAATGTAAACTCCATGAACATGTTCGGTGTTCCTAACGGTCCAATCCTTTATAATATAAACAAATAGTTCCTGATTTAACTAAAGAATCCCTCAAGTGAAGTGCAATGCCTGAGACCGCGTTATGGTGTAAATGTACATTATCCACATTGAAAGTGTTTCCATGTCCATACATAACAGAGGCATAGAGTACTACAACCGGTGTTCCTCCTCATATACATGGGATGTTTAAATGCTACTGACTACATTAGCATAGCCTGACGCCAACCGTCTACTCCAAGAGTCAATAAGAGTTTCCATTTACAAAAGATATCCTATGTGAATCCATATTGTCGGTTAACATACTACAACTGGTATGCCTTCGTTAAACGTACTATGTATCCGGCAGAGTATTCTTACCAAAGGGTGAAAACAGATAGTGTACTCTGAATCGGAGATCACGACTTAATAACAGAGCCTATAATCACGTTCTATTAGTTGAAAAGGCGATTGAGTTTAGTAATAATCGGAGAGCATCGTAACAGTATCACATTACACATTCATTATTTAAACATCGTAACTAACTACGGCATAACATACACTAAAAGATAATACTCACTAGTCATGGCAACAATATCATCTATCAATAGAATAATGAAATACATTATAGAATATAGTATATAAAGATAAGAGTAGCGTAGATTAATCGAGCTCTGAAAGTACAAAAGTGACAACTTCGGCTGCACCTCCAGTCATTTACAGAATCCAGTTAACGCCTACTCTACGTAATTATCACTAATCGATAATTATTATCATAATCCTAGAGATAGATACTAGAGAAAGGAGTGAGAGCGAGAGTAAATTATGTCTTCAAATGTGTGTTGAAATGGATGATAAATGAGCCTTTTTATAGGAGAAAAATGAGCCTGGCAGCCCGTGTACAGTGCCCGCGGAGAATTGGGCAGCCCGTGGAGAGTCCCCGTGGAATTGCCATGGTTATCCGTAGAGAGTGCCCGTGTAGCTAGTCAATATGGCAGCCCATGTAGGATCTTGGCAACCCATGTCTTGCTATCTGGTAGCCCGTGTGGCTTAGCTTGGAAGCCCATGTTTGGCTTGTTTTCGAGGTCGTAACTTGATTTCATCGTTTTCGCTCTAGATTCTTTGTTTTAAGTCCTTTTTCCCTGATTCTTTTTGCAATGCCCTTGTAATCACTTGATCTACCACATAAAGTGAATAACCACCATATTCTTTGATACAGTCAATTACTTTATTGTTTTTAGGCTTGATATTGGGTATAAAAACATGTAGTTTTTGTCGATATCAAAATATCCCACACTTAGACTTTGCTTGTCCTCAATCAAACTTCTAGCTTTGATTTTCAAGAAATATTTCGAAGTTTCATTTCTATATGCTTAAGCATTTTGATTTTATTTATAAGAGCGAAAATAAGGTGAGTCTTTCTTTGTTGGGGCGAGAAACTATCTCTGCAAGCATGAGAGGAGGTTACATGAATTTTTAGCTATCTCTCATGAGTCACTCAAATCACTCAAGTGTTAATGGTTCCCTATAATCTATGATATGATATCGCTCAATAGCCAGGCATGATGCATTCTTCGTCATAGGCTTGATCGAGACTCAAATTTTTGTTACTCGTGTGATGGCAGAAATAACCATAGCTTCTAGATCATTTGTCATTTATTGTGAAAGAGAGGTGAAAAAGGGTGTCTAGAAATGAAGGGTGATGGTGAAGTGTTTGTGTACTTTGAAGAATATGAGATTCTTTTTAAAGACTTTATTTAGATAAAAAGGATAGATAGGAGTGCGACTAATTTTGTGAAGCACTTTTGAAGTTCTTTGAACTTTTCCCTGTGGAATTTTTGCAACCAAATCTTTGAGTATTCGTTTTCAGACCTCCAGTGGTTCTTTTTGCTTTATAACTTTTGCTCCTTTACTCTAAACTTTGAAAGAGATAATTTTTTTCTTCAAATCAATCTCAGGGAGATTCTACTGGTTGGCTTGTAAGATTCTGTCACAATCTTTGTAAGTGATTGACGACATAATTTTCCGTGTGACGTGATTTTTTTTCTAAGTTTTTTAAGGGTGATGTGAATAGATGGGTGATGGTGGTGAAAATGGAAGGAGGTGAATGATGATGGTGATGATGTAGGGAGAAGAATAGTTTCTTGACAAATGACTAGCTATTATGGTTACACTTATGTCACATTTCGCTACTCGAAAATGTAGACCAGGAGAAAGTTCTGATTCTGAGCACAGACATTGGCACACTCAATGAAAAATAGTGAAGCATTAAAAATGAATGCTTTTCATGGCCTTATTTAGGTGCCTCACAATAATCAATTTAGGTCGAATGTGTCAAGTCATGCAATGCTCTATTAGAGAATCGGTTCATCTCAAAAGATTTATGCCTTAAATAAGCCTTACTTTTTATTGCAAACATTTTAGGTGTTCGAACGTACTTATTCGCAAAGACTTTATATTATTAAAAATTTTGAAATTTGGGTTATAGACAGGGAATCTATGTAATAGGCTGATATGACATCAAAAGGGTGTACACTACCATCCCACACTTAGACGAACATTGTCCCTAATGTTCCTTTTATATGGGGTGAAATCTCACACTTATGATTTTTAGTAAACCCTTTGGGAATATTTGTCTAGTGGGTCTTTGGGGTTTGGAATCCCACACTTAGTGATAAGCAACGATGCGGCTTTATTTGATGTATTTAGAATTTAGAGCTAGTAACAAATAAAAACGAGTACTTCCTATGGGTTGCTGAGGATTCAATTTAAGAAACTGGCTGGCTGGAGGGCAGGTAGCTTCAGCATTCTTGTGGCTTCTTCAATTGTATGCTCTTCTGTCATCACTTATTTACTTATTCTCTTCTACTACTACTTTATTGCACGGGTTGCCTCCCGAGAAGAGCTTTTGTTTAGGATCGTTTGCTCGACCGTAGTCTCGTTCACATGTGGTAGGTCGATAATTTTTCCTGAGTGAAGTCTTCACTGAGAAGAGGGTGGATGTAGCTCAGCGGGTAGATCCTAAGAACGTGTCGGATCAAAAGGTGGAGTAGATCCAAAATTTCTCTGGTCGATCCTCTGAAAGATAGGAAATGGGCGGTGGTAGCTCTGAAGAAGTCCTGGAGTCCAGTGAGAATGTAACGTGCGGACTGCTGATGGTTTGATGTGCACAAAAAGGACATGTTATTTTATGCGGTGTCATTAGGTCGCTAAACGTCTATTAAGTGATCAACATAGTTGAGTGGTTTAAAATTTATAATTACGGGGCCTAAATCTACTAATCCTTTCTATGGGTGAGCATGGGAAGTATGACCTAGGGTCGTTCGTTTAATAAGTCAATAGAATCGAACCATTAGTTATAGTGTAATCTTATTATTATTCTAAGGAGTAGTTGGAATATGTTTTGGTTATATAAAAAAATAAAGCAATAAAGGAGAAAATTTGTATTTAAGATAAGGCTAAAGCGAGTGCATGCTATTTCTTTCGTTAATGAGATGTTAGATATGTGTAATGTCTGCTCATGGGTACGTTATGACCAGATACCTGCTACACTATCCTAAAAGGCCCTGTCAAAGACATGTCACTAGGTAATACCGATAGGCTTGAAGATTCTGAATAGACAGCAACACCACATACCCCCGACGCTAGAACAACACGACTACGTGAACTCACTAGACAGCTCATCAATAGGAGCGACCCGGTAAGGTGGCGTATTAACTATTTGTAAGGTCTAAACTTTCTTAAGCATAGCTAGAATAAAAGGCATATCATAACTGAGAGACGTGATGTGTTCTGATGCATTCGTTGATGATTGGTAAAAGATCAGTTAGGTTCTTATTTAAAAGAAAGTCAACAATGATGAACACCATGGCCAGATTTACAAGTGTAAAATCCATGAATACGTTCGGTTATCCTAACAGTCCAATCCTTTATGAGATAAACAAACAGTTTCGAAATTAACTAAAGAATCCCTCAAGCGAAGTGCAATGCCTGAGACCGTGTTATGGTGTAAATGTACATTATCCATACTGAAACCGTTTCCATTGCCATACATAGCAGAGCATAGAGTAATAAAAACGATGTGCCTCCACATATACATGCGATGTTTAAATGCTACTGACTACAGAGGCATAGCTTAACGACCCGACTTTTTCGACATATATTTTTGTGCTCTATACTTTCACGAATCTGCGTATATGTGCGTACTGAGCTAGTTTATGCTCTGGGATCTTACTTCATGATAATTACTTTCGTTAATATCTTACAGCGTGTTATTAAGTGCTTAATCACTTAACTTGATCTCCGAATGCTTTTATGACCGTTAGTGTCACTTGTCGTTTTGAACGAGCTACGTACTTGGTACACGTTTAATTTTTATCATAATTGGAATATTATGACTACGTAATACTAATTGTTATTTTCTAATGACAATTACTTGGCTTATTAGTTGTTTAATTACGCTTAGTAATTTACTAATGCACACTAGTTAGTCTTGTTGGACTTTCTACCTTATTGGACTTAAGCCCACCCTACTCTAGTTAATGGACTTTTAAGTTAGCCCAATTTTAATGGACTTATGACCCATTAATATGTATGACAAAAATCCATTAAGATGAGTCAACATACTAGCATTTTTTTAACCATTACTACAAATGTTGCATGGGATCCCAACAATAAGCACCACCTTTAGACCACCACCATGCAAAAAGCAAAAGTTTTCCCCCCTTATCCCCCCATGAGGCTACGATTTTGGAGACACCCATCACCCCTCCACCACTATAAATACGAGCCTTATTCCTTCCATTTCACACTTGATTTCATTCTAATTTTACATACACTTACTCTCTAATTTTCTCTCTAGTCTTTCTCACACTAAAATTGTAAGTTTTAAATTTTCTTCTTCTTCTTCTTTTCTTCTTATACACGACACCATGATAATCATCATAAGATCAAGATTTTTAGCTTCTTGATCTTGTTATATCTTGTAGATTCAAATTTTGATTTGAAATCTTTAAGAACATGAAAGATTCAAGTTTTTATCTTTGAATCTTCATTACTTTGTTGGATCTAAGTTTTGAAGCTTAAGATCACTTTATTTTGTTACAAGATCAAAACTTGTGTTTATGATCTTCATGTAACTTGTAGATCTAGCTTTTTGCTTTAAGGATCTTCAAGAACATTAAATATCCAAGTTTTCTAGCTTAGGGTTTCATTATTTTTCTTAGAGCTAAGCTTTTTAAGTTTATGATCTCATTACTTTTACTAGATTTTAGCTTTCTAGCTTATGGTCTCATTAATCTTGTAAAGATCCAAGCTTTCTAGCTTAGGGTTTCTTAACACTTGAGATCTAAGTTATTATTGTAGATCTCACTTACTTAGAACCTTTTTATGATTTTTATGGTGATAAAAATCAAGTCTTCATCATCTCATATGATGAAGATGCATAAACTTGTGTCAAAAGGACAAATGTTGAAGCTTTATTGTGTTTATGCAATAAAGAGACAACCTTGATGTTCAAAACTTATAGAATGTTAGCTTTTACTCTTAATTGTGTGTTGATGGTTAAAACTTGGTCATAATGATGCTAAAACATCAAAGAGTTGTACACTTGAAGCTTACACGCATCAAGGATGAGAACCGTGATGAGCATCAAGCACCAAGAAACCCACCGAAGCACTTGTTTACTGTTTTTCGGGGTCTGATCAGACACCTGTTGTAGTGACCCGAACTTTTCCATGTTTATATATATTAATTGAGATTGATATTTACATGATTAAATGTTTCCAACATGTTAAGCAATCAAACTTGTTAAGACTTGATTAATTGAAATATGTTTCATATAGACAATTGACCACCCAAGTTGACCGGTGATTCACGAACGTTAAAACTTGTAAAAACTAAATGATGACATATATATGGATATATATATAGTTAACATGATACTATGATAAGTAAACATATCATTAAGTATATTAACAATGAACTACATATGTAAAAACAAGACTACTAACTTAATGATTTTTAAACGAGACATATATGTAACGATTATCGTTGTAAAGACATTTAATGTATATATATCATATTAAGAGATATTCATACATGATAATATCATAATAATATAATAATTTAAAATCTCATTTGATATTATAAACATTGGGTTAACAACATTTAACAAGATCGTTAACCTAAAGGTTTCAAAACAACACTTACATGTAACGACTAACGATGACTTAACGACTCAGTTAAAATGTATATACATGTAGTGTTTTAATATATATTTATACACTTTTGAAAGACTTCAATACACTTATCAAAATACTTCTACTTAACAAAAATGCTTACAATTACATCCTCGTTCAGTTTCATCAACAATTCTACTCGTATGCACCCGTATTCGTACTCGTACAATACACAGCTTTTAGATGTATGTACTATTGGTATATACACTCCAATGATCAGCTCTTAGCAGCCCATGTGAGTCACCTAACACATGTGGGAATCATCATTTGGCAACTAGCATGAAATATCTCATAAAATTACAAAAATATGAGTAATCATTCATGACTTACATATCCTTTATATCTAATCCATACACCAACGACCAAAAACACCTACAAACACTTTCATTCTTCAATTTTATTCATCTAATTGATCTCTCTCAAGTTCTATCTTCAAGTTCTAAGTGTTCTTCGTATATTCTACAAGTTCTAGTTACATAAAATCAAGAATACTTTCAAGTTTGCTAGCTCACTTCCAATCTTGTAAGGTGATCATCCAACCTCAATAAATCTTTGTTTCTTACAGTAGGTTATCATTCTAATACAAGGTAATAATCATATTCAAAATTTGGTTCAATTTCTATAACTATAACAATCTTATTTCAAGTGATGATCATACTTGAACTTGTTTTCGTGTCATGATTCTGCTTCAAGAACTTCGAGCCATCCAAGGATCTGTTGAAGCTAGATCCATTTTTCTCTTTTCCAAGAGGTTTATCCAAGGAACTTAAGGTAGTAATGATGTTCATAACATCATTCGATTCATACATATAAAGATATCTTATTCGAAGGTTTAAACTTGTAATCACTAGAACATAGTTTAGTTAATTCTAAACTTGTTCGCAAACAAAAGTTAATCCTTCTAACTTGACTTTTAAAATCAACTAAACACATGTTCTATATCTATATGATATGCTAACTTAATGATTTAAAACCTGGAAACATGAAAAACACTGTAAAACCGGATTTACGCCGTCGTAGTAACACCGCGGGCTGTTTTGGGTTAGTTAATTAAAAACTATGATAAACTTTGATTTAAAAGTTGTTATTCTGAGAAAATGATTTTTATTATGAACATGAAACTATATCCAAAAATTATGGTTAAACTCAAAGTGGAAGTATATTTTCTAAAATGGTCATCTAGACGTCGTTCTTTCGACTGAAATGACTACCTTTACAAAAACGACTTGTAACTTATTTTTCCGACTATAAACCTATACTTTTCTGTTTAGATTCATAAAATAGAGTTCAATATGAAATCATAGCAATTTGATTCACTCAAAACGGATTTAAAATGAAGAAGTTATGGGTAAAACAAGATTGGATAATTTTTTTCATTTTAGCTACGTGAAAATTGGTAACAAATCTATTCCAACCATAACTTAATCAACTTGTATTGTATATTATGTAATCTTGAGATACCATAGACATGTATACAATGTTTCGACCTATCATGTCGACACATCTATATATATTTCGGAACAACCATAGACACTCTATATGTGAATGTTGGAGTTAGCTATACAGGGTTGAGGTTGATTCCAAAATATATATAGTTTGAGTTGTGATCAATACTGAGATACGTATACACTGGGTTGTGGATTGATTCAAGATAATATTTATCGATTTATTTCTGTACATCTAACTGTGGACAACCAGTTGTAGGTTACTAACGAGGACAACTGACTTAATAAACTTAAAACATCAAAATATATTAAAAGTGTTGTAAATATATTTTGAACATACTTTGATATATATGTATATATTATTATAGGTTTGTGAATCAACCAGTGGCCAAGTCTTACTTCCCGACGAAGTAAAAATCTGTGAAAGTGAGTTATAGTCCCACATTTAAAATCTAATATTTTTGGGATGAGAATACATGCAGGTTTTATAAATGATTTACAAAATAGACACAAGTACGTGAAACTACATTCTATGGTTGAATTATCGAAATCGAATATGCCCCTTTTTATTAAGTCTGGTAATCTAAGAATTAGGGAACAGACACCCTAATTGACGCGAATCCTAAAGATAGATCTATTGGGCCTAACAAACCCCATCCAAAGTACCGGATGCTTTAGTACTTCGAAATTTATATCATATCCGAAGGGTGTCCCGGAATGATGGGGATATTCTTATATATGCATCTTGTTAATGTCGGTTACCAGGTGTTCACCATATGAATGATTTTTATCTCTATGTATGGGATGTGTATTGAAATATGAAATCTTGTGGTCTATTATTATGATTTGATATATATAGGTTAAACCTATAACTCACCAACATTTTTGTTGACGTTTTAAGCATGTTTATTCTCAGGTGATTATTAAGAGCTTCGGCTTGTATAAGACGAGATTAAGATGAGATTTGGAGTCCATGCTTGTATGATATTGTGTAAAAACTGCATTCAAGAAACTTATTTTGTTGTAACATATTTGTATTGTAAACCATTATGTAATGGTCGTGTGTAAACATGATATTTTAGATTATCATTATTTGATAATCTACGTAAAGCTTTTTAAAACCTTTATCTATGAAATAAAGGTTATGGTTTGTTTTAAAAATGAATGCAGTCTTTGAAAAACGTCTCATATAGAGGTCAAAACCTCGCAACGAAATCAACTAATATGGAACGTTTTTAATCAATAAGAACGGGACATTTCAGTTGGTATCCCAGCGTTGGTCTTAGAGAACCAGAATTTGGCATTAGTGTGTCTTATCGAGTTTGTTAGGATGCATTAGTGAGTCTGGACTTCGACCGTGTTTACTTGAAAAATGATTGCTTAACAAATTTTGTTGGAAACTATATATTTTTAACATGTGAATATTATGTGATATATTAATCTCTTAACTCATTTGATATTATGTGATAGATGTCTACCTCTAGAACAAGTCCCATTGACTCACCTAAAAATAATAAAGAGTCAAATGTAAATTGGAATGATTCGTGGACTGATTCACAAGTTCCCGAAGAGGAACCGGAAGAAGAGTCAGAACCGGAAGAAGAATCGGAACCGGAAGAAGAATCGGAACCGGATGAAGAAATAGAACCGGTGGGGGAAATAATAAAATGGTTAAGTAAAAGAAAATCCTCAACCAATCGACCAAGGTTAATTATGGTCAATGGTGTTTCCGCCAAGGAAGCAAAATATTGGGAGGATTACCAATTCTCCGATGAATCGGATTCCGACGAGAATTCCGATGATGTTATAGAAATTACCTCAACTGAATTTAAAAAGGCAAAATAAAATAATAAGGGAAAGGGCATAAAAATAGAGAAATCTAATTCCAACCCCGATGAACTTTATATGTATCGTCAACCCCCGAAGTCCTTAAGTTGTAACAATGACCCGGGAACCTCTAAACCACCAGGTTTTTCTAAACCAATGTGGAAAATGACGGCTCGTATTAGGGGAACATCATATATCCCTAGAAACTTGGCAAAACGAACCAAAACCGAAGAAGAAGAAACAAGCGAGTCGGAATAAGATAGTTGTATTCGTGTGGTGTAATATATCTAATATAGTGTGCTTATGCTTTATGATATATGTAAAAATTGCTTGTATTAATAAGTATTTTTTTATGAATCTAACTCTTGTCTATGTTACAGTATAAAAACACAAAATGGATAGACAACCCAATATTTTAAGAGACCTACCCGGAGACATGATTGATGAAATCTTGTCTAGAGTCGGTCAGAATTCTTCGACACAACTATTTAAGGCGAGATCAGTTTGTAAGACATTCGAAGAACGTTTCAAGAATGCTTTGGTTTATAAAAGGCTTTCGTTCGAAAGATAGGGGATATCACATTGGGAAATCCATAAGTTACGATGTGTTTACTTTAACGCTTATATTGCGGGGAACCCAAATGCTATTTTTCGCAATGGGTTAAGAAATTATTTTGACTCAATATATCCGAATATTGGACTTCGTGATTTAGAAAAAGCGGCTAACATGCAACATAAAGAAGCATGTTATGCTTACGGATTAGTAATGTTCGCTTCTCACCAAAGTGAGAACAAGAACATCGGGCTACAACTATTAAACAAAACATTTCCACAAGTGACGGAGTCGGTAATTGGGGTAAGAAATGAGGTTTTTAGATTGTTACGGGACTGTTGGACATTACGTAAGCCTCGTCCCTTTGACGACGTTACAACACGCTGTCTTATCAACGGCCATAATGGTTATGTTCCACAAGACCAAGGATGGGAAGTAATCCTAGTAAAACCAGAATGCATGACTTGTTTCTGGATGTATGAATTACTTGTCTTTATTGCCTTTGCTGAACGACTTGTGTACTAGCTAGAATTATCTTCACAACCATCTTGTATCAAATTTATTGTGTGCTATATTTCATGCTATATGTAAAATAAGCGGTATTGTAAGTTTGTAAAATATTGTGTAAAAGTTTGAACGCGAAATATTATTATAATCAGTTTTTCATATAGAATTGTAGTAGTTGAATTGTATATTAGCTACTAAGTATGAACTTAACGGGTAGGTACTACCCGAATTTAAACTTATAAAACGCTAATACGAAGAAAAAGCTTTTATAAATGAGTTCATATTATGTGTAAGACCCGAATATTTATCTTGTATACTTGTGTATTATGGTGTTCAAGGGTGTGGGTTTTATTGTATATAAATTAAAATGCAAAAGAAACTGTTTCAGTAGGGTCGCGCGCCGCGCGGGTTTGGGGCGCGCCGCGCCATTTGGCGCTGACAGAATCCTTTGTTTTAATTGGTTTTAATGAAGGGTATTTGGGTAATTTCACTTGGGGCCGGATTTGTGAGCCATATTAGCTGGTTTGGATCAGTTTTGGATCATTTTCACATCCATTCATCACTCCCAACTATCTAGAGAGAGGGAGAGAGATTCTAGAGAGAGATTTGGGGTTTTGGAGAAGAAGGAGGCCGTTTGGATCAAAAGCTCGAGTTCTAAAGTTGTTCCTTTCGTTCCTAGCTACGTTGTGGTAGTATTGGTAAGCTCAAACTCCGAATTTCATTTATTGGATTTGTTATTCAAGTTAGGGTTTTGAGTTAGTTTGATGAAAAACCCTTTTAGATGATGAAATGGGTTTAGTGATGCTAGTAATTGGGTTTATTGTTAATTGTTGGTGGATTTTGGGTTGGTGAACTAATTGGCCATGTTTAGGACTTGAAATTGAGTTTAATCACTTAAGTTAGTGATTAAGGAAGTATTGAAACCCATTTAAGGTTAATTGGTTGACTAATTGTGACTTTGGGTCAAATTAGGGTTTGGTGGTGATTATAACCCATTTGGCGATTTAATGAGGTTTATAAACTTGAAATGGATTAAGTTGAAGTATAAAACCAAGTTAAATGTGTTTTGGTGTCAAAACTTGTAAATGGTGAGATTTTGACTTAATGGGTCAAAATTAGGGTTTAAGTGTCAAAATGGGTATGACACGTGTTTAACACTTGAGTTCGGGTTTAATTGGCGTATTAGGACCATTCTCACTTGTGTTAGTGATTATTGGTTAGTTTTGGGCACGGTTTGTGCTTGGAAGTGCATTTGGGTCGAAATTGCACTAAGTGTTGAATTGGGTTGATTTGTAAATCCACTCTAAGTGTATTGTTGTAATTGTGATAATGGATTAGGTACTTTCCATTGGCGAGTTGCAGATTACTTGGAAGCATTCTTCAAGACTTCAAGGTGAGTGATAATATCCTATGTGCATATGTATGTGTAGGATGGGTGCGGGTCGGGTGAAGTGATTCTCGGCTATAGAGCTCACTTCACATATAGATGGAATTGAAGGACTTTTGTATGAGTCCAATTGGCATGGTTGTGCCTTTTGGTTGACCATCTTTGGCGAAGTACGCGTTTGCGTGTACATTATCACACGTGGTTGTGATGTGGTTGATTTAACCCCAATGGCGAAGGGTATAATATTGAGAAGTGAATCGCGTGTGTATTCGGATTCACGATGACGCGTGTGGTTTCGGTCATCTTATTGTATTGTGGAAATGAATCTCGTGTAGTTCGGATTCATGGTGACTCGTGTAGTTCGGTCATCTTATTGAGGTAGTAATCTCGTGTGGTTTCGGATTACTAAGGCTCGTGTAGTTCGGCCAACCTCGATGTTGTGAAGATAGTAATCTCGTGTGGTTTCGGATTACTAAGGCTCGTGTAGTTCGGCCAATCTTCATTGTGGTATTTGGTTCTCGGTATTGGGTTAAGGTGTTAACCTTGTTCGTTTATATTGTTATATATTAATGTATTGTTGTGTTGTAGCTAACCCTCCGGGTGTAGCTATTTGGCGTTGTTCACATCGTCGTTGGTGAACTTATATTGTTGTTGTATCTTTAGCTCATTGCTTAAAGATCGTATGGTATGCTTAGTGTAGTGCTTTATATATGGATGCCTCGGTATGCGGTAATTGTTATTTTGTGGCGTGTCCATTTTATACATATATATGTATGTAGTATATTATCATTCACTAAGCGTTAGCTTACCCTCTCGTTGTTGACTCTTTTTATAGATTGCATGCGGATGGTGGCTCGGGTAAGCGCGAGGATTAGAGGACTTGCATAGTTTGCGTAGAAGGCTTGCTTTTGGATTTATTAGGATTGGGTAGCGTATCCCCAATCGCCATGCTCGGCTTTGTTTTGTATTAAAAGTCTTATGGTCGAAAATTGTATTTTGGTACTTAAGGGGTAATTTGGGTCAATGTGGGCCCCGCTTCGTAAACATAATTCTATTAATAGAACGTGCTAGTTTTTATATATGGAACATTGGGTTAAAAGCGTTACGCCTAAATAAGTCGGGAACTAGTCAAACATTTTCGCATTTAAAGACTTTCCGGACAGTCAGGTTTGGCGCGCCGCGCGGCCTATATGGCGCGCCGCGCCAGGTGGCAGTTCAGCAAATTTTTTTTTTATTGTTGTAATTTTACATGGTTTAATCGCGGGTTGGTTTGGGTTGTTACAAGTGGTATCAGAGCATGGTCTAAGGGATTTAGGTGACTTGAGATAGGTGCCTAGACTTAGACTTGTGTGTGTGCTTAATTGTTGCGGGACTTGTAGGATTACGGGTTGGAATGGGTTTGGTTAGTGCCTTGGCTATAGGTTGACTAATGTTTATATTAGTAATGCGGATATTATTAATATGTTGTTGTGTTGTGATAATAATTCTCGCGTGTGTTTGTACCGCGTAGAATTTTGGTTGTGTTTGTGTATATCATCGAGTGAGACGGTCGTTGTACTAACGAGTCGATGCGGCATGTGTGCGTAATAAGAACTTGCAAACCTTATTACGGGTGCAAATCGTGTCTAACAAGTGATGTACAACGAGTGTTTAGCAAGATGGGGCGGTGTGGTGCGTATGGTTTTATACGTTCATGGACTAATCGTTTTGCATTCTTTAGAATGGCGACTCGAAACGAGATCGAGACGAATGACGAGGAGTTTAATACTAGAGTTGCGGCCGCCATTGCGGAGCAAATGGGTGCGTTGGAAGAAAGAATGGAAAGGAGGTATTCCGAACTTCAAAGTAGTGGTGAAATGGAGCGTTATCTTAAGAGCTTCATGAGGACTAAACCCCCGATGTATGACGGAAAGCCGGATCCTTTGGTAAGCACAACTTGGATTTCGGACATCGAAGGGTGCTTCCGTACTATTGATTGCCCTCCCGAGAGAAAGACGAGACTCGCTACGAGTTTGTTGCGGGGTAGGGCAAGGGATTGGTTGGATGGTAAGATTGATCTTGTCGGTGGCGAGACGTTTATGGCTTTATCGTGGGACGACTTTAAGGAGGAATTCTTCGAGGAGTTCCGGACTTCGGCCGATTTGTGGGAATTGCGTAATGAGTTGCGAAATTTGCGACAAGGATCTATGGATTTGAGTACTCTCAAGACGACCTTTATGGCGAAGGCTCGTTTTTGTCCGGAGTATTTGAGGAATGATCGTCTGTTGATGGGAGATTTCTATCGGACCTTGAATGATGACTTGAAAAGTAATATTAGCCGGGGTCAAGCGAAATCGTTTTCGGAATTATTCGACTTGGCTAGAGGTTTCGAGTCGTATTCACGATCGAAAAAGGGTGAACCTTCAAGTGAGCGAAGGGTCGTTTCTTATGGTGCTTCGAGTAAGAAGGCTAAGGGTCCGAGTGTAAGCACGGGTGGTACGCGAACAGGTATGTCGGATTCTAGTGCGGCTAGATGTTACAATTGTGGCGTGAGGGGTCACAAGTCTTGGGAATGTTCGGTACCAAAGGGTGATGGTATGGTGTGCTTCAATTGCCAAAAAGAAGGACATCGTAAGTCGGAATGTCCCAAGTTAGCGGGGACGGGTGCGGCCAGGAGACGTTAAGGTACGTTTAATTTTGATAAATATGTCTTTTGATTATTTATTAAATGCCGTTTGAGTTTGAGTTGCGTGCCTTTGTTGTGCATGTTATGCTATGGGTGACGTTCCTAATGGAAGTACCCTATGTTGATGATTGATTGACGGGCGAAGGGCGTAAGACTTGGTGTAACCAAGCATTCCTTAGTATTTGGGAAACGTTTCTACCAAGCCACGGAAATGGTTTTGGTGTTTGGTTGTTAAGCGCGTGTTCGCTTTTATGTTGAAGTGACGAATCATGAGGTTCGTCGGTTGGTTGGAACCCTTGAGATCGAGTGTTTTAAATCTCGATGTGTGTTGGTAATGGAGTCCTTATGACGCGACATTAGGTGCCTCTTTTATACCTACTAGCGTGGTGTTCGACTCCGATTGTGTTGCGGTACACTTTTCGTACAAAGTGTTTAAGGGTTGGTTAAAATCCTTCGTGTGCTCAAGGTTGGAGTAAGATGTGGTAATGGGTCGTGTGAGCCCAATTGTTGGTAAAGTCTACCTGTGGTAGCATTGTGCGGTTGTACGAGTTATGGATATGGAACGTGGGTCTAAGTGGGGGAGTTACACTCCCGCACGAGGAAGTTTTAGTGTGAGATTTCGGAAGATGCTTTTGGTAGATCCGAAAAATATTGTCGAGACCTGGTTTGGTCGATTTGTGGTAGAGTACAATTTCGGATAAATTGTACTTATGGTTTGGATTTGAATCATCACCGAGGTGGTAACGTGGTAAATCTCGTTGAGAGATAATGGACGTGTTTGGCGAGCAAGGTGAAATCCTCCGGTTAAGGGAGGTGTGTGTCGGGTTCTCTTGTGGAGAATTATTGTTTGGTACCAATGTTTGGTATAGGTGGTTCTTGCTCGATTATGGTATGGTTATTTGATGAAGCATGATCTTTAGGGTCCGCTGACTTCATCATGGGAATACGTGATTGGTGGAGCATGACTTTTGGGGTCCGCTGACTTCATCATGAGCGTGGTGTTATATCGGTGAAGCATGATCTTCGGGTCCGCTGACTTCATCCGGTGTTGTGATTGGTGGAGCATGACCTTCGGGGTCCGCTGACTTCATCATGAGCGTGATGTTATATCGGTGAAGCATGATCTTCGGGTCCGCTGACTTCATCCGGTGTTGTGATTGGTGGAGCATGACCTTCGGGGTCCGCTGACTTCATCAAGGGAGTAGTGTTATGTCGGTATTGATGTTATGCGAGGTGTATATAAAATAGCTTTATATTTTACTAGGAAAAACTATTAAATACGATACAATTTTACACAAGATATTTATTTATTTATAGAATGGATATACTTAAACCTTGCTACAACACTTATAGGCAGTGTACCTAATCGTACAGTAGTGTAGTTTTTAGTAAGTCCGGTTCGTTCCACAGGGAAATCTTTAAACAAAGCTCAACGCTATATTAGTTTACTTTTATTAAAAATACAAATATATATATAAGTAATATTATTATTATAAAGGGGGGTTTTTACCGTTTAATGACCGGTTTGTCGATTTTAAGACTTTAGTCGCGGTTAAAACCTAATGTAAAATATAAAATAAATACAAGACTTAAATTAAAGCGTAAAGTAAATAACGATAATGAAATTGCGAATAATAAAAGTGCGATAAAATAAACTTACGATAATTAAAAAGTACGATAATTAAAAGTGCGATTAAATAACAATAAATAAAAGTGCGATAATTAGAAGTGCAATTAAATATAAAATAAAGGAAATTAAATATGAAATAAAAGAATTATGCTTATTTAAACTTCCGTAATCATGATGTTTGACGTGTTGATTTTAGTTTTATGCCCATGGGTTAATTGTCCTTTGTCCTGGATTATTTAATATGTCCGTCTGGTTTTTGTCCATAACAGTCCATCAGTCATAAATATAAAGTGCGAGTGTCCTCATCAAATTATTCTTATACCCGAAGTTAAATATTCCAACTAATTGGGGATTCGAATTGTAACAAGGTTTTAATACTTTGTTTAATGAATACACCAGGTTATCGACTGCGTGTAAACCAAGGTTTTACTACTTTGTTAACAATTACACCAATTACCCTTGAATGTAATTTCACCCCTGTTTTAATTATTCTAGTGGCTATTAATCCATTCCCGTGTCCGGTTAAATGAACGATTATTCGTACATATAAATACCCCGCCCATCGTGTCCGATCGAGTGTATATGGTAATTTATAGGGACGCCCAATTGTAAATCTTTATATTAACATTAACAAACTTTCATTTAGTTAAACAAATATAAAGCCCATTAATAGCCCATAGTCTAATTTCCACAAGTGTCGTTCTTTTGTCCAAACCCCAATTATGGTACAAAGCCCAATTACCCAATTTTAGTAATTAGCCCAACATCATGATTACTTCGTTTTAAATAAGCATAATAATAACTTAGCTACGAGACATTAATATAAAAAGGTTGAACATAACTTACAATGATTAAAAATAGCGTAGCGTTACACGGACAGAATTTCGACTTACACCCTTACAACATTCGCTAACATACCCTTATTATTAGAATTATAATTAAAATTAAAATTAAAATATAAATTATATATATATATATATCGTATATATGAGAGAAGAGAGAAATAGAATATGAAAAATGATCAGAATTTGGTTTGCTTTATAGCCAGAGTTGATTTTTGGGGCTCCGCGACTCGCGGCAAAATCCTCTTCAAACTCCGCGAGTCGCGGAGAATGTATTTACAGCTCACACCCTTGGAGTTTCTCTGCCGACGGTTTTATAATATATATATATAATATATATATAATTAATATAATTAATTATATATTATATTATATTTATATGCATAGTTAACTTATAATTTTTAGTCCGTTGCGTCGAGCGTTAAGAGTTGACTCTGGTCCCGGTTCCGGATTTTCGAACGTCCTTGCATACAATTTTATATTTTGTACTTTGCGTTTTGAATCTTGTACTCTTGTGATTTCGAGACGTTTCTTATCAATAATTGGAACCTTTTTGATTGTCTTTTGTACTTTTGAGCTTTTTGGTCGTTTGCGTCTTCAATTCGTTGAATCTGTCTTTTGTCTTCACCTTTTATTATTTAAACGAATATCACTTGTAAATAGAACAATTACAACTAAAAGCTTGTCTTTCTTGAGGAATAATGCTATGAAATATATGTTCGTTTTTAGCATTATCAAATATTCCCACACTTGAGCGTTGCTTGTCCTCAAGCAATATCGTTTTGAAATACTAGAATCACTTCTTTATTCTTCACACTTTGTACATCAGTGATTTCTATACGGCGGTATAAACAATGGTAGTAACGATATGGTTTACAGTCCCACATGACTATAAAAATTTAGATCCATTAAGGAAATTGGATCTTTATGAAAACATTTGATCTTTTTGAAATCTAGTTTTTACCCTAGATAAGTTTTCCGGAATAACCCTTTACCGGTGTTTGCAAAATATTTTTGTGGGTTTGGTGGGTTTTAGATTTGAAAATTTTAGCTCAAAACTTGCGGTTTTGTGTCACCCACTTGCTAACCTTGTATTTGGAAAGCAACACGTCCAGTTTACTTGTCCCGTATATTACCTTTCGGTAAACTACCGTCCGGTTGAAAGGAAAGCGTTGAACAAGCAACTGTTAAGGCAATGTCCCGTGACATGCTTTTGATTATGGTCTATAACGTGTCGGACGCAATTACTATCCTTGGTAGGAGCAATAGTAAAGTTCACCCTTATAATTTTTCGGCCTGGCACAAGGTCCTGTCTTTGACCATGCTATGCAACCACCGTTCTTACGGTTGACACCCGATTTAGTTCAGGTGACCTAATGAATTCCAGGTGAATTCCTAGGATTTTACGTTCAATGGTAATGAACGCATTGAAAATAGGGTTTTCAGAAAATAAATCGGTTTATAATTTTGATCAAAATATTTTCTCGTTTAAGCTCGAGTTTAGATATCATCGAATTCCATGAGTTTGTAATTCTCAATCTTTAAGGTCAATCTCTAGGATTGAGTAATATCAGTCTTAAAAGCTGATTTTTAATCTTTAAGGAGATTATCCTTTCTGGGGATCTGATTCATTAGTCTTATCCATCTACTTTGCATGGTGCCCCCCATTGTACGAGATAAATCCTTCTCATGGTTAGGATAAATCTGACCACTTGGCGACCCTGTTTAATGCTGAGGTCCGTGGATTTCCTGCTGATTTTAGTGATGACTTTTCTAGATTTTTCGTCAACCTACAGCTGGTCTGGACGACAACTTCATGACCTAAATCAAGAAGCACGTTTCTTTTTCGGAAGACTTTACTTCCTTTTAATGATGGAATTGATTCATCGTGTAGATCCATCTCTTCTTTTCTTTCATCGGGTAAAACAGTTTAGTTTAGTCTAAAGCAAAAGTATTTTCAGTTATTTGTTACAGATATATGTGACATATGTTTAAAATAACTTGGTAAATTTTCCCACACTTGGCTTTTTATTTTTCTTTTTATCGTCCTCTATTCCATTTTAAATGAATTTTGACATTTTAGTTTGTTTCTTAATTTATGTTCTTTCTGAGATAACAATAATTTCGGTGTTAAAACCTAGTTTTATCGTTCATAAATATGTATAAACATGATTTGAATTCATTTAATTGAAAAATTTTACTAGAATTGGGTAGTCAGTATATAAGACTAGGGCTGTTCTTTTTTATCAGAGAGCACTAGATTCTAATACAACTACTGCTTTACTAGTATTTTTAATGGTAACCAAGTGTATAAAGTAAAAAATTTTTAAAATCCGAAAGAATTTAACCCCTTCCCACACTTAAGATCTTGCAATGCCCTCATTTGCAAGAAATCAGTAACAATTTAAATTATTGAGGGTGATTTGTGTGAAAATGATTAAATTTTTACCAAAGTTTCCAAATATATTGGCGTTTGTTTGCTGAATGATAAATGGTGCACATCATTTGTTCATTCCGTCTTGTTGTTATTTCACATATATTTTGCATCTTGTCGTCAAAATTAGTTGCTTTTGCTGAACTTAATGCCAGTCTTTGAAAATGCGTTGTTTTACCCTGTTGTGTACATAAGATAAACTGCAAACATATATACATATTTTTGAAGTTTGGTATATTACCCCACATTCAAAAATTATTAAAATCTAAGAATAAAAGTTAGATAATTATAAAAATGATTACAATATTAACAAAAATATTAAATGTATCAATAATTATAAATTACAAAATAAAAAAAATAATAATAAGTAAACTAAGGATGATATTGGTACCAATAGGGGTTCCAGGCATAACCATAAGTGCTATAGAATGCTTCGGCAGGGTCATACGTAGGATATGGTGGCTGCATCTCTATAGACCAAGGAGGGAAGACGGGTTTCGGTGTAGGAATATAGTTTCTACCTATATGTTGGCAATGAGCTATGATCTGGTTCTGATGAACTTGCCAATCTTCAAATGCTCTCTGTCTAGCATTTTCGTATTCCTGAAAAGCTATAAACCTATGCATTTCTTGAATCTCATTCCCCCCTCCTACATTACCTTGCTGCTGGTTTCTCTCCACCTGTGGATGTCTACCATGGTATCGTACTGCGGCGTTATTTCACCTCTTCAAAACTTTCGCACCATGGTATACATTTAAACCTATAGTATCGCGGGGTTCCGGCTCTTCTAGTAATAATCCCCCCCGACTTATATCCACACCGAGATATTCACCAATCAAAGTAATAAAAATACCACCTCCTATTATGCTATGTGGTCGCATCCCCCGAACCATAGCTGATAAATAATAACCCACACAATATGGTATACTTACAGCGCTTTGTGGGTCTCGAATACACATATGGTAAAACAAATCCTGTTCATTTACTTTTTCCTTGTTTTTAGCCCTTTGTGTAATCGAATTAGCTAAAAACCTATGTATCACTCTTAATTCGGCTCTATCTATATCCAAATAAGAGTAATTTCCCCCTTTGAAACGGTGATGGCTTGTCATTTGACTCCACACACCGTGTGTATCAAAATTCTCATCTATCTTTCTACCGTTTAGTATCAATCCTCTACAATCGGCAGACGCTAACTCCTCAGGCGTATATATACGTAAAGCCTGAGCCATGTCCAGTAAAGACATGTGGCGCATCGAACCGCCTAACAAAAATCTAATAAAAGAACGATCGGTTAAACTAGCTACCCGATCATTCAACTCTATACTACATAACAATTCTTCACACCATACTTTATATACAGGTCTACGTATGGTGAATAAACATATCCAGTCATTAAAAGAAGAATTACCATACCTCTGTACAAGTAATTCCCTAATTGGCCCGGCCAATTCTACAGCTTCTAAGGGTCCCCATTCTATGACCCTCGGTACCTCAACAACCTTAGAATGAAGAGTATGCAAACCCCTTTGATATTTTGGATAATCTATCCAAAGTCTGTCAAATCTCAGGTTCGGGTGCAACTCTTCCAAATGCATATCGGAAAAGGTCATGACTGGATGAGGTACATCCTGCTTGTAGTAGTTATCCACCTCCTGTTGTTCCAAATTCTCAGCAGGAGCATTGCGGGCTTGGGATGAAGATTCACCCCTTTCATTCTGCAAAACACATCAAACACAATTTTTGTGCATCCAAATATGCATTAGTGTCAGCAAAATCATCAATCAAAATAATTACAATGACATTATCAATTTATATCAAACTTAAACTTATTTTCACATTTTTATCAAATCTACACTTTTTCAAATAAGCATATACGAAAATTTTCGCCAAGTTCATAAGCATTCAACTCAAATAACATGTCAAAATAATCATTACTAACAATCAAACAAGTCTCAAATGGCATTATCTTTCAAAAATCAAGTTCATGAATTTTAGACTTGAAAAAGTCCACTTTAATTCTCAAAATCATGTTTAGGCTCAAAGTTTGGATCATTTAACTACCTAGACATGTTACACTACTAATTTTAGCAACAATTCATGACAAAAATCGGCCATAACCTGTTTATATCAAAAAGCCCCAAATTTGCTCAAGAACACAAACCCTAGATTATTCAAAATTTGAAGTTTAATGCTTCTAATCATGTTAAACAGCATCAATCTAGGTTATACAAGCATAATACATAAACAATTTTAGTCTAATTACACTAAAAAGCATCAAAATCAAATTGGGGAAAAAATAGCTCAAGAACACTTAATTTCGAATTAAATGGTGTTTAGGTGTAGAAATTTACCGTTTTTCTTGAGTAATTCTTAGATAGCATCCTTCTCAACATGATTTTAGCAAAAAATTTGGTGATTAACGGTTAAAAATTGGGATTTTTGGGGGTGTTTTTCGGGTTTTTCGGGTGCAGAATTCGCTGTGTTTTTGTTGTTTTGGGTTGGGGACTGATCTGTTTTGCAGTTATATTTTTTTCCGGTTTTTAGTCTCTCCGCGACTCGCGGGGATTTACCCTCCAAACTCCGCGACTCGCGGAGCTATTTTTTTTTTTTTTTTTATAATCATTAACTTTTGAAACAATTAAGTACTTAATTTTAAAATTTTGTTTCCCTTGTTATTTAGGACGAGGTCGTTTCGGATCGATGTCCTAGTCCGTCCCTCGACAAAATTTTAAAATTTGTCTTTTTGTAGCGATTGTTTTAAAAGCTAAGATTTTTGGGTTTTTTCAATGTTTTTGGCATACTCTAATTCAATAAGATTAAAAATAATGATATTAAAAGTTCCCGTCCCTCCCTCGGGTAAAGCAATTTCGGTTCAAAGACCTAGTCTTCAACTTACGACGAATTTTAAAAATCATATTCTTAACTTAATGAGATAAAGTAAATTTTTGTTTTTAAATTCACACAACTTAAATATAAAATTCAAAATTTATATTAAAAGTTCACACCAAACTTAAAATTTGAAATGCATAAAATTAAAATTTTATATTTTAAAAATTAAAAATTCACACCAAACTTAATTTAAAAATTCATAAATTCATATCAAACTTATATTAATTTTTCAAATATTTTAAATATATTGTTTTTACAAAGTTTACAATATTAATTTAAGATTTAAATATTAATTTTTAAAAACATGGTAAAAATAAATTTAAAAATCTTTTTGTCTTTTTATCCCACTTTAATCAATCAAATATTATCAAAAATATGCGCCCCTCTTTTCGGTAAAGTAATTTCGGTTCCAAGACCTAATTTAACTCATGACGAATTTTTGAAATATTTTGGGTTGATTGTTTAAAGATATTTATACCTTATAATAAACGTTAATGTTCGCAGTGATGTAATAAATTTTTGAATGATATCAATAATTTCGGTCGCCAAACCTAATTTTATTCAATATCAATTTAATACTTTTTAGCGAACAAATTAGCGTTTATTATCAAAAGGTTAAAAATAAAAATAAAAATAAAAACTGTACAGACATACCTGTGAAATAGATTTCTTAGTTATATGATCTATCCCATTCATAAGATAGTCGGTTTAATTGGTTTTCCATGGCTACATAGGCGTAACCTCAAGCATTCAGTATCTTTTCTTCTAAACATATGAACGGTCCGTCTCTACATAAAGTAACAAATTCGGTATTTGAATAGGTTTGATTATTTGAACATTTACCTCCATGTGACCATTTTCCGCATTTGTGACATCTTTCTAGGTGTCGTGCTCTTCTTTTCGCTGCGGATTTTGATTTTCCTTTACCAAATTGTAACTTATTATCTTCGCATCTGGATTCTTTTCTAACTCCGTCCATTCTTTCTCTGATTACTGATACTATCTCACTCGGTAGTATGTCATTATTACGTTTAGTGATCAAAGCGTGTAGCATTAGACCATGGTTTAGTTCACAGGCAGTCTTCATTTCGTAAAAACCTAAAAAAAAATAAAAATTCAGAATGGGGGGAGAAGACTAGTTCTTTAGGGTCTGCTAGGGAAAGACCATTCAGGTTCCATTTTCGAGAACTACACGAAAACAGACAATCTAACTCTAACAGAAATACATATTATCCTTTAAAGACTTGATTCTCCCCACACTTAGTTAGCTGTGGTGTCGAAATTGTGATTAACTTTGTTGTCGACTTCCATCGGACCATGTATGTAATGTTTAACTCTGTGACCATTAACTTTAAATTAAATCACATTTGAATTTATCAATTCTATCGTTCCGTATGGGAAAACTCTTTTGACTATGAATGGTCCAGACCATCTTGATTTCAATTTTCCAGGAAATAGCTTGAATCGTGAATTGAAAAGAAGAACTCTGTCTCCTTCTTTAAATTCTTTTGAACTTCTGATTCTTTTATCATGCCATTTCTTCGTTCTTTCTTTATAGATTAACGAATTTTCGTATGCTTCATGTCTTAATTCTTCTAATTCGTTTAGTTGACTTAATCGTAGACGTACAGCTTCATGTAAATCAAGATTACATGTCTTCAAAGCCCAAAATGCTTTGTGTTCAATTTCTACTGGAAGATGACATGCTTTTCCATAAACAAGTCTAAAAGGTGTGGTTCCAATTGGAGTTTTGTAGGCTGTTCTAAAAGCCCAGAGTGCATCCTCCAATTTAATGGACCATTCCTTCGGATTTGATCCTACGGTTTTCTCTAGAATACGTTTTAAAGCTCGGTTGGTATTTTCAACTTGTCCACTTGTTTGTGGATGATATGCGGTGGAGATTTTATGAGTTACTCCATATCTTTTAAGAACTTTCTCAAGTTGATTATTACAAAAATGAGTACCCCGATCACTTATTAAAGCTTTCGGTGTTCCAAACCTTGCAAAAAGACGTTTTAAAAAGTTGACTACAACTCGTGCATCGTTAGTTGGGAGAGCTTGTGCTTCCGCCCATTTAGATACATAATCAATGGCTACGAGTATATATAGATTATTATTAGATTTTGGAAATGGACCCATAAAGTCAATACCCCAAATGTCAAATACTTCACATACTTGGATGACATTTTGTGGCATTTCATCACGTTGACTTATTTTTCCGGCCCTTTGACATGCATCACAGGATTTGCAAAGAAGGTGTGCGTCTTTGTAAATTGTAGGCCAATAGAATCCAGCTTCATAAACTTTTCTTGCTGTTAGTTGATGCCCATAATGCCCTCCTGTTGGTCCTGTGTGACAATGGTTTAATATTTTACTAGCTTCATCTCCAAATACACATCGGCGTATTATTCCATTGGGACAACTTTTAAACAGATGTGGATCTTCCCAGAAATAGTGTTTTATATCACTGAAGAATTTCTTTCGTCTTTGGTACGATAATCCTTTTTCAAGGAATCCACAAACTAAGTAGTTTGCATAGTCTGCAAACCATGGGATTTCTTTATAATCTATCTTCAATAGATATTCATCAGGAAAGTTGTCTTGTATGGCCGATTCATTCAGAACTTCTAATTCGGGATTTTCAAGACGAGAAAGATGATCAGCGGCGAGATTTTCTGCTCCTCTTTTATCTCGGATTTCAATATCAAACTCTTGTAAGAGTAAGATCCAACGGATTAATCTTGGTTTAGCATCTTGTTTTGAAAATAGGTATCTAAGAGCAGAATGGTCGGTATAGACCACCGTTTTTGCTAGAACGAGATATGATCGAAATTTGTCAAAAGCAAAGACAATAGCAAGGAGTTCTTTTTCAGTAGTTGTATAGTTCGTTTGTGCTCCTTGTAATGTCTTACTAGCATAATATATAGGTTGAAATCGTTTTTCAATCCTTTGTCCTAAAACGGCTCCCATTGCAAAATCACTTGCATCGCACATTAGTTCAAATGGTAGATTTCAATTTGGTGTTATCATGATCGGTGCATTAGTGAGTTTCTCTTTAAGAATATTAAAAGATTTGATACACTCATCTGAAAAGATGAACGGAGCATCCTTTTCTAGGAGTTTATTCATAGGAGTGGCAATTTTAGAAAAATCTTTTATGAAACGTCGGTAAAAACCGGCATGCCCTAGAAAACTCCTAACTCCTCTAACATTGGTGGGATGTGGAAGTTTAGCAATTACATCTACTTTAGCTCTATCCACTTCAATTCCTTCTTTTGAAATTTTATGTCCAAGAACGATGCCTTCTTTAACCATGAAATGGCATTTCTCCCAATTAAGTACTAGATTTGATTTTTCGCATCTAATTAGCATTCGTTCCAGATTAACTAGACATGATTTAAATGTATCACCGAAGACTGAAAAGTCATCCATGAAAACTTCCATGCATTCTTCTATCATGTCATGAAAAATCGCCATCATACACCTTTGAAAGGTTGCAGGGGCGTTACAAAGTCCAAATGGCATGCGTTTGTAAGCAAAAGTACCATAAGGGCACGTGAATGTGGTTTTCTCTTGATCTTCGGGTGCTATTGGAATTTGAAAATATCCGGAAAATCCATCTAGAAAACAATAGTAACTATTTCCGGCTAATCTTTCCAACATTTGATCTATGAAAGGTAAGGGAAAGTGATCTTTTCTGGTGGCGTCATTTAATTTTCTATAATCAATACATACACGCCATCCTGTTACAGTCCTAGTAGGAATAAGCTCATTTTTCTCATTTGTGATGACAGTCATGCCACCCTTCTTAGGTACGCATTGAACTGGGCTTACCCATGGACTATCAGAGATTGGATAAATTAAACCTGCAGCTAGCAGTTTAATAATCTCTTTCTTAACTACATCTTGCATATTAGGATTTAGTCTTCGTTGGCGTTGCACATACGTTTTATGACCTTCTTCCATAAGGATTTTATGTGTGCAATACGAAGGACTTATTCCTTTAATATCATGAATCTTCCATGCAATGGCTGGTTTATGAGCTTTCAACACAGAAATGAGTTGTGATTTCTCATTTTCAGTAAGAGAAGATGATATTATTACAGGTAATTCAGATTCACCATGTAAATAAGCGTATTCCAAATGGTTTGGAAGTGGCTTTAACTCTAATTTCGGAGGTTCTTCTATCGATGATTTATATCGATATCTGTCTTCTTCTTTTAGCATTTGAATTTCTTCTGTTGTTGGTTCATATCCATTAGCTATAAGTGTAGCTAACATTTCAGCTTCATCAATTGGTTCATTACCTTCTCCTAAAGAACATTCTCCTGTTCCTTGTAATTCTGGAAATTCTTCTAATAATTCTGCATGTGCATCTATAGTTTGAATATAATAACATGTATCATCTGCAGATTGTGGTTGTTGCATTGCTCTATCAACTGAAAAGGAAACACTCTCATCCTCTATACTTAGGGTCAGTTTCTTACCGAACACGTCTATCATTGCTTTAGCCGTGTTTAAGAATGGTCTTCCTAATATGAGAGGAACTTGAGAATCTTCTTCCATGTCCAAAACAACAAAATCTACTGGAAATACTAAATTACCAACTTTAACTAGCATGTTCTCCATTATCCCTCTAGGATATTTTATTGATCTATCGGCTAGTTGTATGCTTATTCTGGTTGGTTTCAATTCTCCAAGGTCTAGTTTAGTGTATAGTGAATACGGCATTAGATTTATACTAGCACCTAAGTCTGCCAATGCTTCTATTGAACTAAGACTACCCAGAAAACATGGAATTGTGAAACTTCCTGGATCAGATAGTTTTTCTGGTATCTTATTCAACAGCACTGCTGAACAATTAGCATTCATAGTAACAGCCGAGAGTTCTTCCATTTTCTTTCTATTTGAGATTAGATCTTTCAAGAATTTAGCATATCTAGGCATTCCTGAAATCACATCAATGAAAGGAAGATTTACATTTATCTGTTTAAACATATCCAAAAATTTGGATTGCTCGGCTTCAAGTTTTTCTTTCTTCATTTTACTCGGGTAAGGAAGTGGTGGTTGGTATGGTTTAACATAAGGTTTATCCTTAACTGTGTTATCTTCATTATCCTTTTCAACTACCGGTTCTTTTTCCTTATCTTGATCAGGTTGTGGTTCTTGTGGAGTAGGAATAGTTTCATCAGAAGTTACAGGTATTTCAGGTGGTTTAAGTGTTGTACCACTTCTTGTGGTAATGGCTTTAGCTGTTTCATTTCGGGGGTTAGCGTTTGTATCACTAGGTAGACTTCCCGGTTTTCTTTCACCTATTAACCTTGCTAGGTTACTTACTTCTTGTTCCAGATTTTGAATAGAAGCTTGTTGATTTCTAAATGCTTGAGCATTTTGTTCATTGGTTTGTTTCTGAGATGTGAAAAACTGTGTTTGAGTTTCAACTAGCTTAGTCATCATATCTTCTAAATTCGGCTTTTTATCATCGGTTTGTTGTGGTGGTTTGTTTTGAAAATTCGGTCTTTGCTGGTTATAAGTATTATTGGATACTTGTTGATTGCTAGGACCTTGTTGGTTGTTGTATGGAACATTTCGGTTATAATTTTGGTTTTGATTGTAAATCGGTCTTGGCGGTTGATAATTATTCTGATAATTATTTCCAGGCCTTTGGTTTATGTATGAAATATTCTCTCTTTGTTCCATTGTTAATTCAATACTGAGACAATCTTTTGTCAAATGTGGTCCTCCACACTGCTCACAACTAATTCGTATTGAGTGAATATCCTTAGTCATCTTTTCCATTCGTCTCTCCACAGCATCTATCTTTGCGGAAATGGAATCTAAGTCATGGCTAGAATCGGCTCTAGCTGCTTTAGATGATCTAACGATATCTTTTTCTTGGTGCCACTCATGTGAGTGGGAAGCAGTGTTATCAATAATTTTGTAAGCATCAGTTTCGGTTTTCTTCATAATAGAACCACCAGCTGCTATATCTATGTCTTTCCTTGTAGTGATGTCGCATCCTTGGTAGAATATTTGTACTATTTGACATGTGTCTAAACCATGTTGCGGACATCCTCTTAACAACTTTCCATATCTTGTCCACGCCTCATATAGAGTTTCATTTGGTTTCTGTGTGAACGTAACAATTTCTGCTTGAAGTCTTACGGCTTTAGATGCAGGAAAGAATTGTTTAAGAAATTTGTCAACTAAAACATCCCATGTATCAATCGCCCCTTCAGGTAACGATTCCAACCAATCTTTGGCTTCTCCCTTTAAAGTCCAGGGAAATAACATGAGATATATCTGTTCATCCTCCACTTCTCGGATTTTAAATAGTGTGCAGATCCTATTAAAGGTACGTAGATGTTCATTTGGATCTTCCTTCGGCGCACCACTAAATTGGCATTGATTAGTCACCATGTGTAAAATTTGTCCTTTGATTTCATAATCTGGCGCATTAATGTCTGGATGAGTAATTGCGTGACCTTGGCCAGTGCGTTTAGCTCTCATTCGGTCTTCCATACTTAAAGGTTCCAGATTCTCCATAATTGAATTTGTTGAATCGGTATCACTAGATGATTCTGATTTAATGGTTCGTTCCTCAACAATCTCTGTTTGAATGATTGGTGGTTCCGGAGGAAAGTTTAATGGTTCAGGATCTATGAACCGTTCCTGAATATTTTCCGGATTCTCAATTGTGAGGTCGGGTTCAAAAAATGGATTATCGGAAATTTGAACTGAAGTACTTGGTTGACTAGATGACGATTCTAAAGAAAAATCAATGGCGGTTATATTTGCTAAATGTCTTGATCTAGTTACAGGTGGTGAACGTACAAAAGGTGGTGAACGTCTTGCTCGGTGCATTCACTGAATATCCTATTAGTTTTTAAAAAGGAAAGAAAAATTATAATAAGTTATCCAATCAATAGACTTTTCTGATTTTGCCCACGTTTCGAATAGCCAAAAGATGCAGCAGAGGGGCAGGATTCGTTTGGTCTCAATATAATTGAGGACTGTTTGGCTCCAATAACCCGGTCCACGTACAAATCCAACTATTACTACGAACCAGAAAATTTTGATGTCTATTAATTTAACCACTTAAAATAAATTTTCGTAATTTTAAGAAATTTAGATAAGAAGTAGAATAAAAATCTATGTCCTAAAAACTAGAATGGCGAGAAATAAGAGAGAAAAAGAGTTCGTCGCAAAAGGTAGAAAAAGAAGAAAAAAAATGGTTGAAAAATAAAAGGTGACGGAAAAATAAAAGACACTTATAAAAACTTAAAAATACTTGACTAACCTAACCTTATTACTACAACTAACTTAAAATTATAATCGCAAATTGAGATTACTAATTGGAATGACAATTGGTACATAGTAAAAGGTGTCTAAAAATATTAAAGCTTACAGGAAAAACTAAATCCCAAATGGAAATAACTTAAAAAAAAAAACTAAAACTTAAAAAGGCGTCGCAAAATTCTAAAGCACCTAAATCTTAGTCTAAAGAAAAAGCACTTAAGGAATTCTACGGCAAAGCCTAAAAATCTAGGAGTAAAAATAACTATAGAAAAAACTAAGTTTAAAATTAAATATGAGCTAAAAAATACAAATATTACGCTACAACGATTAAAAAGGTACAAAATATAAAAATATACAAAAAGTTGTAAAAAGTACAATTTTTATAAAAATATTATTTTTATATTATTTATTTAATAAAACTACTAATTTTACAATTTAATTAAAACTAATTAATACTAAATACATAATAAAAAGTAAAAGTAAAAATAAAACTAATAATAATAATAATAATAATAATAATAAGGGTTAAATAATAATAATAATTAATTAAATCCCGTAATTAATGCTGAATTAGGGCTTTTTGTCGCCTATCAGAAAGGCTCCGCGAGTCGCGGCATTTAATGCTTCAAACCCCGCGAGTCGCGGGGTTCAGAAATTCAGTTGACAGATTTAAATATTCGACGAGTTTTTTCTTTTTTTTTTTTTTTTTTTCTGTTTTCTGTTTTTTTTTCTATATATAAAAGATATTTAATAAAACTTATATTTTTATAAATTAAAATAGAAATAAAGAAACTTATAAAACTTAAATATTTAACAAAATCTTAAAAATACATATATTTTTGTTTTTCTTTTTATATTTTTGAATAATTAAAACGTATTTTTACAAAAACGAATTTTAATAAAAGTTAACTGAAAATCTTTTTTTTTTTTTATATTTTAGCGTTGCGTTTCCGGCTTTTAAGATAACTTTTCCCCGGCAGCGGCGCCAAAAATACTTGATGTTATGCGAGGTGTATATAAAATAGCTTTATATTTTACTAGGAAAAACTATTAAATACGATACAATTTTACACAAGATATTTATTTATTTATAGAATGGATATACTTAAACCTTGCTACAACACTTATAGGCAGTGTACCTAATCGTACAGTAGTGTAGTTTTTAGTAAGTCCGGTTCGTTCCACAGGGAAATCTTTAAACAAAGCTCAACGCTATATTAGTTTACTTTTATTAAAAATACAAATATATATATAAGTAATATTATTATTATAAAGGGGGGTTTTTACCGTTTAATGACCGGTTTGTCGATTTTAAGACTTTAGTCGCGGTTAAAACCTAATGTAAAATATAAAATAAATACAAGACTTAAATTAAAGCGTAAAGTAAATAACGATAATGAAATTGCGAATAATAAAAGTGCGATAAAATAAACTTACGATAATTAAAAAGTACGATAATTAAAAGTGCGATTAAATAACAATAAATAAAAGTGCGATAATTAGAAGTGCAATTAAATATAAAATAAAGGAAATTAAATATGAAATAAAAGAATTATGCTTATTTAAACTTCCGTAATCATGATGTTTGACGTGTTGATTTTAGTTTTATGTCCATGGGTTAATTGTCCTTTGTCCTGGATTATTTAATATGTCCGTCTGGTTTTTGTCCATAACAGTCCATCAGTCATAAATATAAAGTGCGAGTGTCCTCATCAAATTATTCTTATACCCGAAGTTAAATATTCCAACTAATTGGGGATTCGAATTGTAACAAGGTTTTAATACTTTGTTTAATGAATACACCAGGTTATCGACTGCGTGTAAACCAAGGTTTTACTACTTTGTTAACAATTACACCAATTACCCTTGAATGTAATTTCACCCCTGTTTTAATTATTCTAGTGGCTATTAATCCATTCCCGTGTCCGGTTAAATGAACGATTATTCGTACATATAAATACCCCGCCCATCGTGTCCGATCGAGTGTATATGGTAATTTATAGGGACGCCCAATTGTAAATCTTTATATTAACATTAACAAACTTTCATTTAGTTAAACAAATATAAAGCCCATTAATAGCCCATAGTCTAATTTCCACAAGTGTCGTTCTTTTGTCCAAACCCCAATTATGGTACAAAGCCCAATTACCCAATTTTAGTAATTAGCCCAACATCATGATTACTTCGTTTTAAATAAGCATAATAATAACTTAGCTACGAGACATTAATATAAAAATGTTGAACATAACTTACAATGATTAAAAATAGCGTAGCGTTACACGGACAGAATTTCGACTTACACCCTTACAACATTCGCTAACATACCCTTATTATTAGAATTATAGTTAAAATTAAAATTAAAATATAAATTATATATATATATATATATATCGTATATATGAGAGAAGAGAGAAATAGAATATGAAAAATGATCAGAATTCGGTTTGCTTTATAGCCAGAGTTGATTTTTGGGGCTCCGCGACTCGCGGCAAAATCCTCTTCAAACTCCGCGAGTCGCGGAGAATGTATTTACAGCTCACACCCTTGGAGTTTCTCTGCCGACGGTTTTATAATATATATATATAATATATATATAATTAATATAATTAATTATATATTATATTATATTTATATGCATAGTTAACTTATAATTTTTAGTCCGTTAAGTCGAGCGTTAAGAGTTGACTCTGGTCCCGGTTCCGGATTTTCGAACGTCCTTGCGTACAATTTTATATTTTGTACTTTGCGTTTTGAATCTTGTACTCTTGTGATTTCGAGACGTTTCTTATCAATAATTGGAACCTTTTTTATTGTCTTTTGTACTTTTGAGCTTTTTGGTCGTTTGCGTCTTCAATTCGTTGAATCTGTCTTTTGTCTTCACCTTTTATTATTTAAACGAATATCACTTGTAAATAGAACAATTGCAACTAAAAGCTTGTCTTTCTTGAGGAATAATGCTATGAAATATATGTTCGTTTTTAGCATTATCAGGTATGGTGTAACACTATCGGGAAATGCGAGTACCGGTGGGAAATGCGAGTACCATTCCTGTGTTGAGATTGTGGATCGCGTGTGTTTTCGGATTCACGATGACGCGTGTAGTTCGGTCATCTTATTGGAATGAATCTCGTGTAGTTCAGATTCATGGTGACTCGTGTAGTTCGGTCATCTTATTGAGGTAGTAATCTCGTGTGGTTTCGGATTACTAAGGCTCGTGTAGTTCGGCCAACCTCGATGTTGTGGAAGTGAATCTCGTGTAGTTCAGATTCACAAATGACTCGTGTGGTTTCGGTCATTGTATTGAGGAGTGATTCTCGTGTAGTTCGGATTCACAATTGACTCGTGTAGTTCGGTCATTCCTCCGGGATAGTGACTCTCGTGTAGTTCGGATTCACTATGGCGCGTGTAGTTCGGCCATTCCCGATTGTTGTTGTGGTGAAGGTAGTGAGTCGCGTGTAGTTCGGATTCACTAGGGCGCGTGTGTTTTCGGCCAGCCTTCGTGTCGTGTGATCTATTGGTTATTTGATACACCAATGGTAGGGTCGTAAGGACCATGTTGCGGGAACTATCGGTCATTTTATACGTCGATGGTGGGGTCGTGAGGACCATGTTGTGGGATTAGTGAGGCGATAGCCGTGTTTCGCTCACATGTTTGCTACGGGTGTGACGATGGTTGATTTCGTACACCTTGGGTTTTGCGTTTCCATAGTCGTTTTGGACGCTATCGGTTCTAGCCGTTGGATTATGATGTTACGGTAGTTGTGTATTGGTCGTATGGCGCACTATAAGGGATGTTTAGTGATTGGTGTAATCCGTAAGGGTTCGTTTGGTTCGGTCTTCATCGTTTCGGGTTGTTGACCTTAGGTCGATATTTGGTTGTTTTTAGCATTGTACTTAGAAAGGGTACACTATAGGGTTGATATCTCGGTTCGAGATTGATTGAGTTTCCCGATGTGAGGGATTGAACATGGTTTTAGTGCTCGGATTGTGATTTGTTAAATCGCGTGTGACGATTTTGGTTGTTAGAGGTGATTCATTGGGAAGAGTTGCCTAGGAAAGTCGGATTGGGACGTATGTTTGAGGACCGTGGAGTGTGGTCCGTTTGGTTAAGTGACGAGGATCACGAGGACGTGATCGAGTTTAAGTGTGGGAGAGTTGTAAGACCCGAATATTTATCTTGTATACTTGTGTATTATGGTGTTCAAGGGTGTGGGTTTTATTGTATATAAATTAAAATGCAAAAGAAACTGTTTCAGTAGGGTCGCGCGCCGCGCGGTTTGGGGCGCGCCGCGCCATTTGGCGCTGACAGAATCCTTTGTTTTAATTGGTTTTAATGAAGGGTATTTGGGTAATTTCACTTGGGGCCGGATTTGTGAGCCATATTAGCTGGTTTGGATCAGTTTTGGATCATTTTCACATCCATTCATCACTCCCAACTATCTAGAGAGAGAGAGAGAGATTCTAGAGAGAGATTTGGGGTTTTGGAGAAGAAGGAGGCCGTTTGGATCAAAAGCTCGAGTTCTAAAGTTGTTCCTTTCGTTCCTAGCTACGTTGTGGTAGTATTGGTAAGCTCAAACTCCGAATTTCATTTATTGGATTTGTTATTCAAGTTAGGGTTTTGAGTTAGTTTGATGAAAAACCCTTTTAGATGATGAAATGGGTTTAGTGATGCTAGTAATTGGGTTTATTGTTAATTGTTGGTGGATTTTGGGTTGGTGAGCTAATTGGCCATGTTTAGGACTTGAAATTGAGTTTAATCACTTAAGTTAGTGATTAAGGAAGTATTGAAACCCATTTAAGGTTAATTGGTTGACTAATTGTGACTTTGGGTCAAATTAGGGTTTGGTGGTGATTATGACCCATTTGGCGATTTAATGAGGTTTATAAACTTGAAATGGATTAAGTTAAAGTATAAAACCAAGTTAAATGTGTTTTGGTGTCAAAACTTGTAAATGGTGAGATTTTGACTTAATGGGTCAAAATTAGGGTTTAAGTGTCAAAATGGGTATGACACGTGTTTAACACTTGAGTTCGGGTTTAATTGGCGTATTAGGACCATTCTCACTTGTGTTAGTGATTATTGGTTAGTTTTGGGCACGGTTTGTGCTTGGAAGTGCATTTGGGTCGAAATTGCACTAAGTGTTGAATTGGGTTGATTTGTAAATCCACTCTAAGTGTATTGTTGTAATTGTGATAATGGATTAGGTACTTTCCATTGGCGAGTTGCGGATTACTTGGAAGCATTCTTCAAGACTTCAAGGTGAGTGATAATATCCTATGTGCATATGTATGTGTAGGATGGGTGCGGGTCGGGTGAAGTGATTCTCGGCTATAGAGCTCACTTCACATATAGATGGAATTGATGGACTTTTGTATGAGTCCAATTCGCACGGTTGTGCGTTTTGGTTGACCATCTTTGGCGAAGTACGCGTTTGCGTGTACATTATCACACGTGGTTGTGATGTGGTTGATTTAACCCCAATGGCGAAGGGTATAATATTGAGAAGTGAATCGCGTGTGTATTCGGATTCACGATGACGCGTGTGGTTTCGGTCATCTTATTGTATTGTGGAAATGAATCTCGTGTAGTTCGGATTCATGGTGACTCGTGTAGTTCGGTCATCTTATTGAGGTAGTAATCTCGTGTGGTTTCGGATTACTAAGGCTCGTGTAGTTCGGCCAACCTCGATGTTGTGAAGATAGTAATCTCGTGTGGTTTCGGATTACTAAGGCTCGTGTAGTTCGGCCAACCTCGATGTTGTGAAGATAGTAATCTCGTGTGGTTTCGGATTACTAAGGCTCGTGTAGTTCGGCCAATCTTCATTGTGGTATTTGGTTCTCGGTATTGGGTTAAGGTGTTAACCTTGTTCGTTTATATTGTTATATATTAATGTATTGTTGTGTTGTTGCTAACCCTCCAGGTGTAGCTATTTGGCGTTGTTCACATCGTCGTTGGTGAACTTATATTGTTGTTGTATCTTTAGCTCATTGATTAAAGATCGTACGGTATGCTTAGTGTAGTGCTTTATATATGGATGCCTCGGTATGCGGTAATTGTTATTTTGTGGCGTGTCCATTTTATACATATATATGTATGTAGTATATTATCATTCACAAAGCGTTAGCTTACCCTCTCGTTGTTGACTCTTTTTATAGATTGCATGCGGATGGTGGCTCGGGTAAGCGCGAGGATTAGAGGACTTGCATAGTTTGCGTAGAAGGCTTGCTTTTGGATTTATTAGGATTGGGTAGCGTATCCCCAATCGCCATGCTCGGCTTTGTTTTGTATTAAAAGTCTTATGGTCGAAAATTGTATTTTGGTACTTAAGGGGTAATTTGGGTCAATGTGGGCCCCGCTTCGTAAACATAATTCTATTAATAGAACGTGCTAGTTTTTATATATGGAACATTGGGTTAAAAGCGTTACGCCTAAATATGTCGGGAACTAGTCAAACATTTTCGCATTTAAAGACTTTCCGGACAGTCAGGTTTGGCGCGCCGCGCGGCCTATATGGCGCGCCGCGCCAGGTGGCAGTTCAGCAATTTTTTTTTTTATTGTTGTAATTTTACATGGTTTAATCGCGGGTTGGTTTGGGTTGTTACATTATGCTACGAAATACTATTAACTACTCTTAATATTCTGTATGATTAACTTATTCCATTTGACTATTTTAAAGGAAATGGCACCGACTACTCGACACACCGTGAATATGAATGAAGAGGAATTTCGTACTTTTCTAGCTTCAAACATAGCCGCAGTACAGGCTGCGCTACATACCAATAATAACCTTGGATCTAGCAGTACAGGAAATCGTGTAGGATGCACCTACAAAGAATTTACTGCCTGCAAACCTTTGGAATTTGATGGAACCGAAGGACCGATCGGATTGAAACGGTGGACCGAGAAGGTCGAATCGGTGTTTGCCATAAGTAAGTGTACTGAAGAGGACAAAGTGAAGTACGCTACGCATACCTTCACAGGTTCTGCGTTAACATGGTGGAATACCTATCTAGAGCAAGTGGGACAAGACGATGCGTACGCACTACCGTGGTCAGCATTCAAGCACTTGATGAACGAGAAGTACCGTCCCAGAACCGAGGTCAATAAGCTCAAGACAGAACTTAGAGGGTTACGAACCCAAGGATTTGATATTACCACGTACGAAAGAAGATTCACAGAATTGTGCCTATTGTGTCCGGGAGCATTCGAAGATGAGGAAGAGAAGATTGACGCGTTTGTGAAAGGATTACCGGAAAGAATCCAAGAAGATATAAGTTCACACGAGCCCGCCTCCATACAACAGGCATGTAGAATGGCTCACAAACTAGTGAACCAGATTGAAGAAAGAATTAAAGAACAGACTGCTGAAGAGGCCAACGTGAAGCAAGTCAAAAGAAAGTGGGAGGAAAACAGTGATAAGAATCACCAATACAACAACAACAGCAATTACAACAATAATCGCAACAATTATCCCAACAATCGCAACATCAATCGCAACAACAACAAACGTCCCAACAACAACAACAACAACAACAGCAACTACAACAATCATCCCAACAACAATAATAACCGCAACAACAACAATAATCAGAAGCAGCTATGCCAAAGGTGTGAAAAGTATCACTCGGGGTTCTGCACCAAATTTTGCAACAAGTGTAAAAGAAATGGTCATAGCGCGGCGAAGTGTGAGGTCTACGGACCAGGGGTTAATAGAACGAAAGGAACAAATGGTGTCGGAACGAGTAATGGTGGAGCAAGTAGTGTCAGAGCAAGTTATGCCAATGTAGTTTGTTATAAATGTGGAAAACCGGGCCACATTATTAGAAATTGCCCGAACCAGGAGAACACGAATGGACAAGGCCGCGGAAGATTTTTCAATATTAATGCGGCAGAGGCACAGGAAGACCCGGAGCTTGTTACGGGTACGTTTCTTATTGACAATAAATCTGCTTACGTTTTATTTGATTCGGGTGCGGATAGAAGCTATATGAGTAGAGATTTTTGTGCTAAATTAAGTTGTCCATTGACGCCTTTGGATAGTAAATTTTTACTCGAATTAGCAAATGGTAAATTAATTTCAGCAGATAATATATGTCGGAATCGAGAAATTAAACTGGTTAGCGAAACATTTAAGATTGATTTGATACCAGTAGAGTTAGGGAGTTTTGATGTGATAATCGGTATGGACTGGTTGAAAGAAGTGAAAGTAGAGATCGTTTGTTACAAAAATGCAATTCGCATTATACGAGAAAAAGGAAAACCCTTAATGGTGTACGGAGAAAAGGGCAACACGAAGCTACATCTTATTAGTAATTTGAAGGCACAAAAACTAATAAGAAAAGGTTGCTATGATGTTCTAGCACACGTCGAGAAAGTACAAACTGAAGAAAAGAGCATCAATGATGTTCCCATTGCAAAAGAATTTCCCGATGTATTTCCGAAAGAATTACCGGGATTACCCCCACATCGATCCGTTGAATTTCAAATAGGTCTTATACCAGGAGCTGCACCAATAGCTCGTGCTCCTTACAGACTCGCACCCAGTGAGATGAAAGAACTATAAAGCTAATTACAAGAACTTTTAGAGCGTGGTTTCATTCGACCAAGCACATCACCGTGGGGAGCTCCTGTTTTGTTTGTCAAGAAGAAAGATGGTACATTCAGGTTGTGTATCGACTACCGAGAGTTGAACAAACTTACCATCAAGAACCGCTACCCACTACTGAGAATCGATGACTTATTTGATCAACTACAAGGCTCGACTAGTTATTCAAATATTGACTTACGTTCCGGGTATCATCAAATGCGGGTGAAAGAAGATGATATTCCAAAGACTGCTTTCAGAACACGTTACGGTCATTACGAGTTTATGGTCATGCCGTTTGGTTTAACTAATGCACCAGCTGTGTTCATAGACCTTATGAACCGAGTGTGTGGACCATACCTTGACAAGTTTGTCATTGTTTTCATTAATGACATACTTATTTACTCAAAGAATGGCCAAGAACACGGTGAACATTTGAGAAAGGTGTTAGAAGTATTGAGGAAGGAAGAATTGTATGCTAAGTTTTCAAAGTGTGCATTTTGGTTGGAAGAAGTTCAATTCCTCGGTCACATAGTGAACAAAGAAGGTATTAAGGTGGATCCGGCAAAGATAGAAACTGTTGAAAAGTGCGAAACCCCGAAAACTCCGAAACACATTCGCCAGTTTTTAGGACTAGCTGGTTACTACAGAAGGTTCATCCAAGACTTTTCCAGAATAGTAAAACCCTTGACTGCATTAACGCATAAAGGGAAGAAATTTGAATGGAATGATGAACAAGAGAAAGCATTTCAGTTATTGAAGAAAAAGCTAACTCGGCACCTATATTGTCATTGCCTGAAGGGAATGATGATTTTGTGATTTATTGTGACGCATCAAAGCAAGGTCTCGGTTGTGTATTAATGCAACGAACGAAGGTGATTGCTTATGCGTCTAGACAATTGAAGATTCACGAACAAAATTATACGACGCATGATTTGGAATTAGGCGCGGTTGTTTTTGCATTAAAGACTTGGAGGCACTACTTATATGGGGTCAAAAGTATTATATATACCGACCACAAAAGTCTTCAACACATATTTAATCAGAAACAACTGAATATGAGGTAGCGTAGGTGGATTGAATTATTGAATGATTACGACTTTGAGAGTCGTTACCACCCGGGGAAGGCAAATGTGGTAGCTGATGCCTTGAGCAGGAAGGAGAGAGAACCCATTCGAGTAAAATCTATGAATATAATGATTCATAATAACCTTACTACTCAAATAAAGGAGGCACAACAAGGAGCTTTAAAAGAGGGAAATTTAAAGGATGAAATACCCAAAGGATCGGAGAAGCATCTTAATATTCGGGAAGACGGAACCCGGTATAGGGCTGAAAGGATTTGGGTACCAAAATTTGGAGATATGAGAGAAATGGTACTTAGAGAAGCTCATAAAACCAGATACTCAATACATCCTGGAACGGGGAAGATGTACAAGGATCTCAAGAAATATTTTTGGTGGCCAGGTATGAAAGCCGATGTTGCTAAATACGTAGGAGAATGTTTGACGTGTTCTAAGGTCAAAGCTGAGCATCAGAAACCATCAGGTCTACTTCAACAACCCGAAATCCCGGAATGGAAATGGGAAAACATTACCATGGATTTCATCACTAAATTGCCAAGGACTGTAAGTGATTTTAATACTATTTAGGTAATAGTTGATCGTCTCTCCAAATCAGCACATTTCCTGCCAATAAGAGAAGATGACATGATGGAGAAGTTAGCACGACTGTATTTGAAGGAAGTCGTCTCCAGACATGGAATACCAATCTCTATTATCTCTGATAGGGATGGCAGATTTATTTCAAGATTCTGGCAGACATTACAGCAAGCATTAGGAACTCGTCTAGACATGAGTACTGCCTATCATCCACAAACTGATGGGCAGAGCGAAAGGACGATACAAATGCTTGAAGACATGCTACGAGCATGTGTTATTGATTTCGGAAATAGTTGGGATCGACATCTACCGTTAGCAGAATTTTCCTACAACAACAGCTACCATTCAAGCATTGAGATGGCGCCGTTTGAAGCACTTTATGGTAGAAAGTGCAGGTCTCCGATTTTTTGGAGTGAAGTGGGGGATAGACAGTTTACGGGTCCGGAGATTATACAAGAAACTACCGAGAAGATCATCCAAATTCAACAACGGTTGAAAACCGCCCAAAGTTGACAAAAGAGCTACGCTGACATTAAAAGAAAAGATATAGAATTTGAAATTGGAGAGATGGTCATGCTTAAAGTTGCACCTTGGAAAGGCGTTGTTCGATTTGGTAAACGAGGGAAATTAAATCCAAGGTATATTGGACCATTCAAGATTATTGATCGTGTCGGACCAGTAGCTTACCTACTTGAGTTACCTCAACAACTCGCGGCTATACATAACACTTTCCACGTCTCGAATTTGAAGAAATGTTTTGCAAAAGAAGATCTCACTATCCCGTTAGATGAAATCCAAATCAATGAAAAACTTCAATTCATCGAAGAACCCGTCGAAATAATGGATCGTAAGGTCAAAAGACTTAAGCAAAACAAGATACCAATTGTTAAGGTTCGATGGAATGCTCGTAGAGGACCCGAGTTCACCTGGGAGCGTGAATATCAGATGAAGAAGAAATACCCGCATCTATTTCCAGAAGATTCGTCAACACCTTCAACAGCTTAAAATTTCGGGACGAAATTTATTTAACGGGTAGGTACTGTAGTGACCCGAAATTTTCCATGTTTATATATATTAATTGAGATTGATATTTACATGATTAAATGTTTCCAACATGTTAAGCAATCAAACATATTAAGACTTGATTAATTGAAATATGTTTCATATAGACAATTGACCACCCAAGTTGACCGGTGATTCACGAACGTTAAAACTTGTAAAAACTATATGATGACATATATATGGATATATATATAGTTAACATGATACTATGATAAGTAAACATATCATTAAGTATATTAACAATGAACTACATATGTAAAAACAAGACTACTAACTTAATGATTTTTAAACGAGACATATATGTAACGATTATCGTTGTAAAGACATTTAATGTATATATATCATATTAAGAGATATTCATACATGATAATATCATGATAATATAATAATTTAAAATCTCATTTGATATTATAAACATTGGATTAACAACATTTAACAAGATCGTTAACCTAAAGGTTTCAAAACAACACTTACATGTAACGACTAACGATGACTTAACGACTCAGTTAAAATGTATATATATGTAGTGTTTTAATATGTATTTATACACTTTTGAAAGACTTCAATACACTTATAAAAATACTTCTACTTAACAAAAATTCTTACAATTACATCCTCGTTCAGTTTCATCAACAATTCTACTCGTATGCACCCGTATTCGTACTCGTACAATACACAGCTTTTAGATGTATGTACTATTGGTATATACACTCTAATGATCAGCTCTTAGCAGCCCATGTGAGTCACCTAACACATGTGGGAACCATCATTTGGAAACTAGCATGAAATATCTCATAAAATTACAAAAATATGAGTAATCATTCATGACTTATTTACATAAAAACAAAATTACATATCCTTTATATCTAATCCATACACCAACGACCAAAAACACCTACAAACACTTTCATTCTTCAATTTTCTTCATCTAATTGATCTCTCTCAAGTTCTATCTTCAAGTTCTAAGTGTTCTTCATATATTCTACAAGTTCTAGTTACATAAAATCAAGAATACTTTCAAGTTTGCTAGCTCACTTCCAATCTTGTAAGGTGATCATCCAACCTCAAGAAATCTTTGTTTCTTACAGTAGGTTATTATTCTAATACAAGGTAATAATCATATTCAAACTTTGGTTCAATTTCTATAACTATAACAATCTTATTTCAAGTGATGATCTTACTTGAACTTGTTTTCGTGTCATGATTCTGCTTCAAGAACTTCGAGCCATCCAAGGATCTGTTGAAGCTAGATCCATTTTTCTCTTTTCCAGTAGGTTTATCCAAGGAACTTAAGGTAGTAATGATTTTCATAACATCATTCGATTCATACATATAAAGCTATCTTATTCGAAGGTTTAAACTTGTAATCACTAGAACATAGTTTAGTTAATTCTAAACTTGTTCGCAAACAAAAGTTAATCCTTCTAACTTGACTTTTAAAATCAACTAAACACATGTTCTATATCTATATGATATGCTAACTTAATGATTTAAAACCTGGAAACACGAAAAACACCGTAAAATCGGATTTACGCCGTCGTAGTAACACCGCGGGCTGTTTTGGGTTAGTTAATTAAAAACTATGATAAACTTTGATTTAAAAGTTGTTATTCTGAGAAAATGATTTTTATTATGAACATGAAACTATATCCAAAAATTATGGTTAAACTCAAAGTGGAAGTATGTTTTCTAAAATGGTCATCTAGACGTCGTTCTTTCGACTGAAATGACTACCTTTACAAAAACGACTTGTAACTTATTTTTCCGACTATAAACCTATAATTTTTCTGTTTAGATTCATAAAATAGAGTTCAATATGAAACCATAGCAATTTGATTCACTCAAAACGGATTTAAAATGAAGAAGTTATGGGTAAAACAAGATTGGATAATTTTTTTCATTTTAGCTACGTGAAAATTGGTAACAAATCTATTCCAACCATAACTTAATCAACTTGTATTGTATATTATGTAATCTTGAGATACTATAGACACGTATACAATGTTTCGACCTATCATGTCGACACATCTATATATATTTCGGAACAACCATAGACACTCTATATGTGAATGTTGGAGTTAGCTATACAGGGTTGAGGTTGATTCCAAAATATATATAGTTTGAGTTGTGATCAATACTGAGATACGTATACACTGGGTCGTGGATTGATTCAAGATAATATTTATCGATTTATTTCTGTACATCTAACTGTGGACAACTAGTTGTAATTTACTAACGAGGATAGCTGACTTAATAAACTTAAAACATCAAAATATATTAAAAGTGTTGTAAATATATTTTGAACATACTTTGATATATATGTATATATTATTATAGGTTTGTGAATCAACCAGTGCCCAAGTCTTACTTCCCGACGAAGTAAAAATCTGTGAAAGTGAGTTATAGTCCCACTTTTAAAATCTAATATTTTTGGGATGAGAATACATGCAGGTTTTATAAATGATTTACAAAATAGACACAATTACGTGAAACTACATTCTATGGTTGAATTATTGAAATCGAATATGCCCCTTTTTATTAAGTCTGGTAATCTAAGAATTAGGGAACAGACACCCTAATTGACGCGAATCCTAAAGATAGATCTATTGGGCCTAACAAACCCCATCCAAAGTACCAGATGCTTTAGTACTTCGAAATTTATATCATATTCGAAGGGTGTCCCGGAATGATGGGGATATTCTTATATATGCATCTTGTTAATGTCGGTTACCAGGTGTTCACCATATGAATGATTTTTATCTCTATGTATGGGTTGTGTATTGAAATATGAAATCTTGTGGTCTATTATTATGATTTGATATATATAGGTTAAACCTATAACTCACCAAAATTTTTGTTGACGTTTTAAGCATGTTTATTCTCAAGTGATTATTAAGAGCTTCCACTGTCGCATACTTAAATAAGGACGAGATTTGGAGTCCATGCTTGTATGATATTGCGTAAAAACTGCATTCAAGAAACTTATTTTGTTGTAATATATTTGTATTGTAAACCATTATGTAATGGTCGTGTGTAAACAGGATATTTTAGATTATCATTATTTGATAATCTACGTAAAGCTTTTTAAAACCTTTATCTATGAAATAAAGGTTATGGTTTGTTTTAAAAATGAATGCAGTCTTTGAAAAACGTCTCATATAGAGGTCAAAACCTCGCAACGAAATCAACTAATATGGAACGTTTTTAATCAATAAGAACGGGACATTTCACCTGTGACCTCTTGAAAATTGATTTTCAGATATTTCGATTCGATTAGATGACTTTTCGTTCAAGAATCGCCTAAATCCAGTATACGGTTTAGGATTTATAGCCTTCCAAAAAGCACTACGCCTTTGTAACGACGTGTTGAAAATTCTGACATACTCGCGCTTGAACCATCGCCACGGTCAAACGACATCGATTTACGATCTGAAAATTGTACAGCGGTATGAGGACTCGCATACGGAGCCTTGGCCACTGACCACGCATCTTTTCAGTTTGTATAGAGGTCGTAGCAGCTGTCCGAAGTCAGCCTTTTGTTTCGATCTCTATTCTTGTTGAAAACTTACTTTATCTTTTACGAATGACGATGATGATGATACTTAAGACTTAACCTATTTAATTTTAAACTTTTGGGGACAATTTACTGACTTAGTAACCATTGACTTAGGTTCCGGACCTTTTGGATCGACCAACTTACTTGTTTGGACCGACTTACTACTTGCTTACATTTTCGTATCGATTATACCGCACATTCACTGTGAGTTATAGCTCCCTTTTTATTTTAACTATTTTTGGGACTGAGAATACATGCGCTTTTTATGTTTTACATACTAGACACGAGTACTTAAACTTTATATATGTGTGGGTGACATAACCGCACAAAGATTCCCCTTAGCTCGGTAACGTTTAATTATTGGTTTATGAACCCGTAGAAACGAATCTTAGATATGGATCCATAGGGTTTGACATCCCCACTCGGGCTAGTCGCGCTAGCAGTCAACGGGTGTTTAATACTTCGTAAACTTACGCACTTGCCTGGTGTACTTTTAGGGGGTGATATTACTTGTTAAGTTAGTTACCGGGTGCCTATGGATAAGCATATACTTTTCATACAGTTTTGAACACGAAATCTCGTGGTCTACATTACATTACTTATTACAAACAAACTATAGCTCACCAACATTTGTGTTGACTTTTTAAGCATGTATTTCTCAGGTGCTTAGATGTTATTACTTCTGCTGTTAGACTTGCTGTTATAGTCTTGGTGTTATAGACTTGCTGTTACAGACTCTCTTTGTTAGACTTCCGCTGCATTACTTAGAGATGTCTCAATCATGGAACTTTTACTTTGCATTCACAACTTATGTTACATTTGAACAATGGCTTTGTAATGACCTTTGTTTCACGTACTTATGTTAATGCTTTCTATTCGTAGAAGCACGTTATCTTTGTAAAACATTTTACGTTGCTAAAGACGTCACCTTTTCATGAATGCAAAACTTGTTTTAAAACAACATGTAGTATTGTACCGTGTAATGGACCTGTTGTTGATGATCCGTACACGTTGATTTTGTACGGGGCGTCACATTTGGTATCAGAGCATCGGTTGTAGGGAATTAGGTTCCATTATTGTGTCTTGACTGAGTTAAGTAGGATTCACTAATAGGACTAATCTATAACTTGCTCGTTTACTTGTTTCTGCAGAACTGCTGCATGCTACTGCTTACTTTTACTGCTATATGATCTGACTGTATGCTACTGCTTATTCTCGCTACTGCATGCTACTATCTGCTTTTTGCATGATACTTCTATTTGATACTGTTCTTATTGCCATGCTATGTACTGCTGTAGATGATCTAGGCTGTTGTAGTTATTATGTCTGATTACGTTCTTGCTACATGTCTGCTATTCGCTGTACCGACTTGGAAAATTTATCTTTCCTAGTTTAGATGTTTTTCTGAACCCTTTTCCCACTCGTCTAACCCTAAGAACTAGTAATGTAATCCACCTGTTACTACCGCTCCACCGTTTCGAAGATCGAAACATTACTTCACGCAATCTAGGAGGAGTACCCCTTGGATTACACACCCACTAAAGTTGATCCTTGGAGGAGGAGATATTTGAGAACTTGTCGGAGTAACCGCACCTTGCCCCACCCCCCGAGCTCACCCTAGTTAGCCACGTACAACGTATGAACATTAGAAGGTTGTTCAGTTTCTGCAAGTTGAACCGTATCCCGTATGCTTTCATGGCCGTCACTTATCTCTTTCATCCTTCACCACTGCTTGACGATCTAACGACACATCTGGATGTAGGTCCCTAATACTCTTAGACATTGGAGAAGTCGGGAAGGCATCTCCTTTCACAAGGTCAGAGTATCTCCTACTAATGCTCAGCCATACCCAAAGACTTGGGAGTCGCCTCAAGACATATCGTATTACTACTTGCTACACGTACAACTCGACACGAGACCCAGATTGAATTTCTAGAAGGGACCTAACGACATTACCTGAACCCGAGCATTTTGAAGAAAATTTCGGGACATTTATGCATTGATGCATGACCTACGGAACCTACACACCCACACCGAGAAACCGTGAGATTAATTATGTAGATTTTGTTTTGAGATAGCATAGATAAAGCACCGTTAGATGAAATTGAGTAGCACTTGAGGTGATCATGTTACATTGACCATATGGAGTGATATTGGAATGAACATATGATTTAGTACAATATAATGACGCCAGGTCAGCGTGATTATATTGAAGTAAATCATGTAGAAGTCCTAATGTTACTACATAAGGAATATGAAGTGATTCAAAGAATATTTTGGTAGGAACCACTTGAGTATACGCATTATGGTCTGTTAGAGGTAGGGAAAGAATAACTACGTAGCCCGGATACTGTACAAGAAGGGCCTTGATTGCATAATTGATAACCAAAAAATTTGTTATAGATATAGACACCCTAGACACTTAAGGAAAAAGTTCTCAAATAGGAAAAACTTTGGACTTACTTGTGGTAGAGCAATCGTTATCTCAGCTATGGAGAATCGCATGGATCCTGATTTTAGTTATGGTACGTTTCGTCACAACGTAAGTTGTTTAATACTAGAGTGATAGAAACCTTATATCTAAAAACCTTAGTGTTATAACTAATAAGCCATTAACAACCATGAGAGTTAAGTATTCTATAGGACAAGCTAATGGTAAGCTGGTACAGATAGAGGAATAATTTAAGGTAATACCTTAAAATTAACAGGTGGGTCATTTGGAGATGACCTCATATCAACAAAACTTGGAAGTTTTATAGAAGTAGTTGGAAAGGATTAGTTACCTACGCACAAGCAGATGTTATTTGATAAGATTGATAGAATTTTTCACGGTAGTATAGTAAGATTTGGTTGGAATGAACCCTAAGATTAACCTAACACCCATCAATTTGGGAAGCTTGATGTAATAGTTAGAATGGACTCTAGGATTAACCTAATACTCATCAAGTTAGGAAACTTTGATGAAATAGTTGGAACGGACTAGCTTTCAAGAATGAAAGCAAAAGTTATTTATAGTTAGAAGATTATTCGTATACCTCGCGTGAATGGTGAGCCATTAATAGTTTATGAGGAGAGAAGTAGCCCGAAGCTGAACCTTATTTGTTGCATGACAACAACCCAAAATCCTACAATAGAAATAGGAAGGAATAACAATAGATTTCATCACGAAGCTACCGAAAACGGTAGGCGGTTAGGACACTATCTGGGTTATTGTTGACCATCTCACCAAAACTGCTCACTTTCTAGCCATGAAAGAAACCGATACAATGGACAAACTTGCACAACGATACATAAAGGAAATTTTATCCCGTCACTTCAACTATTCAGATTCTATATTAAAGATTACCCAAGAATCTTATTTGATACTCGTTCTTACGCGACTCTAAATCCAAACTTATTCCGAGAGATTTCTTATTTGATGATAGTCACACCAGCATCCTTCTTACTTCGATATTAGTCATACTAGTTCAAAATTTTCCAAAATCAATGGGTGGTTAATTCTCATCCTCATACTCTCCCATTCGTATCTTACTTATAAGCAACAGCTTCATACCTAAGCATTTTTGATCAAAGGACTTATGCCCTACTAATAGTCATCAACCATATTTAAATTCAATAGTTTTCATTACCTCGTGACATTGTTGCTCAAATATCACCCGAAATTTTCAAAAATCTTTTACTCTATCCTTATCAATCTTTTTCCAACTTGTAACCTCCGAAATATGAAAATTTTGTTTACACACACTATTTTACAATGCGATCCTCTCAAGGTTTTATAAAAATAAATTTATTTTATTGCCATTCGTACAAATTTTAGAAACAGTATATGTTATATATAATAAAGTAAATGATTACTTATTTTGACTAGTACGTATGAAATTTTACTTTCACTTTTACAAATCAATTCTTTTATTCAAAAGATATTTTACTTAGAATAATACATGTTGTACATAACTCTAGTTTATTAAGAACTTCGTTTCTTTTCTTACATTGTCACCTAAAACGATTTCTATAAAAATTTTCGTTGCTTATTCGTATCCAAGTCATCATGAAGACTTTACAACCATCGAGAGATTCATGTATGTGTGTGTATATGTGTGGAAGGCACTTACTACCACGTCATGCAGAGCCTTTGGGCATCCACTAACACTTAAACCATTCAAAATTATTGCGTTATCCCAGGGATCCTATTTACCGCACCTGTTGGAGCGATGCTCTTTCTTACATAACTCTAAGTCCTGACTTATTCCAGGGAAATTCTCATTTAGTGATATTAATACCATCAGTATTCTAACTTTAATATTAGTCATAACCTGTTTGGCATTTTGCAAGGTCAAGAAGCGATTAACTCCTCGTCCTCATGCTATATCCTTCATACCTCACTTTTAGCAACGGCTTCGCACATGAACATTTTTGGCCCAAAGACTTATGTCCTGATAATTATCAAAACTACATTTAATCCATTAGTTTTCATTACCTAGTAACATGTCACCCGATGATTCAAATATTTTTCACTCGATCTTTTTCAACTCGTAACCTCTGAAATACGAAAAACTATGTTTATCAAAAATTTTACACGTTGTTTATTTGTGCGGTCCTCACAAGATTTATGGACAAATAAAATTAATAAAATTTTTCTATCGCTTATGCGATTTATAAAATCATATATGTATGTATATAATTAAGTTAATAAATTTACCTTTACTTATTTTAGTTAGTACATACTAAGTTATACCTTCAAAGTATTTAAAAATCGCTCCTTTATTGAGTTGTTTAACTTAAGTCAAATAGTTTTGTGCAAAATGGTACACATTGTACATACTTCTAAATTTACTAAGAACTTCGTTCCATTTATCTTGTCACATCAAATGTTTAAAGGTTTTTCAAAACTTCCTTGGTTTATTTTATTAAAGGTTTTCGTATTAGTCTACACCATGTATGGATCACACTTTTCTCGTCCTCCGTTTATGGATGAAGCTTATCATAAAGATCTTTGTTAAAAACTCGTGAGCCACTTTGGATGGCAGTTTTATAAAATTTGTTAGGAAGTCTTTGCGCTAATAAAATGTTCCTTTTAAGGTTAGACATGGCAAAAACGAGGGCCGATAAATCAGTTTTCTGTGGTACACTCAGTGGTCACTCTATTGTAGGAAAGGCACTAGGTGGGTTTCTACTCTCAATATTTCACTGCTAATCGCAACACCCTCGTAAACATCATCTCTATGAATCAGTATTTTGAGGTACAAGAAATAATTTTGAGATTCTTTTCACTTGGAGTAAACCATTCTTTATGACCAAGGGTTCACGTATCTTCTCATCCGCACATCCCCTTAAGTATAAGGATAAGTTCATATCAACTCGCTCATTGTACGAAGAGTTCACTCTCGTTCAAAGATCACACCTTTCGTGCGATTTTCTTTGGGAAATGTAATGTAAATTACTTTAAAAATCTATGAATCTTGCTATCCTCTTGGAAGGGACTGCGTAAAACATCGATAACACTGATGTGGTTACTCTATATATATTTCTTCCTTCGTTGGTTGCAACTATATGTTGTTCTAGTCGATGTTAACACTAACTTCAGCATGTAACTGAAAGCATATAGTTACATTATGGAACTGTGCTTTCATTCCATCCCAGGATAGGTTCACTTGCAGTATGTTAAACTGGGTGATATCTTTCATTGTTCGTTCATACCGTCCTAAAGATACTATAAATAATTATGGCTTTCATTGCATGTAAGTCTGATTAGTCACTCTCAGCTAAAATTTCAATTCATTTATTCAAATAAAACGTTTTTTAAATATCGGGTTCTTTATGCCTATGGTCTCCTTCCAAAATTAAGGGGTTAGTAAAATCCGCGGCTAACACTATCCAGGCATCAAATTGCATGGTTGTGATCACCATGTTTTCCATTCTATCTGTCAACTTTGTATTGCTACATAAGCGCTCAATGTTTTAGATGAGTTTGGTAATATTCATGATATATTTCATGCATCCATCTTACTGAAGACGCCTGTAAGGCTAAAAACATCATCTTTCCTTTTTTAGATATATATTCAGATGACATATTCATGTTAACAAGAAACGAAATCAATTTGCTGATTTTAAGGTCAAGAGACTTAATTAATGGCATATACCTATTCTTAATTTTATATGCCCAAGTACCTTTCAAGATAAATCGCTCACTTTTGAGCCCACGAGTCTCTCGGAACTTTGATACGCTTCTTCTTCTTCAAATTCGGTACCGTTGTTGGTCACTCCTCAAAATTTCGGGACGAAATTTTCTTTAACGGGTGGGTAATGTAACGACCCGAATTTTTCGACTTATATTTTTGTGCTCTATACTTTCACGAATCTGCGTATACGTGCGTACTGAGCTAGTTTATGCTCTGGGATCTTACTACATTATAATTACTTTCGTTAATACCTTACAGCGTGTTATTAAGTGCTTAATCACTTAACTTGATCCCCAAATGCTTTTATGACCGTTAGTGTCACTTGTCATTTTGAGCGAGCTACGTACTTAGTACACGTTTAACTTTTGTCGTAATTGGAATATTATGACTACGTAATACTAATTGTTATTTTCTAATGACAATTACTTGGCTTATTGGTTGCTTAATTACGCTTAGTAATTTACTAATGCACACTAGTTAGTCTTGTTGGACTTTCTACCTTATTGGACTTAAGCCCACACTAGTCTAGCTAATGGACTTTTAAGTTAGCCTAATTTTAATAGATTTATGACCCATTAATATGTAGGACAAAAATCCATTAAGATGAGCCAACATACTAGCATTTTTATTAACCATTACTACAAATGTTGCATGGGATCCCAATAATAAGCACCACCTTTAGACCACCACCATGCAAAAAGAAAAAGTTGTCCCCCCTTATCCCCCCATGAGGCTATGGTTTTGGAGTACACATCACCCCTCCACCACTATAAATACAAGCCTTATTCCTTTCATTTCACACTTGATTTCATTCTCATTTTACACACACTTACTCTCTAATTTTCTCTCTAGTCTTTCTCACACTAAAATTGTAAGTTTTAAATTTTCTTCTTCTTCTTCTTCTTTTCTTCTTATACACGTCATCATCATCATCATAAGATCAAGCTTTTTAGCTTCTTGATCTTGTTATATCTTGTACATTCAAACTTTGATTTGAAATCTTCAAGAACATGAAAGATTTAAGCTTTTTAGCTTTGAATCTTCATTACTTTGTTGGATCTAAGTTTTAAAGCTTAAGATTACTTTATTTTGTTAAAAGATCAAAACTTGTGTTTATGATCTTCATGTAACTTGTAGATCTAGCTTTTTGCTTTAAGGATCTTCAATAACATTAAAGATCCAAGCTTTCTAGCTTAGGGTTTCATTATTTTGTTTAGATCTAAGCTTTTTAAGTTTATGATCTCATTACTTTTACTAGATCTTTGCTTTATAGCTTATGGTCTCATTAATCTTGTAAAGATCCAAGCTTTCTAGCTTAGGGCTTCTTAACACTTAAGATCTAAGTTATTATTGCAGATCTCACTTACTTGGAACCTTTTTATGATTTTTATGGTGATAAAAATCAATTCTTCATCATCCCATATGATGAAGATGCATAAACTTGTGTCAAAAGGACAAATGTTGAAGCTTTATTGTGTTTATGCAATAAAGAGACAACCTTGATGTTCAAAACTTGTAGAATGTTAGCTTTTACTCTTAGTTATGTGTTGATGGTTAAAAATTGGTCATAATGATTCTAAAACATCAAAGAGTTGTACACTTGAAGCTTACACGCATCAAGGATGAGAACCGTGATGAGCATCAAGCACCAAGAAACCCACCTGAGCACTTGTTTTTCTGATTTTGGGGTCTGATCAAACACCTGGGACTTCTGGAAAATTGATTTTCAGATATTTCGGTTCGAGTAGATGACTTTTTGTTCAAGACTCTCCTAAATCTGATATACGGTTTAGGATTTATAGCCTTCAGAAAAGCACTACGCCTTTGTAACGACGTGCTAAAAATTCTGACCTACTCACGCTTGAACCGTCGCCACGGTCAAACGACATCGATTTAGGATCTGAAAATTGGACAGCGGTACGAGGACTCACATATGGAGCCTTGGCCACTGACCACACGTCTTTTCAGTTTGTTTAGAGGTCATAGCAGCTGTCCGAAGTCAGCCTTTTGTTTTGATCTCTATTCTTGTTGAAAACTTACTTTATCTTTTACGAATGATGATGATGATGATGATGATACTTAAGACTTAACTTATTTACTTTTAAACTTTTGGGGACAATTTACTGACTTAGTAACCATTGACTTAGGTTGCGGACCTTTTGGATCGACCAACTTACTTGTTTGGACTGACTTACTACTTGCTTACATTTTCGTATCGATTTTACCGCACATTCACTGAGAGTTATAGCTCCCTTTTTACTTTAACTATTTTTGGGACTGAGAATACATACGCTTTTTATGTTTTACATACTAGATAGGAGTACTTAAACTTTATATATGTGTGGGTTACATAACGGCACAAAGATTCCCCTTAGCTCGGTAACGTTTAACTATTGGTTTATGAACCGGTAGACGCAAATCTTAGATATGGATCCATAGGGTTTGACATCCCCACTCGGGCTAGTCGCGCTAGCAGTCAACGGGTGTTTAATACTTCGTAAACTTATGCACTTGCCAGGTGTACTTTTAGGGGGTGATATTACTTGTTAAGTTAGTTACCGGGTGCCCACGGATAAGCATATACTTTTCATACTGTTTTGAATACGAAATCTTGTGGTCTACATTACATTACTAATTACAAACAAACTATAGCTCACCAACATTCGTGTTGACTTATTAAGCATGTATTTCTCAGGTGCTTAGACGTTGTTTCTTCTGCTGTTAGACTTGCTGTTATAGTCTTGGCGTTATAGACTTGCTGTTACAGACTCGCTATGTTAGACTTCCACTGCATTACTTAGAGATGTCTCAATCATGGAACTTTTACTTTGCATTCACAACTTATGTTATATTTGAACAATGGCTTTGTAATGACCTTTGTGTCACGTACTTATGTTAATGCTTTCTATTCGTAGAAGCACGTTATCTTTGTAAAACATTTGACGTTGGTAAAGACGTCACCTTTTCATGAATGCAAAGCTTGTTTTAAAACAGCATGTAGTATTATATTGTGTAATGGACCAGTTGTTGATGATCCGTACACGTTGATTTTATACGGGGCATCACACATAGCCTGAGGCCAACCGTGTAGTCCAAGAGTCAATCAGAGTTTCCATTTACAAAAGATTACCTACCGGAATCCATAGTGTTGGTTAACGTACTACAACTGGTGTGCCTCCGTCAAGCGCACTATGTATCCAGTAGAGTTCTCTTACCAAGGGGTGAAAGCAGATAGTGTACTCTGAATGGGGATCGCGACTTCCCAATAACAGAGCCTATAAACACGTTCTATTAGTTTAAAAAGCAATTGAGTTTTGTCATAATCAGAGAGCATCGTAACAGCATCACATTACACATTCATTATTTCAACATCGTAATTAACTACGCCATAACATACACTAAAAGAAAACTACTCGCTAATCATAGCAACAATGTCATCTATCAATAGAATAATGAAAGACATTATAAAAGATGGTATAAAAAGGATTAGTGTAACGTAGATTAATCGAGCTCTGAAAGTACAAAAGTACAACTTCGGATACACCTCCAGTCGTTTACATACTCCGTTTAATGCCTACTCTAGGTAATTATCTCTAATCAATAATTATTATCATAATCCTAGAGAGAGAAACTAGAGAAAGAAGTGAGATTGAGAGTAGATTGTGTGTTGAAGTGTGTGTTGAAATGGATGACAAATGAGCCTTTTTATAGGAGAAAACTGAGCCTCAGCCCGCGTACAGTGCCCGTGGAGAATTGGGCAGCCCGTGGAGAGTGCCCGTGAAATTGCCCTGGTGGCCCTTGGAGAGTGCCCGTTTTCTTTTTTGGCCGTGGAGAGTGTTCGTGTAGCTGGTTAATATGGTAGCCCGTGTAGGTACTTGGCAGCCCATGTCTTGCTATCTGGCAGCCCGTGTGGTTTAGCTTGGCAGCCCGTGTTTGGCTTGTATACGAGGTCGTAACTTTATTTCATCGTTTTCGCTCTAGATTCTTCGTTTTAAGTCCTTTTTCTGTGATTCTTTTTTCAATGCCCTTGTACTAACTTGATCTACCAAATAAAGTGAATAAACACCATATTCTTCGATAAAGTCGATTACTTTATTGTTTTAGGGCTTGATATTGGGTATAAAAACATGTTATTTTTGCGGATATCATCCGTTCAAGGTTGAATTTTTTGATTGATTGGTATTAAATTGTAGCAACGTTGTAATAAAAGTAATAAGATACATGTAATTTATTGAACACATATAACCAGTGTTGGGAACACCGGTTTGTACCATGTCAACCCAAACTGGTGTTCGTAACATCAGTTTATCCTACATATATGCTACGTATACCGAGGTTTAAAGCTGAACATCTGACATTGTATCTAACCGGCATTGCTAAGGCCGGTTTGATTAAGTTTCTAACAAAAAACCAAATCGACTTTTCCAAGGTCGGTGTGTGTAAATCCTAATTTTTGTAACCATAGTTCTTAACACATTATAAATAGACTACCTTCGATTTCTATATTTTCACACATAATTCACTCATCTTTCTTGATCATTTATTAACTTATAATTTAATATGTCTTATCGTGATGTTAATTCGAGGACAATCGAAACCGGAAGCTGTTAAATATCAGTTCCAAATCGAACAACAGATTGTTGAGAGTAAAAAATGTTTGAGTTTACTGGATTATCTTGTCTTTATATAATAACTTCCCTGTTTTCAACCCGTGTTTGGGAGTTCTATAACCATTTCGAATATAGACATCGTGCGAAATTTCAAACGGTACGTTTCAGGCTTAATGGCACAGGTTACGTCTTGGACCTGAAAATCATCAAAAAAGCAATTGGTATCCTTACCAATGGTATCAAATTTTAATCTCTTGCTTATGATATTAGTCATTCTCTTGTTTCTCAACTCTACACATGTGTGGACATAAACGACATTATAGAATCTGTCATAAGTGATTTGCTTGTAGAGGGTTGTAAAAATGCTTCAAAAGTTTCATTTTGTCAACTGAAGACCCGTGCAAAGAAAATATATAGAGTTATTCAGAGCAACATAACTTGTCGAGGACAAGCGACCGAATATGTTTTTCTTGTTACAGAGGCACTAATGATTTTTAGGATCATGGATGGTACACCATTTGACGTTGGAAACATCATTCTAAACCAGATGCAAGACATGATGGAAATGTCTTTGAATCCATTGCCTTTTGTAATGTTTCTTATAAAGTTATATAGTTATCTTAACCTACTCGAACACGATGAATCTCATACCGCACCTAGGGAAAATATGATGGGATGTAATATGTATTGTGTTTGTGTTGTATGTTCTATGCTAGTATGTTATTTGTGTTTGTGTTGTATATTCAATGCTAGTATGTTATTTAATATTAATTTTGTGTGGTTTTTTAACAATTATATTTGCAATACACACTAAATGATTACATTAAATTAAACACACATTTTACATAAATAAACACATATAATGGTCTCCATTCTAGATAATACAAATAATGACATATGTAAAAATAGATAATGACTTAACCAAATACTTGAGTTACTATATAACATCTGTTAGGCCACGTCTTCCTGTTATGACCAGTACCACGTCATATACCACATTTCGGTCCTTCACTGCTTGACTCAACGTCAGGCTCATCTGAAAGGACCCATTCATATCGATTATAAACGATTCACAATAGTTGATTACATTACGAGGTATTTGACCTCTATATGATACATTTTACAAACATTGCATTCGTTTTTAAAAGATAAACTTTCATCACATCAAAAGTTGACGGCATGCATACCGTTTCATAATATATCCAACTATAAATGACTTAATAATATTCTTTATAAACTCAACGACTCGAATGTAACGACTTTTGAAATATGCCATGAATGACTCCAAGTAATATCTTTAAAATGAGCAAATGCACAGCGGAAGTTTTCTTTAATACCTGAGAATAAACATGCTTTAAAGTGTCAACCAAAAGGTTGGTGAGTTCATAAGTTTATCGTAAACAATAAAATTCATCATTTTGATAGACCACAAGATTCAAATACAGTACACCTATCTCGTGTACGAAACCATTTTTCATAATGCTTAGCAGAGTAGGTTCGTATCTTTTTCTACCCCGTAGGTTGCCTCGCGATTTTTAAATAATCGTGTACATATCTCGTGCACAAAACTAATACACATAACCTGTGTATAAAAAACATTCTCTCGATACATAACATCCATTTCGATTTCATTGCTCAACATGGTAACCGACCTTAACATATAATGCGCATCAATAATATCCCCAAAACATAACATCTCGTCTGTATAATATATAAACTTCGAAGTACTAAACACCACTCCCACTAGCTCTTCTGTCTAGTGAACATTCTGGGTGGGGGTGTTAAACCCGGTAGCTACCTTTAGGATTCCCGTAAATTAGGGCCATACCCGTTTCTAATTCTTAGGTTATCAAGCAATAATAATCAGGGGAAATATTCACAACAATTAGTGGCAATTATCACGTCCAACTAATTCAATAATAATCCACAGAACTTCTGTCTGCATAATAATTCATTCGAGGAATGTTTTGCTTGTGTCATATCGCGTCAAATATTTATAAAAGCATTTCATGTATTCTTAGTTCAAAATATATTTCAAAAGCATTTAGTAAAGCAGTTGTAAAAACATCGCATGTATTCTCAGTCCCAAAAATGTAAAGAGTAAAAACGGAGTAAATGAACTCACAATACGATATTTTGTAGTAAAAATATGCATACGACGGAATTGTAAAAACAGCGCATGTATTCTCAGTCCCAAAAATGTAAAGAGTAAAAAGGGAGTAAATGAACTCACAATACGATATTTTGTAGTAAAAATATGCATACGACGGAACTGAATAATGCAGGGTTGGCCTTGGATTCACGAACCTATATCATTTATATATATATTAACACATATAATGGTAATCGAATAAATTTAGGTATTATTATTAAATGTTATTTTAGTAACTTGTACGTTTCATTAATAACTAAATTAACTATATTTATTTTTATATACATTTAATAGATAATTAATATTTATTACAAACATATTAATATAGATAGGGTTTTATGTAAATAATATATTTTTATATAGAAAATCTTTATTTGATATATTAATAATACTAATAATAATAATGATAAAAATAATAATATTAGTGTTAGAAATAATAAAAATGATAATAAAAATAATAATGATAAAAAAATAATGATAATTCTAATAATAATAATAATAATAATAATAATAATAATAATAATAATAATAATAATAATAATAATAATAATAATAATAATAATAATAATAATAATAATAATAATAATAATAATAATAGTTCTAAAATAAAAATGATAATTTTTATAAAAAAAAAATTAGTTTCAATAATAAAACTACTTACATTAAAAATGATAATAATAATAATAATAATAATAATAATAATAATAATAATAAATGAGTAATAAGTAAACTGCCTCAAAGAAGTAGTCCCAAAAAATGCCCAAGTACGGGTTTGAACCCGCGACCTCCCGCTAACCAAATAATATCCTTAGCCATTCGTCCGTCCTTTCTAATCTGATTAAACTCAGATTTATATTTATATAACCCATCATCCTCTATCATTCGGCCCAACATAACTAATTTGTATTCTCGGCCCAACCACACAATAGGAACATGGCCCAACAACAACTTTTATTACTAAAAACAAAAAAAATAATGACATGACGTAGTTTCAAACCTAGGACCTTCTGCTTAACAAACACTCCACTAAACCATTGAACCGTCAGTTTCTTTCTTGTAACAATTCGCCTGTCTAAACATTTATCATATATGAAACTGTTTATCATTCTCATCTTCATAACCTATGTTATAACTAACAATGAATTAACATTTTGATCAGATCACCACCATAAACATGTTCATCATCATCTTATCATAATCTTAATCATTATCATACAACGTTTCATCATCATATAAATCAAACTCGCCATCAGCTTCTATATCATCTTAATCAACATCATAAACATCAAGTTGCTTTTGTTGTTGTGGGTTTCGTACAGCAAGAATGAAAATAGTCCAATCAAGTTTAAAGGAGCCCAACAAATATTCTAAGCCCAACAAAAAAAATAGAAACGGACTTCTTGTAGCTGCATTTAATCGGCCTAGCAAAAACTATAGATTATGGCAGCCCATCACGACTAACTCCCTTATCATATCATTATCCTTATGTCACTAATAACCTATCATTATCATAACCTTAATTATCTATGTTATCCAGACTGTCCATAACCTACCAACTTCACAGTATCTAACGTGACATCATCAATACATCGTTTTCCATTAACATAGTCAAGTAGACATATTACCGGCACTTTAAATAAAGAACTTGTATAAATAAATAAATGTTTATGGTCATGAGTATCATCATCTTCACTCATCATGACCATTATCACTCTTGTAAAACAAAATAAAAAACGTACAGTGTCTTTAATATCTTGATGGTGTTTGAGTTCATCTTCGAACAGAAATTTTGTGATAACTGCGGCAATAATAGGAAAGGTGAGCAGAAGTAATGTTATAGCAGGAATAACAGTTTAGCAGTGGTTCAAGATGGGTTGATGTGCGTGTAGATGGCAGGACAGAAAAAGAAGCAGAAATGATGGAAATTGATCAAAACAGAAGACGAAACAGGAGCTGTTTAGTGGCTGGTTTACTTTTGTTCTTAACAGAAGCATAAACAGAAGATAGTAGCAGTCTCATCAATCATGAGGTACGTAGTGCAAAGAAGAGAGAGATGAGGAAGAGATAAGAATATAAATGGTGTAGGTGGTTGATCAAGAGAAGGAGAGAAAAAAAATATAATAATAATGGTGGTGGTTTAAGTCTATGGTGGAAGATCATGGTAGTGGTGGCGGTTTGTTATATTGTCGGGTGATGATAAGGTGGCAGTTGATTTAAGTTTGTAGAAGGTTGTAAGGTGTGATAGTGGCCGGTTGTGGTGTTCCATGGTGAAGGTGATTGATGATTTAAGGTTGGCAATTTGAGGTGGGTGTCGAGGTGGTTAATGGTAGTGGATGGGGTGATTGTAAATGAAGAGGGTGATACTCACGGTTGTAGATATAGAAGAGAAGAGAGATGGTTAATTATACATAACAAATGGATGGTTTTTATGTTGTCTGTCAATATCATATATCATATATCTATATATAATAAGTTAATATTAATATAATAACAATAAAAATTAAACGTGAGTTGAATTCACATATGATATATTAAATATATTAGTGGATGAGATGGCAAACACAGTACATAATTTAATCTCGTGAAATTAATTTGTTTATATTCTACCGACAGTTTTCACGGACTGTGTATCGTACTCCGTTGTTAATCAGTGGTGGATAAAAAAAGTCTTCGAAAAAATTCCATATTTTTAATTTAACTATATTTATTTATTTGGTCATTATGGTATAAAATTCAATCATTAATTTATTAAATAAAAAATTACATCAACTGTCCCTCTCATTTATGGGTAAAATATAAAAAGTGCTGAAAATTAATAACTAGATCTTAAATTCATTTTTAGTAAGCCCAAAATTTATAGAACTCATTTTCGAATCACCGTTTATTTTAAAATTATAAAAATTCCTTTTTAACTCGTTTACTATCAATCGAATGACAATTGAGCGTTATTGTTGTTTACTAAATAACTTCGAAATCACAAAATATATATAACTAATATACTTTTTATATAGATTTATTTTAATAATAGATTTTATTAATTCTTATATTATTTTAAAATTTAGTTCTTACAATCAAATCATATATTATATCAAACTATATTTCAAATTATTTTATATATAAATATTTAAATATATACGTATCTATTTATTTACAAGTAATAGTTCGTGAATCGTCGGAAATGATCGAAGTTAAATGATTGTAAGAAAATAGTTCAAAAAAATTTTGAGACTCAGGATAACAGACTTTGCTTATCGTGTCGAAATCATATAAAGATTGAGTTTAAATTTGGTAGAAAATTTCCGGGTCATCACAGTACCTACCCGTTAAAGAAATTTCGTCTCGAAATTTGATCGTGGTCGTCATGGCTAACAATAAAAATGTTTTCATGACGAATATGAGCTGGTAATTAGAGTTTTATCATTATTGAGTAATATAGATAAAACAATTTAATTTTTGTGAAGAGTACGAGTGAAGCTATGGCAAAAGAGTGAAATGAGAAAATAAAGTTTCGTCATATCTTTTGACGTAGATTCGATTGATTTCCAGAGTTCAAGGGATTTAAAGTAAATCTTTGTACTAAGATTCGATTCTTCAGAAATTAAGGAAATTAGGATCCTCTTTGGTTAAATGTGATAATCTGTTTTCATTGCTCTGTCGGATATTTCACTAAAAATCCACCCTCTTCATTCCCTTTATATTTTGGAGTTCCATACTTTTGTTTTCTCTTCCCGACTTTAATTCAAGCGAATAATAGTCTAGAATTCATAGATATGAAATTCGAAATGAACATAGCTAATGTTCTAAGAGAGGAATTGTAATATCATGATCTTGATTAGTTAAATTACCAGAATTTGAGAGAAAAGATAGAACTATCAAGAAATATGTTCTTGATATATTTATAGATTAGATAGAATGTAAGAGTCGTGTAACATGGCACATGATGATGTTATGGTCTGTGAATCATCACGTTACATTTAGAAACTCAACATGACTTACTGTAATATAATCAAGTTGATCAAGTGTCATTATATTATACTAATTCATGCTTCAGTTCTCAACACTACTTCAAAAACATTCAAATTTTAAATTTGAATTTTTCAGAATTTAGAAACTAAAACAGTTTTCATTCTGATGTATCACTGATATTGCGAAGAGATAATTGATTTCAAAATATTGATTGCTGATTCTCGGTAATTGGTATGGCAATTCTCGTTACAAGGTGCGAATGAGTATATGATAAGGTTTTAATGAACAATTATAATGGTTCTCCAGAGATACTTAAGCCAATGAGTAATGAAGTTGCTGGTAAGTTTTCTGCTAATGTGGTGGAATATAAACGGTTCTCCAGTAACGATGAGGAAAGGAAAACTTATATATCAAGGTTATAATAAGACTTATTCGAATGAAAGTCAAAGTTGATTTATTGGAGCTGTGATAAACTTGGCTAATTTGGAAAGGAATTGTAATGTTATTTTTGGTAATAACAATACTAAAGGATCTAGTACATGTACGTGTTAAATGTTTACTCAGGTTCTGAGTGTTTTCAGGTGCATAACTATATACATTAATCCTTCCTTCCGTAGATGAAGTGTGGTTGGTTCATCCTCTCGATTGAGGTGTTTTCTAGAATCATGAAAGGTTTGAACATAGATTGTAATCGTCGAGATACAAATGAGGTTTAAGATGAAATCATGTGGCAAACTTGGAGAAATGTTTAGTTTCATATGTTATAATCAATATTTTAATTCATTTTAATTATCCAATGTTATTAGTCCACAGTTAGTAGTCCACAATTAATAGTTCAATAATTCATATATAGTTTAATATATAATATTCGAATTAATTGATACGTGTCATGACCCATTATATACATGTCTCAGACTCAATCACAACTCAAAGTATATATATTATTTAAGAATTAACCTCAACCATGTATAGCTAACTCGTGCATTACTGCATATAGAGTGTCTATGGTTATTCCAAATAATATATATAGATGCGTCAATATGATATGTCAAAACCTTGTATACGTGTCCCGATATTTAAAATGCGTAAATAACAGTATTTAAATGACGATAAATAAAGTGCGTAAAATAAATAACAGAAATTAAATGACAATAAATAAAATTGCAAGAATTAAATTGCGATAAAATAAATTGCGATAATTAAAATGTAATAAAGAATTAGCAGTTAGCTAGGAACAGTTAGCTAGGATTTTGTTAGCGTGGATTCTTAACAAAATTTCTCATAGTTAATTTGTTTATTTCTCACAAATTTTATTTTGTCAAATGTTTTCTTAATTATGCCACTTGTTGGATTCTGATAAGTCAAAATCCAAATATGAAATTGAATGAAAATGATTATTCTGTGGTGAACGGATTCGTATATCTGTGGATATAAGTAGGATAGTAATGACTGTTGAATCAAATTCGAAGAATGTACACTGTAACTTATTAATGTGAAATCTAAATATTTCTAGGGTATTACCTACCCGTTAAAATATTTTCACCATTAACAGTTTGTACAAAAGAATTTTTAATTACAATCTTTATGAAAATATACTTACATATATATATATATATATATATATATATATATATATATATATATATATATATATATATATATATATATATATATATATATATATATATATATATATATATATATTTTCTTCAGATGTAATATAGATTTAATGAGTTAATATGATATTAATCTCATTTGATTTACCGTTAGAATAAGAATATATAATTTCTAAAACATTAAAGATTATATAATCTCCATGTCGAACGATGATAAATGATGTAGAATGATACGTAGAACGATAATTATACTCGAGGTACAGAATGAGATGTTGAGGCGTGTGATGTTGAAACTTGGGTTGTTGGTGGTACTGGTATTGATGTTGGTGGTACTGTTGGTGCCGATGATGTTGCTGAAGCTGGTACGTTTTGTACCTTTTTTCAAGGCTACAACTCGGGCGCGAAGCTCGTTGACTTCTGTTATTACTCCGGGATGATTGTCGGTTGGGACGAGTGGATGAATAAGGTTTAGAGTTGTTGATAGACTATAATTGTGATGAGCTACTCTAGGAATGAGGCTGAAAATGGTGTTTCGGATAGGTTCGCCGGTAAGTGCTTCAGGTTCTTCACCAAGAGGTGAATTCGGTTGGTGGAAGGGAATTGCCTTCTTCTCGTTTACGTTGATTAAGTCGAGTACGAACTTATCCCCAATTCATCCAGAATTGAAGATGACTAATTGGTTGATCCATTTTTTTTACACTATTTTTGGAGCTTAGGTGAACATTCATGTCAGAATAGCGGTCGTAATCCGATGAATTTGAACTAGTTGCAAGTTCCATCTCTTACGGTCGGATAAAGGATTTTCGATATGAAATGATTTTCGGATATCGAATGATATTTTAATTACATAGAATACCCAAATATAGTATAGAAGATCCCGTAGATTACGAAGGAAATTACAGAATATGTCAGGCAAAGTTTACAGTAACAGATATGCTAGATATGAATTAGCAGATACGCTAAGATATGAATTTTTGTTTATACACTATTCATGCAATCAAAGCAGTAAGATGTATCTAGACTAAGAATGATAAGTAGGTAACTTCCTAAGGATGATAAGCAAATAATTTTCGACACGAAATGATAAGAAAAACTTTTGACATACAGACACGGTCGAAGTCCAGACCCACTAATGCATCTAAACAACTATCAGTTAGACACACTAATGCAAGACCTAGTTCGCTAAGACCAACGCTCTGATACCAACTGAAAGGACTCGTTCATATCGATTATAAACGATTCACAATAGTTGATTATATTGTGAGATATTTGACCTCTATATGATACATTTTACAAACATTGCATTCGTTTTTAAAAGACAAACTTTCATCACATCAAAAGTTGACGGCATGCATACCCTTTCATAATATATCCAACTATAAATGACCTAATAATATTCTTGATAAACTCAATGACTCGAATGCAACGTCTTTTGAAATATGTCATGAATGACTCCAAGTAATATCTTTAAAATGAGCAAATGCACAGCGGAAGTTTTCTTTAATACCTGAGAATAAACATGCTTTAAAGTGTCAACCAAATGGTTGGTGAGTTCATAAGTTTATCGTAAACAATAAAATTCATCATTTTGATAGACCACAAGATTCAAATACAGTACACCTATCTCGTGTACGAACCCATTTTTCATAATGCTTAGCAGAGTAGGTTCGTATCCTTTTCTCCCCCGTAGGTTGCCTCGCGATTTTTAAATAATCGTGCACATATCTCGTGCACAAAACTAATACACGTAACCTGTGTATAAAAATCATTCTCTCGATACATAACATTCATTTCGATTTCATTGCTCAACATGGTAACCGACCTTAACATATAATGCGAATCAATAATATCCCCAAAATAGAACATCTCGTCGGTATAATATAAAAACTTCGAAGTACTAAACACTACGCCCACTAGCTCTTCCGTCTAGTGAACATTCTGGGTGGGGGTGTTAAACCTGGTAGCTACCTTTAGGATTCGCGTGAATTAGGGCCATACCCGTTTCTAATTCTTAGGTTACCAAGCAATAATAATCAGGGGAAATATTCACAACAATTAGTGGCAATTATCACGTCCAACTCATTTAATAATAATCTACAGAACTTCTGTCTGCATAATAATTCATTCGAGTAATGTTTTGCTTGTGTCATATCGCGTCAAACATTTATAAAAGCATTTCATGTATTCTCAGTTCAAAATATATTTCAAAAGCATTTAGTAAAGCAGTTGTAAAAATAGCGCATGTATTCTCAGTCTCAAAAATGTAAAGAGTAAAAAGGGAGCAAATGAACTAACAATACGATATTTTGTAGTAAAAATATGCATACGACGGAACTGAACAATGCAGGGTTGGCCTTGGATTCACGAACCTATATCATTTATAAATATATATTAACACATATACTGGTAATCATACAAATTTAGGTATTATTATTAATTGTTATTTTAGTAACTTGTACGTTTCATTAATAACTAAATTAACTATATTTTTTTTTATATACATTTAATAGATAATTAATATTTATTACAAACATATTAATATAGATAGGGTTTTATGTAAATAATATATTTTTATATAGAAAATCTTTATTTGATATATTAATAATACTAATAATAATAATAATGATAAAAATAATAATATTAGTGTTCAAAATAATAAAAATGATAATAAAAATAATAATGATAAAAAAGAATGATAATTCTAATAATAATAATAATAATAATGATAGTTCTAAAATAAAAATGATAATTTTTATAAAAAAAAATTAGTTTCAATAATAATACTACTTACATTAAAAATGATAATAATAATAATAATAATAATAATAATAATAAATGAATAATAAGTAAACTACCTCAAAGAAGTAGTCCCAAAAAAAATGCCCAAGTCCGGATTTGAACCCGCGACCTCCTGCTAACCAAATAATATCCTTAGCCATTCGCCTATCCTTGCTAATTTGATTAAACTCAAATTTATATTTATATAACCCATCATCCTCTATCATTCGGCCCAACATAACTAATTTGTATTCTCGGCCCAACCACACAATTGGAACATGGCCCAACAACAACTTTTATTACTAAAAACAAAAAAAATAATGACGTGACCTAGTTTCGAACCTAGGACCTTCTGCTTAACAAACACTCCACTAAACCATTGAACCGACAGTTGCTTTCTTGTAACAATTCGCCTGTCTAAACATTTATCATATATGAAACTGTTTGTCATTCTCATCTTCATAACCTATGTTATAACTAACAATGAATTAAAATTTTGATCAGATCACCACCATAAACATGTTCATCATCATCTTATCATAATCTTAATCATTATCATACAATGTTTCATCGTCATATACATCAAACTCGCCATCAGCTTCTATATCATCTTAATCAACATCATAAACATCAAGTTGCTTTTGTTGTTGTGGGTTTCGTACAACAAGAATGAAAACAGTCCAATCAAGTTTAAAGTAGCCCAACAAATATTCTAAGCCCAACAAAGAAAACAGAAATGGACTTCTTGTAGCTGCATTTAATCGACCTAGCAAAAAATATAGATTATGGCAGCCCATCACGACTAACTCCCTTATCATATCATTATCCTTATGTCACTAATAACCTATCATTATCATAACCTTAAGTATCTATGGTATCCAGACTGTCCATAACCTACCAACTTCACATTATCTAACGTGACATCATCAATACATCGTTTTCCATTAACATAGACAAGTAGACATGTTACCGGAACTTTAAAGAACTTTTATAAATAAATAAATGTTTATGGTCATGAGTATCATCATCTTCACTCATCAAGACCATTATCACTCTTGTATTACAAAAAAAAAAAAAAAAAACGTACAGTGTCTTTAATATCTGGATGGTGTTTGAGTTCATTTTCGAACATAAATTTTGTGATAACTGCGGCAATAATAGGAAAGGTGAGATGAAGTAATGTTATAGCAGGAATAATAGTTTAGCAGTGGTTCAAGATGGTTTGATGTGCGTGTGGATGGCAGGACAGAAAAAGAAGCAGAAAGGATGGAAATTGATCAAAACAGAAGACGAAACAGGAGCTGTTTAGTGGCTGGTTTACTTTGGTTCTTAACAGAAGCATAAACAGAAGATAGTAGCAGTCTCATTAATCATGAGGTGCATAGTGCAAAGAAGAGAGAGATGAGGAAGAGATAAGGATGTAAATGGTGTAGGTGGTTGATCAAGAGAAGGAGAGAAAAAAAATATAATAATAATGGTGGTGGTTTAAGTCTATGGTGGAAGATCATGGTAGTGGTGGTGGTTTGTTATAGTGTCGGGTGATGATAAGGTGGCGGTTGATTTAAGTTTGTAGACGGTTGTAAGGTATGATAGTAGCCGGTTGTGGTGTTCCATGGTGAAGGTGATTGATGATTTAAGGTTGGCGATTTGAGGTGGTTAATGGTAGTGGATGGGGTGATTGTAAATGAAGAGGGTGATACTCACGGTTGTAAATATAGAAGAGAAGAGAGATGGTTAATTATACATAATAAATGGATGGTTTTTATGTTGTCTGTCAATATCATATATCATATATCTATATATAATAAGTTAATATTAATATAATAACAATAAAAATTAAACGTGAGTTGAATTCACATATGATATATTAAATATATTAGTGGATGAGATGGCAAACACAATACATAATTGAATCTCGTGAAATCAATTTGTTTATATTCTACCAACAGTTTTCACGGACTGTGTATCGTACTCCGTTGTTAATCGGTGGTGGATAAAAAAAGTCTTCGAAAAAATCACATATTTTTAATTTAACTATATTTATTTATTTTGGTCATTATGGTATAAAATTTGATAATTAATTTATTAAATAAAAAATTACATCAACTGTCCCTCTCATTTATGGGTAAAATATAAAAAGTGCTGAAAATTAATAACTAGATCTTAAATTCATTTTTAGTAAGCCCAAAATTTATAGAACTCATTTTCGAATCACCGTTTATTTTAAAATCACATAAATTCCTTTTTAGCTCGTTTACTATCAATCGAATGACAATTGAGCGTTACCGTTGTTTACTAAAGAACTTCGAAATCACAAAATATATATATACTTAATATACTTTTTATATAGATTTATTTTAATAATAGATTTTATTAATTCTTATATTATTTTACAATTTAGTTCTTACAATCAAATCATATATTATATCAAACTATATTTCAAATTATTTTATATATAAATATTTAACTATATATGTATCTATTTATTTACAAGTAATAGTTCGTGAATCGTCGGAAATGATCGAAGTTAAATGATTGTAAGAAAATAGTTCAAAAAAATTTTGAGACTCAGGATAACATACTTTTCTTATCGTGTCGAAATCATATAAAGATTGAGTTTAAATTTGGTAGGAAATTTCTGGGTCATCACATCATCCATCTCATTTGGTATATGTCATCCACGTCTCCTTCCTTTATGCGTGATTAGTTTCGATGGATATGCATGGATGCTCTAAGCTAGATTTGTCTAATATTCTTGGTCTTTGAGTGGAACAAATGCTTCCTCATATTGATCTCTCTACCTGGAATTTGTGTATTCATATTAAGCATAATCATTGAAGATTCATCCAAATGTCCACATACAATAATGGCATTGGCGCAAGGAAATCGTTGGTGTTGGCAGCTTCCACATGAGCACTTTGTGCTTTTAAATGCACAGTGAATTCGTTACCTCCATTTCCGGCTTTTACATAAGATGCGTGGACGTGAACACACCTTTCTAAACATCATAGATAGTTACTATGTAGGTGGTTGATCTTGCTTCACTACTTTGATATAGTTTCCATATTTTTCTCGATAATGGTGACTCCCAGTTTAAACTTCTTTTTCTCACTTGATAAAGTGATTTCTAGTGTAATTATATGTGATACACTCTTTAAATGGCATCATAGGAGTATGATGCAACACATTGTTTAGTGACTTTAACAGCCTATGATTCAGTTTCATGTTATACGGCGAGACGTGCAGGTATTCTGTGCGCCGCAAAGATTTTCCAGATCAGGTGGGTCATTTTGCAATTAAAATAAAATAAGATGGGGGACTATTTCATAATTTTGCATGCATGACCATTAGGCATTGTTAACCAGTTTTGGAGCTCTTCTCACTCATTTCACTTACACTCAAACACTCACAAACTTAGTGAGAGAAAGAGTTAGTGTGAGAGAGCTTGATTTTGGTGAAGAAGAAGGTGTTTCACCCAAATTGGAGCCCTAATCTAAGTGTAGCATCTCTATAGCCTTGTTCTACACTTGAGGTAAACCCTAAATCCCTATCTCATGTTGTTTAATTTTGAGTTACGGTTAGGTTTTGGGTTGGTATTGAGTCTAAGTCCCATTTTCTTGTGAAATTGGGGTTCTTGATGTGTGTGATATCGGCTACAAGGTCACGTTTTCACCCCGGTATTAAAGCCCAAAAAAATAATAAAGTTTCGAGCTTTATTGCCAAAATACCCGCTTCATCGATTAAAATTGAAGAACAAGTGATTACAAAGACGGTTCAAAAAGAATCAAGAAAATCGAAGCTAAAATAAAGATTCTAGAGTGAAAATGGTGAAAGACAAGAAATCAAGTTACGATCCAGCGAAATCAGCAAGCCAAACGGCCTGCCAAACGGCCTGCCAAACGGCCTGCCAAACGGCCTGCCAGTAAGGCAAACACACCACCACACGCCCAAGGCAAACGGCCATGTAAAACAGGCTAACTGATCAAACGGGGCCTGCAAAAGGCTTGCCAAACGGCCTGCCAGCCGTTTGCAGGAAAAACTCAAGCTTATTTAAAGGGACTTTTTCATCCATTTCAACACACACTTCAATTTACTTCTTTCTCTCTCTTTCTACAATATTATTCATACTTTCAAGGTCTTCGACTCCGTGCGGGAAACCTAGTACCCGGAGAAGAACGCCGAAGGTTTATTTTAGGAGCGGTTTGGAGTTTGAAGTTGTCAATTTTGTATTCGGAACTCGTTTAATCTACTGGTACTTCTATCCTTTGTCTTTATATAATGTCTTCCATTATTATGCCTTGTAATATTGTTGCCATGATTAGCGAGTAGTTATATTTAGTGTATGTTATGATGTAGTCAGTTATAATGCCGAAATAATATTATGGCTTGTGTATGTTGTCGAGATGCTTTCCGATTATGCTTTGAACTCAATCGCTTTTCCACCTAATAGAACGTAGTTATTGGCTCTATTATTGGGAAGTCGCGAACCCCGATTCAGAGTACACTATCTGTGTCACCCCTTGGTAAGAGAAGTCTGTCAGATACAACGTAAGTTTGACTGAGGCAAACCAGTTGTAGTAAGTTCACCAAGACTTGGATTCCGACTGAGGACTCTTTCGTAGTGAAACATCTAACTAGACCCCTAGTATATTGTCAGTCATAGACCATGCTGGTGTAGTCACCAAGAATATAAACTTCGTGCGTGCAGGCTAAAGCACAGAGGTTGTAGTAAGTTGTACCTCTGCTAAGTAAGGCCATGGAACCCGGTCAGTGCTGATTAGTACACTTTACCATAACGCGGTCTCAAGCATTGCACCCCGCTTGAGGGATTCTTGATTAATTATGGAACTGTTTGTTTAAACACATAAAGGATTGGACCGTTAGGATAACCGAACGTGTTCATGGAAGTCAACCTTTAATTGGCCATGGTGTTCTTTATGGTTGAACTCTTTTTAATGGCCTAACTATCTTTTAAACCCAATCATTAATGAAAGCATCGAAACACATCATGTCTCTTGGATATGGAAAACCCTGTATTCTATTATGCTTAAGAAAGTTTAGACCTTTGTGGAATGTTAATACGTCACCCAACCGAGTCACTCAATTGGATGAGCCTTCTGAACGTGTATGCCTGTAGTCAGACTGCACGGGCGTCGAGGGTAAGTTTTTGGTGCCGCTGCTGGGGACTTGGTATCAGACAATATTGCTTTTATCAAACTCATTCACAAGCATTTAGTAGTGTGGAAGAAAGACAATTATACACGGACTTAGTTGTTGGATTTTCCAAACAGTCTCCACTTATATTGGAACCAAAAGGATCCTGCCTCTCCGTAGTCAGCCTGGCCACTTGGTTTGTTGAATAGTTAGTGTGAAGCTCTGTTATCGAAATACCAGGGAATCAGTAGAAAGAAACAAAAACATATCTAAACTTAGGTGTAAAGACCCGTCCTAATTTACCTGGACGAAGTCTCCAACATTTGGTCCTATTGCGAGGTACCGACCTCTATATACCATGAATGACTCCAAGTAATATCTTTAAATTGAGCAAATGCACAGCGGAAGATTTCTTTCGTACCTGAGAATAAACATGCTTAAAAGTGTCAACCAAAAGGTTGGTGAGTTCATAGGTTTATCATAATCATTCATTTCCATAATTTTAATAGACCACAAGATTTCATTTTTCCATAAATATACATCTCATATCAGGCATTTCGCAAACTGCATAGAGATAAAAATCATTCATATGTTGAACGCTTGATAACCGAACTAACAGGATGCATATAAAATATCCCCATCATTCCGGGACTCTCATTGGATATGATAATCGAAGTACTAAAGCATTCGTAACCTGAATGGGATGTGTCAAGGTCCATAGATCTATCTTTAGGATTCGCGTCAATTAGGGGCCATTTCCCTAATTCTTAGGCTACCAAGCTAAAAAGGGGCATATTCGATTTCGATAATCCAACCATAGAATGTAGTTTCGATTACTTGTGTCTATTTCGTCAATCATTTATAAAAGCAGCGTATGTATTCTCAGTCCCAAAAATATATATTGCAAAAGCATTTAAAAATGGAGCAAATGAAACTCACAATACGATATTTTGTAGTAAAATGTGCATACGACGGAACTGAATAACGCAGGGTTGGCCTCGGATTTACGAACCTATATCAAGTATATATATTAACACATCTAATTGTAATCGAACAGATTTATACTTTATTAGTGATATAAATGTTATCTTAATAAATTATGTGTTTCTTTAATAACTTAATTAAATATATTTATTTTATATACTTTAAATAAATAATTATAAAAATACTAATATAGTTGTTATGTAATAACTATATTTTTATATAAATCTTTTGTTTGTAAAATTAATAACTATAATAATACTAAAATAATAATATTAATAATAATAATAATATTTGGTAATATAATAATTTTGTTACTAACGTTAGTCATTTTATTTGTATGTTAATAATAATAATAATGATAATAAAAATAATACTTGATTAAGTTTTATGATTATAACTTATAACATTCCTTTTTATCATGTCTATATAATAATAACATCGTTCTTAATACTTAGTGTCTTAATTGTATCATTAAGCGTAATCATAACCATGTTACTCTTATATATGTCATCAACGTTTTCATGAGCGTGTCAAGTTTATATCTATCTTTATCAATGCCTTATAATTACATTACATATGTAATTATTTTATATTCTTTTATGATATTTTACTTAATCATAAACCTAACCTTACTTATGTAATTCATAATCATTAATTATAATTCATGTTCATAACCATATCTACTTTCATCTTAATATTTCTTAATTTATATTTTCTTTTATATCATAATAATAATAATAATAATAATAATAATAATAATAATAATAATAATAATAATAATAATAATAATAATAACAAATAGAATAATAATACTACCTCCAAGTAATGAGCTCTTAAAAAGAAAATAAACACCGCTGTCCGGGCTTGAACACGTGACCTCCCGCTCACTCGAGAACTCCTCTAACCATCCAGCCATTTCTTTTTTTCTGATTTAAACCCGACTAAATTAAATATAACTCGTATTTTTTTGTATTGTAAATCATCATGTATCATCGTGGCTAACTTCAAATTGTCATCACTTCTCCTCATCGATCATTTCGCTAACAATTCAGCCCAAAACAATAAACTAGATTTATGGCCCAACAACACGGCCCACTAATACAACAAGGAGACGGTTCAACAACTAAAACAATACAAAAAGAAATGGGTGGCAAATTAAATCATTAGATCATCTCGGCCCATTGGAATATAACAGTTCACAAGGTTCGTATTACGGGTTTACTGTACACGTTGATCACCAAACAGAAAATTCGAATGGCAGCTGAAATTACTATTCATCGTCACTTTTATTACCATTTACTTTTCTCGTAACAGTGATAACGAGTGGTTTATGGCGATGGTTTAACTAAGAATATAAAACATCGAGCATCAATAGTATATCAAGCTTTAGCCGTATAACATGGTGATTGATAAAGGGTTTCTAAACAGGAAACATAAAATCATAAAAGTAGCGGTCACTTGGTTTCGATGGCTCGTATCATCAGCCATTAGCAGACACAATCAACGAGCTATTACTTATCGATAGAACAGACAAGTAGGAGAGTGCAGTAGCGGATCGTAGCAGTGATTTTTGATTGAAACATAAAAATAGTAATGGGTCGAAGATGGTGGATGTTGTGGTGTACTTCGGTGGTGATATGGCTACGGCTCACACCTCATCCAATAAGTTTTCATTTTCCAAAACCGTAACCATCATATGTACAAATAGCAGGTGTCGATTTAGAAGGATTTGAATTCTGAGCTAGATGTAATACCTTGTAGCCTGTGGATTTCGTCGGTTTAATGATGGTGATTAACAAAAGAAAGAAGTAGAAATGGACGATAGTGTTTGCAATCACAGGAGGTTTGGGTTGTTCGAGAAACATGAGTGACGGGTTTTAAGGTGGTGATTTGATCACAGTGATAAACAATGGTAGTGATTGTGAATGTGATGTGGTTCCTTGAGTAGCCGATTATAATGAAAGGAAGTGATGATAGAGTGGCGGTATACGGTGAAGGTTCACGGTGGTCGATGGTTGTGAGTGTATTGCAAACGGGAATAGATAGCAAAGGTGGTAGATTGTTTCGGGTCACGGTGGGAATCCATGCGATGGTTAATGATGGATTTTTCAGAATCAATGGAAACTAAGATAGAAATGGTATAGTTCTGGGTTTAAGTTGATGATTGTAAAAACATAAATGGAAACTAAGGTGGTGATGTGGGAGAAGAAGAAGAAAGGTGGGTGTGATTTCAAGTGAGACAAGGAGGTGACTCGTTGGTGGTGGTGATTCCAGTGATGGTGATAGTTTACCATGATAAAGGTGGTGATGGTGGTTCTCAACAGAAAAATGAAGGAGAAGCTTGAGTAAGAATGGAAGAGAGAGATAGAGAGAGAGAGAGAGAGGTGGTTCAAAGGTGGTTTTATGGTGGCGGTGTTGGTCGTATCCCGGTTCTAATAAGGAGACGGCCATAATAGTAGTTTAAAAGGGGAAATGGGAATGAGATGGCAGATGGTTCTATGATTGATTTGTGAAATGAAGTGGTGCTCTTCTTTCAAATGCATCTGTATGTGGATATTTAAAAAGTTGAAAAGTGGTAGTCTAATATGCCTAATAACATGAGTAAATATAAAATTGGTTAGTGGTGAGATGAATCATGCCACTGTATAGCCATCGTTCCTTTGTCCATATTCTATCGACATCCAATAATCAATTTAAAACAGTATCAATCAACAATAGTAATATTCAATCACTAATTTCATTCGGTTATATGTTTCTATCAATTGAAAACTTAAATCAAATATTTTAATAACAATATAATAATTAAAATATAATTCATAATATAAACGTGTGATAAGTTAGCCGTCGCCTCTCACGGACTAAAATTCGTACTCCGTCATTAATCAGTAGTGAATAAAACTCTCCAGAAAAATTCCAAATTTTTACATTAAATATCTTTATTTATTTTAGTCATTATGGTATAAAATTTGGTCATTAATTATTTAAATAAAATTAAATCATTGTCCGCGCTCGATCCTGGGTAAAATATAAAAAGTGTTAAAATTTAATAATTAGATCCTAAATATACTTTTAATAAGCCTATAATTTATATAACTCATTTTTGGATCGCCGTTTATTTTTAAATTATATAAGTTTGAATTTGACTTGCTTAATATCAATCGGAACATTAAACGAGTATTACAATTATTTAATATTTATTTTTAATATACCTTTATTTATATATAGATATGTTTTTAAATAATAATTATTATAATATTATATTTCATTTTATTTTACATAATTATTTTTAATAACAACAACATTTAATATTTCAAATTATACATCCAATTATTATTTATATATATACACACATATCTATTTACAAATAGTTGTTCATGAATCGTCGGGAATGGTCGAAGGTCAATTGTGTGACGACCCGGAAATTTTCGACCAAATTTAAACTTAATCTTTACATAATTCTGACACGATAAGCAAAGTCTGTAATGTTGAGTCTCGAAATTTTTGAAACTATGTTTATGTATGCATTTGACTTTGACTATTCCCGACGATTCACGAACATTTGTTGTAAATAAATATGTATATATATTGTATAAATATAAATATAAGAATATATATATAATATTTTGAATTAGTAAAGTATATCTATTTTATTGAATATAAAATGTAAAATAATACTTAGAATAAATAAGCTATTGTTAATATAAAATAGATATATATAATTATATATGTTATTATGAATCTATATATTATTTCCATTCAATATACATAAAATATATAAATAACAACTATTCAGTATATGTTATAATACATACTATATAATTATTAAGTATAACATAATAATATGTTATATTAATAAATTAAATTTAAATACAAATATAGTTGTTGTAGTAATATTAATAGTACCGTCAAATATCAACAATTGTATTAATAATCTCATTATATGATATATTGAAATGCCCCGTTCATATTAATTATAAACATTTCATATTAATTGGTTTCTTTGCCAGGTTTTGACCTCTATATGAGACGTTTTTCAAATCTTGCATTCGTTTTTAAAAATAACCATAACCTTTATTATTGAATAAAGGTCTTAATGACATAATTTAGATTGTCTATCAAAGATAATCTCGTCAAATAAATAAGTTTTTACACAACCCATTACAATATGATCAAATATATTACAATAAATACTTCGAATGCAAGTTTAAACAATATAAACAATTATGCCGACTCCAAATCTTGACCTTGGGTTGGAATACGACAGCGGAAGCATTTTTAATATTCACCTGAGAATAAACATGCTTAAAACGTCAACAAAAATGTTGGTGAGTCATAGGTTTAATTTCTATATAATAATCATAACATTTAATAAGCCACAAGATTTCATTTAATTAAATGCGCAGGATCATTACAACTGCAAAAATCATTCATACGATGAGTCGCCTGGTAACTGACCTTAACATAGAGCGCTTAAGATATCTGGCATCATACATTCCACTATTCAAATGTATGACAAGAACCCTTCGAAGTACTAAATCATTTCCACTATTCGAAAATGGGGGTGGTTGGTGCCCGTAGATCTACCTTTAGGATTCGCGTCAATTAGTGTTTTTCACTAATTCTTAGGTTACCAAGCATAATAATAATAAGTACAGATATCTGGTATAACAAAATATTCATAGAATGTAGTTTCATGAACTTGTGCTTATTTTGTAAAACATTTATAAATTTGCGTGTATTCTCATCCCAAAATAATTTAGATTGTAAAAATGGGACTATAACTCACTTGTGATAATTTCCGAATAGATGGTGATAAGACTTGGCCTTTTGACAAATTCACGAACCTAATAAAAATATTCTTGTGTCAAGAAATATATATATATAATTAATATTCCATACTTATGATACTTGTGATAATTTTAATTGTCCATTGTTAGTAGTCCAAGGTCCGTAGTCCAATAGTTCAATAGTCCAATAGTCCAACAGTATAAATATATATATAAATATAAATGCGTATATTGTGTTAGAATTCACTAACACTATAATATATTGTCTTAATATAATAAGACACATAATATGTATATTGTTTGAAGCAATCCGTGACCCATTGTATACATGTCTCAGGCTCGATCACAACTCAAAGTATATAATATTTTGGAATCCACTTCGACCCACCGCTAACTCGAAATTACTACCAATGGTGTCTTATAGTTCATTCCAATAATATATATAGAAGAAATCAAAATGATATGTCAAAACGCTGTATACGGATCCACGGCGATCAAGTCATATATATATATATATGGTGTCTTACGATCTTTATTAAGACTACAATATATTGTCGTAGAACTTAATCACGACTATTATAAATTGTATTTCCATAAGTTCGGGAACAAGACATGTATAAATACATGTAGGATACAAGGTAAGTTAGCTAGGATAAGGTTAGCTTCCATTTTTATTAATCAAAACCGTAGCTAAAAATAAGCAAAAATATCCAATTTTGTTTTACCCATAATTTCTTCGTTACAAATCCGTTTTGAGTTATTCGAGTTACCATGGTTTCGTATCGAACTCAACATTATTAATATTAACAGAAAAAGTATAAGTTTATAGACAAAAATAGAGTTTAGGTGTCAAATAAGAGAAGATAGTCATATCCGTCGTAAGAACGACATCTTAATGACCATTTTGAAAAAACATACTTTCACTTGGAGTTTAACCATGAATTTTGAATATATTTCATATCCATATAAAATAAGATTTTTCACCAAAGGAAATCTTTTAATTCAAAGTTTAAGATAGGGTTTTAAAATTAAACCCAAAACAGCCCCCGATGATCTATGACGGCGTATGTTCAGTTTTAAGGTGTTCTTCGTGTTTACAAGTTTTATATCCTTATGTTAGCTTGACATACTGTCATAATACATGTTTTGAAGTATTTTAAAAGTCAAGTTAGAAGGATTATATTTTTTTTTGAACAAGTTTAGAATTAATCTAAACTATGTTCTTATTGTTGTAAGTTATAAACTCATAATAAGATAGCTATATGGATATGAATCGAAAAAGATTATGAATACGGTGACTACCTCAAATTAAATGAACAAAGTTTCTGAGAAAATAAGATGATAATCTTGTGATCAAAGATATCCTTGATGGCTTGTAATCCTTGGAGTAGAATCATAGAATGAACAAAAGTTCGAATAAGATTTCTATCTTGAATTAAGATAGTTATAAGTATATGAATTGAACCAAAGCTTATATATGATTCATACCTTGATAAATAGGAGTAGATGAGTTAACAAAGTGTTCTTGAAGCTAGTTTATGATCAAAGTGAATGAAGATTTTCTAGTACTTGAAGTATGTATGTTTAAAGAGTATTTAAAGAGTAAGAAATGGAGAGAATACTTGGAGTTCTTGTGTGTGAGTATTATGAGAGTGAAGGTAAGTTAAATAGCTGATATGAATGAGTAAAAAGAGTGTTAAAAGTCGTGGTTTATGCATATGGTTAAGAGACTTTATCAAAATTTGGAATGTAGCATAATAATGCAAACTAGAAGTTAAATGTTGGTTCCCACAAGTCTCCATCATATTTATCCTTGTCTTGTGACTCATAGGGCTGCTAAAGAGGCTATAATTGGTATTTCATATTAGTATATACGCATAGTATTTAAGTATAGAAGCTGGGTATGATACGGGTATAAATACCGAATGAATACGAATAGAATTTTTGATGGAATTGAATGAGATTATGAGTATAGCTATCTTTGTTGAGTATAAGTATGTTAGTATATATGTTTAAGTCCTTCAAAAGTGTATTAATACATATTAATATAATACATATACATATATTTTAATTTAGAAGTTATTACAACGTTAATCGTTATATATATATATATATGTATATATATATATATATATATATATATATATATATATATATATATATATATATATATATATATATATATATATATATATATATATATATGTATATGTATATAATCTTAAAGTCTTTAAGTTAGTAATCTCATTTTATGTATATAACCAATTGTTATTATATGTAATGAGATACTTAAATATCATTTTATCAAATCATAAGTATATATATATCCATATATACATCATTATATAATTATTTCGAGTTATGACGTTCGTGAATCGTCAGACAAACTGGGTGGCCAAACATTTGTATAAAATTCATTTCAAATAACCAAATCTTAATGAGCTTGATTGCTTAACATGTTAGAAACATTAATTATGTAAATATTAATCTTCTATATATTAGGTGAAAAATCTGGGTCGTTACATTACACACCCGTTAAATTAAATTTCGTCCCGAAATTTAGAATTGTACCTAGTTAACGTGCGATATCGGGAAACAAATGTGGGTACTTCAGCTTCATTTGGTCTTCTCGTTCCCAAGTAAATTCAGGTCCTCTACGAGCATTCCATCGAACCTTAATGATTGGTATCTTACTTTGTTTGAGTCGTTTGACCTCACGATCCATAATTTCGACTGGTTCTTCGACGAAATTTAGTTTCTCGTCAATCTTAATTTCGTCTAAAGGGATAACGAGATCTTCGGTAGCAAGGAATTTCTTCAGGTTCGAAACATGAAAGGTGTTGTGAATCTTTTCTAATTGTGGAGGTAGCTCAAGTCGATAGGCCACCGGCCCAATGCGTTTTTCAATCTTGAATGGCCCAATGTATCTTGGGCTCAATTTCCGCCGCTTTACAAAACGAATAACACCTTTCCAAGGTGATACCTTAAGCATAACCATATCACCCTCCTCAAACTCTAAAGGTTTTCTCCTAACATCTGCATAGCTCTTTTGTCGACTCCGGGCTGTTTTCAATCGTTGCTGAATCTGAATGATTTTATCGGTGGTTTCTTGGATAATTTTTGGACCTACAATCTGTTTATCCCCCACATCACTCCAACAAATTGGAGACCTGTACTTCCTACCATAAAGTGCCTCGAATGGTGCCGCCTCAATACTAGAATGGTAGCTGTTGTTGTAGGAAAACTCAGCTAACGGTAGATGTCGATCGCAACTGCTTCCAAAATCAATAACACATGCTCGTAGCATGTCTTCGAGTGTCTGAATCGTCCTTTCACTCTGCCCATCAGTTTGTGGATGATAGGCAGTACTTAAATCTAGACGAGTTCCCAATGCTTGTAATGCCTGCCAGAATCTGGAAGTAAATATGCTATCACGATCAGAGATAATAGAGATTGGTATACCATGTCTAGAAACAAATTCTTTCAGGTATAATCGTGCTAATGTCTCTATACCATCCTCTTCTTTTATTGGTAGAAAGTGTGCTGACTTAGTAAGACGATCGACTATTACCCAAATCATATCATAACCACCTGCAGTTCTCGGTAACTTAGCAATGAAATCCATGGTAATGTTTTTCCATTTCCATTCTGGGATTTCAGGTTGTTGGAGTAGACCCGATGGTTTCTGATATTCAGCTTTGACTTTAGAAAAAGTCAAACATGCTCCTACATATGTGGCTATATCGGCCTTCATTCCTGGCCACCAAAAGTTTCTCTTGAGGTCTTGGTACATTTTCCCCGCTCCGGGATGTATTGAATATCTGGTTTTATGTGCTTCATCTAGTACCACTTTCCTCAAATCCCCATTCTTTGGTACCTAAATTCTTTCAGCTAAATACCTGGTTCCGTCTTCCCGAATATTAAGCTGTTTTTCTAATCCTTTGGGTATTTCCTTTCCAAAAATTCCTTCCTTTAAAACCTCCTGTTGTGCCTCTTTTATTCGAGTAGTAAGATTAGTATGAATAATCATATTCATAGCTTTTACTCGAATAGGTTCTCTTTCCTTTCGACTCAAGGCATCGGCTACCACATTCGCTTTCCCCGGGTGGTAACGGATTTCACAATCATAATCATTTAATAGCTCAACCCACCTACGCTGCCTCATATTTAGTTGCTTTTGATTTAAAATATGTTGGAGACTTTTGTGGTTGGTGTATACAATAAACTTGACCCCATATAGATAATGTCTCCACATCTTTAATGCAAAAACAACAGCGCCCAATTCCAGATCATGTGTGGTGTAGTTTTGTTCATGAATTTTGAGTTGTCGAGAAGCATATGCAATCACCTTCTTCCGTTGCATAAGAACACACCCAAAACCCATACTTGATTCGTTGCAGTAGATAAAAAAATCTTCCATTTCGTCAGGTAACGATAAAATAGGTGCCGTAGTCAACTTCTTTTTCAACAATTGAAAGGCACCCTCTTGTTCGGAAGTCCATTCATACTTTTTCCCCTTGTGTGTTAAGGCAGTTAAAGGTTTGGCTACTCGGGAGAAATCTTGAATAAATCTCCTATAATAACCGGCTAAACCCAAAAATTGACGTATTTGCGTTGGAGTTTCGGGGTTTCCCAATTTTTGATGGCTTCGATCTTGGCGGGATCAACTTTGATTCCATTACTACTGACTACGTGGCCAAGAAATTGTACTTCATTTAACCAAAAAGTGCACTTAGAGAATTTTGCATAAAGTTGTTTTTTCTTAACAACTCTAATACAAGTCTCAAGTGTTGTTCATGTTCTTGGTTATTCTTCGAATAGATAAGAATGTCATCAATAAAGACAATAACAAACTTATCTAAATATGGACTACATACTCGGTGCATGAGATCCATGAAAACTGCGGGTGTATTGGTTAGACCGAATGGCATAACCATGAATTCGTAATGGCCATAACGAGTTCTGAAGGCTGTTTTGGTATATCGGCTTCTTTAACCCTCAGTTGATGATAACCCGATCTTAAGTCGATTTTGGAGTATACGCTCGAACCTTGGAGTTGATTAAATAGGTCGTCGATTCGGGGTAAAGGGTATCGGTTTTTGATGGTTACTTTGTTCAGCTCATGGTAATCGATACACATACGAAAAGACCCATCTTTCTTTTTAACGAACAAAATTGGAGCTCCCCATGGTGACGTACTCGGTCGGATAAAACCACGTTCTAATAACTCTTGTAGCTGACTTTGTAATTCTTTCATTTCGATGGGCGCAAGTCTATATGGAGCACGAGCTATTGGTGCGGCTCCTGGTACAAGATCTATTTGAAATTAAACGGATCGGTGTGAAGGTAGTCCCGGTAATTCGTCCAGAAACACCTCAGGAAATTCTCTTGCAACAGGAACGTCATCGATTTTCTTTTTTTCTTTTTCAACCTTCTCGACGTGTGCTAGTATGGCATAGCAACCTTTTCTTATTAGTTTGCATGCCTTCAAACTACTAATAAGATTTAATTTGGTATTACCCTTTTCTCCGTACACCATTAAGGGTAACCCGTTTTCTCTCGGAATGCGAATCGCCTTCTCATGACAAACAACTTCAGCTTTCACCTTGGACATCCATTCCATTCCAATAATTATGTCAAAGCTTACCAATTCCACCGGTATTAAATAAATTGCAAACGTTTCGCTAACTAAACTAATTTTTCGATTTCGGAAAATTTTATCAACCTTAATTAGTTTACCGTTTGCTACTTTAACTAAACACTTTTTATCCAAAGGCGTTAACGGGCAATTTAATTTGGCACAAAATTCTCTACTCATATAACTTCTATCGGCACCCGAATCAAATAAAACATAAGCAGTTGTATTGTTGATAAGAAACGTACCCGTAACAAGCTCCGGGTCTTCCTGTGCTTTCTCCCCATTAATGTTGAAGGCTCTCCCACAGCCTTGCCTATTTCCATTCCTGCACTGGTTTATGGTATGGCCCAATTTTCCACATCCATAGCAAACAACGCCGTTATTATTTGTTCCGGCATTATTTACTCCTTTGTTTCTATTTGGTCCGTAGACTTCACACTTTGCCGCAATATGGCCATTCCTATTACACTTGGTACATAATTCTCTACAAAACCATTTCGGATGAAACGTATCACACCTGGGGCATATAGTTCTTTGCCTTTTGTTGTCGTTGTTGTTGTTGTTGTTGTTGTTGTTGTTGTTGTTGTTAGGGTTATTGTTGTTGAGTTGTTTGTTGTTGTTATTGTTGTGATTGGGATTGTTTTTGTTGTTATTATTATTGGGATGGTTGTTGCGGTTATTGTTACGGTTGTTGTTGCGATTATTGTTGTTGTTGGGGTGGTTGCGATTGTTGTTGTAGTTGTTGTTTTGATTGTTGGTGTTGTACTGGTGACCCTGATCACTGCTTTCCTCCCACTTTCTTTTTCCCTGTTTCATTATGGCCTCCTCGGCCGCTTCTTTCTTTATCCTTCCTGTAATTTGGCTTATCAATTTGTGGGCTATACGGCTCGCTTTCTGCATTGTTGCAGGGTCATTAGCACCTACATGCTCTTGGATTCGTTCCGGCAACCCTTTTATGTATGCTTCAATTTTTTCTTCTTCGTCCTCAAATGCTCCAGGACACATTAAAGCCAGTTCATTGAAACGTCGCTCGTAGGTAGTGACATCTAACCCTTGGGTTGTCAGTGCTTTAAGCTCTGCCTTGAGCTTGTTGATTTCGGTTCTGGGACGGTACTCTTCCGTCATCATGTGCTTGAAAGCGGACCATGGTATTGCGTAGGCGGTATTCTGTCCTACGTAATCCATGTAGGTATTCCACCATGTTAAAGCAGTACCCCTGAAAGTATGTGTGGCATACTTAACTTTATCCTCTTCTGCGCAGTTGCTGATTGCGAACACGGCTTCAACCTTCTCTGTCCACCGCTTTAGTCTAACGGGTCCTTCAGTTCCTTCAAACTCATTGGGTTTGCAGGCCATAAAAGCTTTGTAGGAACATCCTTCCCGGTTGCCATTGTTTCCTCCACTGCTGGAACCCAATTGGTTATTGTCGTTCATTGCATTCACCACTGCAGCCATATTTGCAGCGAAAGCTTGAAGTTCTTCTGTGTTCAATTGTTGTTGTCTAGTAGCTGGAGGAGCCATTTCCTTCAAAAATAGCCGACTGAGTTAATCATATAGAATTTTAGAAATAGCCAAAAAGTATTTTGTAGCTTAATATGAACTTATTATTATAAAAGCCTTTTCTTCATATTAGCGTTTTATAAGTATAATAATGTTCATACTTAGCAGCTAACACACAAATTAACTACTAAAATTCTAATATGAAAAACTATGGTAAGTTATTACGTTACTACGTAATAATAAGTTGTAATAATAATAATAAACCTTCCATGCTTATTCTTATTATTATACAATCATAATGAAAATTACATTGCGGATTTTCTTACAAACTTAAACACACAATATAATACATATTATACAATACATGGAATACAGGATAGCTGCCGATGGTTCAAGAACGGCGAGATTTCATAGATGTTGAAGTTGTTTCTTTCTCGGCCAAATGTTTGGATTTTCATTTGGATAGTTCTTTTTCCAATTCCTCCCAATTGGTTCTTTTGGCTAATTGTTTGGGAGAAAACCAACAGTCGTTATATGAGCGGTCATTTTATAAACTGGTCTCTTAGGTGGTTCAGGTGGATGATCACAAACATTTTGGGTCATAATATGTTCATCGGGTTTGAGATCGGGTATAACAGCCAAAGATTTTCCCAAATCAAGTTGTGGTTCGGTAATTTCCACAACTTCTTCAGGATCCTCTTCTTCGGGTTCCTCTTCGGGATCTTCTTCTTGATCCTCTTCTGGAACCTCTACTGGCAATTGTGAATCTTCCCAATTTTTCCAACAATTTTCCACTTTAATGGTAGCACCAAAAGTTAACTTTTCCGTTGGTTCATAAGTCGTATGCTTTGACTCAGCCTCTGAATCACTTGAGAAGTAAATGAAATCTGAATCACTAGAGATGCTTATATGATCGTATGAAGTCATCTATCACATAATAGCAGGCACGTTAAGAGAATGATATATCTTATAATATTTATATGTTAATAATCTTATGTTTCCAACAATTATATTAAGCAATCATTTTTAAAATAATTACGGTCGAAGTCCAGACTCACTAATGCATCAAAAATCAGTTAGACACACTAATGAAAAATTTTCTGATTCTCTAAGACCAACGCCCGGATACCAACTGAAATGCCCCGTTCATATTAATTATAAACGTTTCATATTAATTGGTTTCTTTGCGAGGTTTTGACCTCTATATGAGACGTTTTTCAAATCTTGCATTCGTATTTAAAAACAACCATAACCTTTATTATTGAATAAAGGTCTTAATGACATAATTTAGATTGTCTATCAAAGACAATCTCCTAAAATAAATAAGTTTTTACACAACCCATTACAATATGATCAAATATATTACAACAAATACTTCGAATGCAAGTTTAAACAATATAAACAATTATGCCGACTTCAAATCTTGACCTTGGGTTGGCATACAACAGCGGAAGCGTTTTTAATATTCACCTGAGAATAAACATGCTTAAAATGTTAACAAAAATGTTGGTGAGTCATAGGTTTAATTTCTATATAATAATCATAACATTTAATAAGCCACAATATTTCATTTAATTAAATGCGCAGGATCATTACAACTGCAAAAATCATTCATACGATGAGTCGCCTGGTAACGGACCTTAACATAGAGCGCTTAAGATATCTGGCATCATACATTCCACTATTCAAATGTATGACAAGAACCCTTCGAAGTACTAAAGCATTTCCACTATTCGAAAATGGGGGTGGTTGGTGCCCGTAGATCTACCTTTAGGATTCGCGTCAATTAGTGTTTTTCACTAATTCTTAGGTTACCAAGCATAATAATAATAAGTACAGATATCCGGTATAACAAAATAATCGTAGAATGTAGTTTCATGAAATTGTGCTTATTTTGTAAAACATTTATAAATTTTCATGTATTCTCATCCCAAAATAATTTAGATAGTAAAAATGGGACTATAACTCACTTGTAATGATTTTCGAATAGATGGTGATAAGACTTGGCCTTTTGACAAATTCACAAACCTAATAAAAATATTCTTGTGTCAAGATATATATATATATATATATATATATATATATATATATATATATATATATATATATATATATATATATATATATATATATATAATTAATATTCCATACTTATGATACTTGTGATAATTTTAATTGTCCATTGTTAGTAGTCCAACGTCCGTAGTCCAATAGTCCAATAGTCCAACAGTATAAATATATATATAAATATAAATGTGAATATTGTGTTAGAATTCACTAACACTATAATATATTGTCTTAATATAATAAGACACATAATATGTATATTGTCTGAAGCAATCCGCGACCCATTGTATACATGTCTCAGGCTCGATCACAACTCAAAGTATATAATATTTTGGAATCCACTTCGACCCACAGCTAACTCGAAATTACTGCCAATGGTGTCTTATAGTTCGTTCCAATAATATATATATAGAAGAAATCAAAATGATATGTCAAAACGCTGTATACGGATCCACGGTGATCAAGTCATATATATATATGGTGTCTTACGATCTTTATTAAGACTATAATATATTGTCGTAGAACTTAATCACGACTATTATAAATTGTATTTCCTTAAGTTTGGGAACAAGACATGTATAAATACATGTAGGATACAAGGTAAGTTAGCTAGGATAAGGTTAGCTTCCATTTTTATTAATCAAAACCGTAGCTAAAAACAAGCAAAAATATCCAATTTTGTTTTACCCATAATTTCTTCGTTACAAATCCGTTTTGAGTGATTCAAGTTGCCATGGTTTCATATCGAACTCAACATTATTAATCTTAACAGAAAAAGTATAAGTTTATAGTCGAAAATACAGCTTAGGTGTCAAATAAGAGTAGATAGTCATATCCGTCGTAAGAACGACATCTTGATGACCCTTTTGAAAAACATACTACCACTTAGAGTTTAACCATGGATTTTGGATATATTTCATATCCATATAAAATAAGATTTTTCACCAAAGGAAATCTTTTAATTCAAAGTTTAAGATAGGTTTTTAAAATTAAACCCAAAACAACCCCCGATGATCTATGACGGCGTATGTTCAGTTTTAAGGTGTTCTTCGTGTTTACAAGTTTTATATCCTTATGTTAGCTTGACATACTGTCATAATACATGTGTTGAAGTATTTTAAAAGTCAAGTTAGAAGGATTAAATTTTTTTGTGAATAAGTTTAGAATTAATCTAAACTATGTTCTTGTTGTTGTAAGTTATAAACTCATAATAAGATAGCTATATGGATATGAATCGAAAAAGATTATGAATAAGGTGACTACCTCAAATTAAATGAACAAAGTTACTGAGAAAATAAGATGATAATCTTGTGATCAAAGATATCCTTGATGGCTTGTAATCCTTGGAGTAGAATCATAGAATGAACAAAAGTTTGAATAAGATTTCTATCTTGAATTAAGATAGTTATAAGTATATGAATTGAACCAAAGCTTATATATGATTCTTACCTTGATAAAGAGGAGTAGATGAGTTAACAAAGTGTTCTTGAAGCTAGTTTATGATCAAAGTGAATGAATATTTTCTAGTACTTGAAGTATGTGTGTTTAAAGAGTGTTTAAAGAGTAAGAAATGGAGAGAATACTTGGAGTTCTTGTGTGTGAGTATTATGAGAGTGAAGGTAAGTTAAATAGCTGATATGAATGAGTAAAAAGAGTGTTAAAAGTCATGGTTCATGCATATGGTTAAGATACTTTATCAAAATTTGGAATATAGCATAATAATGCAAACTAGAAGTTAAATGTTGGTTCCCTCAAGTCTCCATCATATTTATCCTTGTCTTGTGACTCATAGGGCAGCTAAGGAGGCTATAATTGGTATTTCATATTGGTATATACTCATAGTATTTAAGTATGGAAGCTGGGTATGATACGGGTATAAATACCGAATGAATACTAATAGAATTCTTGATGGAATTGAATGAGATTATGAGTATAGCTATCTTTGTTGAGTATAAGTATGTTAGTATATATGTTTAAGTCCTTCAAAAGTGTATTAATACATCTTAATACAATACATATACATACATTTTTATTTAGAAGTTATTACAACATTAATCGTTATATATATATATATATATATATATATATATATATATATATATATATATATATATATATATATATATATATATATATATATATATATATATGTATATATATATATATAATCTTGAAGTCTTTAAGCTAGTAATCTCATTTTATGTATATAACCAATTGTTATTATATGTAATGAGATACTTAAACATCATTTTATCAAATCATAAGTATATATATATCCATATATACATCATTATATAATTATTTCGAGTTATGACGTTCGTGAATCGTCAGACAAACTGGGTGGCCAAACATTTGTATAAAATTCATTTCAAATAACCAAATCTTAATGAGTTTGATTGCTTAACATGTTGGAAACATTAATTATGTAAATATTAATCTTCTATATATTAGCGGAAAAATCCGGGTCGTTACATTACACACCCGTTAAATTAAATTTCGTCCCGAAATTTAGAATTATACCTAGTTAACGTGCGATATCGGGAAACAAATGTGGGTACTTCAGCTTCATTTGGTCTTCTCGTTCCCAAGTAAATTCAGGTCCTCTACGAGCATTCCATCAAACCTTAACGATTGGTATCTTACTTTGTTTGAGTCGTTTGACCTCACGATCCATAATTTCGACGGGTTCTTCGACGAAATTTAGTTTCTCGTCAATCTTAATTTCGTCTAAAGGGATAACGAGATCTTCGATAGCTAGGCATTTCTTCAGGTTCGAAACATGAAATGAGTTGTGAATCTTTTCTAATTGTGGAGGTAGCTCAAGTCGATAGGCCACCGGCCCAATGCGTTTTTCAATCTTGAATGGCCCAATGTATCTTAGGCTTAATTTCCCCCGCTTTCCAAAATGAATAACACCTTTCCAAGGTGATACCTTAAGCATAACCATATCACCCTCCTCAAACTCTAAAGGTTTTCTCCTAACATCTGCATAGCTCTTTTGTCGACTCCGGGCTATTTTCAATCGTTGCTGAATCTGAATGATTTTATCGGTGGTTTCTTGGATAATTTCTGGACCTGTAATCTGTTTATCCCCCACATCACTCCAACAAATCAGAGACCTGCACTTCCTACCATAAAGTGCCTCGAATGGTGCCGCCTCAATACCAGAATGGTAGCTGTTGTTGTAGGAAAACTCAGCTAACGGTAGATGTCGATCCCAACTGCTTCCAAAATCAATATCACATGCTCGTAGCATGTCTTCGAGTGTCTGAATCGTCCTTTCACTCTGCCCATCAGTTTGTGGATGATAGGCAGTACTTAAATCTAGACGAGTTCTCAACGCTTCGTATAATGCCTGCCAGAATCTGGAAGTAAATCTGCTATCACGATCAGAGATAATAGAGATTGGTATACCATGTCTAGAAACAACTTCTTTCAGGTATAATCGTGCTAATTTCTCTATACCATCCTCTTCTTTTATTGGTAGAAAGTGTGCTGACTAAGTAAGACGATCGACTATTACCCAAATCATATCATAACCACCTGCGGTTCTCGGTAACTTAGCAATGAAATCCATGGTAATGTTTTCCCATTTCCATTCTGGGATTTCAGGTTGTTAGAGTAGACCCGATGGATTCTGATGTTCAGCTTTGACTTTAGAACAAGTCAAACATGCTCCTACATATGTGGCTATATCGGCCTTCATTCTTGGCCACCAAAAGTTTCTCTTGAGGTCTTGGTACATTTTCCCCGCTCCGGGATGTATTGAATATCTGGTTTTCTGTGCTTCATCTAGTACCACTTTCCTCAAATCCCCATTCTTTGGTACCCAAATTCTTTCAACTAAATACCTGGTTCTATCTTCCCGAATATTAAGTTGTTTTTCTAATCCTTTGGGTATTTCCTTTCCAAAAATTCCTTCATTCAAAACCTCCTGTTGTGCCTCTTTTATTCGAGTAGTAAGATTAGTATGAATAATCATATTCATAGCTTTTACTCGAATAGGTTCTCTTTCCTTTCAACTCAAGGCATCGGCTACCACATTCGCTATCCCCGGGTGGTAACGGATTTCACAATCATAATCATTTAACAGCTCAACCCACCTACGCTGCCTCATATTTAGTTGCTTTTGATTTAAAATATGTTGGAGACTTTTGTGGTCAGTGTATACAATAAACTTGACCCCATATAGATAATGTCTCCACATCTTTAATGCAAAAACAATGGCGCCCCATTCCAGATCATGTGTGGTGTAGTTTTGTTCATGAATTTTGAGTTGTCGAGAAGCATATGCAATCACCTTCTTCCGTTGCATAAGAACACACCTAAAACCCATTCTTAATCCATAAATCCAAATTCGAGCCAAATATCAAAATGTAATAATGCAGAATCGTTCTAATTCATGTTTTGAATCTTTCCACAAAGTTACAAAAGCTAATTCGAAGAAACGATCAAGAATTTTGAAGTCAAACTTTTGAAAATAAAAAGTCAACAGATCGTCTTTCATCAAATTCGAAATTATTTTGATATTTCAACTGCAATTGATGATTTCTAAGGTTTCTAGGATAGATTTGAAGTATATTTCTTATTATGATTTTTGGTTAAAACATTATCAATGTCGAAATCAATTTTTTCTTTTTCTTAATATCTACGAACAGCAGATGCTGTATATATATATATATTTTTTGTTTTTTTATTTTTTTTAGTGATACAAGTTTTACTTCTCTGATTGTTACGAGTCCTAAATGAAATCACGATGTAGTTATGTGGTTATTGTTGTTGGTTGTATCGATTGGGTATTGATGAAGAAGATGATAATAGGAGTAAAAATAATACGGGTCAAATACGAGTGGATTCATAATTATAACAGAAAGACAGACTAGAGCAGCTGGTTTGAGGGTGTTTCGGTGAGCGAGAGGTCTCGGGTTCGAACCCTGGCAGGGTCACTATATTTTCTTTTTGGGCCAATTTTGAGGTAGTTTTTTTTAATACTCTTATTTTTATTTATTATTATTATTATTATTATTATTATTATTATTATTATTATTATTATTATTATTATTATTATTATTATTATTATTATTATTACTATTATGATTGTATTGTTATTACTAGTATTAATTATTATTGTTGTAATTGTTATTATTATAAATATTACTATCATAACTTCGTATTATTGTTTTTATTATCATTAATATTAATATATGTATGATCATTATTATTATTATCATTATTATGAACATAATACAAATTATTATTATAAATATTATTATTAGTATCATTTTATAAATTTTTAGTATTATTAGTGTTATTATCCATAAAAGTATTAATAACAATATCATTATTATTGTGAATATGATTATTAGTAAGGTTATAATTAAATTTATTATTATAAGTAACAAAATAGATATTTTATAGTTATTATTATTATTAAGAATTAAGTATTATTAACAAAAAATAATATTTTCATAACCATTATTATTAAATTATTCATTTTATTCAAAACTATTGATATTATCATTATTATGAGATTGATTATTGAAAACTACCATTAACGACTCGAATGCAATGTCTTTTGACTTCATTTTATTGCATTGACTGCATGAATAGTGTATAGACAAAATTCATATCTTAGCGTATATGTTAATTCATATCTTAGCGTATGTTACTATAAACTTTGCCTGACAGCTTCCGTAGATTCCTTCGTAACTTATGGGATTTTAGTATTATATATGCATATGTAAATTATGTATTGCAGGGTACTAATCTACATCCTATAATCTATTTCTTATCGAAAATCCTTCATCTGATCGTACGAGATGAATCCCCCACCCAGTTCGAGTCCCTCAGATTTCGATAGCTATTTCGATAGTTATTCCGACAGCTATTCCGATATTGATATTCACCTAAGCTCCAAAAGCGGTGACACCAGAATGAATCAATCAATCAGCCATCCCCAATTCACCTGATGGGTTCGTAGTCAACTTAATCAATGGAGACGCGAAGAAGGCGATCCTTTCCACCAATCGAATTCACCTCTTGGCGATGAATCTGAAGCACTTACCGGCGAACCATTTGAAACACCATTTTCACGCACAATTCCAGAGTATCTCACCACGATTATATACTATCTCAAATCCAAAACCTTATTCACTCGCTCGTTCCTACCGACAATCATCCCGGAGTAATAAGTCAACGAGCTTCGCACCCGAGTTGTAGCCTTGAAAAAAAAATATGGTGCAAAATATACCAGCTTCAGCAACATCACTGGCACCAATAGTACCATCAGTAACAGCACCAGTACCATCAACAATCCATGCCTCAACATCTCATTCTATACCTCGAGTATAATTATCGTTCTACGAATCATTCTACATCCTTAATCTTCGTTCGACATGGCGATTATGTAATCTTTAATGTTTTAGAGATTATATATTCTTATTCTAAAGATAAATCAAATGAGTCTAATATCATATTGACTCATTAAATCCCTGACTACATCTGAAGAAAATATATATGTATATATGTTTTCATAAGGATTGTAATTAAAAATTCTTTTGTACAAACTGTTAATGGTGAAAATATTTTAACGGGTAGGTAATACCCGAGGAATATTTAGATTTCACATTAATAAGTTACACTGTACATTCTTCGAATCTGATTCAACAGTCATTTACTATCCTACTTACGTCCACAGTCATACGTATTCGTTCACCACAGAATAACCATTTTCATTCAAATTTCATATTTGGATTTTGACCTATCAGAATCCAACAAGTGGCATAATGAAGAAATAATGGACACAATAAAAATTGATTAGAAACAGACTAATTAACAATATGAAATTTTGTTAAGAAACCACGCTAACAAGATCCTAGCTAACTGTTCCTAACTAACTGTTAATTCTATATTACATTTTATTTTATCGTAATTTATTTATCGTAATTTAATTATCGTAAATTATTTATCACAGTTTATTTATCGCAGTTTAATTATCGCAATTTTATTTATCGTCATTTAATTTCTGTTATTTACTTTACGCATTTTATTTATCGTCATTTAATTTCTGTATTTATTTTACGCACTTTAAATATCGGAACACGTATATAAGGTTTTGACATATCATATATATATATATATATATATATATATATATATATATATATATATATATATATATATATATATATATATATATATATTATTTGGAATAACCATAGACACTCTATATGCAGTAATGATCGAGTTCTCTATACAGGGTTGAGGTTGATTCTACAATAATATATATACTTTGAGTTGTGATCGAGTCTGAGACATGTACACGGGTCACGATATGTATTGATTAATTTGAATATTATATATTAAATTATATATGAATTATTGGACTGATAACTGTGGACTAGCGACTGTGGAGTAATGACATTAGACAATTAAAATGAATTAAAATATTGATTATAACATATGAAACTAAACGCTTCTTCAAGTTTGCCACTTCATTTCATCTTAAACCTCATTTGTATCTCGACGATTACAATCTGCGTTCAAACCTTTCATGATTTTTGAAAACACCTCAATCGAGAGGATGAACCAGCCACACTTCATCTACAGAAAGAAAAATTGATGCGTATAGTTATGCACCTGAAAACTCTCAGAAACTGAGTAAACGTTTAACGCGTAGCTGTGCTAATTCCTTTAGCGTTATTATTACCGAAAATAACTTTGCAATCTCTTTCCAAATTAACCAATTTTATCACAGCTTCAGCAAATCAATTTCAACTTTTCATTCGAATACGTCTTATTATAGCTTTGATATATACATTTGCCCCTTCATCATCATTACCGAGAAACCGTTTATATCTCATCACGTTAGCAGTAAACTTACCAACAACCTCGTTGCTTCTTGGCTTAAATCTCTTTGATAAATCATTATATTTATTCATTGAAATCCTATCATATACTCATCCGCATCTTGTAACGAAAACTGCCATATCAATTACCGTGAATCAGCAATCAGTACTTTGAAAACTCACAGCATATCTACATCAACAGTTATATGTATAACATTCATCTCTTAGAATTATGATCTTTCATTCTAAAATTTTGAAAAGCACTCAGTCTACAAATCAATACTCTGAATGTTGAAAAAGCTGAATGAAGCAGCATGAATAGTAGACAACCGTAAATAACCTTAATCATCGAAAGTTTGATGATAAAGAATAGTATGTTGGAAAAGGTCAAAAAAAGTTGGAACTGGAAAATGGATTGAGTTAACCACGAAGGAGACCAAGGACAAATACAAGGACCATACCCTATATTCAAAGAATTCAGGTAATTCCAGATCCGTTGAAATCTTTAGAGAATATCTTGCTCCAAAGTCATGTTAAAATCTTGCGGAAAATTTTTCTTCATCAACCTTTGAACTTAGAAATTCCAAAATATCATCATAAATATCTTCGATATTTCTGAGGATATTTTCATAAATATTCTCGTCCGAAATTATACATCTCTTCGTGCTTCCTGTGTTTCATTATATTGGAACGATATTTATGATGATATTTTCATAAATATTCTCGTCCGAAATTATACACCTCTTCGTGCTTCATGTGTTTCATTATATTGGAAAGTTCTGAAAAATCTAAGTTTAATTTATGAATGAATTCTGGAGAAATGTAAAGAAATTGATGCATGAATTAGTATAATATAATGACACTTGATCAACGTGATTATTTTACAGTAAGTCATGCTGAGTTTTTAATGAAACGTGATGATTCACAGACTCTAACATCATTATGTGCCATGTTACACGACTTTTACGTTCTGTCTAATCTATAAACATATCAAGAACATATTTTCGATAGTCCTGTCTTTTCCTTGAATTCTGGTAATTTGACAAGTAATATTGTGCTATTATCGTTTCTTTCATAGAACATTAATAATGTTCAATCTGAAACATATATCTGCGAATTCTGGACCATTACAAGAGATGCCCAATCGCAAGAAGAAGAAACGAAGGGACAAAGTTGCAAAATAGAAATTGGAGTATAAATCGCAGCAAATAGGAGGGAGTATTAACTGTGAATGACAATGATTATAGAAAACAGAAATAGGGACATTGAAATATAAGGGGAAATATAAAGCCTGATAACAACACATAAATTACAAACCGTGTATATCAATGTTTATCGCAACATAAAGACACGGGAGAATTATAAGTACTATAACCCCAAGGGCAAAGTAGAAGTAAGCAGATTCCTCTGGTGGAAGTTGGAAATGGAGAATAATTGTTACGATAGTAAGGATAAGGACAAGGATTAGAACTGGATTAAGCATTTTCATAATCTTTTTAATTTGGGAATTGAATATAGGAATGGTAAAAGTAACGAAACGAAAGAAGTTAATTTATAGTAAAATATCTGATAGGGAAATCAAGATATATCTCCGCATTTAATTAAAGAAATCCTGATTCCCTTATTCACCGAAGAATCAAATCTTTTAGATTTAGAAGATTTTCTTTAAATCCCTTGAATTCCGGAATTTAACCAACACAACGTCAAAAGTTAAGACGAAACTTTAAATTCTTCACTCCGCTCTTTTGTGATAACTTCACACATACGCTTCGAATAATCGAATTGTTTTATCTGTATCACTCAATAATGATAAAACTCTATTTATCAACTCATATTCGTCATGAAAACATTTTTATTGATAGTCATGACCACTTCACTCAAATTTCGGGACGAAATTTCTTTAACGGGTAGGTACTGTGATGACCCGGAAACTTTTGACCAAATTTAAACTTAATCTTTACATAATTCTGACACGATAAGCAAAGTCTGTAATGTTGAGTCTCGAAATTTTTAAAACTATGTTTATGTATGCATTTGACTTTGACTATTTCCGACGATTCACAAACATTTGTTGTAAATAAATATGTATATATATTGTATAAATATAAATATAAGAATATATATATAATATTTTGAATTAGTAAAGTATACTCTATTTTATTGAAATATAAAATGTAAAATAATACTTAGAATAAATAAGCTATTGTTAATATAAAATAGATATATATAATTATATATGTTATTATGAATCTATATATTATTTCCATTCAATATACATAAAATATATAAATAACAACTATTCAGTATATGTTATAATACATACTATATAATTATTAAGTATAACATAATAATATGTTATATTAATAAATTAAATTTAAATACAAATATAGTTGTTGTAGTAATATTAATAGTACCGTCAAATATCAACAATTGTATTAATAATCTCATTATATGATATATAAAGATGAAATTAGATATATATATATATATATATATATATATATATATATATATATATATATATATATATATATATATATATATATATATATATATATATATATATATATATATATATATATATATATATATTATTACTACTAATACTATTATTATCATCATTAAAATGTTAATATTATCATAATTAGTATGGTATTATTATTATTATCATTTTTTTATTTTTTATCATTAATATTATATTTACTACTATAATTATTTTATTAATAATGATAAATATTAATAGTATTGTTATTATATATTATTAATTATTAGTTATTAAAATTAAATTAAAAAGCAGTACATATCTGTTATATATGCACGCGTATTACCTGCTTCTATTATTTATATATTTTTTTCTCTTCTTTCTTCTCCATGCTCATGAACGGTTGTTGAACCAAACCTCACTACACAAAATTATCAATCAATCATTCTGTATTATTGATAAATTTCATTCTAATTTCGTTATCAATATCTGATATAAATTCCAGTAGCTATTATCAATTTTTCTTTTCAAACCGTTCTTATATTCACAATCACTCTTAATCCATAAATTCAAATTCGAGCCAAATATCAAAATTTAATAATGCAGAAACGTTTTAATTCATGTTTTGAATCTTTCCACAAAGTTACAAAAGCTAATTCGGAGAAACGATCAAGAATTTCGAAGTCAAACTTTTGAAAATAAAAAGTCAACAGATCGTCTTTCATCAAATTCGAAATTATTTTGATATTTCAACTGCAATTGATGATTTTTAAGGTTTCTAGGATAGATTTGAAGTATATTTCGTATTATGATTTTTGGCTAAAACATTATCAATTTCGAAATCAATTTTTTCTTTTTCTTAATATCTACGAACAGCAGATGCTGTATATATATATATATATTTATATATATATATATATATATATATATATATATATATATATATATATATATATATATATATATTTTATTTTTTTAGTGATACAAGTTTTACTTCTCTGATTGTTACGAGTCCTAAATGAAATCACGATGTAGTTATGTGGTTATTGTTGTTGGTTGGATCGATTGGGTATTGATGAAGAAGATGATAATAGGAGTAAAAATAATACGGGTCAAATACGAGTGGATTCGTAATTATAACAGAAAGACAGACTAAAGCAGCTGGTTTGAGGGTGTTTCGGTGAGCGAGATGTCTCGGGTTCGAACCCTGGCAGGGTCACTATATTTTCTTTTTGGGCCGATTTTGAGGTAGTTTTTTTTTAATACTCTTATTTTTATTTATTTATTATTATTATTATTATTATTATTATTATTATTATTATTATTATTATTATTATTATTATTATTATTATTATTATTATTATTATTATTATTATTATTGTATTGTTATTACTAGTATTAATATTAATTATTATTGTTGTAATTGTTATTATTACAAATATTACTATCATAACTTAGTATTATTGTTTTTATTATCATTAATATTAATATATGTATGATCATTATTATTATTATTATCATTATTATGAACATAATACAAATTATTATTATAAATATTATTATTAGTATCATTTTATAAATTTTTAGTATTATTAGTGTTATTATCCACAAAAGTATTAATAACAATATCATTATTATTGTGAATATGATTATTAGTAAGGTTATAATTAAATTTATTATCATAAGTAACAAAATAGATATTTTGTAGTTATTATTATTATTAAGAATTAAGTATTTTTAACAAAAAATAATATTTTCATAACCATTATTATTAAATTATTTATTTTATTCAAAACTGTTGATATTATCATTATTATGAGATTGATTATTGAAAACTACCATTAATATAGTTATTAATAGAACTATAGATAATATTATCAATTTTATTAATATTAGTATTAACACTATTATTATTTCAAATATCACCTTAGTATTATTAAAGTACTATTTTAACTAGCAAATAATATATATATATATATATAAATATATAAATATATTTATTACATATAACATAACGAAACTTAATATTTTTATATAAAATGAATATAAGTTATTAATATAAAACTTATATCACTAATAATAATATATACATAATCGTTCGATTACAAGAATATGTATTAATATATATACAAATGATATAGGTTCGTGAATCCAAGGCCAACCCTACTTTGTTCAGTTTCGTCGTATGAATATTTTTACTACAAAATATCGTATGGTGAGTTCATTTAATTCCCTTTTACTCTTTACATTTTTGGGACTGAGAATACATGCGCAATTTTTATAAATGTTTTATGAAATAGACACAAGTAATTGAAACTACATTATATGGTTGAATGATCGAAGCCGAATATGCCCCTTTTTGCTAGGTAACCTAAGAATTAGTAAACGAATCTACTAATTGACGCGAATCCTAAAGATAGATCTATTGGACCTAACGAACCCCATCCAAAGTACCAGATACTTTAGTAGTTCGATGTTGTTTTATCATGTCCGAAGGATTTCCCGGAATGATAGGGGATATTCTTATATGCATCTTGTTAATGTCGGTTACCAGGTGTTCACCATATAAATGATTTTTGTCTATATTCATGGGACGTATATTTATGAGAATCGGAAATGAAATTCTTGTGGTCTATTAAAATGATGAAAATGATCGTTTATGATAAACTAATGAACATACCAACCTTTTGGTTGACACTTTAAAGCATGTTTATTCTCAGGTACGAAAGAAATCTTCCGCTGTGCATTTGCTCATTTTTGAAATATTACTTGGAGTCATTCATGGTATATTTCAAAAGACGTTGCATTCGAGTCATTGAGTTCATCAAGATTATTATTAAGTCAATTATAGTTGGATATATTATGAAATGGTATGCATGCCATCAAATTTCGTTGTAAAGAAAGATTGTCTTTTAAAATTGAATGCAATGTTTGTAAAATGTATCATATAGAGGTCATGTACCTCGCGATGTAACCAAATGTAATGTATTCGTCCAGATGGATTAGGATGGGTCGTTAGAAATTGAATATATGAAACAAATCAAAATTTTTGAGACTCAACCTAACAGACTTATCGTGTCAAAAATATTATATCGTATCGAGAGTTTGGTTTAAAATTAGTCGAAATTTTCCGGGTCGTCACAGTACCTACCCGTTAAAGAAATTTCATCCCGAAATTTAAGTGTGGTTGTCATGGTTAACAATAGGAATGTTTTCATGACAAATATGAGTTGATAAATAGAGTTTTATCATTATTGATTAATATAGATAAAATGATTCACTTATGTGAAGCGTACGAGTGAAGCTTGTAGTGACCCGGGAATTTCCGATCAAATTTAAACCTTAATCTTTATATGTTTTCGATACGATAAGCAAAGTCTGAAATGTTGAGTCTCGAAAACTTTGGAACAGTTACATGAATGCATTTGCCCTTTTACCATTCTCAACGATTCACGAACAATTATTTGTAAATAAATATGTACATATATATATACATATATAAATATATATGACTCTTAAACATAATTAATATTATATGTATATTGTAATACATATATAAAATAAATGAATATTAAATATTGAATATATGTTATTATATATCACATAGTTAAAAATATGTAATTGTAATATATTAAATTGAAATCATAAGTTACAATAAATGGTATAGTATTATTGTTGTTATTTTCAATACTAATATCAAAGTCAATACTATAAATATAATATACGAATATGAAACTTGATATATAAATTGTTATACAATTATTATTACTAATAAAATTATTATCATTATTAATATATATAGCTACTATAATAGTATTATGAATATTATCATTAAGTATTATCATTTTTGAATATCATCATTATTTGTATCATTTTTAGTATCATTTTTATAAATATTATTATCAAAAATTTATATTCTTTATACATTTATACTATTATTATTAGTATAATAAATTATTATTATCATTATTACATTTAGTCTTATTATTATTATTGAGTTTATTTTGATAATATTATTATTATTAGTATGTTTAATATTATTAATAAAAAATATAAATATTATTATTATTAATATAATTATTAATTATAAAAAAAGTAAAAATAAATAATATATATAGTACTAGAGACTAGAGATATCATGCGTGATTTTATATATATATATATATATATATATATATATATATATATATATATATATATATATATATATATATATATATATATATATATATATATATATATATATATATATCATTTTTGTTTTAATTTTTTAACTTCTTCTTCTTGTTTTGAACCCTTGTCTGCCTTTTGGTTTATACATCGATATCACAAGATCATTTAGGATCGTTTCAACTGCCACTTCTTGTATTCAATTATTATAGATAAGTACTACACTAAAAATTCAGTATGTTTAAAAAAAAAAAAACAGAAAAAGAAGAACAGTTGTCTGTATTTTTTTATTTTTCTCTCCGTTCTTCACCATTATACCAAAAGCCCGATTTAGTATTGTTTTCAAAAATCTATTAATGCAATCTTGTTGGAATCCTTATACTCAACTTATCTGTGAAATATCAAATTCAAACTCTTACTATCGAATCCGAATAAAAAGTCAAACATTTTGAAATAAAAAGTCAACAATTGTTCATCCATCAAATTCGAACTTTCAGTTTTGTTTCAAGATAAATTGACGATTTGGAATGTTTCCACAATTGATTTCTAACCTATTTCATGCTATAACCTTTATCTATAATCTTATAAATTGCAAAATCAATTTTTTTTTAAAAAACCCAGCGACGACAGCAGTAGCTGTGCTGGATATTTTTTTTTATTTTTTTATTTTATTCGATTGCTTGATTTCGTAGAAGTATCCCACACTGATTAAGTAATTTTTAATCCTAAATCCACTTGACAATTCGCGATTATAGTTTGGGATTAAGTGGGATTCGTTTATATTGGAGGAGGAAGAAGAATGGGCATTAGCCCACTGGTTATACAAATGGGCATTAGCCCACTAGTTCGAGGTGTTAAGGAGATTCGAGAGGTCGGGGGTTCGAGCCCGGGCATGGGCTGCTATTTTTTTGGGACACTTTTCTTTAAGGTAGTTACTTCATTTATTATTATTATTATTATTATTATTATTATTATTATTATTATTATTATTATTATTATTATTATTATTATTATTATTATTATTATTATTATTATTATTATTATTATTATTATTATTATTGTTATTGTTATTTTTATTGTTATTGTTATTTTTATTGTTATTGTTATTAATTATTGTTACCATGTTATGTGTTATTAGTACAATCAATAATAAAATGATTATTAATATCTTTAATCAAATTAATAATAATATCATTATTGTTATTATTAGTATTATCATTTAGTATTATAATTATTAGTATTAATACTAAGATAAATATTAGTTATTAGTTATTATTAGTATTATGATTAAAATTACAATTAGGATTATTATTCTTGTTATTACTAATACTATTAGCAGGACTATCACTAGCAGGAAAAATTATCACTTTAGTAAATTATTGATACTTTTATAAATATTAGTATTATTATCATTTTATGAATAATAAAATTGCTAATATTCACATAAGTATTATTAGTCACCTGAGTAATATTATTATAAAAAGATACTTTTATATAAAAATACATTATGTTATACTTTTATTACTAAAAAGATATTAATTAAGATATATCAATTAATATATAAATATATAAATATATACTAAAGTTTAATATATAGTTTCTATTATTAATGATAAGTAATAGTTATATAAAACATATAAACTAAATATATAAAATTTATCTAAATAACATATAGTATAACAAGTATATTATTAATAACAAAAATGTATTTATAATTGAGCGATTACGATTACGTGTATTAATATATCCACAAATGATATAGGTTCGTGAATCCGAGGCCAACCCTGCATTGTTCAATATCGTTATATGTATTTTTACTACAAAATACATTAGGTGAGTTTCATTTGCCTTTTTACCCTTTATATTTTTGGGCTGAGAATACATGCGCAATTTTTATAAATGTTTTACGAAATAGACACAAGTAATCGAAACTACATTCTATGGTTGAATTATCGAAATCGAATATGCCCCTTATTATTAAGTATGGTAATCTAAGAATCAGGGAACAGACACCGTAATTGACGCGAACTCTAAAGATAGATCTATCGGGCCCAACAAGCCCCATCCAAAGTACCGGATGCTTTAGTACTTCGAAATTTATATCATGTCCGAAGGAGGATCCCGGAATGATGGGGATATTCTTATATACATATTGTGAATGTCGGTTACCAGGTGTTCAATCCATATGAATGATATTTTTGTGTCTATGCATAGGACGTATGTTTATGAGAAATGGAAATATGAAATCTTGTGGTCTATTAAAACGATGGAAATGATTATTTATGTTAAACTAATGAACTCACCAACCTTTTGGTTGACACTTGAAAGCATGTTTATTCTCAGGTATGAAAGAAATCTTCCGCTGTGCAATTACTCATTTTAAAGATATTACTTGGAGTCATTCATGACATATTTCAAAAGACGTTGCATTCGAGTCATTGAGTTCATCAAGATTATTATTAAGTCAATTATAGTTAGATATTATAAAATGGTATGCATGCCGTCCACTTTCAATGTAATGAAATATTGTCTTTTCAAAAACGAATGCAATGTTTGTAAAATGTATCATATAGAGGTTAAGTACCTCGCGATGTAATCAACTGTTGTGATTTGTTTATAATTGATATGGACTTCGTCCGAATTTATTAGGATGGGTCTTCACAGTTGGTATCAGAGAGGTGGTCTTAGAGAACCAGGTCTTGCATTAGTATGTCTAACTGATAGTCGTTAGGATGCATTAGTGAGTCTGGACTTCGACCGTGTCTGCATGTCAAAAGTTTTGCTTATCATTTTTGTCGGAAATCATCTGCTTATCATCCTTAGAAAATTACCTGCTCATTATTCTTAGTCTAGACATATCATATTGCAATGATTGCATGAATAGTGTATAGACAAAATTCATATCTTAGCGTATCTGTTATTGTTATCTTTACCTGACAGTTTCCATAGATTCCTCCGTAACTTATGAGATTTTAGTATTATATATGTATATGTAAATTATGTATTGCAGGATACTAATCTACATCCTATAATCTATTTCTTATCGAAAATCCTTCATGTGATCATACGAGATGAATCCCTCAACTAGATCGAGTCCCTCGGATTCCGACAGCTATTCCGATAGTTATTCCGACAGTTATTCAGAATGGATAGTCATCTAAGCTCCGAAAGCAATGACACCAGAATGAAACAACCAATCATCCATCCCCATTTCATCTGATGGATTCATAGTCGACTTAATTAATGGAAACGCGCAGAAGGCAATCCCTTCCACCAACCGAATTCACCCCTTGACAATGAACCTGAAGCGTTTACCGGCGAACCTGTTCGAGACACCATTTTCAGTCTCATTTCCAGGGTAACTCGACAAGATTATATTCTATCCACAATTCTGAATCTTATTCATCCGCTCATTCCGACCGACAATCATCTTGGAGTAATAAGTCAATGAACTTCATGCTCGAATAATCAATTCGGAGAATATGGTGCAAAATGTACCAGCTACAGCAACATCACCGGCACCAACAGTATAATCAATAACAGCACCAGTACCATCAACAATCCATGCTTCAATATCATCATCTGTACTTTGAGTATGATCTTTGTTCTACGTATCGTTCTACCTCATTTATCTTAGTTCGACATGGCGAATATGTAATCTCTAAAGTTTTAGAGATTATTTATTCTAGTTCCAACCGAAAAGCAAATGAGTTTAATATCATATTAACTCATTAAATCCATGAATACATCTGAAGAAAAAAAATATATGTATATATGTTTTCATAAAGATTGTAATTAAAAATTCTCTTGTACAAACTGTTAATGGTGAAAATATTTTAACGGGTAGGTAATACCCGAGGACTATTTAAATTTCACATTAATAAGTTACATTGTACGTTCTTCGAATCTGTTTCAACAGTCATATACTATCCTACTTACATCCACCGATATACAAATCCGTTCACTACAGAGTAACCATATTCATCCAATTACATATTTGGATTTTGACCTATCAGAATCCAACAAGTGGCATAATGAAGAAATAATGGACACAATAAAAATTGATTAGAAACAGATTAATTAACAATATGAAATTCTATTAAGAATCCACGCTAACAAAAATCCTAGCTAACTGTTCCAAGCTAACTGTTATTTCCGTATTACCATTTAATTATCGCAATTTATTTATCGCAATTTATTTTATCACAATTTAATTATCGCAATTTTAATTATCGTCATTTAATTTCTGTTATTTACTTTACGCATTTTATTTATCGTCATTTAATTTCTGTATTTATTTTACGCACTTTAAATATCGGGACACGTATACAAGGTTTTGACATATCATATCGACGCATCTATATATATTATTTAGAATCACCATGGACACTCTATATGCAGTAATGATCGAGTTCTCTATACAGGGTTGAGGTTGATTCTCAAATAATATATATACTTTGAGTTGTGATCGAGTCTGAGACGTATACGGGTCACGATACGTATTAATTAATTCGAATATTATACATTAAATTATATATGAATTATTGGACTGTTAAATGTGGACTATCGACTGTGGACTAATGACATTGGACAATTAAAATGAATTAAAATATTGATTATAACATATGAAACTAAATAATTCTTCAAGTTTGCCACTTGATTTCATCTTAAATCTCATTGGTATCTTGACAATTCCAGTCTGTGTTCAAACCTTTCATGATTCTTGAAAACACCTCAATCGAGAGGATGAACCAACCACACTTCAGTTACGGAAGGAAGGATTTATACATATAGTTATGCACCTAAAAACACTCGGAACCTGAGTAAGCATTAAACACGTATCTGTGCTAACTCCTTGGCGTTATTATTATCGAAATTAACTTTACAATCTCTCTTCAAATTAGCCAATTTTGTCACAGCTCCAACAAGTCAACTTCAATTTTTCATTCGAAACAACCTTATTATAACCCTGATATAAAAGATGCCTTTCGTCATCAATACCGGAAAACCGTTTATATCTCACTACATTAGCAGCAAATTTACCAGCAACATCATTGATCTTTGACCTTATGAAAAGTTAATATATTCATTGAAATCCTATCATCTACTCATCTGCATCTGATAACGAGAATTGTCGTACCAAATACCGAGAATCAGCAATCAATACCTTGAAAAACTCACAGCATACTTACATCAATAGTTATATGTATAACATTTATCTCTTAGAATTATGATCTTTCATTCTGAAATTCTGAAAAGCACTCAGTCTACAAATCAATACCACAAATTATGAAAAAGCTGAATACAGCAGCAAAAACTGTACACGACCTTAACCGTCGGAAGTTTGATGATAAAGAATGATATGTTGGAAAAGCTCAGAAATGTTGAAACTGGAAAACGGATAGAGTTAACCATGAAGGTGACCAAGGACAAATACAAGGACCATACCCTATATTCAAAGAATTCAAGTAATTCTGGATCCATTGAAATCTTTAGAGAATATCTTGTTCCGAAGTCATGTTAAAATCTTGCGGAAAATCTTTCTCCATCAACCATCGAACTTAGAAATTCCAAAATATCATCATCAATATCTTTGATATTTCTGAGGATATTTTCATAAATATTCTCGTCTAAAATTATATACCTCCTCGTGTTTCCTGTGTATCATTATATTGGAAACATTCAATAGAAAATTTTGTACCGAAAAGCAGATTATGCGAAACTATAAGGGAAGCCGTGGTCAAATCACAAAGAATAAGTTTGACTTCAAAGAATCCAAATGATTCCGTTTCTGATGAAATCTTTAGCGAATACTTTGCTTCCGAATCTAAACCCTTACGGATAAATCTTCTTCATCATCCATCGATATTAGAAATTCCAAGATATCATCGTATCTTTCATTATAAATATCCTCCATATTTCTGAAGATATTTTCATAAGTATTCTTATCTGAAATCATTAATCTCTTCATGATATCAGTGTTACATCATATAGGAACTGTTAGTTTCTATATTCTGTAAACTTTCGAGCTTAAAATAAGAATGTTATTGAAGTAATGTTGGGAACTGATGCATGAGTTAGTATAATATAATGACACTTGATCAACGTGATTATATTACAGTAAGTCATGCTGAGTTTCTAAATGGAACATGATGATTCACAGATTATAACGTCATCATGTGTCATGTTACATAACTCTTTCATTCTGATTAACTTCTGAACATATCAAGAAAATATATTCTTGATAGTTCTATACTCAGTGATTCTGATAATTTGACAAATCAAATCGTGTTAATACCTTCTTTCTTACTTAGAACATGATGTTTATCAAAAATTCCATACTTACGAATTCTGGACCATTACTCGCTTTACTAGAGGTCGGGAGAAAAAAAAAAGAGATCCAAAATATAAGAGAAATTATAAAGCCCAATGACAAACACCGAAATTACAAACCGTGGATATCAGTATGTATAGCAATATAAAGACACGGGAGGATTATAAATACAATAATCCCTAAAGCATAATAGAAATAAACAGATTCTTCAGGTAGGAGTTAGAAAAGAAGAACGATCATTGCGATAGTTAGAATAAGAACAAGGATCAGAACAGGGTTAAGCATTTTCATAAATCCTTTGAATTTGGGAATTAAGTATAGAAGTGGTAAAAATAAATGGAACGGAAAAGGTAAATTTATAAAGGAAATATCAGACGTAGTAATCGGGGCAGATCACCGTATTTAATTAAAGAGATCTTAATTTCCATAAATCCCGAAGAATCAGATCTTATAGATCTTCAAGATTTTCTTTAAATCCCTTGAATTCCGGAATTCAACCAAGGCAATGTCAAAGTTCAGAAGCGCCTTATTTTCTAAATTCAAACCTGTCTACGTCAAAAGTTAAAAACAAATCTTTGTTTCTCATTTCATTCTTTTGTGAATATCTTCACTCGTGCTCTTCGAATAATCAAATTGTTTTATCCATATTACTCAATGATGATAAAACTCTATTTATCAACTCATATTCGTCATGAAAACATTTTTATAGTTAGCCATGACGACCTCACTCAAATTTCGGGACGAAATTTCTTTAACGGGTAGGTACTGTAGTGACCCGGGAATTTCCGATCAAATTTAAACCTTAATCTTTATATGTTTTTGATACGATAAGCAAAGTCTGAAATGTTGAGTCTCGAAAACTTTGGAACAGTTACATGAATGCATTTGCCCTTTTACCATTCTCAACGATTCACGAACAATTATTTGTAAATAAATATGTACATATATATATACATATATAAATATATATGACTCTTAAACATAATTAATATTATATGTATATTGTAATACATATATAAAATAAATGAATATTAAATATTGAATATATGTTATTATATATCACATAGTTAAAAATATGTAATTGTAATATATTAAATTGAAATCATAAGTTACAATAAATGGTATAGTATTATTGTTGTTATTTTCAATACTAATATCAAAGTCAATACTATAAATATAATATACAAATATGAAACTTGATATATAAATTGTTATACAATTATTATTACTAATAAAATTATTATCATTATTAATATATATAGCTATTATAATAGTATTATGAATATTATCATTAAGTATTATCATTTTTGAATATCATCATTATTTGTATCATTTTTAGTATCATTTTTATAAATATTATTATCAAAAATTTATATTCTTTATACATTTATACTATTATTATTAGTATAATAAATTATTATTATTATTATTACATTTAGTCTTATTATTATTATTGAGTTTATTTTGATAATATTATTATTATTAGTATGTTTATTATTATTAATAAAAAATATAAATATTATTATTATTAATATAATTATTAATTATAAAAAATAATAATAATATATATAGTACTAGAGACTAGAGATATCATGCGTGATTTTTTTATATATATATATTATTTTTGTTTTAATTTTTTAACTTCTTCTTCTTGTTTGGGAACCCTTGTCTGCCTTTTGGTTTATACATCGATATCACAAGATCATTTAGGATCGTTTCAACTGCCACTTCTTGTATTCAATTATTATAGATAAGTACTACACTAAAAATTCAGTATGTTAAAAAAAAACAGAAAAAGAAGAACAGTTGTTTTTATTTTTTTATTTTTCTCTCCGTTCTTCACCATTATACCAAAAGCCCGATTTATTATTGTTTTCAAAAATCTATTAATGCAATCTTGTTGGAATCCTTATACTCAACTTATCTGTGAAATATCAAATTCAAACTCTTACTATCGAATCCGAATTTCGAAGTCAAACATTTTGAAATAAAAAGTCAACAATTGTTCATCCATCAAATTCGAACTTTCAGTTTTGTTTCAAGATAAATTGACGATTTGGAATGTTTCCACGATTGATTTCTAACCTATTTCATGCTATAACCTTTATCTATAATCTTATAAATTGCAAAATCAATTTTTTTTTAAAACCCAGCGACGACAGCAGTAGCTGTGCTGGATATTTTTATTTTATTTTTTTATTTTATTCGATTGCTTGATTTCGTAGAAGTATCCCACACTGATTAAGTAATTTTTAATCCTAAATCCACTTGACAATTCGCGATTATAGTTTGGGATTAAGTGGGATTCGTTTATATTGGAGGAGGAAGAAGAATAGGGATTAGATAATTTCGGGTTATAAAAATTAGAAAGGGTTATACAACAGAAAAATGGGCATTAGCCCACTGGTTCGAGGTGTTAAGGAGATTCGAGAGGTCGGGGGTTCGAGCCCGGGCATGGGCTGCTATTTTTTTTGGGACACTTTTCTTTAAGGTAGTTACTTCATTTATTATTATTATTATTATTATTATTATTATTATTATTATTATTATTATTATTATTATTATTATTATTATTATTATTATTATTATTATTATTATTATTATTATTATTATTATTATTATTATTATTATTATTATTATTATTATTATTATTATTGTTATTGTTATTAATTATTGTTACCATGTTATGTGTTATTAGTACAATCAATAATAAAATGATTATTAATATCTTTAATCAAATTAATAATAATATCATTATTGTTATTATTAGTATTATCATTTAGTATTATAATTATTAGTATTAATACTAAGATAAATATTAGTTATCAGTTATTATTAGTATCATGATTAAAATTACAATTAGGATTATTATTCTTGTTATTACTAATACTATTAGCAGGACTATCACTAGCATGAAAAATTATCACTTTAGTAAATTATTGATACTTTGATAAATATTAGTATTATTATCATTTTATGAATAATAAATATTAGTATTATTATCATTTTATGAATAAAAATTATCACCTGAGTAATGTTATCATAAAAAGATACTTTTATATAAAAATACATTATGTTATACTTTTATTACTAAAAAGATATTAATTAAGATATATCAATTAATATATAAATATATACTAAAATTTAATATATAGTTTCTATTATTAATGATAAGTAATAGTTATATAAAACATATAAACTAAATATATAAAATTTATCTAAATAACATATAGTATAACAAGTATATTATCAATAACAAAAATGTATATATAATTGAGCGATTACGATTACGTGTATTAATATATCCACAAATGATATAGGTTCGTGAATCCGAGGCCAACCCTGCATTGTTCAATATCGTTATATGTATTTTTACTACAAAATACATTAGGTGAGTTTCATTTGCCTTTTTACCCTTTATATTTTTGGGCTGAGAATACATGCGCAATTTTTATAAATCTTTTATGAAATAGACACAAGTAATCGAAACTACATTCTATGGTTGAATTATCGAAATTGAATATGCCCCTTATTATTAAGTCTGGTAATCTAAGAATTAGGGAATAGACACCCTAATTGACGCGAACTCTAAAGATAGATCTATCGGGCCCAACAAGCCCCATCCAAAGTATCGGATGCTTTAGTACTTCGAAATTTATATCATGTCCGAAGGAGGATCCCGGAATGATGGGGATATTCTTATATACATATTGTGAATGTCGGTTACCAGGTGTTCAATCCATATGAATGATATTTTTGTCTCTATGCATGGGACGTATGTTTATGAGAAATGGAAATATGAAATCTTGTGGTCTATTAAAATGATGGAAATGATTATTTATGTTAAACTAATGAACTCACCAACCTTTTGGTTGACACTTGAAAGCATGTTTATTCTCAGGTATGAAAGAAATCTTCCGCTGTGCAATTGCTCATTTTAAAGATATTACTTAGAGTCATTCATGACATATTTCAAAAGACGTTGCATTCGAGTCGTTGAGTTCATCAAGATTATTATTAAGTCAATTATAGTTAGATATTATAAAATGGTATGCATGCCGTCCACTTTCAATGTAATGAAATATTGTCTTTTCAAAAACGAATGCAATGTTTGTAAAATGTATCATATAGAGGTTAAGTACCTCGCGATGTAATCAACTATTGTGATTCATTTATAATGGATATGGACTTCGTCCGGATGGATTAGGACGGGTCTTCACAAAGCTGTCACAAAAGATTGAGATAGATATTTAACTTTTGTCGTAGTCACGGTTAATTTCCGGACTTCAAGGGATTTAAAGAAAATCTTTGTAATCTATATAAGATTTGATTCTTCATTGATTAAGGGAATTAGGATCCTATGGAATTAAATATGGTAATCTGCTTTGATTTCTATGTCTGATATTTCACTATAAATTCATCTCTTTCGTTCCCTTATTTTCACTCCTATATTTTCTTCCTCAATTCATACTTCCAAAAGATTGTGAAAATGCTAAATCCAGTTCTGATCCATGATATTTTCCTGACTATCGCATCTGTCATTCTTCTCTTTCATTTACCATCGGAGGAATTTATTTTCTTCTATTATTACCTAGGGTTTATAATGTTTATTATTCTCCCGTATCTTTACGTTGCAATACGTATTGATATACACGGTTTGCAATTTATACATTGTCGTCGTGTTTATATTTTCCCTTATATTTCAGGGCTTCATGCTTTTGTTCATCTTCCCGCCTTTAAGTAAAGCGATTTAGACGTCTCCGATTTGTAGATTAAACCTTTGAATTTCGAATGAACATGACTAATGTTCTTAAGAAATAATTTGTAGTAGCACGATCTGATTTGTTAAATTACCAGAAGTTACAAAAAGATAGAACTATTAAGAAAATATGTTCTTGATAGGTTTAGAGGTTAAGTAGAATGAAAAGGTTATGTAACATGACACATAATGAGGGTAAGTGTGACAGCCCGAAAATTTCCAACCAAATTTAAACTTTATCTTTATATTATTCCAACACGATAAGCAAAGTTTGTTAAGTTAAATCTCAAGAATTTTAAATTGTGTTCATACATTCATTATAACCTCGACCAAATTCCGACGATTCACAAACCGTTATATATAAATAAATATGTATATATATATATGTATATTATAACTTGAGAATATTAATAAAGTATTAAACGTATAATACTGTACATGAACGTATTTATTTCAATATGTTTATCGATGGAATTAGAAGATAATATCAAATGATTGATTTATCAGATACATTGTGATATGATTACGGGTCTATGTTATGAGGTCCACTGTGATTTAAGAAATCTATTCTTTTTGACAACATTCGGAAAATGGTAAAGTGATTTTATAAGTAAGAACGTGGAGTGTAAATAACTTAAATGTTGGATATCGACAAGTTAAGTAACTCTACATTTTTCATTAAGATGATTTCATACGTTTATTTAACCTTTGAATTTTATCCCACGCTTCACCAACAGACTGTAATTTAAAAAAAAACTTGAAACCTATTATGAATATATATGGTTCTACTTTTCTAAAACGTTTTATGATATATCGATTTCCATTATTTTAACCTTTAAACAAAATGATTCTTAAATATATTTAGTTTTGGAAAACAAAATTATCATATTTATTTGATTTAGTTTCAACGTACAAAAACGTTTTCAGTTTAAAAAGAGCTTTATTATTAACGTATATAACTTTTATAAATATCTAGAACCACTTTTGACAACTCATTACTTAACCAGTATGATAAAGATAACGATATTTATATTTTATTTTATTAAATATATATAATGATTTAAATTAATATTATATATATTTATACGCATATTATACGTACATAGTATTATACTTTTACTATACTTAAACTTTACCTTTACTTTATTTTTACTTTACTTTAACTTTAATAATTCACTTTAATAATTCATACTTTAATAATTCACTTTAATAATTCATACTTTAATAATTCACTTTAATAATTCATACTTTAATAATTCACTTTAATAATTCAAAAATCTATTATAAATAGAATTCAATAGGTTTCATTATTTCATAGAAACTTGAAAATATTTTTCTCTAAACTCTCTCAATCGATTTACATATATATATTTACTCCGTATTATTTCAAGATATTATTAGTATACATAAAATATTACGATGGAGTGCTGTCCGAGTGATTTCGAAATTGTTTTTCGAGCGGGATAGAGCTAAGAAAATTATGGGTTACAACTATGGAGGTTATGGGTATGGTTCGGGAGTATTCCTCGTGAGTCAAACTAGTGTTTATCATCTCCATTGCGTCTACGTACTTTTCCTGCAATATTGAATCTCAATATTGATACGTGAGCACTCATAACTTAACTTTTATATATTATTAGTGTATCCCTGACTAGTGCTCGAGTATATAGAATTATGCATGCTTATACGTTCGTTATTGTCGTTAGATAGGTTATGTCGAATCTTGAATTAAATACATATACTATTAAGATAAGGTATATGATATGCATGTCGTTGGAAAGCTAGCGAAAAATTGAGAACTTTTCATTTATTATTATTGTTATTATAAATCTATTATAAATACATATGTCTATTATTATTATTATTATTATTATTATTATTATTATTATTATTATTATTATTATTATTATTATTATTATTATTATTATTATTATTATTATTATTATCATTGTCGTTATTAATAAAAGATATTATTGTTATTTTTATTATTATTACTATCGTTATTATCGTTAAGGTTATAATTAGTATTATTATTATTATTATTATTATTATTATTATTATCATTCAAATAGTTATTAGTATTATCATTAATATTATTATTAGTATTATTATAATTAAAACTAATATTAGTAACATCTACTTATTATGATTACTATTATTATTATTAATATGAACGCGATATAAAAGATGACTAAAAGCTATTAAACGAAGCGATTAGGAAATAATGAGTATGAGTATCATGATGAAATTAAGATATTGTAAGATATTGATTTAAAGAAAAAATATCATTTTCATTATTTTACTATTATTATTATTAAAAGTATTATTAATATTAAAACTATCATTTTTACTAAAATTATTATTTTTAATAAAAATATCATTGTTAATATGAAACATAATTATTATTATCATTATAGTACTATTGTTAATAAAAATTATCATTTTATCATTTTTAGAAAATATAATTATTGTTATTTTTATTAGTAGAATAATAATAATTATTACAAAATAATACAACTTTTACTTATTATTATTATCAATATTATTTTATCAAATAAATATGTGATACAAAGATATTTTACTACGTATAATATAATTACATTAATAATACCTATTATATTATTTTTATGATATTAAATGAACTTTATAAATTTTATTACTTAAGATATATAAAAGTATATTTTTATTATATAAATTTTAATATAAAATTTTATTTATTAATAAAAGAACTATATTATTTACTTTAATAAAATCTATTAAAAATATTTAAATAAATAAAATCACTATATTTAAACTATATAATAATCATGTATAAATTTTGGAAGACATTTTGGTCAATATGACTTTTGTTGACTTTTGCATATTTAGTCTCGAGCATTAGGATTGTGATACACTACGACTTGACCTAAATTGTTAGACAGATATTGATCAAACATATAAATATATAATTAATATAGGTTCGTGAATCCAAGGCCAACATTGCACTTGTTCAATGACGTCATATGTATTTTTACTACAAAATACAGTATTGTGAGTTATAGTCCCATTTTTTACTATCTAATATTTTTGGAATGAGAATACATGCAGTTTTATAAATGTTTTACAAAATAGACACAAGTACTTAAAACTACATTCTATGTTGGATTATGAATACCGAATATCGCCCTTTTTAGCTTGGTAACCTAAGAATTAGGGAACAGTATCCCTAATTGACGCGAATCCTAAAGATAGATCTATGGGCCTAACAAACCCCATCCGAGGTACGGATGCTTTAGTACTTTAATTTTTATACAGACGAGAGGATTCTGTTATACAGACGAGAGGATTCTGTTTTGGGGATATTCTATATGCATCTTGTTAATGTCGATTACCAGGTATTCACCATATGAATGATTTTACCTTAATGCAGACGAGAGGGTTCTGCTTGAGGATTATGTTTATGAAAAATGAAAATCTTGTGGTCTATTATATTATTGGAAATGAATTTACCTCTATGCAGACGAGAGGATTCTGCTATTGGAATTATGTTTAATAAAAATCTTGTGGTTTATTAAAATAATAGAAATGAATGATTATGATAAACTAATGAACTCACTAACCTTTTGGTTGACACTTGAAAGCATGTTTATTCTCAGGTTTGAAAGAAATCTTCTGCTGTGCATTAGCTCATTTTAAGGATATTACTTGGAGTCATTCATGGCATATTTTGAATGACGTTGCATTCGAGTCATTGAGTTCATCAAGATTATTATTAAGTCAATTATAGTTGGATGTATTATGAAATGGTATGCATGCCGTCAACTTTAGATGTGAATAAAGTTTATCTTTTAAAAACGAATGCAATGTTTGTAAAATGTATCATATAGAGGTCAAATACCTCGCGATGTAATCAACTATTGTGAATCGTTTATAATGTATATGAACGAGTCCTTTCAGTTGGTATCAGAGCGGTGGTCTTAGCGAACCAGGTTTGCATTAGTGTGTCTAACTGATAGTCGTTAGGACGCATTAGTGAGTCTGGACTTCAACCGTGTCTGCATTGTCAAAAGTTTTGCTTATCATTTTTGTCAAAAATTGCCTGCTTATCATTCTTAGTCTAGACACGTCTTACTGTATTGATTGCATGAATAGTGTATAGACAAAATTCGTATCTTAGTGTATCTGTTACTGTAAACTTTGCCTGACATATCCCGTAAATTCCTCCGTAATCTACGAAATCTTTTGCGCTATATATATAGATATTCTATGTAACTAGAATACCACCCGATAGCTGGAAAATCATTTCATATCGAAAAATCCTTTATTCAATCGAACGAAATGGAATTCGTCATTAGTTCAAGTCCCTCGAATTCCGATATGGAATCCCACTCAAGCTCCGAAAGCAGTGTGACTGGAATGGATCAACCAATCAGCTATCATCTATTTTAGATAAATTGAGGATGGGTTCGTAGCCTCCTCAATCATTGGAGACAAGAAGAAGGTGATCCTTTCCATCCACCACATTGCCCTCTTGGCGAAGAACCTGAAGCACTTACCGGCGAACCTGTCCGAAACACCATTTTCTCTCTCATTTCTAGAGTATCTCGTCACGATTATATACTACATCAAATTCTAGATTTTATATATCCGCTCATCCGAACCGACAATTACCCCAGTGTAATAGAAGAAGTCAACGAGCTTTGTGCTCGGGTAGTGGCTTTGGAGAATATGGTTCAAAGGTTACAAACACCAGCAGCAGCACCAGCAGAATAACCAGTACTACCATCATCAACGCCAACAATACCATTACCACCCCCAACCACAACCGCGTCGTAAACCTCAACTTTACAATCTATCCCACGAGCACCAATGTCATACGCCCTGTAGATACCAAGGAATACTAAAAATAACAAACGATGAAGTGTTGATTCATAACTTCATTGGAGTAACACTCCGCGGCGATTATGTAATCTCTAAAGTCTTAGAGATTATCTATTCTAACCCTAACCATAAATCAGATGAGTGAATCGAAATGATAGAAGGAAGAGTAGAAACCCTGACAAGAATGATGCGTGATTTATAAGCTAGACTTGTTTTACCAACAGCATTAACAGTACCGTAGCATCACCATCACAGTCAGTGCCATCAGTGTCATCAGAATCAGTAGCACCTATAACATCACAAACTCCGTCAGTTCAAGAATCACCGTGGACATCATTACGAATCAATAACGCGTATATTGTATCAACGAGTTATGAAGTATTAACTCATTCCCTCTGAATAAATTATATGTATATTATATATATATATATATATAAATTTTGAGATCAAAATAAATCTTTCGTACTAAGCTATTATCTATGAATTAAATAAGGGTAGATACTACTCGATTAAATTCATATTACTAACATGCTAAGATGTACATCCTTCCTTAACAACTTAACCATCGTTAACTACAATCTCTGTTTTAATTCAATAAATTCCATCTCATAATAAATCAAGTGTATTATTCTAATATATGTTTGATTTTACACTTTCATCATCGATATACTCTAAACTTTTCAAATAACATCATTCGTACTTTGCGAAATTCACAAGAATTCCACGAACCAAACATCATACATTAATAAATAACGAAGTATTGATTCATAATTTCAATGTCATTAAAGAAATACTCCGTAAAAGTTATGTAATTTTTAAAGCCTTTAGGGATTATTCAATTCTAGTTTCAACCGTAAATCAAATGAGTTTAATTTAACATTAACTCATTAAATCTATGTTACATCTGAAGAAAATATACATATATATATATTTTCATAAATACTGTAATAAAATTCTTTTGTACAAAATATTAATTGTGAAAATTTTTTTAACGGGTAGGTAATACCCGAGAGATATATAAATTCACAATTAATATGTTACATTCTTCGAATCTGATTCAGCAAATCATCCATTATACTCCCTACTTTCACAACAATATACATTCTTTTATAAAAATCAAAACAACCATACTCATTCAAAATTTAATTACATATTCTGATTTTGAAATCTCATAATTCAACTCGAGATATGACCAAAATCATCACTCTTAGATCCTTACATCTTTCACAAGCTATACTTTGACTTCAAAACTGTGTTAGAACATCATATGTATATTAAAGATTACAATGTGTGTTCAAAACCCTTCGAAATTCCTGAAGACACTTCAAATAATGAACAATCGAGATGATGATCCAACCACATATTAACCACAGTCTTGCATCTGAAAAGCTCTCGAAACAAGAGTCATAATTTAACACGTATCCATGTCAGACCCTTTGGCATTTATTAGCAAAAATAACTTTGCGATTCCTTTTCAAATTAGTTAGTTTTGTCACATCTCCAGCAAGTCAACTTCGACTATTCAGTTGAAACAGTCTTATTATAACCTTGATATAGACGTTGCCCTTTCGTCATCGTTACCATAGAACCTTTTATGTCTCACCACATTAGCAATAAACTTACCAACAACTTCACTGATCTTTTACTTTCCGAAAAATCATTATATTTATCGAAACCCCATAATTTACTTATCCGCATCTTGTAACAAGAATTGTCATGCCAAATACTGGGAATCAGCAATCAGTATTTTGAAATCTTGCAGTATGTCTCCGCCCAAGGTTATAGGTGTATATATAACGTCTATCTCCTAGACTTATATACTTCGAATGTGAAGTTTCTGAAAAACACCCTAAACTGCGAACTAGTTCTCCAAAGTTTGGAAAATGCTGATGAAGCAGCAAAAACTGTAAACGACCTTAACAGTCAAAAGTTTGATAATAAAGAATAGTGTATTGGAAAAGCTCAGAAAAAGAGAAGGTTTGGAACTGGAAAACGGATTAGCAAACCATGAAGGAGGCTGTGGAAAAATCACAAAGACTAAACCTGCCTTCAAAGAATCCAAATGATTCAGTTTCTGCTGAAATTATTATCAAATACCTTACTCCTGACTCTAAACCCTTGTGAATAATATTCTTCATCATCATCTGATCTTAGATATTCTAAGATATCATCATATCTTTCATTATAAATATCTTCAATGTTTCTGAAGGTATCTTCATAACTATTGTTATTCGAAATCATTTATCTCTTTGCGCTATCTGTGTTACATCATAAAAGAAACTATTTTAGTTTCTAAATTCTGAAAAATTCGAATTTAAAATATGTATACTATTGAAGTAGTGTTGGGAACTGAAGCATGAGTTAGTATAATATAATGACACTTGATCAACGTGATTATATTACAGCAAGTCATGCTGAGTTTTTAAATGGAACGTGATGATTCACAGATCATAACATCATCATGTGCCATGTTACACGACTCTTGTATTCTATTTAACCTCTAAAATATTAAGAAAATATTTCTTGATGATTCGGTCTTTTCCAGGGTATTCTGGTAATTTAACAAATCAAGACTGTGCTATTACCATTTCCTTCTTAGAACATTAACAATGTTCATTCCGAAATTTATATCTGCGAATTATGGACCATTACAAGCGATGCTTAATCGCAAGAAGAAGAAACGAAAGGACAAAGCTCCAAAATAGAAATTGGAGTATAAATCGAAACAAATAGGAGGGAGTATTAACTATGGATGACAGTGATTATAGAAGATAGAAGCAGGGACTTTGAAGTATAAGGGAAGATATAAAACCCAACAACAACTCAGAAATTACAAACCATATATATCGATGCATATAGCAATATAAAGACACGGGAGAACTAAAAACACTCTAAAACCAAGAGAATAGTAGAAGTAAATAGATTCTTTCGGCGGCAGATGAAAAAGAAGAATGACATATATGAAAGTTAGGAGTATATCAAGAATCAGAACTGGATGGAGCATATTAGCGAATGTTATAAAGTATGAATTGAGGGAGGAAGAATAAAAGGTGTGAGTTGTGGAAATAAGGAAACGAAGGGGTGGATATATAGTAAAATATCCGACAGAGCAATCAAAACAGATTATCGCATTTAATCAAAGAGGATCCTAACTTCCTTAATTACCGAAGAACAAAATCTTATTACGAAGATTTTCTCTAAATTCCTTGAATTCCGGAAATCAACCGTGACTATGTCATTGGTTAAAAAGAACGTGCATTTACTCATTTCATTCTTTTGTGATAACTTCACTCGTACTCTTCACAAAAATCAAATTGCTTTATCTATATTACTTGATGATAATAAAACTCTAATTTCCAACTCGTATATGTCATGAAAACATACTTATTGTCAGCCATGACCATCCCATTCAAATTTCAGGACGAAATTTTTTTAACGGGTAGGTATTGTGACAACCCGGAAATTTCCAACCAAATTTAAACTTTATCTTTATATCACGATAAGCTTAGTTTGTTAAGTTAAATCTCAAGAATTTTAAATTGTGTTCATACATTCATTATAACCTCGACCAAATTCCGACGATTCACGAACCGTTATATATAAATAAATATGTATATATATATATATATATATATATATATATATTATAACTTGAGAATATTAATAAATTATTAAACGTATAATACAATACATGAACGTATTTGTTTCAATATGTTTATCGATGGAATTAGAAGATAATATCAAATGATTGATTTATCAGATACATTGTGATATGATTACGGGTCTATGTTATGAGGTCCACTGTGATTTAAAAAATTTATTCTTTTTGACAACATTCGGAAAATGGTAAAGTGATTTATAAGTAAGAACGTGGAGTGTAAATAACTTAGATGTTGGATATCGACAAGTTAAGTAACTCGACATTTTTCATTAAGATGATTTCATACGTTTATTTAACCTTTGAATTTTATCCCATGCTTCACCAACAGACTGTAATTTAAAAAAAACTTGAAACCTATTATGAATATATATGATTCTACTTTTCTAAAACGTTTTATGATATAACGATTTCCATTATTTTAACCTTTAAACAAAATGATTCTTACATATATTTAGTTTTGGAAAACAAAATTATCATATTTATTTGATTTAGTTTCAAACGTACAAAAACGTTTTCAGTTTAAAAAGAACTTTATTATTAACGTATATAACTTTTATAAATATCTAGAACCACTTTTGACAACTCATTACACCAGTATGATAAAGATAACGATATTTATATTTTATTTTATTAAATATATATATATATATATATATATATATATATATATAACGATTTAAATTAATATTATATATATTTATACGCGTATTATACGTACATAGTTTTATACTTTTACTATACTTAAACTTTACCTTTACTTTATTTTTACTTACTTTAACTTTAATAATTCACTTTAAAAATTCATACTTTAATAATTCACTTTAATAATTCATACTTTAATAATTCAAAAATCTATTATAAATAGAATTCAATAGGTTTCATTATTTCATAGAAACTTGAAAATATTTTTCTCTAAACTCTATCAATCGATTTACATATATATATTTACTCCGTATTATTTCAAGATATTATTAGTATACATAAAATATTACGATGGAGTGCTGTCCGAGTGAATTTGAAATTGTTTTTCGAGCGAGATAGAGCTAAGGAAATTATGGGTTATAGCTATGGTGAAATGTCCCATTCTTATTGATTAAAAACGTTCCATATTAATTGATTTCGTTACGAGGTTTTGACCTCTATATGAGACGTTTTTCAAAGACTGCATTCATTTTAAAACAAACCATAACCTTTATTTCATAAATAAAGGTTTAAAAAGCTTTATGTAGATTATCAAATAATGATAATCTAAAATATCCTGTTTACACACGACCATTACATAATGGTTTACAATACAAATATGTTACATCGAAATCAGTTTCTTGAATGCAGTTTTTACACAATATCATACAAACATGGACTCCAAATCTTGTCCTGATTTTAGTATGCAACAGCGGAAGCTCTTAATATTCACCTGAGAATAAACATGCTTTAAACGTCAACAAAAATGTTGGTGAGTTATAGGTTTAACCTATATATATCAAATCGTAACAATAGACCACAAGATTTCATATTTCAATACACATCCCATACATAGAGATAAAAATCATTCATATGGTGAACACCTGGTAACCGACATTAACAAGATGCATATATAAGAATATCCCCATCATTCCGGGACACCCTTTGGATATGATATAAATTTCGAAGTACTAAAGCATCCGGTACTTTGGATGGGGTTTGTTAGGCCCAATAGATCTATCTTTAGGATTCGCGTCAATTAGGGTGTCTGTTCCCTAATTCTTAGATTACCAGACTTAATAAAAAGGGGCATATTCGATTTCGATAATTCAACCATAGAATGTAGTTTCACGTACTTGTGTCTATTTTGTAAATCATTTATAAAACCTGCATGTATTCTCATCCCAAAAATATTAGATTTTAAAAGTGGGACTATAACTCACTTTCACAGATTTTTACTTCGTCGAGAAGTAAGACTTGGCCACTGGTTGATTAACGAACCTATAATAATATATACATATATATCAAAGTATGTTCAAAATATATTTACAACACTTTTAATATATTTTGATGTTTTAAGTTTATTAAGTCAGCTGTCCTCGTTAGTAACCTACAACTAGTTGTCCACAGTTAGATGTACAGAAATAAATCGATAAATATTATCTTGAATCAATCCACGACCCAGTGTATACGTATCTCAGTATTGATCACAACTCAAACTATATATATTTTGGAATCAACCTCAACCCTGTATAGCTAACTCCAACATTCACATATAGAGTGTCTATGGTTGTTCCGAAATATATATAGATGTGTCGACATTATAGGTTGAAACATTGTATACGTGTCTATGGTATCTCAAGATTACATAATATACAATACAAGTTGATTAAGTTATGGTTGGAATAGATTTGTTACCAATTTTCACGTAGCTAAAATGAGAAAAATTATCCAATCTTGTTTTACCCATAACTTCTTCATTTTAAATCCGTTTTGAGTGAATCAAATTGCTATGGTTTCATATTGAACTCTATTTTATGAATATAAACAGAAAAAGTATAGGTTTATAGTCAGAAAAATAAGTTACAAGTCGTTTTTGTAAAGGTAGTCATTTCAGTCGAAAGAACGACGTCTAGATGACCATTTTAGAAAACATACTTCCACTTTGAGTTTAACCATAATTTTTGGATATAGTTTCATGTTCATAATAAAAATCATTTTCTCAGAATAACAACTTTTAATTCAAAGTTTATCATAGTTTTTAGTTAACTAACCCAAAACAGCCCGCGGTGTTACTACGACGGCGTAAATCCGGTTTTACGGTGTTTTTCGTGTTTCCAGGTTTTAAATCATTAAGTTAGCATATCATATAGATATAGAACATGTGTTTAGTTAATTTTAAAAGTCAAGTTAGAAGGATTAACTAAACTATGTTCTAGTGATTACGAGTTTAAACCTTCGAATAAGATAGTTTTATATATATGAATCGAATGATGTTATGAACATCATTACTACCTCAAGTTTAGTAGGTAAACCTAATGGAAGTGACAAGAAATGATCTAGCTTCAAAGGATCTTGGATGGCTTGAAAGTTCTTGAAGTAGGATCATGACACAAAAACAAGTTCAAGTAAGATTTTTACTCGAATTAAGATAGTTTATAGTTATAGAAATTGAATCAAAGTTTGAATATGAATATTACCTTGAATAAGAAAGATAACCTACTGTATATAACAAAGGTTTCTTGATCTTAGATGATTACTTGGAATGGATTAGAAAGCTTGGAAGTAAATTAGTAAACTTGAAGGGATTTTTGAAGTGTTCTTGAAGTGTTCTTCCTATGATGATTATAGCTTAATTCTTGAAGTGATTTTTGATGAAGATGATGATTAACTACTGGAAAAATACGTTCATAATAGTGTGGGTGTGTTGAGAGAGAATTAAAAAGAGAATTGGAAGTGAAATGGAGTGAATGATGAGTGGTAATTGGTGAGTGGTGAGTGGGGTTAAAAGGAGTTCTAGTTAGTTAACTAGCTCATGGTAGAAGTTAAAATTGATTAGTCATACATGACATAATCAAGAGTGGAATCCCATGCTAGTTCCTATTGGTATATACCCATAGTAAGTACGTTTTGAAGCTGTGTATAATACGAGTAAGAATACGACTAGAATTCTTGATGAAAGAAAAGAATGGGAAATTAACTGTAACCATTTTCGTTAAGTATGAGTGTTTTGATATATGTCTTGAAGTCTTCCAAAAGTATTTTAATACATCTAAATACACTACATGTATATACATTTTAACTGAGTCGTTAAGTCATCGTTAGTCGTTACATGTAAGTGTTGTTTTGAAACGTTTAAGTTAACGATCTCAATTAATGTTGTTAACCCATTGTTTATTATATCTAATGAGATGTTAAATTATTATATTATCATGATATTATGATATATTAATATATCTTAATATGATATATATACATTTAAATGTCGTTACAACGATAATCGTTACATATATGTCTCGTTTCGAAATCCTTAAGTTAGTAGTCTTGTTTATATGTATATAACTCATTGTTAATATACTTATAGAGATACTTACTTATCATAATCTCATGTTAACCATATGTATATCCATATATATATCGTCATGTCGTTTTTACAAGTTTTAACGTTCGTGAATCGCCGGTCAACTTGGGTGGTCAATTGTCTATATGAAACATATTTCAATTAATCAAGTCTTAACAAGTTTGAATGCTTAACATGTTGGAAACATTTAATCATGTAAATATCAATCTCAATTAATATATATAAACATGGAAAATTTCGGGTCACTACAGTACCTACCCGTTAAATAAATTTCGTCCCGAAATTTTAAGCTGTTGAAGGTGTTGACGAATCTTCTGGAAATAGATGCGGGTATTTCTTCTTCATCTGATCTTCACGCTCCCAGGTGAACTCAGGTCCTCTACAAGCATTCCATCGAACCTTAACAATTGGTATCTTGTTTTGCTTAAGTCTTTTAACCTCACGATCCATTATTTCGAAGGGTTCTTCGATGAATTAGAGTTTTTCGTTGATTTGGATTTCATCTAATGGAATAGTGAGATCTTCTTTAGTAAAACATTTCTTCAAATTCGAGACGTGGAAAGTGTTATGTACAGCCGCGAGTTGTTGAGGTAACTCAAGTCGGTAAGCTACTGGTCCGACACGATCAATAATCTTGAATGGTCCAATATACCTTGGATTTAATTTCCCTCGTTTACCAAATCGAACAACGCCTTTCCAAGGTGCAACTTTAAGCATGACCATCTCTCCAATTTCAAATTCTATATCTTTTCTTTTAATGTCAGCGTAGCTCTTTTGTCGACTTTGGGCGGTTTTCAATCGTTGTTGAATTTGGATGATCTTCTCGGTAGTTTCTTGTATAATCTCCGGACCCGTAATCTGTCTATCCCCCACTTCACTCCAACAAATCGAAGACCTGCACTTTCTACCATAAAGTGCTTCAAACGGCGCCATCTCAATGCTTGAATGGTAGCTGTTGTTGTAGGAAAATTATGCTAACGGTAGATGTCGATCCCAACTGTTTCCGAAATCAATAACACATGCTCGTAGCATGTCTTCAAGCATTTGTATCGTCCTTTCGCTCTACCCATCAGTTTGTGGATGATAGGCAGTACTCATGTCTAGACGAGTTCCTAATGCTTGCTGTAATGTCTGCCAGAATCTTGAAATAAATCTGCCATCCCTATCAGAGATAATAGAGATTGGTATTCCATGTCTGGAGATGACTTCTTTCAAATACATTCGTGCTAACTTCTCCGTCTTGTCATCTTCTCTTATTGGCAGGAAGTGTGCTGATTTGGTGAGACGATCAACTATTACCCAAATAGTATCAAAACCACTTGCAGTCCTTGGTAATTTAGTGATGAAATCCATGGTAATGTTTTCTCATTTCCATTCTGGGATTTCGGGTTGTTGAAGTAGACCTGATGGTTTCTGATGCTCAGCTTTGACCTTAAAACACGTCAAACATTCTCCTACATATTTAGCAACATCGGCTTTCATACCCGGCCACCAAAAATGTTTCTTGAGATCCTTGTACATCTTCCTCGTTCCAGGATGTATTGAGTATCTGGTTTTATGAGCTTCTCTAAGTACCATTTCTCTCATATCTCCAAATTTTGGTACCCAAATCCTTTCAGCCCTATACCGGGTTCCGTCTTCCCGAATATTAAGATGCTACTCCGATCCTTTGGGTATTTCATCCTTTAAATTTTCTTCTTTTAAAACTCCTTGTTGCGCCTCCTTTATTTGAGTAGTAAGGTTATTATGAATCATTATATTCATAGATTTTACTCGAATGGGTTCTCTGTCCTTCCTGCTCAAGGCATCGGCTACCACATTTGCCTTCCCCGGGTGGTAACGAATCTCAAAGTCGTAATCATTCAACAATTCAATCCACCTACGCTGCCTCATATTCAGTTGTTTCTGATTAAATATGTGTTGAAGACTTTTGTGGTCGGTATATATAATACTTTTGACCCCATATAAGTAGTGCCTCCAAGTCTTTAATGCAAAAACAACCGCGCCTAATTCCAAATCATGCGTCGTATAATTTTGTTCGTGAATCTTCAATTGTCTAGACGCATAAGCAATCACCTTCATTCGTTGCATTAATACACAACCGAGACCTTGCTTTGATGCGTCACAATAAATCACAAAATCATCATTCCCTTCAGGCAATGACAATATAGCTGCCGTAGTTAGCTTTTTCTTCAATAACTGAAACGCTTTCTCTTGTTCATCATTCCATTCAAATTTCTTCCCTTTATGCGTTAATGCAGTCAAGGGTTTTGCTATTCTGGAAAAGTCTTGGATGAACCTTTTGTAGTAACCAGCTAGTCCTAAAAACTGGCATATGTGTTTCGGAGTTTTCGGGGTTTCCCACTTTTTAACAGTTTCTATCTTTGCCGGATCCACCTTAATACCTTCTTTGTTCACTATGTGACCGAGGAATTGAACTTCTTCCAACCAAAATGCACACTTTGAAAACTTAGCGTACAATTCTTCCTTCCTCAATACTTCTAACACCTTTCTCAAATGTTCACCGTGTTCTTGGTCATTCTTTGAGTAAATAAGTATGTCATCAATGAAAACAATGACAAACTTGTCAAGGTATGGTCCACACACTCGGTTCATAAGGTCCATGAATACAGCTGGTGCATTAGTTAAACCAAATGGCATGACCATAAACTCGTAATGACCGTAACGTGTTCTGAAAGCAGTCTTTGGAATATCATCTTCTTTCACCCGCATTTGATGATACCCGGAACGTAAGTCAATCTTTGAATAAACAGACGAGCCTTGTTGTTGATCAAATAAGTGGTTGATTCTCGGTAGTGGGTAGCGGTTCTTGATGGTAAGTTTGTTCAACTCTCGGTAGTCGATACACAACCTGAATGTACCATCTTTCTTCTTGACAAACAAAACAGGAGCTCCCCACGGTGATGTGCTTGGTTGAATGAAACCACGCTCTAAAAGTTCTTGTAATTGGCTTTGCAGTTCTTTCATCTCGCTGGGTGCGAGTCTGTAAGGAGCACGAGCTATTGGTGCAGCTCCTGGTACAAGATCTATTTGAAATTCAACGGATCGATGTGGGGGTAATCCCGGTAATTCTTTCGGAAATACATCGGGAAATTCTTTTGCGACGGGAACATCATTGACGCTCTTTTCTTCAGTTTGTACTTCCTCGACGTGTGCTAGAACAGCATAGCAACCTTTTCTTATTAGTTTTTGTGCCTTCAAATTACTAATAAGATGTAGCTTCGTGTTGCCCTTTTCTCCGTACACCATTAAGGGTTTTCCTTTTTCTCGTATAATGCGAATTGCATTTTTGTAACAAACGATCTCTGCTTTCACTTCTTTCAACCAGTCCATACCGATTATCACATCAAAACTCCCTAACTCTACTGGTATCAAATCAATCTTAAATGTTTTGCTAACTAGTTTAATTTCTCGATTCCGACATATATTATCTGCTGAAATTAATTTACCATTTGCTAATTTGAGTAAAAATTTACTATCCAAAGGCGTCAATGGACAACTTAATTTAGCACAAAAATCTCTACTCATATAGGTTCTATCCGCACCCGAATCAAATAAAACGTAAGCAGAATTATTGTCAATAAGAAACGTACCCGTAACAAGCTCCGGGTCTTCCTGTGCCACTGCCGCATTAATATTGAAAACTCTTCCGCGGCCTTGTCCATTCGTGTTCTCCTGGTTCGGGCAATTTCTAATAATGTGGCCCGGTTTTCCACATTTATAACAAACTACATTGGCATAACTTGCTCCGACACTACTTGCTCCGCCATTACTCGTTCCGACACCATTTGTTCCTTTCGTTCTATTAACCCCTGGTCCGTAGACCTCACACTTCACCGCGCTATGACCATTTCTTTTACACTTGTTGCAAAATTTGGTGCAGAACCCCGAGTGATACTTTTCACACCTTTGGCATAGCTGCTTCTGATTGTTGTTGTTGTTGCGGTTATTATTGTTGTTGGGATGATTGTTGTAGTTGCTGTTGTTGTTGTTGTTGTTGTTGTTGTTGTTGGGCCGTTTGTTGTAGTTGCGATTGATGTTGCGATTGTTGGGATAATTGTTGCGATTATTGTTGTAATTGCTGTTGTTGTTGTATTGGTGATTCTTATCACCGTTTTCCTCCCACTTTCTTTTGACTTGCTTCACATTGGCCTCTTCAGTAGTCTGTTCTTTAATTCTTTCTTCAATCTGGTTCACTAGTTTGTGAGCCATTCTACATGCCTGTTGTATGGAGGCGGGCTCGTGTGAACTTATATCTTCTTGGATTCTTTCCGGTAATCCTTTCACAAATGCGTCGATCTTTTCTTCCTCATCTTCGAATGCTCCCGGACACAATAGGCACTATTCTGTGAATCGTCTTTCGTACGTGGTAATATCAAATCCTTGGGTTCGTAACCCTCAAAGTTCTGTCTTGAGCTTATTGACCTCGGTTCTGGGACGGTACTTCTCGTTCATCAAGTGCTTGAATGCTGACCACGGTAGTGCGTACGCATCGTCTTGTCCCACTTGCTCTAGATAGGTATTCCACCATGTTAACGCAGAACCTGTGAAGGTATGCGTAGCGTACTTCACTTTGTCCTCTTCAGTACACTTACTTATGGCAAACACCGATTCGACTTTCTCGGTCCACCGTTTCAATCCGAGCGGTCCTTCGGTTCCATCAAATTCCAAAGGTTTGTAGGCAGTAAATTCTTTGTAGGTGCATCCTACACGATTTCCTGTACTGCTAGATCCAAGATTATTATTGGTATGTAGCGCAGCCTGTACTGCGGCTATGTTTGAAGCTAGAAAAGTACGGAATTCCTCTTCATTCATATTCACGTTGTGTCGAGTAGTCGGTGCCATTTCCTTCAAAATAGTCAACTGGAACAAGTTAATCATACAGAATATCAAGAGTAGTTAATAGTATTTCGTAGCATAATATGAACTCATTTATAAAAGCTTTTTCTTCATATTAGCGTTTTATAAGTTTAAATTCGGGTAGTACCTACCCATTAAGTTCATACTTAGTAGCTAATATATACAATTCAACTACTACAATTCTATATGAAAAACTGATTATAATAATATTCCGCGTTCAAACTTTTATACAATATTTTACAAACTTACAATACCGCTTATTTTACATAAAGCATGAAATATAGCACACAATAACTTTGATACAAGATAGTTGTGAAGATAATTCTAGCTAGTACACAAGTCGTTCAGCAAAGGCAATAAAGACACGTAATTCATACGTCCAGAAACAAGTCATGCATTCTGGTTTTACTAGGACTACTTCCCATCCTTGGTCTTGTGGAACATAACCGTTATGACCGTTGATAAGACAGCGTGTTGTAACGTCGTCAAAGGGACGAGGGTTACGTAATGACCAACAGTCTCGTAATAACCTAAAAACCTCATTTCTTACCCCAATTACCGACTCCGTCACTTGTGGGAACGTTTTGTTTAATAGCTGTAGCCCGATGTTCTTTTTCTCACTTTGGTGAGAAGCAAACATTACTAACCCGTAAGCATAGCATGCTTCTTTATGTTGCATGTTAGCCGCTTTTTCTAAATCATGAAGTCCTATATTCGGATACATTGATTCAAAATAATTTCTTAACCCGTTGCGTAAAATAGCATTTGGGTTCCCCGCAATATATGCATCAAAGTAAACACATCGTAACTTATGGGTTTCCCAATGTGATATCCCCCATCTTTCAAACGAAAGTCTCTTATAAACCAAGACATTCTTGGAACGTTCTTCGAATGTCTTACAAACTGATCTCGCCTTAAATAGTTGTGCCGAGGAATTCTGACCGACTCTAGACAAGATTTCATCAATCATGTCTCCGGGTAGGTCTCTTAAAATATTAGGTTGTCTATCCATTTTGTGTTTTTATACTGTAAAATAGACAAGAGTTAGATTCATAAAAAAAAAATACTTATTAATACAAGCAATTTTTACATATATCATAAAGCATAAGCACACTATATTACATATATTACACCACACGAATACAACTATCTTATTCTGACTCGCTTGTTTCTTCTTCTTCGGTTTTGGTTCGTTTTGCCAAGTTTCTAGGGATATATGATGTTCCCCTAATATGAGCTGTCGTTTTCCACATTGGTTTAGAAAAACCTGGTGGTTTAGAGGTTCCCGGGTCATTGTTACAACTTAAGGACTTCGGGGGTTGACGATACATATAAAGTTCATCGGGGTTGGAATTAGATTTCTCTATTTTTATGCCCTTTCCCTTATTATTTTTTTTTTGCCTTTTTAAATTCAGTTGGGGTAATTTCTATAACATCATCGGAATTCTCGTCGTAATCCGATTCTTCGGAGAATTGGTAATCCTCCCAATATTTTGCTTCCTTGGCGGAAACACCATTGACCATAATTAACCTTGGTCGGTTGGTTGAGGATTTTCTTTTACTTAACCGTTTTATTATTTCCCCCACCGGTTCTATTTCTTCATCCGGTTCCGATTCTTCTTCCGGTTCCGATTCTTCTTCCGGTTCCGACTCTTCTTCCGGTTCCTCTTCGGGAACTTGTGAATCAGTCCATGAATCATTCCAATTTACATTTGACTCTTCATTATTATTAGGTGAGTCAATGTGACTTGTTCTAGAGGTAGACATCTATCACATAATATCAAACGCGTTAAGAGATTAATATATCACATAATATACACATGTTAAAAATATATAGTTTCCAACAAAATTTGTTAAGCAATCATTTTTCAAGTAAACACGGTCGATGTCCAGACTCACTAATGCATCCTAACAAACTCGATAAGACACACTAATGCAAAATTCTGGTTCTCTAAGACCAACGCTCGGATACCAACTGAAATGTCCCGTTCTTATTGATTAAAAACGTTCCATATTAATTGATTTCGTTGCGAGGTTTTGACCTCTATATGAGACGTTTTTCAAAGACTGCATTCATTTTAAAACAAACCATAACCTTTATTTCATAAATAAAGGTTTAAAAAGCTTTATGTAGATTATCAAATAATCATAATCTAAAATATCATGTTTACACACGACCATTACATAATGGTTTACAATACAAATATGTTACATCGAAATCAGTTTCTTGAATGCAGTTTTTACACAATATCATACAAACATGGACTCCAAATCTTGTCCTTATTTTAGTATGCAACAGTGGAAGCTCTTAATATTCAACAGAGAATAAACATGCTTTAAACGTCAACAACAATGTTGGTGAGTTATAGGTTTAACCTATATATATCAAATCGTAACAATAGACCACAAGATTTCATATTTCAATACACATCCCATACATAGAGATAAAAATCATTCATATGGTGAACACCTGGTAACCGACATTAACAAGATGCATATATAAGAATATCTCCATCATTCCGGGATACCCTTCGGATATGATATAAATTTCGAAGTACTAAAGCATCCGGTACTTTGGATGGGGTTTGTTAGGCCCAATAGATCTATCTTTAGGATTCACGTCAATTAGGGTGTCTGTTCCCTAATTCTTAGATTACCAGACTTAATAAAAAGGGGCATATTCGATTTCGATAATTCAACCATAGAATGTAGTTTCACGTACTTGTGTCTATTTTGTAAATCATTTATAAAACCTGCATGTATTCTCATCCCAAAAATATTAGATTTTAAAAGTGGGACTATAACTCACTTTCACAGATTTTTACTTCGTCGAGAAGTAAGACTTGGCCACTGGTTGATTCACGAACCTATAACAATATATACATATATATCAAAGTATGTTCAAAATATATTTACAACACTTTTAATATATTTTGATGTTTTAAGTTTATTAAGTCAGCTGTCCTCGTTAGTAACCTATAACTAGTTGTCCACAGTTAGATGTACAGAAATAAATTGATAAATATTATCTTGAATCAATCCACGACCCAGTGTATACGTATCTCAGTATTGATCACAACTCAAAGTATATATATTTTGGAATCAACCTCAACCCTGTATAGCTAACTCCAACATTCACATATATAGTGTCTATGGTTGTTCCGAAATATATATAGATGTGTCGACATGATAGGTCGAAACATTGTATACGTGTCTATGGTATCTCAAGATTACATAATATACAATACAAGTTGATTAAGTTATGGTTGGAATAGATTTGTTACCAATTTTCACGTATCTAAAATGAGAAAAATTATCCAATCTTGTTTTACCCATAACTTCTTCATTTTAAATCCGTTTTGAGTGAATCAAATTGCTATGGTTTCATATTGAACTCTATTTTATGAATCTAAACAGAAAAAGTATAGGTTTATAGTCAGAAAAATAAGTTACAAGTCATTTTTGTAAAGGTAGTCATTTCAGTCGAAAGAACGACGTCTAGATGACCATTTTAGAAAACATACTTCCACTTTGAGTTTAACCATAATTTTTGGATATAGTTTCATGTTCATAATAAAAATCATTTTCTCAGAATAACAACTTTTAAATCAAAGTTTATCATAGTTTTTAGTTAACTAACCCAAAACAGCCCGCGGTGTTACTACGACGGCGTAAATCCGGTTTTACGGTGTTTTTCGTGTTTCCAGGTTTTAAATCATTAAGTTAGCATATCATATAGATATAGAACATGTGTTTAGTTAATTTTAAAAGTCAAGTTAGAAGGATTAACTTTTGTTTGCGAACAAGTTTAGAATTAACTAAACTATGTTCTAGTGATTACGAGTTTAAACCTTCGAATAAGATAGTTTTATATATATGAATCGAATGATGTTATGAACATCATTACTACCTCAAGTTTAGTAGGTAAACCCACTGGAAGTGAAAAGAAATGATCTAACTTCAAAGGATCTTGGATGGCTTGAAAGTTCTTGAAGTAGGATCATGACACAAAAACAAGTTCAAGTAAGATTTTTACTCGAATTAAGATAGTTTATAGTTATAGAAATCGAATCAAAGTTTGAATATGAATATTACCTTGAATAAGAAAGATAACCTACTGTATATAAAAAAGGTTTCTTGATCTTAGATGATTACTTGGAATGGATTAGAAAGCTTGGAAGTAAATTAGTAAACTTGAAGGGATTTTTGAAGTGTTCTTGAAGTGTTCTTCCTATGATGATTATAGCTTGATTCTTGAAGTGATTTTTGATGAAGATGATGATTAACTACTGGAAAAATACGTTCATAATAGTGTGGGTGTGTTGAGAGAGAATTAGAAAGAGAATTGGAAGTGAAATGGAGTGAATGATGAGTGGTAATTGGTGAGTGGTGAGTGGGGTTAAAAGGAGTTCTAGTTAGTTGACTAGCTCATGGTAGAAGTTAAAATTGATTAGTCATACATGACATAATCAAGAGTGGAATCCCATGCTAGTTCCTATTGGTATATACCTATAGTAAGTACGTTTTGAAGCTGTGTATAATACGAGTAAGAATACGACTAGAATTCTTGATGAAAGAAAAGAATGGGAAAGTAACTGTAACCATTTTCGTTAAGTATGAGTGTTTTGATATATGTCTTGAAGTCTTCCAAAAGTATTTTAATACATCTAAATACACTACATGTATATACATTTTAACTGAGTCGTTAAGTCATCGTTAGTCGTTACATGTAAGTGTTGTTTTAAAACCTTTAAGTTAACGATCTCAATTAATATTGTTAACCCATTGTTTATTATATCTAATGAGATGTTAAATTATTATATTATCATGATATTATGATATATTAATATATCTTAATATGATATATATACATTTAAATGTCGTTACAACGATAATCGTTACATATATGTCTCGTTTCGAAATCCTTAAGTTAGTAGTCTTGTTTATATGTATATAACTCATTGTTAATATACTTATAGAGATACTTACTTATCATAATCTCATGTTAACCATATGTATATCCATATATATATATCGTCATGTCGTTTTTACAAGTTTTAACGTTCGTGAATCGCCGGTCAACTTGGGTGGTCAATTGTCTATATGAAACATATTTCAATTAATCAAGTCTTAACAAGTTTGATTGCTTAACATGTTGGAAACATTTAATCATGTAAATATCAATCTCAATTAATATATATAAACATGGAAAAGTTCGGGTCACTACATATGGAGGTTATGGGTATGGTTCGGGAGTATTGCTCGTGAGTCAAACTAGTGTTTATCATCTCCGTTGCGTCTACGTACTTTTCCTACAATATTGAATCTCAATATTGATACGTGAGCACTCATAACTTAACTTTTATATATTATTAGTGTATCCCTGACTATTGCTCGAGTATATAGAATTATGCATGCTTATACGTCCGTTATTGTCATTAGATAGGTTATGTCGAATCTTGAATAAAATACATATGCTATTAAGATAAGGTATATGATATGCATGTCTTTGGAAAGCTAGCGAAAAATTGAGAACTTTTCATTTAGATATCGAATGGTTTCGATGAACGGTTTAGAAGTTATAGTCAATTGAATTTTTGTATTATTATTAAAAATGATTATTATTATCGTCGTTATTATCGTCGTTATAATCTAATTATTATTATTATTATTATTATTATTATTATTATTATTATTATTATTATTATTATTATTATTATTATTATTATTATTATATTATTATTATTAATATTATTATTATTATTATTATTATCATTGTCGTTATTAATAAAAGATATTGTTGTTATTTTTATTATTATTACTATCGTTATTATCGTTAAGGTTATAATTAGTATTATTATTATTATTATTATTATCATTCAAATAGTTATTAGTATTATCATTAATATTATTATTATTAGTATTATTATAATTAAAACTAATATTAGTAACATCTAATTATTATGATTACTATTATTATTATTAATATGAACGCGATATAAAAGACGACTAAAAGCTATTAAACGAAGCTATTAGGAAATAATGAGTATGAGTATCATGATGAAATTAAGATATTGATTTAAAGGAATAATATCGTTTTCATTATTTTACTATTATTATTATTATTATTAAAAGTATTATTAATATTAAAACTATCATTTTTACTAAAATTAATATTTTTAATAAAAATATCATTATTAATATGAAACATCGTTATTATTATCATTTTAGTACTATTGTTAATAAAAATTATCATTTTATCATTTTTAGAAAATATAATTATTGTTATTTTTATTAGTAGAATAATAATAATTATTACAAAATAATACAACTTTTACTTATTATTATTATTATCAATATTATTTTATCAAATAAATATGTGATACAAAGATATTTTACTACGTATAATAAAATTACATTAATAATTCCTATTATATTATTTTTATGATATTAAATGTACTTTATAAATTTTATTACTTAAGATATATAAAAGTATATTTTTATTATATAAATTTTAATATAAATTTGTATTTATTAATAAAAGAACTATATTATTTACTTTAATAAAATCTATTAAAAATATTTAAATAAATAAAACGACTATATTTAAACTATATAATAATCATGTATAAATTTTGGAAGACAATTTGCTCTATATGACTTTTGTTGACTTTTGCATATTTAGTCTCGAGCATTAGGATTGTGATACACTTCGACTTGACCTAAATTGTTAGACAGATATTGATCAAACATATAAATATATATAATTAATATAGGTTCGTGAATCCAAGGCAAACATTGCACTTGTTCAATGACGTCATATGTATTTTTACTACAAAATACAGTATTGTGAGTTATAGTCCCATTTTTTACTATCTAATATTTTTTTTGGATAAGCGAGGAAACCCTCCTATGAACGAGCACATTGGCTCCCCCATAGAAGGTAAAACCTCGGGTAATCAAGCCCCCCGAGCACGAGACCTGGTACCAGGTGAATTGCGCACTATGCTCACCCTCTAGTCATACTCCTTTTTTGAACAACTTGGCATGGCCTGGAATTGAACCCGGGTGGTGTGCTTCATTGGGCAACTCGGTGGCCACTCAGGAAAGCCTGAATGGTTACTATCTAATATTTTTGAAATGAGAATACATGCAGTTTTTTAAATGTTTTACAAAATAGACACAAGTACTTGAAACTACATTCTATGTTGGATTATGAATACCGAATATCGCCCTTTTTAGCTTGGTAACCTAAGAATTAGGGAACAGTACCCCTAATTGACGCGAATCCTAAAGATAGATCTATGGGCCTAACAAACCCCATCCGAGGTACGAATGCTTTAGTACTTCAATTTTTATACAGATGAGAGGATTCTGTTTTGGGGATATTCTATATGAATCTTGTTAATGTTGGTTACCAGGTGTTCACCATATGAATGGTTTTACCTTAATGCAGACGAGAGGATTCTGCTTGAGGATTATGTTTATGAAAAATGAAAATCTTGTGGTTTATTATATTATTGGAAATGAATTTACCTTTATGCAGACGAGAGGATTCTGCTATTGGAATTATGTTTAATAAAAATCTTGTGGTTTATTAAAATAATAGAAATGAATGATTATGATAAACTAATGAACTCACCAACCTTTTGGTTGACACTTGAAAGCATGTTTATTCTCAGGTTTGAAAAAAATCTTTCGCTGTACATTAGCTCATTTTAAGGATATTACTTGGAGTCATTCATGGCATATTTCGAAAGACGTTGCATTCGAGTCATTGAGTTCATCAAGATTATTATTAAGTCAATTATAGTTGGATGTATTATGAAATGGTATGCATGCCGTCAACTTTAGATCTGAATAAAGTTTGTTTTTTAAAAACGAATGCAATGTTTGTAAAATGTATCATATAGAGGTCAAATACCTCACGATGTAATCAACTATTGTGAATCATTTATAATGTATATGAACGAGTCCTTTCAGTAAGGTCTGTGAACCATCATCACATTCCATTAGAAATTCAGCATGACTTACTGTAATATAATCACGTTGGTCAGGTGTCATTATATTATACTAACTTATGCTTCAACTCCCAACATTTCTCCAGAAATCATTCATAATTTAAACTCAAATTTTACAGAATATAGAAACTAAAAATAGTTTATTTTATGATGTAACATAGATAGCACGAGGAGATAGATAATTTCGGACAAAGATATTTATGAAGGTATCTTCAAAAATATCGAGGATATTTATATCAATAGATAAAATGATATCTTAGAGTTTCTAAGCTTGAAAGATGATGAAGAAAATTTTTCTGCAAGATTTTAGATTAAATAAGGAACAAGGTATTCGCTAAAGATTTCATCAGATATTGAATAATCTAGATTCGGTAAGTACAGGTTTAGTTCTTGTGATTTGTCCACAACCTCCTTCATGGTTTGCTCAATCCGTTTTTCTGTTCCAAATCTGAGATTTTTCAACACACCATTATTTAGTATCAAGCTTCTGGTCATTAAGACCATCTATAGCTTTCGCTGCTTCATCAGCATTCTCATATCTGAATCATTGGTTATCAATCCAAGGTGTTTTAAGAATTTTGAAGGCTTTGAATGAAGATTTTATTTGTCAAGATACAAATGATGTTTAAGATGGAATCAAGTGGAAAACTTGAAGAAATGTTTAACTGTAAAAGATGTAACTTATTAATGATATTTTAAATCAAAATGTGTTATAATTAATATTTCCTAGTCTTTTAATACTTTTTAATTGTCCAAAGTTAGTAGTCCAATAGTCCAATATATAATCGTAGAATTAATCGACGTATTGTGTACATGTGTCCCGATTTATTTGACGATATTTAAAGTGCGTAAAATAAATAACAGTATTTAAATGACGATAATTAAAATTTAGAGTATTAAAGTTTCGATAATTAAAATGACAATAAATAAATTCTAATAAGGAAATAGTCATAACGGGTATAGGAACAGTTAGCTAGGATTTGGTTAGTATAGATTTAAGATTTTACGTAGTTAATTAATTGGTTACTAATCAATTTTATTTTGTCCATTATTTTCTTCATTATGCCACTTGTCAAATCTTGACTTGGATTCTGATTGGTAAAAATTCGTATATGAAATTGAATTGGAATGAAAATGGTTATTCGTGGATGAACGGATACGTATATCTGTGGTTGTAAGTAGGATAGTAAATGACTGTTGAATCGGATTTGAAGAATGTACAGTGTGACATATTAATGTGAAACCTAAATATTTCTCGGGTATTACCTACCCGTTAAAATATTTTCACCATTAACATTTTGTACGAAATTTTTTTTAATTACAATCTTTATGAAATATACTTACATATATATTTTCTTTAGATTAAATCATGGATTTAATGGGTTCATATAACATTAACCTCATTTGATTTACTGTTAGAACTAGAATATATAATCTCTAAAACATTAGAGATTACATAATCGCCATGTGGAACGAAGATAAATGATGTAGAACAACATGTAGAACGATGATTATGCTCAAGGTATAGATTGTGAATGTTGAGGCGTGTGATGTTGAGGCTGTTGATGTCGGTGATGCTGCTGGTGCTTGTGGTATTGAGACTTGCGATGTGGATATTGTTGGTGGTACTGGTGCTGTTGCAGGTGCTTGTAATCTTTGCACCATATTCTCCAAAGTCACTACTCGAGTGCGAAGCTCATTGACTTCTTCTATTACTCCGGGATGATTGGCGGTTTGAACAAGGGAATGAATAAGGTTTTGAATTTGAGATAGTATATAATCATGGCGAGATATTCAGGAAATGAGGATGAAAATGGTGTTTTGGACTGGTTCTCCGGTAAGTGCTTTAGGTTCTTCGCCTAGAGTGCAGGTTGTTGGGTGGAAAGGATCACCTTCTTCTTGTCCCCAATGATTAAGTAAATTACGAACCCACCCCCAATTCATCCAGAATTGATGATGGCTGATTGGTTGCTCCATCCCGGTTACACCGCCTTTGGAGTTCGAGTGGAAATCAATATCGGAATAGATATCGAAATCCGAAGAACTCGAACTGGTTGTGGGATCCATCTTGCATGGTCAGATAGAGGATTTTTCGATATGAAATGATTTTCGGATATCAGATAATATAGAATAACTATATAGTAGGGAGGGAATTAAGGAAACGTGTCAGATATGGTCTAATGTGATGGAATATGAATTCGTCTGTATACCATCTATGCAATAATTGCAATAAGACGTGTCGAGATTGAAAATGATAAGTAGATATTTTTCGATAAGGAATGATATGCAAAACTTTTGACATGCAGACAAGGTCCAAGTCTAGACTCATTAATGCATCCTAACAACTACTAGGTCGAAGTTCAGACTCACTAATGCATCCTAACAACTATCAGTTAGACACACTAATGCAAGACCTGGTTCGCTAAGACCACCGCTCTGATACCACCTGTAAAGACCCGTCCTAATCCACCAGGACGAAGTCTCCAACATTTGGTCCCATTGCGAGGTACTGACCTCTATATGCCATGAATGACTCCAAGTAATATCTTTAAATTGAGCAAATGCACAGTGGAAGATTTCTTTCGTACCTGAGAATAAACATGCTTAAAAGTGTCAACCAAAATGTTGGTGAGTTCATAGGTTTATCATAATCATTCATTTCCATAATTTTAATAGACCACAAGATTTCATTTTTCTATAAATATACATCTCATATCAGGCATTTCGCAAACTGCATAGAGATAAAAATTATTCATATGGTGAACGCTTGATAACCGAACTAACAGGATGCATATAGAATATCTCCATCATTCCAGGACTCTCATCGGATATGATAATCGAAATACTAAAGCATTCGTAACCCGAATGGGATGTGTCAAGCTCCATAGATCTATCTTTAGGATTCGCATCAATTATAGGCCATTTCCCTAATTCTTAGGCTACCAAGCTAAAAAGGGGCATATTCAATTTCGATAATCCAACCATAGAATGTAGTTTCGATTACTTGTGTCTATTACGTCAATCATTTATAAAAGCAGCGCATGTATCCTCAGTCCCAAAAATATATATTGCAAAAGCATTTTAAAAGGGAGCAAATGAAACTCACAATACGATATTTTGTAGTAAAATGTGCATACGACGGAACTGAACAACGCATGGTTGGCCTCGGATTCACGAACATATATCAAGTATATATATATATATATATATATATATATATATATATATATATATATATATATATATATATATATATATATATATATATATATATATATATATATTAACACATTTAATTGTAATCGAACAGATTTATATATTATTAGTGATATAAATGTTATCTTAATAAATTATGTGTTTCATTAATAACTTAATTAAATATATTTATTTTATATAATTTAAATAAATAATTATAAAAATACTAATATAGTTTCTATGTAATAACTATATTTTTATATAAATCTTTTGTTTGTAAAATTAATAACTATAATAATACTAAAATAATAATATTAATAATAATTATTATATTTGGTAATGATATTGAATATAATAATTTTGTTACTAATGTTAATCATTATATTTGTTTGTTAATAATAATAATAATGATAATAAATATAATACTTGATTAAGTTTTATGATTATAACTTATAACATTCCTTTTTATCATGTCTATATAATAATAATATCGTTCTGAATACTTAGTGTCTTAATTGTATCATTAAGTGTAATCATAACCATGTTACTCTTATATATGTCATCAACGTTTTCATGAGCGTATCAAGTTTATATCTATCTTTATCAATGCCTTATAATTACATTACATATGTAATTATTTTATATTCTTTTATCATATTTTACTTAATCATAAACCTAACCTTACTTATATTATTCATAATCATTAATTATAATTCATGATCATAACCATATCTACTTTCATCTTAATATTTCTTAATTTATATTTTCTTTTATATCATAATAATTAATAGTCATAATAATAATAATAATAATAATAACAATAATAATAATAATAATAATAATAATAATAATAATAATAATAATAATAATAATAATAATTAAAATAATATAATAATGTTAATAATAACAAATAGAATAATAATACTACCTCCAAGTAATGAGCTCTTAAAAAGAAAATAAACACCGCTATTCGGGCTTGAACACGTGACCTCCCGCTCACCCGAGAACTCCTCTAACCATTCAGCCATTTCTGTTTTTCTGATTTAAACCCAAGCAAATTAAATATAACTCGTATTTTCTTTTTATTGTAAATCATCATATATCATCGTGGCTAACTTCCAATTGTCATCACTTCTCCTCATCGATCATTTCGCTAACAATTCAGCCCAAAACAATAAACTAGATTTATGGCCCAACAACACAGCCCACTAATATAACAAGGTGACGGTTCAACAACAAAAACAAAAGAAAAAGAAACGGGTGGCAAATCAAATAATTAGATCATCTCGGCCCTTTGGAATATAACAGTTCACAAGGTTTGTATTACGGGTTTGCTGTACACGTTGATCACCAAACAGAAAATTCAAATGGCAGCTGAAATTACTGTTCATCGTCACTTTTATTACCATTACCTTTTATCGTAACAGTGATAACGAGTGGTTTATGGTGGTGGTTTAACTAAGAATATAAAACATCGAGCATCAATAGTATATCAAGCTTTAGTCGTATAACATGGTGATTGATAAGGGGTTTCTAAACATGAAACATAAAATCACAAAAGTAGCAGTCACTTGGTTTCGATGGCTCGTATCATCAGCCATTAGCAGACAATCAACGAGCTGTTACTTATCGACAGAACAGACAAGTAGGAGAGTGCAGTAGCGGATCGTAGCAGTGATTTTTGATTGAAACATAAAAACACAACTGCATTTTTACATTTTGGAATTTGAATCGAAATTGAGTTTTTGCCAAAACAATTGAAGAACAGAGGTATTATTGAATTTATTTCTGTGTTTTGGTTTAATTCCATTACAATCTACAGTAGGATATACGTAAGGAATGATTTTAGCTGTTAGTGGTGATTGATAAAGACTGGTAACAAAATCCCGACAGAAACAAAACTGCAAATGCTCGATGGTGAATTAAAAAAAAAAACAGATTTCGTACGAGCTTGCTGTATATATGTTGAATTTAGCAGGTAATAAAGTAGATCAGATGTTGACATAGAACAGAATATGATTCCTCATTTATTTATATATATGTAATTAATACTAAATAATATTAATACATATTAATAATAATCATTAGTAATAACACTAGTAATAAACTTAATTATAATGATATTAATAACAATAATATTAACAATAATAAATTAAATGTATCATCTTCATATTTGTATATTATAAGTTATAATAATATTAATAATACAAATAACTAATATTAATATTAATAACAATAATAAGAATAATAATAATAATAATAACATAACAATTATATTAACCTTGCATATTATTAATTATGTACACTTATTTTATACATGTAACATATTTGAATATTTAATATTTATATATTTTATATTTATTATAATATATTAATACTTATTAATAGAAATCATATATAGATTTATAATAAGACCATATATATATATATATATATATATATATATATATATATATATATATATATATATATATATATATATATATATATATATATATATATTCGTTTTAATAGTTTAATCATTCTAATTATTATTTTACATTTTTAATTCCACTTGATCAAAGTATACCTGATTAATTCAAGATGTTTATATACATATATATTTTTATTTATATTTATATATATTTACATATTTATTTACACACAATTGTTCGTGAATCGTCAGGCATAGTCAAAGGCTAATTGAATTCATATAAATAGTTAAAAAAAATTTGAGACCCATTATTACAGTCTTTGCTTATCGTGTCGGAATCATGTAAAGATTTAAGTTTAAATTTGGTCGAAAATTTTCGGGTCGTCACAGTACCTACCCGTTAAAGAAATTTTGTCCCGAAATTTGAGTGTGGTTGTCATAGTTAACAATAAATATGTTTTCATGACGAATATGACTGATAAATAGAGTTTTATTACTGTTGAGTAATATGTATAAGATAATTCGACTGCTCGAAAAGTACGAGTGAAGCTATCACAAAAGAATGAAATGAATAAATGCAAGTTCGACTTAACCGGTTATGTATTCACGGTTGATTTCCGAAAATCAAGGAATTTAGAGGAAATCTTCGTAATAAGATTTGGTTCTTCGATAATTAAGGAAATTAGGATCATCTTTGGTTAGACGCAAAAATCTGTTTTGATTTTTCTGTTGGATATTTCAATATTAATCCACTCCTTTCGTGTCCTTTATAGTTCGGAGTTCCATCCCTTTTGTTTCTTATTCTCGACTTTAAGTCAAACTAATAATGGTTCAGAATTCGTAGGTATGGAATTCGAAATGAACATAAGTAACGTTCTAAGAGAGAAATTGTAATAGCACAATCCTGATTTGTTAATTACCAGAATTCCAGAGGAAAGATAAGACTATCAAGAAAATATGTCCTTGATGTGTTTATAGATGAGATAGAATGTAAGAGTCGTGTAAAATAGCACATGATGACATTATGATCTGTGAATCATCACGTTTCATTAGAAACTCAGCATGACTTACTGTAATATAATCACGTTGATCAAGTGTCATTATATTATACTAATTCATGCATCAATTTCCAACACTACTTCAAAATCATTCATAATTCAAACTCAAATTTTAAAGAAATTTAGACAATAAAGTAGTTTCCTTTATGATGTAATATAGATAGCACGAAGAGATAAATAATTTCGGACGAGAATATTTATGAAAATATCTTAAGAAATATCGAAGATATTTATGATGATATTTTGGAATTTCTAAGTTCGGTGGTTGATGAAGAAGGATTTTTCGCAAGATTTTAACATGAGTACGAAGCAAGATATTCGTTGAAGGTTTCATCGGATCCAGAATTACCTCGATTCTTTGATTATATGGTATGGTCCTTGTATTTGGCATTGGTCTCCTTCATGGTTTGCTCAATCTGTTTTTTTTCAGTACCAAATTTTCTATCGAGCATTCCTAACACTCTCTTCTTTATCATCAAACTTTTGGCCGTTTAGTCCATCTACAATTTTCCTGTTTCCTCTGTATTTAATGCTACCATACCTGAATTATCAGTTATCAATCCGAGGTGGTTTCAAGAGAATTGTGTTTTTAGATGATTAAACGCTGATGGTAATATGGTGGAATATAAAAGGTTCTCCGGTAACGAAGGCGAAAAGACAACATATATATCAAGGTTATAATAAGGCTAGTCCGACTGAAAAAGTCAAAGTTGACTTGCTGGAGCTGTGATAAAATTGGCTACTTTAGAAAGGGGTTGCAAAGTTATTTTCGGTAATAACAATGCCAAAGGAGCTATCACAGATACTTGTTAACATTTACTCAGTTTTCGAGAGTTTTTCAGGTGCATAACTATATGCATCAATCTTTTCTTCCGTAGATGATGTGCGGTTGGTTCATCTTCTTGATTGAGGTGTTTTCAAGAATCATGAAAGGTTTGAACGCATATTGTAATCGTCAAGATACAAATGAGGTTTAGGATGAAATCAAGTGGCAAGCTTGAAGAATTGTTTAGTTTCATATGTTATAATCAGTATTTTAATTCATTTTAATTGTCCAATGTTAGTAGTCCACAGTTGATAGTCCACATTTAACAGTCCAATAATTCATATATAGCTTAATATATAATATTCGAATTAATTAATACGTATCGTGACCCGTGTACATGTCTCAGACTCGATCACAACTCAAAGTATATATATTATTGTAGAATCAACCTCAACCCTGTATAGCTAACTCAAACATTACTGCATATAGAGTGTCTATGGTTATTCCAAATAATATATATAGATGCGTCGATATGATATGTTAAAACCTTGTATACGTGTCCCGATATTTAAAGTGCGTAAAATAAATAACAGAAATTAAATGATGATAAATAAAGTGCGTAAAGTAAATAACAGAAATTAAATGACGATAAATAAAATTGCGATAACTAAATTGCGATAAATAAACTGCAATAAATTAAATATAATCAGTTAGCTAGGAATAGTTAGCTGGAAACAGTTAGCGTGGATTCTTAACAAAATTTTTCTCATAGTTAATTCGTTTGTTTCTAACAAATTTTATTTTGTCAAATGTTTTCTTTATTATGCCACTTGTTGGATTCTGATAGGTCAAAATCCAAATATGAAATTGAATAAAAATGGTTATTCTGCGGTGAACGGATACGTATATCGGTGGTTGTAAGCAGAATAGTAAATGACTTTTGAATCAGATTTGAAAGAATGTACAGTGTAACTTATTAACGTGAAATCTAAATATTCCTCGGGTATTACTTACCCGTTAAAATATTTTCACCATTAACAGTTTGTACAAAAGAATTTTTAATTACAATCTTTATGAAAATATATATACATATATATTTTCTTCAGATATAATTATGGATTTAATGAGTTAATATGCTATTAAACTCATTTGAGTTATCGTTAGAACTAGAATACATTATCTCTCAAATGATAGAGATTACATCATCGCCATGAAACACAAAGATAATGATGTAGAACGATACGTAGAACGAAGATAATACTCGAGGTACAGAATGAGATGTTGAGGCATGGATTATTGATTGTACTGGTGCTGTTACTGATGGTACTGTTGGTGCCGGTGATGTTGCTGAAGCTGGTACATTTTGCACCATATTCTCCAAATTAATTACTCGAGCGCGAAGTTCGTTGACTTCTTTCATTACTCCAGGATGATTGTCGGTCGGAACGAGCGGATGAATAAGGTTCAGAATTGTGGATAGAATATATTCATGTCGAGCTGCTCTAGAAATGAGACTGGAAATGGTGTTTCGGATAGGTTCGTCAGTAAGTACTTCAGATTCTTCGTCAAGAGGTGAATTCGGTTGGTGGAAAGGATCACCTTCTTCTCGTCTCGATTGATTAAGTCGACTACGAACCCATCAGATGAATTGAGGATGGTTGATCGGTTGATTCATTTTGGTAACGCTGCTTTCGGAGCTTAGGTGAATATCCATGTCGGAATAGCTGTCGGAATAACTATCGGAATAGCTATCGAAATCTGAGGGACTCGAACTGGTTGAGGGATTCATCTCGTACGATCAGATGAAGGATTTTCGATAAGAAATAGATTATAAGATGTAGATTAGTGCTCTGCAATACATAATTTACATATGCATTTATAATACTAAAATTTCATAAGTTACGAAGGAATCTACGAAGGCTGTCAGGCAAAGGTAACACTAACAGATACGCTAAGATATGAATTTATCTATACACTGTCTATGCAATAGAAGCAGTAAGACGTGTCTAGACTTTAAGGATGATAAGCAAATAATTTTTGACACTAAATGATAAGAAAAACTTTTGACATGCAGACACGGTCGAAGTCCAGACCCACTAATGCATCTAAACAACTATCAGTTAGACACACTAATGCAAGACCTGGTTCGCTAAGACCACCGCTCTGATACCAACTGAAAGGACCCGTCCTAATCTATCTGAATGAATACATTACATTTGGTTACATCGCGAGGTACTTGACCTCTATATGATACATTTTACAAACATTGCATTCGTTTTTAAAAGACAAACTTTCATTACATCGACATTTGACGGCATGCATACCATTTCATAATATATCCAACTATAATTGACTTAGTAATAATCTTGATGAACTCAATGACTCGAATGCAACGTCTTTTGAAATATGTCATGAATGACTCCAAGTAATATCTCTAAATGAGCAAATGCACAACGGAAGATTTCTTTCATACCTGAGAATAAACATGCTTTCAAGTGTCAACCAAAAGGTTGGTGAGTTCATAAGTTTATCGTAAACAATAAAATTCATCATTTTGATAGACCAAAAGATTTAAATACATTACACCTATCTCGTGTACAAAACCATTTTCATAAATCTTAGTAACCGTACACATATCTCATGTACAAAAATATCATACACATAACCTGTGTATAAAATAATTCTCTCGATACATAACATTCACTTTTCATTCATTGCTTGGCTTAGTAACCGACCTTAACATATAATGCGCATCAATAATATTCCCAAAACAGAATATCTAGTCTGTATAATAATAATAAACCTCGAAGTACTAAACACCACGCCCACTAGCTCTTTCGTCTAGTGAATATTCTGGGTGGGGGTGTTAAACCCGGTAGCTACCTTTAGGATTCGTGTGAATTAGGGCCATACCCGATTCTAATTCTTAGGTTACCAAGCAATAATAATTAGGGGAAATATTCACAACAATTAGTGGCAATTATCACGTCCAACTAATTCAATAATAATCCACAGAACTTCTGTCTGCATAATAATTCATTCGAGGAATGTTTTGCTTGTGTCTATCTTGTCAAACATTTATAAAATCTGCGCATGTATTCTCAGTCCCAAAAATGTAAAGAGTAAAAGGGAATCAAATGAACTCACCTAATGTATTTTGTAGTAAAAATACATATGACTATATTGAATAATGCAGGGTTGGCCTTGGATTCACGAACCTATATCATTTGTACATCTATTAATACATATAGTGTAAATCACAAAATTTCATTTATTATTATGTGTTATTTATATATTTATAGCTATATGGAATTTATGCTAAATTTCATTTTGAAACGTATACTTATATTATATTTTATATTACATTGTATATATATATATATATATATATATATATATATATATTGATTTTGTGTATATATACTTATAAGGGTTAATATTTATACATTTAGTTATATTAATATACCTATATATCTATATATGTGCTTAGTATTGTACTCATGAAATATCATTAGTTTGTTATATGAAAAATTAATATAACCCTAGTATATGTAATAAGTATATATATAATACACAAAAGATTTATTTGCTAAAATGATAGTTTCACTAGTAATGTAAAAATGATAGTTTTAGTAAAAATAATATTTTTAATGATAGTAGTAGTTTAATAATAATTTTAGTCTCATTAGATATTTTAAGAGATCATATTAGCAATAATAAAATCAGTATGATATTAGTAATAATAATGATAGTAATAATATTACTAAAAATTATAAATTGATACTAGTAATACTTAATACTAGTAATAACAATAATAATAATAATAATAATAATAATAATAATAATAATAATAATAATAATAATAATAATAATAATAATAATAATAATAATAATAATAATCCTAATCATAATAATACATATCAATATTAATAATACTAATAATAACACTAATATTACTTATTGATGGTACTTAGTAATAACAATAATATTAGTAATATCAATTATATTAATGATAATAATATTCGTATAATTAATACTAGTAATAATAATAATTTACATCACAACAACGATAATTATTAATAATGATAATAATAATCAATAACAATAACAATAATAATAATAATGATAATAATAATAATACTAATAATAATAATAATAAGAATAATAATAATAATAATAATAATAATAATAATAATAATAATAATAATAATAATAATAATAATAATAATAATAATAATAATAATAATAATAATAATAATAATAATAATAATAATAATAATAATAATAAAAATAAAAAGTTACAACCTTTGAAGAAAACAGGTTCCAAAAAAATACGCCACCGACGGGGCTCGAACCCAAAACCTCTTGTAAACCCGCTCACAACCTAGGCCATCCCTCCGTTTGTGTTCTTCTGCTTTAACTCTCCAATTTAATTTATATAACTCGTATTACTTATACCTTCTTCTTCATTTGATTAAAACTGGTCGACCAATACTTTAATTAACCAATCATCAAACTAATAAAAAGGTTTAAATTAAGTCTTCAAACTACCTGTAATTGATACACCGTTCAAATAAATAAATAAAAAAAAAATAAACAAAAAAAATGAAGAACAAGGCTGCTGTAGCGACGGGTTTAAAAATTTTTTTTTATTGATTTTGCAAACGAGAATATTATAGGCCATGAGTAAAACATAAAGTAGTTTGAAAATGTTTCATAAAAACTATTGGAACCCTCAATTCGACTTGAATCGACACGAGTAACACGAATTTGATTGAATAAAAAAGTTTGACTTTTAAAAATCAAAAGTTTGACTTCGAACTTTGAATTCGTTAGAAAGAGTTGGAACTTGAGATTTTACAGGGTGTTTGAGTGAAAGATTACAAACACAACTGCGTTTTTACATTTTGGAATTTGAATCGAAATCGAGTTTTTGCCAAAACAATTGAAGAACAGAGGTATTATTGAATTTATTTATGTGTTTTGGTTTAATTCCATTACAATCTGCAGTAGGATATATGTAAGGAATGATTTTAGCTGTTAGTGGTGATTGATAAAGACTGGTAACAAAATCCTGATAGAAACAAAACTGCAAAAGCTCGATGGTGAATTAAAAAAAACAGATTTCGTACGAGCTTGCTGTATATATGTTGAATTTAGCAGGTAATAAAGTAGATCAGATGCTGACATAGAACAGAATATGATTCCTCATTTATTTATATATATGTAATTAATACTAAAGAATATTAATACATATTAATAATAATCATTAATATTTATAACACTAAGGATAATAATAATAGAATTAATAGTAGTAATGATATCATAATAACACTAGTAATAAAATTAATTATAATGATATTAATAACAATAATATTAACAATAATAAATTAAATGTATCATCTTCATATTTGTATATTATAAGTTATAATAATATTAATAATACAAATAACTAATATTAATATTAATAACAATAATAAGAATAATAATAATAATAACATAACAATTATATTAACCTTACATATTATTAATTATGTACACTTATTTTATATATTTAAATATTTAATATTTATATATTTTATATTTATTATAATATATTAATACTTATTAATAGAAATAATATATAGATTTATAATAAGACCATATATATATATATATATATATATATATATATATATATATATATATATATATATATATATATATATATATATATATTCGTTTTAATAGTTTAATCATTCTAATTATTATTTTACATTTTTAATTCCACTTGATCAAAGTATACCTGATTAATTCAAGATATTTATATACATATATATTTTTATTTTTATTTATATATATTTACATATTTATTTATACACAATTGTTCGTGAATCGTCGGGCATAGTCAAAGGCTAATTGAATTCATATAAATAGTTAAAAAAAATTTTGAGACCCATTATTACAGACTTTGCTTATTGTGTCGGAATCATGTAAAGATTTAAGTTTAAATTTGGTCGAAAATTTTCGGGTCTTCACAGATGGTTGTGAGTGTATTGCAAACGGGAATAGATAGCAAAGGTGGTAGATTGTTTCAGGTCACGGTGGGAATCCATGCGATGGTTAATGATGGATTTTTCAGAATCAAGACAAAGAAGATAGAAGTGGTATAGTTCTGGGTTTAAGTTGATGATTGTAAAAACATAAATGGAAACTGAAGTGGTGATGTGGGAGAAGAAGAAGAAAGGTGGGTGTGATTTTAAGTGAGACAAGGAGGTGACTCGTTGGTGGTGGTGATTCCGGTGATGGTGATAGTTTACCATGATAACGGTGGTGATCGTGGTTCTCAACAGAAAAACAAAGGAGAAGCTTGAGTAAGAATGGAAGAGAGGGAGATAGAGAGATAGAGAGAGAGAGAGAGAGAGGTGGTTCGAAGGTGGTTCTATGGTGGCGGTGTTGGTTGTATCCCGGTTCTAATAAGGAGACGGCTATAGTAGTAGTTTAAAAGGGGAAATGGGAATGAGATGGCAGATGGTTCTATGATTGATTTGTGAAATGAAGTGGTGCTCTCCTTTCAAATGCATCTGTATGTGGATATTTAAAAAGCTGAAAAGTGGTAGTCTAATATGCCTAATAACATGTGTAAATATAAAATTGTTTAGTGGTGAGATGAATCATGCCACAGTATAGCCATCGTTCCTTTGTCCATATTCTATCGACATCCAATAATCGATTTAAAACATTATCAATCAACAATAGTAATATTCAATCACTAATTTCATTCGGTTATATGTTTATATCAATTGAAAACTTAAAAAAAATATTTTAATAATAATATAATAATTATAATATAATTCATAATATAAATGTGTGATAAGTTAGCCGTCGCCTCTCACGGACTGAAATTCGTACTCCGTCATTGATCAGTAGTGAATAAAACTCTCCAGAAAAATTCCAAATTTTTACCTTAAATATCTTTATTTATTTTAGTCATTATGGTATAAAATTTGGTCATTAATTATTTAAATAAAATTAAATCACTGTCCACGCTCAATCCTGGGTAAAATATAAAAAGTGTTAAAATTTAATAATTAGATCCTAAATATACTTTTAATAAGCCTATTGATAGTGCTCCAAATGAACATATATTTAGTCACAATATCATCCCAATATGTAAAGTTTTTAGTTATAACTATTCTATTTTTAAGTTGTAATCGTTTAAATAAATAAATGTGAAGACGGAGCACGAAGATTAAAGAATTGAAGAAAAAGTGCCACTAAAGCTTGAAAAATGCCACTAAAGCCATAGTGCACTTAAAAGTGCCACTAAAAGTGAGATAAAGACTTGCGCGGATTTTGGGAGTTAAGGAAAATAATTTTTTGTGCAAATTACAAATTGCAAAACACAAAGTACAAGATATCTACGGGTACGAAAGGACGTTCGAAAATCCGGAACCGAGACATAAACCCACGTTTTAAAAGCAAAATATCTGAGTACAGCTGGGCATGCGATCGCATGGCCAGGAAGTAGAAAAAGCTTGCAATCGCATGGATTCAGAATCCTGGCCCAGTCTATAAATTCAGCAATTTTTGGACGAGTTTACACACCTCTTCACACCTTCATATATTTCTTTCTCTCTTATGTAATATAAATTTATATTATAGTTTTAATTTAAGTTAATTTTAATAATAAAGTTATGGTTTAGTTGAGTTATTGTAAGAAATGTTTTACGGGTTTTAAAGTCGAAACTCTGTCCGTGTAATGCTACATTATGATTACGTACAAAGGACAATTAACTCAGAGAAATAAATTAAAATCAAAACGTCAAACATTATGATTACGGAAGTTTAAATAAGCATAATTCTTTTATTGTATTTCTCATCATACTTTTAATTATTGTGATTTAATTTATCGCAATTTTATTTTACGCATTTTAATTATCGTCATTTATTTTTACGCTTAAAATTAAAAATCGACAAACCGGTCATTAAACGGTAAAACCCCCTTTTATAATATATATATATATATATATATATATATATATATATATATATATATATATATATATATATATATATATATATATATATATATATATATATATATATATATATATATATATATATATATATATTTATTAAAAATATAGTACGTAATCACTAGCTCCTTGTGGAACGAACCGGATTTACTAAAAACTACACTACTCTACGATTAGGTACACTGCCTATAAGTGTTGTAGCAAGGTTTAGGTATATCCCATCTATATAAATAAATAAAACTTGTGTAATTTCTTCGTATTTCATAGTAAACAATAATAGTATTTCGTATACCCCACCACTGCACACATAATGTTTTTGGTGCCGCTGCCAGGGACTCGGTGAAAAATGCTATATTTCTATTTTTTTTATATATGATTTAATTTTGTAACAATATTTTGTTTTAGTAATAAGTGTTAAAAAAATTTAAAATAAGAAAAGAAAAAATATATATATTTTTAAGAATTTATCTATATAAAGTATTTTAATTTAATTTATAAAATATAAATTTATTTTTATTATATATCTATTATTTTATAAATTAAAATAAAAAAATAACAAAAAGAATAAACAAATAAATAAAATAAATATATTTCTATATATATAATTGTATAAAAAGTTTATATTTTTTAAGCCAATTTTCTATTTTTACTATAAAATTAATAAATATTTTTATTTTTAGATTTCTTAAAATATAAATATATTTAAATTAATATAAATATTTTCTATAAAAAAAAGAGCCCGAACGAATTTAAGCCTGCAAATAATCTAAACCTACACGATCATGCGATCGCATGAGCTGTACACGTTAAATCCATGCATACGCATGGATTAGGCTGACAGACCCAAAACCTCGGACGTATTAAATATGATGTAGGGTTTATAATATAATTATTTCTAATTAGGGTTTATTTATTTAATTAATTTATATTTCTAGTTTTAATATTTATTTTGTAATATTTAGTTTTATTATTATTATTAATTATATAGATTAATATTTTTATGTAATAATAATATAAAAATAATATTTTTATAAAAAGTGTAATTTTATCATCTTTAGTCTTATTTTTATATTTTGTATCTTTTTATTCATGTATTTCGTAGTTTTTATATTTGTCATTCAAAGTAATTAGTTTTAAGATTAGTTTTGCCGTAGTTAATTTTAGATTCCTTGATTTTTAGGCTTTGCCGTAAAATCCCTTAAATGCTTTTCTTTAGATTAAGATTTAGGCACCCTTTAGAATTTTGCGACGTAGTTTTTTGTGCCTAATTAAGTTATTGTCGTTTTGGATATAGAGTTCCTTTTAAGCTTTAATACCTTTAGACGCAATTTTTAATTTTTAGTTTTTACACTTTTAAGTTTCGACGTTTTCCTTTCTTATTTTTATTTTGCGACGTTTTTCGACGTTCTTTTTCTTTCTCATTTCTACGCTCTAGTTTTTAGGACATAGAATTTTCTTTATTTTTTTTAAAGTTCGACGAAAAATTATAAAAAGTGATTAAATTGATAGACATCCAAAATTTTCTGGTTCGTAGTAATAGTTGGATTTGTTAGTGGTGAATTGTGGGCTTCCGATTTAAAGGGTCCTGGCTACCTGCTGCATCTATTGGCTATTCGAAACGTGGGCAAAATAAAAAAAGTCTATTAATTTGAAAACTTTAATAATTTTTATATTTATAACTAATAGGATATTCAGTGAATGCACCGAGCAAAACGTTCACCACCTTTCATACGTGGATTAATTCGAGATATTATATATTGATTTATTTCTGTACATCTAACTGTGGACAACTAGTTGTAGGTTACTAACGAGGACTGCTGACTTAACAAACTCAAATCATTAAAACGTAATAAAAATGTTGTAAATATATTTTGATCATACTTTGATATATATGTACATATTTGTTATAGGTTCGTGAATCAACCCGTGGCTAAGTCTTACTTCCCGACGAAGTAAAAATCTGTGAAAGTGAGTTATAGTCCCAATTTTAAAAATCTAATATTTTTGGGATGAGAATACATGCAATTTTATAAATGTTTACAAAATAGACACAAGTACGTGAAACTACTTTCTATGGTTGAATGATCGAAGCCGAATATGCCCCTTTTGCTTGGTAACCTAAGAATTAGTAAACCAGTCTACTAATTGACGCAAATCCTAAAGATAGATCTATTGGGCCCAACAAACCCCATCCGTTGTAGCGGATGCTTTAGTACTTCGAGTTTTTATATCATGTCCGATGGATGTCCCGGAATGATGGGGATATTCTTATATGCATCTTGTTAATGTCGGTTACCAGGTGTTCACCATATAAATGATTTTTATCTCTATGTATGGGATGATGTTTATGAAAAATGAAAATATGAAATCTTGTGGTCTATTATTACGATTGATAAATATATAGGTTAAACCTATAACTCACCAAAATTTTTGTTGATGTTTTAAGCATGTTTATTCTCAGGTAATTGTTAAGAGCTTCCACTATTGCACACTAAATTAAGGACAAGATTTGGAGTCCATGCTTGTATAGTATTGTTTGAAAACTGCATTCGAAGACATATATTGTTGTGTAATATTATTGTAAACCATTATGTAATGGTCGTGTGAAAACGCTATAATTTTGATTATCATTTTTAAACCTTTATCGATAAAATAAAGGTTATGGTTTGTTTTAAAATCGAATACAGTCTTTGAAAAACGTCTCATATAGAGGTCAAAACCTCGCAACGAAATCAATTAATATGGAACGTTTATAATCAATATGAATGGGACATTTCAGTTGGTATCTGAGCGTTGGTCTTAGAGAAACAGAAAATTGCATTAGTGTGTCTTACCGAGTTTGTTAGGATGCATTAGTGAGTCTGGACTTCGACCGTGTTTTCTTTAAAAATGATTGCTGAACACTTTTTGTTGGAAACTATATATTATTAACATGTAAATATTATGTGATATATTAATCTCTTAACATGTTTGATATTGTGTGATAGATGTCGAACTCTAGTACAAATCCCATCGACTCACCTAATAATAATGAAGAGTCGAATATATTTTGGGAAGATTCACCAATTCCCGAGGAAGAACCAGAAGAGGAAGAACCGGAAGAGGAGGAATCGGAAGAGGAGGAACCGGAAAAAGAGGAACCGGAAGAAGAAGAGGTTTCGGAGGATGAAATATTAATACCTACAGTAAAACGATTAAATAAAAGAAGATCATCAACCAATGGACCAAAGTTAAAAATGGTCAATGGTGTTTCCTCCAAGGAAGCGAAATATTGGGAAAATTACCAATTTTCTGATGAATCGGATCCCGACGAGGATTTCTATGATGTTATAGAAATTACCCCAACTCAATTTAATAAGGCAAAAGAGAATAATAAGGGAAAGGGCATCAAAATAGAGAAACCTGATTCTGACCCCGATGAACTTTATGTGTATCGTAAACGCCCGTATTTTTTAGATTTTAACAATAATCCGGGAACATCTAGGCCACCAGGTTTTTCTAAACCATTTGTGAAAATGACAGCTCGTATTAGAGGATTACCATGTATCCCTAGGAAATTAGCCAAACGAACTAAGTCTGAAGAAGAAGAAACGAGTGAGTCGGAATAAAGAGTTGTAATCATGCTGTGTAATATATGTATTGTAGTGTGTTTGTATTTTTATGTTATATGTAAAATTGCTTGTATTATTTGTTAATTATCTTTTACGAATCTAATCCTTGTTTATTTTACAGTATAAAAACAAAAATGGACGTTAAGGATAGACAACCAAAAATTTTAGAAGACCTACCAGGGGATATGATTGATGAAATCTTGTCTAGAGTCGGGCAGAATACATCAGCATAATTATTTACAGCAAAATTAGTTTGTCGAACGTTTGAAAGACATTTCAGGCATGCCTTAGTATATAAAAGGCTTTCCTTTGAAAGATGGGGTATATCACATTGGGGAGACTTTAAGTTACGTCAAATTTTCTTTAAGGCATTTAGTGCGGGAAACCCAGATGCAATTTTACGCTACGGGTTACGAACCTATTTTGACTCAACATATCCCAACATAGGACTCCGTTCTTTAGAAAGAGCTTCTAACATGCAACATAAAGAAACATGTTATGCTTACGGGTTAATAATGTTCGCTTCTCACCAAATTGAGAAAAAGAACATTGGGTTGCACCTTTTAAATAAAACATTCCCACAAGTGACGGACTAGGTAGTTGAGGTGAGAAACAAGGTTTTTAGATTGTTACGGGGCTGTTGGGCATTACGTAACCCTTATCCTTTTGATGACATTACAACATGCAGCCTGGTCAATGGTCACAACGGTTATTTTCGACAAGATCAAGGATGGGAAATAGTCTTAGTAAAACCAGAATGCATGACTTGTTACTGGACTTATGAATTACGTGTCTTTATTGCCTTTGTTGAACGACTTGCGTATTAACTAGAATTGCCTTTATAGTTGCCGTGTAGCAAAGTTATTATGTGCTATATTTCATCCTATATGTATAATAGTGGTATTGTATATTTGTAAAATATTGTATAAAAGTTTGAACGCGAAATATTATTGTAATAAGTTTTTCATATAGAATCGTAGTAGTTGAATTGTATAGTAGCTACTAAGCATGAACTTAACGGGTAGGTACTACCCGAATTAAAACTATAAAATGCTAATATGAAGAAAAAGCTTTTATAAATAAGTTCATATTATGCTATGAAATACTATTGACTACTCTTAAATTCTATATGATTAACTCAATTATTTTGGCTATTTTTGAAGGAAATGGCACCGACGACTCGTCAGAACTTGAACATGAGTGAGGAAGACTTTTGTGTTTTCCTTGCTGCGAACATAGCCGCAGTGCAGGCCGCAATGCAAAATAACAAAAATAACTCTGGTTCTAGCAGTGGAACAAATTCCACAAGAAATCGTGTAGGATGCTCCTACAAAGAATTCACTGCCTGCAAACCTTTGGAATTTAATGGAACCGAGGGTCCAATCGGATTGAAACGGTGGACCGAGAAGGTTGAATCGGTGTTTTCCATAAGTAAATATACTGAAGAAGACAAAGTAAAGTACGCTACGCATACCTTCATAGGTACGACGTTAACATGGTGGAATACCTATCTCGAACAGGTAGGACAAGATGATGCTTATGCACTACCGTGGTCAACATTCAAGCAATTGATGTACGAGCAGTATCATCCCAGAAACGAGGTCAATAAGCTCAAGGTAGAGCTTAGAGGATTACGAACGCAAGGTTTCGATATCACCACGTACGAACGACAATTCACAGAGTTGTGCCTATTGTGTCCAAGAACGTTCGAAGACAAAGGAGAGAAGATCGACGCATTTGTAAAAGGGTTACCAAAAAGAATTCAAGAAGATGTGAGTTCACACGAGCCCGCCTCCATACAAAAGGCAAGTCGAATGGCTCACAAACTAGTGAACCAGATCGAAGGAAGGATTAAAGAGTAGGTGGCCGAAGAGGCTAACATGAAACAAGTCAAGAGAAAGTGGAAAGAAACCAGTGACAAGAGTCACCAACACAACAACAACAATCACAACCACAATCGCAATAACTATCCCAACAACCGCAACATCAATTGCAACAACAACTTAAACAAACGTCCCAACAACAACTACAATAACCATCCCGATAACAATAACAACAACAACAATAACAATCCCAACAACAATCTCAATAACAACAATGGCAACAAAAACCAAAAACAGCCATGCCAAAGGTGTGAAGAGCATCACCCAGGGTTCTGGATGTGGAAAACCGGGCCACTTTAGTAGGAATTGCCCGAATCAGGGGAATACTAATGGGTAGGGTCGCAAAAGAGTTTTCAATATTAATACGGCAGAAGCGCAGGAAGACCCGAAGCTTGTTACGGGTACATTTCTTATTGACAATAAATCTGCTTATGTTTTATTTGATTCGGGTGCGGATAGAAGATATATGAGTAGAGATTTTTGTCCTAAAATAAGTTGCCCACCGACGCCCTTGGATAATAAATTTTTACTCGAATTAGGAAACGGAAAATTAATTACAGCAGATAATATATGTCGGAATCGAGAAATTAAACTGTTAGCGAAACATTTAAGATTGACTTGATACCAGTTGAGTTAGGGAGTTTTGATGTGATAATTGGTATGGACTGGTTGAAAGAAGTGAAAGCAGAGATCATTTGTTACAAAAATGTAATTCGCATTATACGAGAAAAAGGATAACCCTTAATGGTGTATGGAGAAAAGAGCAACGCGAAGTTAAATCTTATTAGTAACCTGAAGGCGCAAAAACTAATAAGAAAAGGTTGCTATGCTGTGCTAGCACACATCCAGAAAGTCAATTCCGAAGAAAAGAACATCAATGATGTTCCCGTCGCAAAAGAATTTCCCGATATATTTCCGAAAGAATTACCGGGACTACCTCCACACCGATCTGTTGAATTTCAAATAGACCTTGTACCGGGAGCTGCACCAATAGCTCGTGCTCCATACAGACTCGCACCCAGCGAAATGAAGGAACTTCAGAGCCAATTACAAGAACTTTTAGAGCGTGGTTTCATTCGACCAAGCACATCACCGTGGGGAGCTCCTGTTTTGTTTGTCAAAAAGAAAGATGGTACATTTTGATTATGTATCAACTATAGAGAGTTGAACAAACATACCATCAAGAACCATTATCCATTACCGAGAATCGATGATTTATTTGATCAACTACAAGGATCGTCGGTTTATTCGAAGATCGATTTACGTTAAAGGTATCATCAAATGCGAGTGAAGGAGGATGACATTCCGAAGACTGCTTTTAGGACGCGTTACGGTCATTATGAGTTTAAGGTTATGACGTTTGGATTGACTAACGCACCAAATGTGTTCATGGACATCATGAACCGAGTGTGTGGGCCATATCTTGAAAGGTTTGTCATTGTTTTTATCGATGACATACTTATTTACTCGAAGAATGATCAAGAGCACGAAGAACATTTGAGAAAAGTGCAAGAATTGCTGAGAAAAGAAAAATTGTACGCTAAGTTTTCAAAGTGTGCATTTTGGTTGGAAGAAGTTCAATTCCTCGGTCATATAGTGAACAAAGAAGTTATTCAGGTGGATCCGGCAAAGATTGAAACTGTTGAAAAGTGAGAAACCCCGAAAAACCCGAAACACATACACCAATTTTTAGGGTTGGCTGGTTATTACAGGAGATTCATCCAAGATTTTTCAAAAATAGCAAAACCCTTGACTGCATTAACGCATAAAGGGAAGAAATTTGAATGGAAGGATGAGCAGGAGATAGCGTTTCAATTGTTGAAGAAAAAGTTAACTACGACACCTATATTGTCATTACCTGAAGGGAATGATGATTTTGTGATATATTGTGACGCCTCAAAGCAAGGTCTCGGTTGTGTATTAATGCAACGAACGAAGGTAATTGCTTATGCGTCTAGATAATTGAAAATTCACGAACAGAATTATACGACGCATGATTTGGAATTAGGCGCGGTTGTTTTTGCATTAAAGACTTGGAGGCACTACTTATATGGGGTCAAAAATATTATATATACCGACCATAAAAGTCTTCAACACATATTTAATCAGAAACAACTGAACATGAGGCAGCGTAGGTAGATTGAATTGTTAAATGATTATGACTTTGAGATTCGTTACCACCCGGGAAAGGCAAATGTGGTAGCCGACGCTTTGAGTAGAAAGGACAGAGAACCTATATGGGTAAAAGCCATGAATATAATTATTCGTACTAACCTTACTACTCAAATAAAGGAGGCGCAACAAGGAGTTGTAAAAGAAGGAAATTTAAAGGATGAAATACCCAAAGGATCAGAGAAACATCTTAATATTCGGGAAGACGGAACCCGGTATAGGGATGACAGAATTTGGGTACCAAAGTTTGGGGATGTGAGAGAAATGGTACTTGGGGAAGCACATAAAACGAGATATTCAATACATCCCAGAGCGGGAAAAATGTACAAAGATCTCAAGAAGCACTTTTGGTGGCCGGGTATGAAAGCCGATATTGCTAGATATGTGAGAGAATGTTTGACCTGTTCTAAGGTCAAAGCTGAACATCAAAAACCATCAGGTCTACTTCAACAACCTGAAATCCCAGAATGGAAATGGGAAAACATTACCATGGATTTCATTACTAAATTGCCAAGGACTGCAAGTGGTTATGATACTATTTGGGTAATAGTCGATCGTCTCATCAAATCAGCACATTTTCTACCAATGAGAGAAGATGACTAAATGGAGAAGTTAGCGTGATTATACTTGAAAGAAGTTGTCTCCAGACATGGAATACCAATCTCTATTATCTCTGATAGGGATGGCAGATTTGTTTCAAGGTCTTGGCAGACATTACAGCAAGCATTAGGAACTCGTCTAGACATGAGTACTGCCTATCATCCACAGACTGATGGGCAGAGCGAAAGGACGATTCAAATTCTTAAAGACATGCTACGAGCATGTGTTATTGACTTTGGAAACAGCTGGGATCGACACCTACCGTTAGCAGAATTTTCCTACAACAACAGTTATCACTCAACTATCGAGATGGCACTGTTTGAGGCACTTTATGGTAGAAAGTGCAGGTCTCCGATTTGTTGGAGTGAAGTTGGGGATAGACAAATTACGGGTCCGGAGATAATTCAAGAAACTACCGAGAAAATCATCCAAATTCAACAACGGTTGAAAATCGCTCAGAGTCGTCAAAAGAGCTACGCGGACCTTAAAAGGAAAGATATAGAATTTGAAATTAGAGAGATGGTCATGCTTAAGGTTTCGCCTTGGAAAGGCGTTGTTCGATTTGGTAAACGGGGGAAACTAAATCCAAGATACATTGGACCATTCACGATTTTAGATCGTGTCGGACCAGTAGCCTAGCGACTTGAATTACCTCAACAACTCGCCAATGTACATAATACCTTTCACGTCTCAAATCTGAAGAAGTGCTTAGCTAAAGAAGATCTCACTATTCCTTTAGACGAAATTAAAATCAACGAAAAACTACAATTCGTTGAAGAACCCGTCGAGATAATGGATCGTGAGGTTAAAAGGCTCAAGCAAAATAAGATACCAATCGTCAAGGTTCGATGGAATACTCGTAGGGGACCCGAGTTCACATGGGAGCGTGAAGATCAAATGAAGCTGAAATACCCGTACCTATTTCCAGAAGATTCGTCAACATCTTCAACAGCTTAAAATTTCGGGAAGACATTTATTTAACGGGTAGGTACTGTAGTGACCCGAACTTTTCCATGTTTATATATATATATATATATATATATAATGAAAATGGTAAAAAAGAACAAATAATTTTGGAACAAATAACACCGCCATAGTTTGTTATGGATGTGGAAAACCGGGCCACTTTAGTAGGAATTGCCCGAATCAGGGCCGCGGAAGAGTTTTCAATATTAATACGGCAGAAGCGCAGGAAGAGTTTTCAACCGTTGTTGAATTTGGATGATTTTCTCGGTAGTTTCTTGAATTATCTCCGGACCCGTAACGGGTAGGTACTGTAGTGACCCGAACTTTTCCATGTTTATATATATATATATAATGAAATTGGTATAAAAGAATGTAACAACCCAACCCGTTAACCAACCAAAAATGCGGAAATAAAAAAAATTAAAACTGGGCTGACCAGATGAGGTGCACGGCGTGCACACTCACCTGTGCGCGGCGCGCACAGGGCCTGGCAGCCCGCTGTCCAAAAATTCCGTTTTACGCGAAAAGATCTTCGACTTCCCGACACATTTAGACCAAACGCTTTTCACAACATTTTATATTAGTTAAAACTAACACGTTCCAATAATAAAATGAGTTTTACGAGACCGGGTCCACATCGACCGTTTTACGACTTTCGTACAAAATACAAGTTTTCGACCACACAACTTCTAATACAAAATAAAGCCGAGCATGGCGATTGGGGATACGCTACCCAATCCTAATCAATCCAAAAGCAAGATCTTCTAAAGCAACTATGCGAGTCCACTAGTCCCCACGCTTGCCCGAGCCACCGTCTCCAAGCAAATCTATAAAAATGTAAACAACGAGAGGGTAAGCTAACGCTTAGTGAGTGAAAATATACTACATACATATATATGCATAAAATGGACACGCCACACAAATAATCAAATAGCGCATACCGAAGCATCCAAGCATAAAGGCAAGCTAGTCTAAGCATACCGTACGATCACAAAGTAACAAGCAAAATATGCATCAACAAACATAAGTTCACCAACGACGATGTGAACAACGCCAAGAAGCTACACCCGGAGGGTTAGCTACATCACGACAATACAACAATATATATATATATATATATATATATATATATATATATATATATATATATATATATATATATATATATATATATATATATATATATATATATATATATAAACGAATAAGGGTAACCCCTTAACCCATTACCGAATACCAAACACCACAATGAAGATTGGCCGAACAACCCGAGCCTTAGTGAATTCGCACAACCCGATATTCACTTCTTCACCAATTCAACATCCAAGGTTGGCCGAACTACCCGAGCCTTGGTGAATTTGCACAACCCGAGATTCACTACCTCATCACAAGATGACCGAACAACCCGAGTCATCATGAATCCGCACTACCCGAGATTCACTTCTCAACATCAAACCCACGGTCACGGGATTATAAAATCCACCACATCGGGGTTATCCACATCACAACAATATCAACCCTTCGCCTTTGGGGTTATAACATCCAAATCACAACCACGTGTGATAACGTACACACAAACGTGTACCTCGCCAAAGGTAATCAACCAAAACGCACAACCTTGCCAATTGGACCTATACACAAGTCCATCAAATCCACCTATATGTGAAGTGAGCTCTATAACCGAGAACCACTTCACCCGACCCGCACCCATCCTACACATACATATGCATATAGGATATTAACACTCACCTTGTCGTCTTGATGAAATGCTTCCAAGTAATCCGCAACACGTCAATGGAAAATACCTAATCAATTCATCACAAATACAACAACACACTTAGAGTGGATTTACAACCAACTCAATTCGACACTTAGTGCAAATTCGACCAATCGCACTCATAACCACAACGCATCCAAACTAACCAATAATTACTAATACTAGTGACAATGGTCCTAATAAACCAAATGAACCCAATCTTAAGTGTTAAACACTTATCAATCTCAAAATTACCCATAAACCATAATTTTGACTCAATTCCAAAATTAGTCTTTCAAATACATAAAACGGGTTCTAACACTTTCATAATCACTAAACCTAGTGATTAAACCCAAATTCAAGTTCTAATAATAGCCAATTTGTTCACCAACCCAAAATCCACCAACAATAACAATAAACCCGATTACAAGCAACACTAAACTCACTTCATGAGTTTAAATGGGTTTATCAACAATTTAAGTTCAAACCCTAACTTGAATATCAAAATCAAACAATGAAATTTGGAGTTAGAACATACTATAACAACCAAAACAAAGCTAGGAACGAGGTGAACAACTTTAACACTCGAGACTTTGATCAATTCAAGCTCCTTCTTCACCAAAACCCCAAATCTCTCTCTAGATTTCTCCCTCTCTCTCTAGAATAGTTTGAGAGTGTTTATGGATGTGAAATGTGATCCAAAACTAAACCAACCAGCTGATATGGCCTCACATCCGGCCTCAAGTGAAAAGACCAAAAAGCCCCTCATTAAACTCAAAATAGAAAAAGCCGGATTCTGTCGCTGGGCTAGTGCGCGGCGCGCACACCTTATGGTGCGCGGCGCGCACACCTTATGGTGCGCGGCGCGCACCCATGTCTTGGCAGAATCTGAACTTTGTTTAATTACACAATGCTTCCTGCACTCTATGTAGCATAATTACACTTTCGTACAATAAATATTCGGGTCTTACAAAGAACAAATAATTTCGAAACAAATAACACCGCCATAGTTTGTTATGGATGTGGAAAACCGGGCCACTTTAGTAGGAATTGCCCGAATTAGGTTAATACTAATGGGCAGGGCCGCAGAAGAGTTTTCAATATTAATACGGCAGAAGCGCAGGAAGACTTTTCAACCGTTGTTAAATTTGGATGATTTTCTCGGTAGTTTCTTGAATTATCTCCGGACCCGTTATTTGTCTATCCCCAACTTCACTCCAACAAATCGGAGACTTGCACTTTCTACCATAAAGTGCCTCAAACGGTGCCATCTCGATACTTGAGTGATAACTGTTGTTGTAGGAAAATTCTGCTAATGGTAGGTGTCGATCCCAGCTATTTCCAAAGTCAATAACACATGCTCGTAGCATGTCTTCAAGCATTTTTATCGTCCTTTCGCTCTGCCCATCAGTCTGTGGATGATAGGCAGTACTCATGTCTAGACGAGTTCCTAATGCTTGCTGTAATGTCTGCCAAAACCTTTAAACAAATCTGCCATCCCTATCTGAGATAATAGAGATTGGTATTCCATGTCTGGAGACAACTTCTTTCAAGTATAATCGCGCTAACTTCTCCACTTTGTCATCTTCTCTCATTGGCAGAAAATGTGCTGATTTGGTGAGACGATCGAGTATTACCCAAATAGTATCATAACCACTTGCAGTTCTTGGAAATTTAGTAAAGAAATCCATGGTAATGTTTTCCCATTTCCATTCTGGGATTGCAGGTTGTTGATGTAGACCTGATGGTTTCTGATGTTCAGCTTTGACCTTAGAACAGGTCAAACATTCTCCCACATATCTAGCAATATCGGCTTTCATACCCGGCCACCAAAAGTGCTTCTTGAGATCTTTGTACATTTTTCCCGCTCTAGGATGTATTGAATATCTCATTTTATGTGCTTCCCCAAGTACCATTTCTCTCACATCCCCAAACTTTGGTACCCAAATTCTGTCATCCCTATACCGGGTTTCGTCTTCCCGAATATTAAGATGTTTCTCTGATCCTTTGGGTATTTCATCCTTTAAATTTCCTTCTTTTACAACTCCCTGTTGTGCCTCCTTTATTTGAGTAGTAAGGTTAGTATGAATAATTATATTCATGGCTTTTACCCGTATAGGTTCTCTGTCCATTCTACTCAAAGCGTCGGCTACCACATTCGCCTTTCCTGGGTGGTAACGAATCTCAAAGTCATAATCATTTAACAATTTAATCCACCTACGCTGCCTCATGTTCAGTTGTTTCTGATTAAATATGTGTTGAAGACTTTTATGGTCGGTATATATAATACTTTTGACCCCATATAAGTAGCGCCTCCAAGTATTTAATGCAAAAACAACCGCGCCTAATTCCAAATCATGCCTCGTATAATTCTGTTAGTGAATTTTCAATTGTCTAGAGGCATAAGCAATTACCTTCGTTCGTTGCATTAATACACAACCGAGACCTTGCTTTGAGGCGTCACAATATATCACAAAATCATCATTCCCTTCAGGTAATGACAATATAGGTGCCGTAGTTAAGTTTTCTTCAACAATTGAAACGCTTTCTCCTGCTCATCCTTCCATTCAAATTTCTTCCCTTTATGCGTTAATGCAGTCAAGGGTTTTGCTATTTTTGAAAAATCTTGGATGAATCTCCTGTAATAACCAGCCAACCCTAAAAATTGGCGTATGTGTTTCAGAGTTTTTGGGGTTTCCCACTTTTCACCGGTTTCAATCTTTACCGGATCCACCTGAATACCTTCTTTGTTCACTATGTGACCGAGGAATTGAACTTCTTCCAACCAAAATGCACACTTTGAAAACTTAGCGTACAATTTTTCTTTTCTCAGCAATTCTAGCACTTTTCTCAAATGTTCTTCGTGCTCTTGATCATTCTTCTAGTAAATAAGTATGTCATCGATAAAAACAATGACAAACTTTTCAAGATATGGCCCACACACTCGGTTCATGAGGTCCATGAACACAGCTGGTGTGTTAGTCAATCCAAACGGCATAACCATAAACTCATAATGACCGTAGCGCGGCCTAAAAGCAGTCTTCGGAATGTCATCCTCCTTCACTCGCATTTGATGATACCTAGAACGTAAATCGATCTTCGAATAAATCGACGATCCTTGTAGTTGATCAAATAAATCATCGATTCTCGATAATGGATAACGGTTCTTGATGGTAAGTTTGTTCAACTCTCTATAGTCGATACATAATCTAAATGTACCATCTTTCTTTTTGACAAACAAAACAGGAGCTCCCCACGGTGATGTGCTTGGTCGAATGAAACCACGCTCTAAAAGTTCTTGTAATTGGCTCTGAAGTTCCTTCATTTCGCTGGGTGCGATTCTGTATAGAGCACGAGCTATTGGTGCAGCTCCCGGTACAAGGTCTATTTGAAATTCAACAGATCGGTGTGGAGGTAGTCCCGGTAATTCTTTCGAAAATATATCGGGAAATTCTTTTGCGACGGGAACATCATTGATGTTCTTTTCTTCAGAATTGACTTTCTCGACGTGTGCTAGCACAGCATAGCAACCTTTTCTTATTAGTTTTTTCGCCTTCAGGTTACTAATAAGATTTAACTTTGCATTGCTCTTTTCTCCGTACACCATTAAGGGTTTTTCTTTTTCTCGTATAATGCGAATTGCATTTTTATAACAAATGATCTCTGCTTCACTTCTTTCAACCAGTCCATACCGATTATCACATCAAAACTCCCTAACTCAACTGGTATCAAGTCAATCTTAAATATTTCGCTAACCAGTTTAATTTCTCGATTTCGACATATATTATCTGCTGTAATTAATTTACCATTTACTAATTCGAGTAAAAATTTATTATCCAAGGGCGTCGGTGGGCAACTTAGTTTAGCACAAAAATCTCTACTCATATAGCTTCTATCCACACCCGAATCAAATAAAATATAAGCAGATTTATTGTCAATAAGAAATGTACCCGTAACAAGCTCCGGGTCTTCCTGCGCTTCTGCCGTATTAATATTGAGAACTCTTCCGCGGCCCTGCCCATTAGTATTCCTCTGATTCGGGAAATTCCTACTAAAGTGGCCCGGTTTTTCACATCCATAACAAACTATGGCGGTGTTATTTGTTTCGAAATCAATTAATATGGAACGTTTATAATCAATATGAATGGGATATTTCAGCACTGGCCAAGGACATGCCATTATTCAACCAGACATTAATGCGCCAGATTATGAAATCAAAGGACAAATCCTACACATGGTAACTAATCAATGCCAATATAGTGGTACGCCAAAAGAAGATCCAAACGAACATCTTCGAACCTTTAATAGGATCTGTACTCTATTCAAAATCAGAGAAGTTGAGGATGAACAGATCTATCTCATGTTGTTTCCCTGGACTTTAAAGGGAGAAGCCAAAGATTGGTTAGAATCATTACCTGAAGGAGCGATTGACACATGGGATGTCTTAGTTGAAAATTTTCTTAAAAGATTCTTTCCGGCATATAAAGCCGTGAGACTTCAAGGAGAAATTGTAACATTCGCGCAAAAGCCAAATGAAACATTATATGAGGCATGGACAAGATTCAGAAAGTTGTTGAGAGGATGTCCTCAACACGGTTTAGACACATATCAAATAGTACAAATATTCTACCAAGGTGTCGATGTTGCTACACGAAAAGACATCGACACAGCAGCTGGTGGTTCCATTATAAAGAAAATCGCAATCGAAGCTCACAAAATTATTGATAACACAGCCTCCCAATCACATGAGTGGCACCAGGAAAAAGATATTTTTCGTTCATCTAAAGCGGCTAGAGCCGATTCTAGCCATGACTTTGATTCCGTTTCCGCAAAAATAGATGCTTTCGAGAGACGAATGGAAAAGATACATAAAGATATTCACGCAAAACGAATCAGTTATGAGCAATGCGGAGGACCACACTTAACGAAAGATTGTCACATCGAGCAAATGATGGAACAACGTGAGAATGTTTCCTACATGAACCAAAGGCCGGGAAATAATTATCAACCGCCAAGGCCAAACTTTAATCGAAATTAAAACATTCTTTACAATCCAAATGGACCCAAGAATAACTCGTATAACCAACAAGGTCCGAATAACCAACCAACTCAAAACAACACTTTTAATCAACAAAGACCTGGCTAATATAAACCACCACAACAAACCGAAGAGAAAAAGTCAAATCAATAAGAAATGATGGCAAAGCTAATGGAATCTCAAACACAATTTATTACATCTTAAACCCAAACAAATGAGAGGTTTGATCAGTAATTAAGAACTCAACAAGCTTCCATTTTAAATCTAGAAAAACACGTAGGTACTCTTGCTAGCATGATGAGTGAGAGGGAACAAGGAAAGCTACCGGGTGATACTGAAGTAAATCCTAGAAATGAAAATGTTAATATGGTGTCAACAAATTCTGAAAAACCAGCACCAGAAGTTGGAAAGGTTTTAGATGTGAGTAACAATGAAGAAGTTACAACACCACCACCCCCCGAGTATGTAAAGCCAGTGGTGGCACTATACAGACCACCCATCCCATTTCCAAGAAAAGGAGTTGAGTATGAGCAAGTGATAGGTAATAAATTTTGTGATACCTTTGGAAAGAAGAAGAAGAATAAGAAAGTGCAAGAAACAAAAATTGTAAAGATAAACCCGGTGAAAAGAGTTCCACCGAAACTTCCTCCCAGGTTGGGTGATCCGGGTGAATTTATTGTTCCTTGTCTACTTAGTGATTGTGTCATGTATGATGCACTAGCAGATTTAGGTGCATGTGTGAGTGTTATGCCTCTTTCATTATATAAGAGATTAGGAGTAGGTGAGTTAAGTCCAACGGAGATGAGTGTTCGACTCTTTGATCAAAACATTAGGCACCCAGTTGGAATTACTGACAACCTACCGGTTCAAGTAGGTAATTTAACCTTTCTAGTCGAATTTATTGTCATTGACATAGAAGAGGACTCAAACATTCCTCTAATTTTAGGTCGACCATTCTTAGCATCTACCGGGGCGTTATTTGATGTAAGAGAGGGTAGAATGACACTTAGTGATGGTGAAAAATCGGTCACCTTTGTGAATCGAAAGTCTAAATCTCCACCAACCAAAACCGTTGAACCAATAAAGACGATTGGTAAAAACCACATTGTTTTACCAACTCCAACGGTAGTGCTTAACAATAATAAAACGCCTAAGTGTGGGGAAAATGAAGTAACACCTAATGATGACCTGATAACAAAGAACCCTGTTGTTGATACGAAATTAAATGACCCCATTATTAATAGTTCAACGAAGAAACTTATTAAACAGATTCGCGATGCTAGAACCAAGGGGAATTTTAAGTTATGTAACCTGTTAGTATCCAATCTATCGCCTAAAGAAAAGGCAAAACTAGTTGAATTTGTGGATATTACACAGGAATCAGACCAATGGCTTAAAGCAAAAGTCACAGTTATGCAAGTTAATTATGGTCCAAGAGAAATTGACAATGAAGTTAATCACAAATTCGACACCACAGCTACTTAAGTGTGGGGAGATTCAAATGTTCTAAAAAAAATATTTTCTAGAGTTAGTTGTTCTGTTCTCGTGTAGTTCCGAGAATGGAATCCGATTGGTCTTTTCCACTAGCAGACACTAAAGAACTAGTTTTCTTCCCCGATTCTGAATTTTTTTTTTTTTGTAGGTTTTGTATGAAATTAATACGCTTTTTAAATTTATGTTTTGTGTGAATTTAAAAACAAAATAAACTTTATTTCATTAAGTTTAAAAAATGATTTCTAAAATTCGTCGTAAGTTAAAGACTAGGTCATGGAACCGAAATTCCTTTACCCGAGGGCGGGACGAAAAATTTTGTTATCATTATTTTAAATTTTATTGATTTAAAGTATGCCAAAGATATTATATGAACGTGGGGTTATATACCAAACTTCAAAAATATGTATATATATGTTTGTATTTTATGTTATCTACAAAACAGGGTAAAACAGCGCACTTTCAAAGACTGGCATTAAGTTCAGCAAATGCTATTAATTTTGATGACAAGACGCAAAATATCAAATGTGATATAATAACTGCAGGAATGAGCAAATGACGTGCACCATTTATCATTCGAACAAACAATATGTTTGCAAACTCGGTATTTTTAATCATTTTTCTACGCTAATCACCCTCATGAATTTAAATTTTTACTGATTTCTTGCAAATGAGGGCATTGCAAGATCTCAAGTGTGGGGAAGAGTTATAAATTCTCTCGGGTTTACACTTGGTTTAATTGCTAAATTTTGTGAAAATTTGAAAAAATTTCAACTAAATGAATTCAAGATCATGTTTATACATATTTATGAACTGTAAAACTAGGTTTTATTACCGAAATTATTGTTACCTTGGAGAGGACATAAATTGAAAACACCCCAAAACGCTTGAATTCATTTAAAATAGAAAAGAGGAGAATAAAAAGGCAAAGAAAAAAATAAAATAAAAGCTAAGTGTGGGAAGAATTTACCAAGTTATTTAAAACATATATCACATATTTTTTGTACAGATTATTACAGGTACTTTTGCTTTAGACTAAACTAATCAGTTTTACCCGATTTACTGTAATATATTTGAAAGAAAGATGGATCTATATGATGAATCAATTCCATCATTAAAAGGAAGTAAAGTCTTCCAAAAAAGACACGCGCTTCTTGATTTAGGTCAGGAAGTTGTCGTCCAGACCAGCTGTAGGTTGACGAAAAATCTAGAAAAGTCATCTCTAAAATCAGCAGGAAATCCACGGACCTCAGCATCAAACAGGGTCGCAAAGTGGTCAGACTTATCCTAACCATGAGAGGATCTGTCTCGTAAAATGGGGAGGGTGCCGTGCAAATTAGTTTTATAAGACTAATGAATCAGACCCCTAGAAAGGATAATCTCCTTAAAGATCAAAAATCAGCTTTTAAGCCTGATATTACTCAATCCTTGTGATTGAACTTAAAGATTGAGAATTACAAACTCATGGAATTCAATGATATCTAAACTCAAGCTTGAACGAGAAAATATTTTGATCAAATTAAAACCGATTTGTTTTCTGAAAAACCATCTTCAATGCGTTCATTACCATTGAACAAAAAATCCTAAGAATTCACCAGAATTCATTAGGTCACCTAAACCAAATCGGGTGTCAACCGTAAGAACGGTGGTTGCATAGCATGGTCGAAGACAGGACCTTGTGCCGGACCGAAAATTTATAGGGTGATCTTTACTATTTCTCCTACAAAGGATAGTAATTGCATCTGACACGTTGTGGACTATGAACATCTGCATGTCATTGGATATTGCCTTAACAGTTGCTTGTTCAACGCTTTTCTTTACAACCGGATGGTAGTTTACCGAAAGGTAATATACGGAGCAAGTATACTGGACGTGTTGCTTTCCTAATACAAGGTTAGCAAGTGGGTGACACAAAACCGCAAGTTTTGAGCTAAAATTTTCAAATCTAAAACCCACAAAAACATTTTGCAAATACCGGTGAAGGGTTATTCCGGAAAACGTATCTAGGGTAAAAGCTATAATTAATTTTCAAAAAATTAAATGTTTTCATAAAGATCCAATTTCTTTAAAGGATCTAAATTTTCATAGTCATGTGGGACTGTAAGCCACATCGTTACTATCATTGTTTAAACTGCCGTATCATAATCACTGATGTATAAAGTGTGAGAATAAAAAAGTAATTCGAGTGAAGTGTGATTTAATTACAAGTTCTGTATTGCTTGAGAACAAGCAACGTTCAACTGTGGGGATACTTGATAGTGCCCCAAATGAACATATATTTAGTCGCAATATCATCCCAATATGTAAATTTTTTAGTTATAATTATTCTATTTTTAAGTTGTAATCGTTTAAATAAATAAATGCGAAGACGGAGCATGAAGATTATAGAATTGAAGAAAAAGTGCCACTAAAGCTTGAAAAGTGCCACTAAAGCCATAGTGCACTCAAAAGTGCCACTAAAAGTGAGTTAAAGACTTGTCCGGATTTTGAGAGTTAAGGAGAATAATTTTTTGTGCAAAGTACAAATTGCAAAACGCAAAGTACAAGATATCTACGCTTACGAAAGGACGTTTAGAAATCCGGAACCGAGACATAAACCGAGCATCAACGCGCGAGACAACGGACCTAAAATTACAAGTCTACTATGCACAAGAATATAATATAATATATATAATTATATAAATTTATATATATTATATTATATATATTAAATAATCGAGCAGCCCACCTTTTAAAAGCAAAATATCTGAGTACAGCTGGCCATGGGATCGCATGGCCAGGAAGAAGAAAAAGCATGCGATCACATGGCTTCAGAATCCTGGCCAAGTCTATAAATTCAGCAATTTTCGGACGAGTTTACATACCTCTTCACACCTTCATATATTTCTTTCTCTCTTATGTAATATATATTTATATAATAATTTTAATTTAAATTAATTTTAATAATAAAGTTACGGTTTAGTTGGGTTATTGTAAGAAATATTTTACGGGTTTTAAAGTCGGAACTCTGTCCGTGTAACACTACGCGATAAATAATCACTGTAAGCTATGTTCTTCCTTTTTAAATTAATGTCTCGTAAACTAAGTTATTATTATGATTATTTAAGCCAAAGTAATCGTGATGTTAGACTAAATATTAAAGACGGGGTTATTGGATTTTGTACCATAATTAGGGTTTGGACAAAAGACCGACACTTGTGAACATTAGACTATTGACTATTAATAGGTGGGGGGTATTGTATAATTGAATGACAACTCATTGGAACCTGTCGAACCTATCTTCAAATTAGTTAATCTAATAATTATTAAAATGATTAAGAATGTCCTATTTAGTGACGTTTATACGACATCGTTTACAATCATTTAATTAATCAATTAGATTGGGTAATTGATTATTCATTTTGGCTAAGTGGATAAATTAATATATCATGGACTAATTAAAATAGGGGTGGATTACATACAAGGGTAATTGGTGTAATTGTTAACAAAGTATATTAAAACCTTAGATTACACGCAGTCGATAACCTGGTGTAATTATTAACAAAGTATTAAACCTTGTTACAGTTCAAATCCCCAATTAGTTGAAATATTTGACTTCGGGACTATTATTGACAAAAACCAGATAGGTATCAAATAAACCAGGACAAAGGACAATTAACCCAGAGAAATAAATTAAAACCAAAACATCAAACATTATGATTACGAAAGTTTAAATATGCATAATTCTTTTATTGTATTTCTCATCGTACTTTTAATTATTGTCATTTAATTTATCGCAATTTTATTTTACCCATTTTAATTATCGTCATTTACCTTTACGCTTAAAATTAAAAATCGACAAACCGGTCATTAAACGGTAAAACCCCCCTTTTATAATAATACTACTTATATATATATATATATATATATATATATAGTTGTTAAAAATATAGTACGTAATCACTAGCTCCCTGTGGAACGAACCAGACTTACTAAAAACTACACTACTCTACGATTAGGTACACTGCCTGTAAGTGTTGTAGCAAGGTTAAGGTATATCCCATCTATATAAATAAATAAAACTTGTGTAATTTCGTCGTATTTCGTAGTAAACAATAATAGTATTTCGTACACCCCACCGCTGCACACATCACCTATAATTTATATAACTCATTTTTCGGATCGCCGTTTATTTTTAAATTATATAAGTTTGAATTTGACTTGCTTAATATCAATCGGAACATCAAACGAGTATTACAATCATTTAATATTTATTTTTAATATACCTTTATTTATATATAGATATGTTTTTAAATAATAATTATTATAATATTATATTTCATTTTATTTTACATAAATTACTTTTAATAACAACAACATTTAGTATTTCAAATTATACATGCAATTATTATTTATATATATACACACATATCTATTTACAAATAGTTGTTCGTGAATCGTCGTGAATCATCGGGAATGGTCGAAGGTCAATAGAATATATGAAACAGTTAAAAAATTTTGAGACTCAACCTAACAGACTTATCGTGTCAAAAATATTATATCGTATCGAGAGTTTGGGTTAAAATTAGTCGAAATTTTTCGGGTCGTCACATTAGGATTGTTAGATTACCTTAGAATTAGAATAGATTACTTTAGACTACCTTAGATTACCTTAGATTACCTTAGGCTACCTTAGATTACCTTAGATTGCTTTAGACTAAAATAGGAACTTAGCTTATCTGCTTAAAATTAAAAACAAAAAAGGCATATGTATGACCCAAACTCGATCTAGACCAGGGCTGTTGTTATTCGTACCTGATCTAGACACAATAATCTCTAAAGCACGCAAGGAAGCACAAATCAAAAATCAAATGGCGTTACGCATTACTTTAGCATAAAACACTAAACCTTCGATTGAAGGTCGATGAGGACCTATCAGATTCCCAGAGATTCAAGGACACTCGTTCGAGTAAAACCATCACATCATACATCTCATCCAAAATAGCTGTCAATTTCATGGATTACCGAATGATGATCCTGATTCCCACATGGATAAATTCATATCTCTTTCGATCTCCTACAAACACCCAGGGGTAGGACAAGATATAGTCCGGCTATACTTGTTCCCCTATTCTCTCACTCATGATACACAAACATGGTTTGAAGGATTGGAAAAAGATTCCATCACGTCATGGACGGAGATGGCTACTAAATTCCTAACCAAATATTTCCCTCCTTCTAAACAAACCAAACTTAAGAATGACATCATTAACTTTAAACAAAGTTATGATGAATCTCTTTACAGTGCATGGGAGCGATTCAAAACCCTGCTGAAGAAATGCCCTAATCACCAGTTAGAACAGTCAGCCCAAATATGTACCTTCTACAATGGTCTTACGGTAAATCATAGGACAACGATCGATGCCGCAGTTCAAGGAAATCTGATGAACCAAACTGCAGAAGAAGCATGGGAGTTGCTCGAGAACATGATAATGCATCATCATGACTAGAACAGTGATGAAACAACTTCATCATCTGCACCACTCTCCGCACTTAATAATCAAACAGAGGCTATCAAATCTCTCATAGACAAGATGGAATCTCTTACCAAACATCTCGGAGAATTGATTACGCAGCCGCAGCAAGTTAACCAGGTGCAGGCATGTGTCAATTGTACCAACCCGTAACCCACTGAAGAATATCAAGTTGAGTACGAGAACCTTGACGGTTCAGTCTGTTACGTTCAATACCCAGCTCGTCAATCAAATCCTGGATTCAATCAACAAACTAGGGTTAACCAATTCCAAAGAAACAATCAGCCTTTTCATTATCGTTACCCACCTTATCCACCCCAACAATCTCAATTGACCTACGATCAACCACTTCCACTCACTGGTCCACCAGCTGAGGAAAATTCCCTAACCACCCAAATTACGAAAGTAACCAACCCTACCGATGATCAGTTAACTCAGTTCATCCAAGGACAACAACAGCTAAATCAGATAACTGCATCCAGATAAGGCCAGACAGAGATACTAATGACAAATCAATTAGCTATGCTCAAAAGTCTAGAAACGCAGCTCGGACAGTTATCATAATGTAGTGACCCGAACTTTTCCATGTTTATATATATTAAATGAAATTCTTATTTACATGATTAAGTGTTTCCAACATGTTAATCAATAAAACTTGTTAAGACTTGATTAATTGAAATAGGTTTCATATAGACAATTGACCACCCAAGTTGACCGGTGATTCAGGAACGTTAAAACTTGTAAAAACTATATGATGTTATATATATGGATATATATATATATATATATATATATATATATATATATATATATATATATATATATATATATATATATATATATATATATATATATATAGTTAACATGTTATTATGATAAGTAAATATATCATTAAGTATATTAACAATGATCTACATATGTAAAAACTATATGATGTTATATATATGTAACAATTATCATTGTACCGACATTTAAATGTATATATATCATACTATGATATATTAATATATCATAATATCATGATAATATTATAATTTAACATCTCTTTAGATATAATAAACAATGGGTTAACAACATTTAACAAGATCGTTAACCTAAAGGTTTCAAAACAACACTTACATGTAACGACTAACGATGACTTAACGACTCAGTTAAAATGTATATACATGTAGTGTTTTAATATGTATTCATACACTTTTGAAATACTTCAAGACACTTATCAAAATACTTCTACTTAACAAAAATGCTTACAATTACATCCTCGTTTAGTTTCATCAACAATTCTACTCGTATGCACCCGTATTCGTACTCGTACGATACACAGCTTTTGGATGTATGTACTATTGGTATATACACTCCAATGATTAGATCTTAGCAGCCCATATGAGTCACCTAACACATGTGGGAACCATCATTTGACAACTAGCATGAAATATCTCATAAAATTACAAAAATATTAGTAATCATTCATGACTTATTTACATGTAAACAAAATTACACATCCTTTATATCTAATCCATATACCAACGACCAAAAACACCTATAAACACTTTCATTCTTCAATTTTCTTCATCTAATTGATCTCTCTCAAGTTATATCTTCAATTTCTAAGTGTTCTTCATAAATTCTGTAAGTTCTAGTTTCATAAAATCAAGAATACTTCCAAGTTTGCTAGCTTACTTCCAATCTTGTAAAGTGATCATCCAACCTCAAGAAATCTTTCTTATTTACAGTAAGATATCTTTCTAATACAAGGTAATACTCATATTCAACCTTTGATTCAATTTCTATAACTATAAAAATCTTATTTCGAGTAGAAATCTTACTTGAACTTGTTTTCGTGTCATGATTATGCTTTAAGAACTTTTAAGCCATCCAAGGATCCTTTGAAGCTAGATCTATTTTTCTCATTTCCAGTAGGTTTATCCACAAAACCTGAGGTAGTAATGATGTTCATAACATCATTCAATTCATATATATAAAACTACCTTATTCGAAGGTTTAAACTTGAAATCACTAGAACATAGTTTAGTTAATTCTAAACGTGTTCGCAAACAAAAGTTAATCCTTCCAACTTGACTTTTAAAATTAACTAAACACATGTTCTATATCTATATGATATGCTAACTTAATGATTTAAAACCTGGAAACACGAAAAACACCGTAATACCGGATATACGCCGTCGTAGTAACACCGCGGGCTGTTTTGGGTTTGATAATTAAAAACTATGATAAACTTTGATTTAAAAGTTGTTCTTATGAGAAAATGATTTTTATTATGAACATGAAACTATATCTAAAAATCATGGTTAAACTCAAAGTGGAAGTATGTTTTTCAAAATGGTCATCAAGACGTCGTTCTTTTGACTGAAATGACTACCTCTTACAAAAATGACTTGTAACTTATATTTCCAACTATAAACCTATACTTTTTATATTTAGATTCATAAAATATAGTTTAATGTGAAACCATAGCAATTTGATTCACTCAAAACGGATTTAAAACGAAAAAGTTATGGGTAAAACAAGATTGGATATTTTTTGATTGTTGTAGCTACGGGAAATATTGTAACAATACTATACAAATCATATCTTAGCTAACTTATATTGTATTAGACATGTATTCTAATATAATATGTAATCTTGGGATACCATAGACACATGCAAATATTTTGACATATCATATCGACCCATGTATATATATTATTTGGAACAACCATAGACACTCTATATGCAGTAATGTTGGAGTTAGCTATACAGGGTTGAGGTTGATTCCAAAAATATATATACTTTGAGTTGTGATCTAGCCTGAGACGTGTATACACTGGGTCGTGGATTGATCCAAGATAATATATATCGATTTATTTCTGTACATCTAACTATGGACAACTAGTTGTAGGTTACTAACTAGGACAACTGACTTAATATACTTAAAATATTAAAACGTATTAAAAATGTTATAAATATATTTTGAACATACTTTGATATATATGTACATATTTGTTATAGGTTCGTGAATCGACCAGTGGTCAAGTCTTACTTCCCGACGAAGTAAAAATATGTGAAAGTGAGTTATAGTCCCACTTTTAAAATCTAATATTTTGGGATGAGAATACATGCAAATTTTATAAATATTTTACAAAATAGACACAAGTAAATGAAACTACATTATATGGGTGAATGATCGAAGCTGAATATGCCCCTTTTTAGCTTGGTAGCCTAAGAATTTGGGAACAGACCCCCAAATTGACGCGAATCCTAAAGATAGATCTATCGGGCCCAACAAGCCCCATTCTGGAATTTTGAATGCTTTAGTACTTTGAAATTATCATGTCCGATGGGTGTTCCGGAATGATGGGGATATTCTATATGCATCTTGTTAATGTCGGTTACCAGGTGTTCACCATATGAATGAATTTTATCTCTATGTATGGGATGTATATTGAAATATGAAATCTTGTGGTTTATTATTATGATTTGATAATATATAGGTTAAACCTATAACTCACCAACATTTTTGTTGACGTTTTAAGCATGCTTATTCTCAGGTGATTATTAAGAGCTTCCGATGTTGCATACTAAAATAAGGACAAGATTTGGAGTCCATGCTTGTTTGATATTGTGTAAAAACTGCATTCAAGAAACTTATTTTTGATGTAATATATTCTTAATGTAAACCATTATGTAATGGTCGTGTGTTATCGGTATATTTTAGATTATCATTATTTGATAATCAATGTAATGCTTTTTTTTAAAACCTTTATCGATAAAATAAAGGTTATGGTTATTTTAAAAATGAATGCTGTCTTTGAAAAACGTCTCATATAGAGGTCAAAAACCTTGCGACGAAATCAATTAATATGGAACGTTTATAATCAATATGAACGGGACATTTCAGTTGGTATCCGAGCGTTGGTCTTAGAGAACCAGAAATTTGAATTAGTGTGTCTTATCGAGTTTGTTAGGATACATTAGTGAGTCTGGACTTCGACCGTGTTTTCTTTAAAAACGACTGCTTAACACTTTTGTTGGAAACTATATATTATTAACATGTAAATATTATGTGATATATTAACCTCTTAATGTGTTTGATATTGTGTGATAGATGTCTACCACTAGCACAAATCCCATCGAGTCACCTAATAATAATGAAGAGTCGAATATAATTTGGGAAGATTCACAAATTCCCGAAGAGGAACCGGAAGAAGAGGAATCAGAAGAGAAGGAACCGGAAGAGGAGGAACCGGAAGAAGAAGAGGTTCCGGAGGAAGAAATATTGATACCTACAGTAAATCAATTAAATAAAACAAAATCATCAACCAACGGACCAAAGTTAAAAATGGTCAATGGTGTTTCCGCCGAGGAAGCAAAATATTGGGAAGATTACCAATTTTCCGATGAATCGGATCCCGATGAGGATTCCGATGATGTTATAGAAATTACCTCGACCCAATTTAATATGGCAAAAGAAAATAATAAGGGAAAAGGTATAAAAATAGAGAAACCTGATTCCAACCCCGATGAACTTTATATGTATCGGCAACGTCCGTATTTCCTAAATTGTAACAATAACCCGGGAACCTCTAAACCACCAGGTTTTTCTAAACCATTGTGGAAGACGACGGCTCGTATTAGAGGAACATCATATATCCCTAGAAAATTAGGAAAACGAACCAAGTCCGAAGAAGAAGAAACCAGTGATTCAGATTAGAGGTATGTAATCATGTTGTGTATTATATGTATTGTAGTGTGCTTGTACTTTTATGTTCTATGTAAAAATTTCTTGTATTGTTTGTTAATTATCTTTTATGAATCTAATCATTGTCTATTTTACAGTATAAAAACACAAAAAGGAAGTTAAGGATAGAAAACCAAAAATTTTAGAAGACCTACCAGGAGATATGATTGATGAAATCTTGTCTAGAGTCGGGCAGAATTCATCAGCACAACTAATTACGGCACAATTAGTTTGTCAAACGTTTGAATGACATTCCAGGCATGCCTTAGTATATAAAAGGCTTTCCTTTGAAAGATGGGGTATATCACATTGGGGAGACTTTAAGTTACGCCAAGTTTTCTTTAAGGCATTTAGTGCGGGAAACCCAGATGCAATTTTTCGCTACGGGTTACGAACCTATTTTGACTCAACATATCCCAACATAGGACTCCGTTCTTTAGAAAGAGCTTCTAACATGCAACATAAAGAAGCATGTTATGTTTACGGGTTAATAATGTTCGCTTCTCATAAAATGGAGAAAAAGAACATTGGATTGAAACTTTTAAATAAAACATTTTCACAAGTGACGGACTCAGTAGTTGGGGTAAGAAACAAGGTTTTTAGATTGCTACGAGGCTGCTGGGCATTACGAACCCTCGTCCTTTTGACCACATAACAACATGCTGCCTAGCCAATGGTCATAACGGTTACTTTCCACAAGATCAAGGATGGGAAGTCGTCTTAGTAAAACCAGAATGCATGACTTGTTTCTGGACTTATGAATTACGTGTCTTTATTTGTTTTGCTGAACAACTTGCGTATTAACTAGAATTGCCTTTATAGCTACCGGGTAGCAAAGTTATTATGTGCTATATTTCATCCTATATGTATAATAGCGGTATTGTAAGTTTGTAATATTTTGTAAAAAGTTTGAAAGCGAAATATTATTGTAATAAGTTTTTCATATAGAAGCGTAGTAGTTGAGTTGTATAGTAGCTAATAAGTATGAACTTAACGGGTAGGTATTACCCCAATTAAAATGATAAAATGCTAATATGAAGAAAAAGCTTTTATAAATAAGTTCATATAATGCTACGAGATACTAATGACTACTCTTAAATTCTATATGATTAACTCAATTCTTTTGGCTATTTTTGAAGGAAATGGTACCAGCGACTCGTCAGAATTTGAACATGAGCGAGGAAGACTTCCGTGCTTTCCTTGCAGCAAACATAGTCGCAGTACAGGCTCCGATGCAAAATAACAATAACTCTGGATCTAGCAGTGGAACTAATTCCACAAGAAATTGTGTAAGATGCTCCTCCAAAGAATTCATTGCCTGCAAACCTTTCGAATTTGATGGAACTGAAGTACCAATTGGATTGAAACAGTGGACCGAGAAAGTCAGATCGGTGTTTGCCATAAGTAAGTGTACTGAAGAGGACAAAGTTAAGTACGCTACGCATACCTTCACAGGTACTGCGTTAACGTGGTGGAACACCTATCTTGAACAGGTAGGATAAAATGCTGCTTACGCACTACCGTGGTCGGCATTCAAGCAATTGATGAACAAGAAGTATCGTCCTAGAAACGAAGTCAATAAGCTCAAAGTAGAGCTTAGAGAGTTACGAAAACAAGGGTTCGACATTACCACATATGAACGACGATTCACAGAGTTGTGCCTATTATGTCCAGGAATGTTCGAAGATGAAGAAGAGAAGATCGACGCGTTTATAAAAGGGTTACCAGTAAGGATTCAAGAAGATGTGAGTTCACACGAGCCCGCTTCCATACAAAAGGCAAGTCGAATGGCTCATAAACTCATAAATCAGATTGAGGGAAAAATTTAAGAGCAGGCGGCCGAAGAAGCCCACACGAAACAACTCAAGAGAAAGTGGGAAGAAACCTGTGACAAGGGTCACCAATACAACAACAACAACAACAACAATTACAACCACAATCGCAACAACTATCACAACAACCGCAACAACAATCGCAACAATAACCGCAATCCTAACAATAACTACAACAAACATCCCAACAACAACAACAACAACAACAACTACAACAACCATTCCAACAACAATAACAATCCCAACAACAACCTCAATAACAACAACGGCAACAAAAACCAAAAATGCCAAAGGTGTGAAGAGTACCATCAGAATGGGTTCTGCACGATATTTTGCACCAAGTATAAAAGAACTGGCCATGGTGCGAAAAAGTGTGAGGTCTACGGACCAAAGTTTAACAGAACTAAAGGAACAAATAGTGGCGAAACAAGTAATGCCGCCTTTGTTTGTTATGGATGTGGAAAACCGGGCCACATTAGAAGTAATTGCCCGAACCAGGGGAATACTAATGGGCAGGGCCGCGGAAGAGTTTTTAATATTAATACGACAGAAGCACAGGAAGACCCGGAGCTTGTTACGGGTACGTTTCTTATTGATAATAAATCTGCTTATGTTTTCTTTGATTCGGGTGCGGATAGAAGCTATATGAGTAGAGATTTTTGTGCTAAGTTAAGTTGCCCATTGATGCCTTTGGATAGTAACTTTTTACTCGAATTAGCAAACGGTAAATTAATTTCAGCAGATAATATATGTCGAGATAGAGAAATTAAACTGGGGGATGAAACGTTTAAAATTGATTTAATACCAGTCGAGTTAGGGAGTTTTGATGTAATAATTGATATGGACTGGTTGAAAAAGGTGTGAGCAGAGGTCATTTGTTACAAAAATGCGATTCGCATTATGCGTGAAAAAGGAAAACCTTTAATGGTGTACGGAGAGAGGAACAATGCGAAATTAAATCTTATTAGTAGTTTGAAGGTGCAAAAACTAATAAGAAAAGGTTGTTACGTCATTCTAGCACACATCAAGGAAGTTAAACCTGAAGAAAAGAACATCAGTGATGTTCCTGTCGTAAAAGAATTTCCCGATGTATTTCCGAAAGAATTACCGGGATTACCCTCACATCGATTCGTTGAATTTCAAATAGACCTTGTACCAGGAGCTACACCAATAGCTCGTACTCCATACAGACTCGCACCCAGCGAAATGAAAGAATTACAAAGTCAATTACAGGAACTGTTAGAGCGTAGTTTCATTCGACCAAGTACATCACCATGGGGAGCTCCTGTTCTGTTTGTCAAGAAGAAAGATGGTACATTCAGGTTGTGTATCGAATACCGAGAGTTGAACAAACTTACCATCAAGAACCGTTACCCACTACCGAGAATCGACGACTTATTTGATCAACTACAAGGCTCGTCAGTTTATTCGAAGATTGATTTACGTTCTGGGTATCATCAAATGCGGGTGAAGGAGGATGATATTCCAAAGACTGCTTTTAGGATGCATTACAGTCATTACGAGTTTATAGTTATGCTGTTTGGGTTGACTAACGCACCAGCTGTGTTCATGGACCTCATGAACCAAGTGTGTGGACCATACCTTGAAAAGTTTGTCATTGTTTTCATTGATGACATACTTATTTACTCAAAGAATGACCAAGAGCATGAAGAACATTTGAGAAAAGTTCTAGAGTTGTTAAGAAAAGAAAAACTGTACGCTAAGTTTTCAAAGTGTGCATTTTGGTTGGAAGAAGTTCAATTCCTCGGTCATATAGTGAACAAAGAAGGTATTCAGGTGGATCCATCAAAGATTGAAACTGTTGAAAAGTGAGAAACCCCGAAAACTCCAAAACACATACGCCAATTTTTAGGGCTAGCTGGTTATTACAGGAGATTCATCCAAGATTTTTCCAAAATAGCAAAACCCTTGACTGCATTAACGCATAAAGGGAGGAAATTTGAATGGAAGGATGAACAAGAAAAAATTGTTTCAATTGTTAAAGAAAAAGTTAACTACAACACCTATATTGTCATTACCTGAAGGGAATGATGATTTTGTGATATATTGTGATGCCTCAAAGCAAGGTTTCAGTTGTGTATTAATGCAACGAGCGAAGGTAATTGCTTATGCGTCTAGACAATTGAAGATTCACGAGCAGAATTATACGAAGCATGATTTGGAATTAGGCGCGGTTGTTTTTGTATTAAAGACTTGGAGGCACTACTTATATGGGGTCAAAAGTATTATATATACCGACCACAAAAGTCTTCAACACATATTTAATCAGAAACAACTGAACATGAGGCAGCGCAGGTGGATTGAATTATTGAATGATTACGACTTTGAGATTTGTTATCACCCGGGGAAGGAAAATGTGGTAGCCGACGCCTTGAGCAGAAAGGACAGAGAACCCATTCGAGTTAAAGCTATGAATATCATGATTCACACTAACCTTACTACTCAAATAAAGGAGGCGCAACAAGGAGTTTTAAAAGAGGGAAATTTAAAGGATGAAATACCCAAAGGATCGAAGAAGCATCTTAATATTCGGGAAGATGGAACTCGGTATAGGGCTGAAAGGATTTGGGTACCAAAATTTGGAGATATGAGAGAAATGGTACTTAGAGAAGCTCATAAAACCAGATACTCAATACATCCTGGAACGGGGAAGATGTACAAGGATCTCAAGAAACATTTTTGGTGGCCGGGTATGAAAGCTGATGTTGCTAAATACGTAGGAGAATGTTTGACGTGTTCTAAGGTCAAAGCTGAGCATCAGAAACCATCAGGTCTACTTCAACAACCCGAAATCCCGGAATGCAAATGGGAAAACATTACCCTGGATTTCATCACTAAATTGCCAAGGACTGCAAGTAGTTTTGATACTATTTGGGTAATAGTTGATCGTCTCACCAAATCAGCACACTTCCTGCCAATAAGAGAAGATGACAAAATGGAGAAGTTAGCAAGACTGTATTTGAAGGAAGTCGTCTCCAGACATGGAATACCAATCTCTATTATCTCTGATAGGGATGGCATATTTATTTCAAGATTCTGGCAGACATTACAGCAAGCATTAGGAACTCTTCTAGACATGAGTACTGCCTATCATCCACAAACTGATGGGCGGAGCAAAAGTACGATACAAACGCTTAAAGACATGCTACGAGCATGTGTTATTGATTTCGGAAACAGTTGTGATAGACACCTTCCGTTAGCAGAATTTTCCTACAACAACAGCTACCATTCAAGCATTGAGATGGCACCGTTTGAAGCACTTTATGGTAGAAAGTGCAGATTTTCGATTTGTTGGAGTGAAGTGGGGGATAGACAGATTACGGGTCCAGAGATAATACAAGAAACTACAGAGAAGATCATCCAAATTCAACAACGGTTGAAAACCGCCCAAAGTTGACAAAAGAGCTATGCTGACATTAAAAGAAAAGATATAGAATTTGAAATTGGAGAGATGGTCATGCTTAAAGTTGCACCTTGGAAAGGTGTTGTTCAATTTGGTCAACGAGGGAAATTAAATCCAAGGTATATTGGACCATTCAAGATTATTGATCGTGTAGGACCAGTTGCTTACCGACTTGAATTACCACAACAACTCGCGGCTGTACATAACACTTTCCACGTCTCAAATTTGAAGAAATGTTTTGCTAAAGAAGATCTCACTATTCCGTTAGACGAAATCCAAATCAACGAAAAACTTCAATTCGTCGAAGAACCCGTCGAAATAATGGATCGTGAGGTTAAAAGACTTAAGCAAAATAAGATACCAATTGTTAAAGTTCGATGGAATGCTCGTAGAGGACCCGAGTTCACCTGGGAACGAGAAGATTAGATGAAGAAGAAATACCCGCACTTATTTCCAGAAGATACGTCAACACCTCCAACTGCTTAAAATTTCGGGACGAAATTTATTTAACGGGTAGGTACTGTAGTGACCCGAACTTTTCCATGTTTATATATATTAAATGAAATTGTTATTTACATGATTAAGTGCTTCCAAATTGTTAAGCAATCAAACTTGTTAAGACTTGATTAATTGAAATAGGTTTCATATAGACAATTGACCACCTAAGTTGAGCGGTGATTCACGAACGTTAAAACTTGTAAAAACTATATGATGTTATATATATGGATATATATATATATATATATATATATATATATATATATATATATATATATATATATATATAGTTAACATGTTATTATGATAAGTAAATATATGATTAAGTATATTAACAATGATCTACATATGTAAAAACTAGACTACTAACTTAAGGATTTTGAAACGAGACATATATGTAACAATTATCGTTGTAACGACATTTAAATGTATATATATCATACTATGATATATTAATATATCATAATATCATGATAATATTATAATTTAATATCTCTTTAGATATAATAAACAATGGGTTAATAACATTTAACAAGATCGTTAACCAAAAGGTTTCAAAACAACACTTACATGTAACGACTAACGATGACTTAACGACTCAGTTAAAATGTATATACATGTAGTGTTTTAATATGTATTCATACACTTTTAAAAGACTTCAAGACACTTATCAAAATACTTCTACTTAACAAAAATTCTTACAATTACATCCTCGTTCAGTTCCATCAACAATTCTACTCGTATGCACCCGTATTCGTACTCGTACAATACACAGCTTTTAGATGTATGTACTATTAGTATATACACTCAAATAATTAGCTCTTAGCAGCCCATTTGAGTCACCTAAGACATGTGGGAACCATCATTTGGCAACTAGCATGAAATATCTCATAAAATTACAAAAATATTAGTAATCATTCATGACTTATTTACATGTAAACAAAATTACACATCCTTTATATCTAATCCATATACCAACGACCAAAAACACCTAAAAACAATTTCATTCTTCAATTTTCTTCATCTAATTGATCTCTCTCAAATTCTATCTTCAAGTTCTAAGTGTTCTTCATAAATTCTATAAGTTCTAGTTTCATAAAATCAAGAATAATTCCAAGTTTGCTAGCTTAATTCCAATCTTGTAAAGTGATCATCCAACCTCAAGAAATCTTTCTTATTTATAGTAAGATATCTTTCTAATACAATTTAATACTCATATTCAAACTTTGATTCAATTTCTATAACTATAACAATCTTATTTCGAGTGGAAATCTTACTTGAACTTGTTTTCGTGTCATGATTCTGCTTCAAGAACTTTCAAGCCATCCAAGGATCCTTTAAAGCTAGATCTATTTTTCTCATTTCCAGTAGGTTTATCCACAAAACCTGAGGTAGTAATGATGTTCATAACATCATTCGATTCATATATATAAAACTACCTTATTCGAAGGTTTAAACTTGAAATCACTAGAACATAGCTTAGTTAATTCTAAACTTGTTCGCAAACAAAAGTTAATCCTTCTAACTTGACTTTTAAAATCAACTAAATACATGTTCTATATCTATATGATATGCTAACTTAATGATTTAAAACCTGGAAACACGAAAAACACCGTAAAACAGGATATACGCCGTCGTATTAACACCGCGGGCTGTTTTGGGTTTGATAATTAAAAACTATGATAAACTTTGATTTAAAAGTTGTTCTTCTGGGAAAATTTTTTTCTTATGAACATGAAACTATATCCAAAAATCATGGTTAAACTCAAAGTAGAAGTATGTTTTTCAAAATGGTCATCAAGACGTCGTTGTTTCGACTAAAATGACTACCTCGTATAAAAACGACTTGTAACTTATATTTACAACTATAAACCTATACTTTTTCTGTTTAAATTCATAAAATAGAGTTCAATATGAAACCATAGCAATTTGATTCACTCAAAACGGATTTAAAACGAAGAAGTTATGGGTAAAACAAGATTGGATATTTTTTGATTGTTGTAGCTACGGGAAATATTGTAACAATTCTATACAAATCATATCTTAGCTAACTTATATTGTATTATACATGTATCCTAATATATTATGTAATCTTGGGATACCATAGACACGTATGCAAATGTTTTAACATATCACACCGACCCATGTATATAGATTATTTGGAACAACCATAGACACTCTATATGCAGTAATGTTGGAGTTAGCTATACAGTGTTGAGGTTGATTCCAAAAATATATATACTTTGAGTTGTGATCTAGCCTGAGACGTGTATACACTGGGTCGTGGATTGATCCAAGATAATATATAAATCGATTTATTTCTGTACATCTAACTATGGACAACTAGTTGTAGGTTACTAACAAGGACAGCTGACTTAATAAACTTAAAATATTAAAACGTATTAAAAATGTTGTAAATATATTTTGAACATAGTTTGATATATATGTACATATTTGTTATAGGTTCGTGAATCGACCAGTGGCCAAGTCTTACTTCCCGACGAACTATAAATCTGTGAAAGTGAGTTATAGTCCCACTTTTAAAATCTAATATTTTGGGATGAGAATACAAGCAAATTTTATAAGTGTTTTACGAAATAGACAGAAGTAATGAAACTACATTATATGGGTGAATGATCGAAGCCGAATACGCCCCTTTTTAGCTTGGTAGCCTAAGAATTTGGGAACAGACCTCCAAATTGACGTGAATCCTAAAGATAGATCTATCGGGCCTAACAAGCCCCATTTTGGAATTTGGAATGCTTTAGTACTTCGAAATTATCATGTCCGATGGGTGTCCCGGAATGATGGGGAAATTCTATATGCATCTTCTTAATGTCGGTTACCAGGTGTTCACCATATGAATGAATTTTATCTCTATGTATGGGATGTATATTGAAGTATGAAATCTTGTGGTCTATTATTATAATTTGATAATATATAGGTTAAACCTATAACTCACCAACATTTTTGTTGACGTTTTAAGCATGTTTATTCGCAGGTGATTATTAAGAGCTTCCCTTATTGCATACTAAAATAAGGATAAGATTTGGAGTCCATGCTTGTTTGATATTGTGTAAAAACTGCATTCAAGAAACTTATTTTTGATGTAATATATTCTTAATGTAAACCATTATGTAATGGTCGTGTGTAAACGGTATATTTTAGATTATCATTATTTGATAATCTATGTAATGCTTTTTTTTTAAAACCGTTATCGATAAAATAAAGGTTATGGTTGTTTTAAAAATGAATGCAGTCTTTGAAAAATGTCTCATATAGAGGTCAAAACCTCGCGATGAAATAAATTAATATGGAACGTTTATAATAAATATGAACGGGACATTTCACATAACGCCTTGAAACTCGACCACAAGGAAGATTACCTAGTAATACTATCCAAAATCCCCACATAGAGGAGGCTAGCAGATGGATTCCGTAATCCCAGAGGAAAAACCACGGAGAAGGTCAACTAGGCTCAAGAACAAATCAACATATACTCAGAAGCTGTCTACTGCAACTCTAGTTAGTGTACCTTACCCTGAAAGGCTACAGGAGGAACGTTACAAGCTTGATTCTTTCAAACTTGATGGAAGATTCCTGGACGCCATGTCCAAAGTTCCCAACCAGAAGAGATACATCCGCAGGCTTCTCTCCACAAAGGAAAGGATACCAGATTCTAACAAAATTCCACTGAGTGAAGAATGCTCGGCATTACTCAGAAACTCTCTATTGCAGAAGCTAGGAGATACGGGACGACTCATTTTCCCATGTTCAATATACCAATCTAGAACCATTCATGCGCTAGCAGATTTAGGAGTAAGTATCAACCTAATCCCCTATACTCTCTACAAGAGATTGGAGTTGGGGGACTTGTCACCAACTAAAATGACAATCCAACTTGCCGATCACACAATTCGATATCCTAAGGGCATAGCTGAGAACGTCTTGGTGAAAGTTGACAAATTCTTGTACCCTACGGATTTTGTAGTGATGGACATTCAGGAAGACCTACACACACCAATATTATTAGGAAGACCTTTCATGACTACAGCAAGGACTGTCATTGATGTGTACAATCAAACCTTGATCTTACGATCACATGGGGAGAGGATCTGGACAGGCAGAGATGTTTGCTATTCCCACCAGACGGATCACTTCCGATGATGAGTCCCCACCACCTGCCGATGATATTGAGATGGGTGTCGAATCACAGTCTGTTGATGTGACGACCCGAAAATTTCCGATCAAATTTAAACTTTAATCTTTATATTATTCCGACACGATAAGCAAAGTTTGTTAAGTTAAATCTCAAGAATTTTAAACTGTGTTCATACATTCATTATAACCTCGACCAAATTCCGACGATTCACGAACCGTTATATATAAATAGATATGTATATGTATATATATATATTATAACTTGAGAATATTAATAAAGTATTAAACGTATAATACCTTACACGAACGTATTTGTTTCAATATGATTTTCGATGAAATTAAAAAATATATTAAATGATTGAATTATCAGAAACATTGAATTATGATTACAAGTCTCTGTTGAGAGGTCCACTATGATTTGAGAAAATCTATTCCTCTTAACGATATTCAGAATAATTTGTAAAGCTATTTATAAATAAAAACAAAAAGTGTAATTTACGAAAGTTAGACAAAAGTTAGTGGAGAATTGGTTTCCATAATATTCTATTAATTTACTTTCAAAAGTACAAAAAACGTTTTCAGTTTAAAAAGAACTTTATTATTAAAACGTATATATCTTTTATAAATATCTAGAACCACTTTTGACAACTCATTACTTAACAAGTATGATAAAGATAACGATATTTATATTTTATTTTATTAAATATATATAACGATTTAAATTAATATTATATATACTTATACGCGTATTATACGTATATAGTTTTATACTTTTACTATACTTTAACTTTACCTTTACTTTACTTTTATTTTACTTTAACTTTAATAATTCATACTTTAATAATTCACTTTAATAATTCATACTTTAATAATTCACTTTAATAATTCACTTTAATAATTCATACTTTAATAATTCATACTTTAATAATTCACTTTAATAATTCATATTTTAATAATTCACTTTAATAATTCAAAAATCTGTTATAAATAGAATTCAATAGGTTTCATTATTTCATAGAAACTTGAAAATATATTTCTCTAAACTCTCTCAATCGAATTACATATATATATTTTCTTTGTATTATTTCAAGATATTATTAGTATACATAAAATATTACGACGGAGTGGTGTCCGAGTGATTTCAAAATAGTTTTTTTGAATGAGTCGAAGCTAAGGAAATTATGGGTTATAGCTATGGAGGTGATGAGTATGGTTCATGGGTATGCTCGTGAGGTCAATCTAGTGTTTATCATCTCTGTTGCGTCTACGTACTTTCCTGCAATATTGAATCTAAATATTGTTACGTTCGTGAATCCGAGGCCAACCTTGCACTTGTTAAATAACGTTATATCTATTTTAACTACGAAATACAGTATTGTGAGTTTCATTTGCTCCCTTTTTAATTGCTTTTGCAATATATATTTTTGGGCTGAGAATACATGCGCTGTTTTATAAATGTTTTACGAAATAGGCACAAGTACTAAAACTAATTCTACGTGGGTTTAAACCAGAAATATACCCTTAGCTTGGTAACATTAAACTACTTGTCTATGTACGGTAGGCGCGAATCCTAAAGATAGATCTATTGGGCCTGACAAACCCCATCCTGACTATGGGATGCTTTAGTATTTCGAGGTTATTTTAAACACACCTGATCTGGTGTACTTCAGAGGGTAAAACATGAACGTTAAGGCTTGTTACCGAGTGCCTACAACTTATAGAATACTTTTATACACTTGCGAGTGTACATATATTTATAAACGGAAATCTTGTGGTCTATTAATATATTGAAATGATTGTTATGATAAACCTATGAACTCACCAATCTTTTGGTTGACACTTTAAAGCATGTTTATTCTCAGGTATTAAAGAAATCTTCCGTTGTGCATTAGCTCATTTTAAGGATATTACTTGGAGTCATTCATGGCATATTTTGAAAGACGTTGCATTCGAGTCATTGAGTTCATCAAAATTATTATTAAGCCAATTATAGTTGGATGTATTATGAAATGGTGTGCATGCCGTCAAATTTCGTTGTAAAGAAATTTTGTCTTTTAAAAACGAATGCAATGTTTGTAAAATGTATCATATAGAGGTCAAATACCTCGCGATGTAATCAACTATTGTGAATCGTTTATAATGTATATGAATGGGTCCTTTCAGTTGGTATCAGAGCGGTGGTCTTAGCGAACCAGGTCTGCATTAGTGTGTCTAACTGATAGTCGTTAGGATGCATTAGTGAGTCTGGACTTCGACCGTGTCTGCATGTCAAAAGTATTGCTCATCATTTTTGTCGGAAATTATCTGCTTATCATTCTTAGTCTAGACACATCTTATTGCATTGATTGCATGAATAGTGTATAGACAAAATTCATATCTTAGCGTATCTGCTAATTCATATCTTAGCGTATCTGTTACTGTAAACTTTGCCTGACATATTCCGTAAATTCCTCCGTAATCTACGAAACCTTTTGCTCTATATAATTAGAATACCACCTGATAGCCGGAAAATCATTTCATATCGAAAAATTCTTTATTCAATCGTACGAAATGAAATTCGTCATTAGTTCAAGTCCCTCGGATTCTGAAATGGAATCCCACTCAAGTTCTGAAAGCAGTGTGACCGGAATGGATCAACCAATTAGTCATCATCTATTCTGGATGAATTGGGGATGGGTTCGTAGCCTCCTTAATCATTGGAGACAAGAAGAAGGTGATCCCTTCCATCCACCACATTGCCCTCTTGGCGAAGAACCTGAAGCACTTACCGGCGAACCTATTCGAAACACCATTTTATCTCTCATTTCCAGAGTATCTCGTCATGATTATATACTACACCAAATTCTAGATCTTATTTATCCGCTCGTCCGAACCGACAATCACCCCGGTGTAATAGAAGAAGTCAACGAGCTTCGCGCTCGGGTAGTGGCTTTGGAGAATATGGTGCAAAGGTTACAAACACCAGCAGCAGCACCAACAACATAACCAGTACCACCATCAACAACATCAACAGTACCATTACCACCACCAACAACAGCCGCATCGCAAACCTCAACTTCACAATCTGTCCCATGAGCATCGACGTCATACGCCCTGTAGATACTAAGGAATACCACAACGATGAAGTATTGATTCATAACTTCATTGGGAAAACATTCTATGACGATTATGTAATTTCTAAAGTTTAGAAATTATCTATCCTAGCCTTAACCATAAATTAAGTGAGTTTAATTTAATATTAACTCATTAAATCAATATTACATCTGAAGAAATATACACATATATTTCCATAAAGACTGTAATAAAATTATTTTGTACAAAATATTAATTGTGACAATTTTTTTTAACGGGTAGGTAATACCCGAGAGATATATAAATTCACAATTAATATGTTACATTCTTCGAATCTGATTCAGCAAATCATCCATTATACTCCCTACTTTCACAACAATATACATTCTTTTATAGAAATCAAAACAACCATACTCATTCAAAAATCTAATTACATATTCTGATTTTGAAATCGCCGAATTCAATTCAAGTTATAACCGGTATCATCACTCTTAGATTCTTACATCTTTCAAAGCTATACTTTAACTTCAAAACTGTGTTAGAACATCGTATGTATATTAACGATTATAATCTGTGTTCAAGCCCTTCGAAATACCTGAAGACACTTCAAATAATGAACAATCGAGATGATGATCCAACCACATGTTATCCACAGTTACGTACCTGAAAAACTCTTGAAACCAAAGTCATAATTTAACATGTATCCATGTCGGACCTTTTGGCATTTACTAGCTAAAATAACTTTTCAATCCCTTCTAAAAATAGACGGTTTTGTCACAGCTTCAGCAAACCAACTTCAATTGTTCAATCGAATAAGCCTTATTATAATGATTACCTCTTCATCAATATTACCGGGGAACCTTTCATATCTCGCCACATTAGCAGTAAACTTATTAATAACTTCATTGATCTTTGACTTTCCAAAAAATCTTTATATTTATCAAAACCCCATCATTTACTCATCTGCATCTTGTAACGAGAATTGCCATACGAATCATCGGAAATTAGCAATTAGTATTTTGAAATCTCGCAGCATGTCTACGCCAACAATTATATGTGTCTATCTTCTGGACTTATATACTTTGAATGTGAAGTTTCTGAAAAACACCCTAAACTGCGAACTAGTTCTCGAAATACTGATGAAGCAGCAAAAACTATAAACGACCTTAACAGTAAAAAGTTTGATGATCAAGAGTAGTGTGTTGGCAAAGCTCAGAAAAAGAGAATATTTGGTACTGAAAAATACGGATTGAGCAAACCATGAAGAAGGCTGTGGATAAATCACAAGGACGAAATCTACCTTCAAAGAATCCAAATGATTCCGTGTCTGCTGAAGTCATTATCGAATACCTTGCTCCTGACTCTAAACCCTTACGGACAATATTCTTCATCATCCTCTGATATTAGAAATTTTAAGATATCATCGTATCTTTCATTATAAACATCCTCCATATTTCTGAAGATATTTCCATAATTATTCTTATCTGAAATCATTTCTCTCTTCGTGTTGTCTATATTACATCATAAAAGAAACTATTTTAGTTTCTAAATTCTGAAACTTTCGAATTTAAAATAGGAATATTTTTGAAGTAGTGTTGTGAACTGAAGCATGAACTAGTATAATATAATGACACTTGATCAACGTGATTATATTACTGTAAGTCATGCTGAGTTTCTAAATGGAACGTGATGATTCACAGATCATAACGTCATCATGTGCTATGTTACACGACTCTTGTATTCTCTTTAACCTCTAAAATATCAAGAAAATATTTCTTGATGATTCGGCCTTTTTCGAGGTATTCTAGTAATTTGACAAGTCAAGATCGTGCCATTACAATTTTCTTCTTAGAACATTAACAATGTTCATTCCGAAATTCATATATGCGAATTATGGACCATTACAAGCGGTGCTTAATCGCAAGAAGAAGAAACGAAAGGACAAAACTCCAAAATAGAAATTGGGGTATAAATCGCAGCAAATAAAAGAGAGCATTAATTGGGGATGACAATGATTATAGAAGAAGCAAGGACTTTGAAATATAAGGGAAGGTATAAAACCCAACAACAACCCAGAAATCACAAACCGTATATATCAATGCATATAGCAATATAAAGACACGGGAGAACTAAAAACACTACAAAACCAAGAGTATAGTAGAAGTAAATAGATTTTTTCGGAGGCAGATGAAAAAGAAGAGCGACAGATATGAAAGTGAGGAGTATGTCAAGAATCAGCACTGGATGAAGCATATTGACAAATACTTTAAAATATGAGTTGAGAAGGTGTGAGTTGTAAGAAAACAAATGAGGTGGATTTATAGTGAAATATCCGACAGAGAAATCAAAATGGGTTATCGCATTAATTCGAAGAGGATCATAATTTCCTTAATCGCCGAATAATCAAATCCAATATAGATTACAAAGATTTTCTTTTCGGAGATCAATCGTGATGACGTCAAAAGATACGACGAATCAATATTATCTTATTTCATTCATTTACGATAACTTCACTCACACGTTTCTATTAATCGAATTATTTTATCCATTCTTCTTGAACATGATAAAACTCTATAATCGTTATAATAACATTCTCATTGTTAGTCATGACGACCTCTATCAAATTTCGGGGACGAAATTTCTTTAACGGGTAGGTACTGTGACGACCCGAAAATTTCCGACCAAATTTAAACTTTAATCTTTATATTATTCCGACACGATAAGCAAAGTTTGTTAAGTTAAATCTCAAGAATTTTAAACTGTGTTCATACATTCATTATAACCTCGACCAAATTCCGACGATTCACGAACCGTTATATATAAATAGATATGTATATGTATATATATATTATAACTTGAGAATATTAATAAAGTATTAAACGTATAATACCTTACACGAACGTATTTGTTTCAATATGATTTTCGATGAAATTAAAAAATATATTAAATGATTGAATTATCAGAAACATTGAATTATGATTACAAGTCTCTGTTGAGAGGTCCACTATGATTTGAGAAAATCTATTCCTCTTAACGACATTCAGAATAATTTGTAAAGCTATTTATAAATAAAAACAAAAAGTGTCATTTATGAAAGTTAGACAAAAGTTAGTGGAGAATTGGTTTCCATAATATTCTATTAATTTACTTTCAAAAGTACAAAAAACGTTTTCAGTTTAAAAAGAACTTTATTATTAAAACGTATATATCTTTTATAAATATCTAGAACCACTTTTGACAACTCATTACTTAACAAGTATGATAAAGATAACGATATTTATATTTTATTTTATTAAATATATATAACGATTTAAATTAATATTATATATACTTATACGCGTATTATACGTATATAGTTTTATACTTTTACTATACTTTAACTTTACCTTTACTTTACTTTTATTTTACTTTAACTTTAATAATTCATACTTTAATAATTCATACTTTAATAATTCACTTTAATAATTCACTTTAATAATTCATACTTTAATAATTCATACTTTAATAATTCACTTTAATAATTCATATTTTAATAATTCACTTTAATAATTCAAAAATCTGTTATAAATAGAATTCAATAGGTTTCATTATTTCATAGAAACTTGAAAATATATTTCTCTAAACTCTCTCAATCGAATTACATATATATATTTTCTTTGTATTATTTCAAGATATTATTAGTATACATAAAATATTACGACGGAGTGGTGTCCGAGTGATTTCAAAATAGTTTTTTTGAATGAGTCGAAGCTAAGGAAATTATGGGTTATAGCTATGGAGGTGATGAGTATGGTTCATGGGTATGCTCGTGAGGTCAATCTAGTGTTTATCATCTCTGTTGCGTCTACGTACTTTCCTGCAATATTGAATCTAAATATTGTTACGTTCGTGAATCCGAGGCCAACCTTGCACTTGTTAAATAACGTTATATCTATTTTTACTACGAAATACAGTATTGTGAGTTTCATTTGCTCCCTTTTTAATTGCTTTTGCAATATATATTTTTGGGCTGAGAATACATGCGCTGTTTTATAAATGTTTTACGAAATAGGCACAAGTACTAAAACTAATTCTACGTGGATTTAAACCAGAAATATACCCTTAGCTTGGTAACATTAAACTACTTGTCTATGTACGGTAGGCGCGAATCCTAAAGATAGATCTATTGGGCCTGACAAACCCCATCCTGACTATGGGATGCTTTAGTATTTCGAGGTTATTTTAAACACACCTGATCTGGTGTACTTCAGAGGGTAAAACATGAACGTTAAGGCTTGTTACCGAGTGCCTACAACTTATAGAATACTTTTATACACTTGCGAGTGTACATATATTTATAAACGGAAATCTTGTGGTCTATTAATATATTGAAATGATTGTTACGATAAACCTATGAACTCACCAATCTTTTGGTTGACACTTTAAAGCATGTTTATTCTTAGGTATTAAAGAAATCTTCCGTTGTGCATTAGCTCATTTTAAGGATATTACTTGGAGTCATTCATGGCATATTTTGAAAGACGTTACATTCGAGTCATTGAGTTCATCAAAATTATTATTAAGCCAATTATAGTTGGATGTATTATGAAATGGTGTGCATGCCGTCAAATTTCGTTGTAAAGAAAGTTTGTCTTTTAAAAACGAATGCAATGTTTGTAAAATGTATCATATAGAGGTCAAATACCTCACGATGTAATCAACTATTGTGAATCGTTTATAATGTATATGAATGGGTCCTTTCAGTTGACGACCCATAAATGGTAGAAGAGGATCCTAATGAAGAAGTAGAGGAAGAGGAAGAACCTGAGGAGGAAGAGGAAATGAGAGACGTAAAAGAAACTGCTATAATACCCTCTTCAAGCCTGGAATGTTACGAAGAATTAATGAGGCTTGAGACAGAAGATCACAGTTTAATTATTCGTTTCAAGAAGAAGACTGATAAGGTTGAGGTTAAGGATATAGAAATTGACCCTGCAAGTGTCGAAGTGAAGAACCAGAATACTGAAGAATCCCGTTCATCAGACTTCAAGAAGATTTTGAGATAACGAAGATACAATTTCTGACACTATTTGACGACCTCCGAAATGAGCATCCTATCAGAGAAATAATCACCACCAGCACCGTTTCAATGATTGACATTCATGGATCAATCAGCAGAGCAGTGGATCATATTCTTATCTGACTTCAAGATTTGTCACGAGCTGAAACCGCTCATTATCTCTCTTTCAGAAAATCTTCAAGTGAAGTACCGGATCTGCTACCACTTTTGGTCCGACACTTTCTTAGAATTTATCCACCAAGACTCACATTCCCTAAAGAATACCAAGATCACAACTACCAGATGTAGTGACCCGAAATTTTCCATGTTTATATATATATTAAATGAAATTGTTATTTACATGATTAAGTATTTCCAACATGTTAAGCAATCAAACTTGTTAAGACTTGATTAATTGAAATAGGTTTCATATAGACAATTGACCACCCAAGTTGACCGGTGATTCACGAACGTTAAAACTTGTAAAAACTATACGATGACATATATATGGTTATATAAATAGTTAACATGATTTTATTATAAGTATGTATCTCATTAGGTATTTTAACAATGAGTTATATACATAAAAATGAGACTATTAATTTAAGAAACTCGAAAACGATATATATAACGATTATCGTTATAACAACGTCTTACTAGGTACATATGAATCATATTAAGATATTGATACACTTGGTTAATTATGTTAAATGATAAGTAAATATATTATTAAGTGTATTAACAATGAAATACATATGTAAAAATAAGACTACTAACTTAATGATTTCGAAACGAGACATATATGTAACGATTATCGTTGTAACGACATTTAACTGTATATATATCATACTAAGATATATTATATATCATAATATCATGATAATATAACAATTTAACATCTAATTTGTTATAATAAATAATGGGTTAACAACATTCAACAAGATCGTTAACCTAAAGGTTTCAAAACAACATTTACATGTAACGACTAACGATGACTTAACGACTTGGTTAAAATGTATATACATGTAGTGTTTTAATATGTATTCATACACTTTTGAAAGACTTCAAGACACTTATCAAAATACTTCTACTTAACAAAAATGCTTACAATTACATCCTCATTTAGTTTCATCAATAATTCTACTCGTATGCACCCGTATTCGTACTCGTACAATACACAGCTTTTAGATGTATGTACTTTTGGTATATACACTCCATTGATCCGCTCTTAGCAGCCCATATGAGTCACCTAACACATGTGGGAACCATAATTTGGCAACTAGCATGAAATATCTCATAAAATTACAAAAATATGAGTAATCATTCATGACTTATTTACATGAAAACATAATTACATATCCTTTATATCTAATCCATACACCAACGACCAAAAACACATACAAACACTTTCATTCTTCAATTTTCTTCATCTAATTGATCTCTCTCAAGTTCTATCTTCAAGTTCTAAGTGTTCTTCATAAATTCCAAAAGTTATAGTTTCATAAAATCAAGAATACTTCCAAGATTGCAAGTTTACTTCCAAGTTTTCTAAATCCATTCCAAGTAATCATCCAAGATCAAGAAACCTTTGTTACTTACAGTAGGTTATCTTTCTAATACAAGGTAATAATCATATTCAAACTTTAATTCAATTTCTATAACTATAACAATCTTATTTCGAGTGGAAATCTTACTTGAAATTGTTTTCGTGTCATGATTCTGCATCAAGAATTTTCAAGCCATCCAAGGATCCTTTGAAGCTAGATCTATTTTTCTCATTTCCAGTAGGTTTATACAAGGAACTTGAGGTAGTAATGATGTTCATAATATCATTCGATTCATACATATAAAGCTATCTTATTCGAAGTTTTAAACTTGTAATCACTAGAACATAGTTTAGTTAATTCTAAACTTGTTCGCAAATAAAAGTTAATCCTTCTAACTTGACTTTTAAAATCAACTAAACACATGTTCTATATCTATATGATATGCTAACTTAATGATTTAAAACCTGGAAACACGAAAAACACCGTAAAACCGGATTTACGCCGTCGTAGTAACACCGCGGGCTGTTTTGGGTTAGTTAATTAAAAACTATGATAAACTTTGATTTAAAAGTTGTTATTCTGGGAAAATGATTTTTATTATGAACATGAAACTATATCCAAAAATTATGGTTAAACTCAAAGTGGAAGTATGTTTTCTAAAATGGTCATCTAGACGTCGTTCTTTCGACTGAAATGACTACCTTTACAAAAAACGACTTGTAACTTATTTTTCCGACTATAAACCTATACTTTTTCTGTTTAGATTCATAAAATAGAGTTCAATATGAAATCATAGCAATTTGATTCACTAAAAACAGATTTAAAATGAAGAAGTTATGGGTAAAACAAGATTGAATAATTTTTCTCATTTTAGCTACGTGAAAATTGGTAACAAATCTATTCCAACCATAACTTAATCAACTTGTATTATATATTATGTAATCTTGAGATACCATAGACACGTATACAATGTTTCAACCTATCATGTCGACACATCTATATATATTTCGGAACAACCATAGACACTCTATATGTGAATGTTGGAGTTAGCTATACAGGGTTGAGGTTGATTCCAAAATATATATAGTTTGAGTTGTGATCAATACTGAGATACGTATACACTGGGTCGTGGATTGATTCAAGATAATATTTATCGATTTATTTCTGTACATCTAACTGTGGACAACTAGTTGTAGGTTACTAACGAGGACGGCTGACTTAATAAACTTAAAACATCAAAATATATTAAAAGTGTTGTAAATATATTTTGAACATACTTTGATATATATGTATATATTGTTATAGGTTCGTGAATCAACCAGTGGCCAAGTCTTAGTTCCCGACGAAGTAAAAATATGTGAAAGTGAGTTATAGTCTCACTTTTAAAATCTAATATTTTTGGGATGTGAATACATGCAGGTTTTATAAATGATTTACAAAATAGACACAAGTACGTGAAACTACATTCTATGGTTGAATTATCGAAATCGAATATGCCCCTTTTTATTAAGTCTGGTAATCTAAGAATTAGGGAACAGACACCCTAATTGACACGAATCCTAAAGATAGATCTATTGGGCCTAAAAAAACTCCATCCAAAGTACCGGATGCTTTAGTACTTCGAAATTTATATCATATCCGAAGGGTGTCCCGGAATGATGGGGATATTCTTATATATGCATCTTGTTAATGTCGGTTACCAGGTGTTCACCATATGAATGATTTTTATCTCTATGTATGGGATGTGTATTGAAATATGAAATGTTGTGGTCTATTGTTACGATTTGATATATATAGGTTAAACCTATAACTCACCAACATTTTTGTTGACGTTTAAAGCATGTTTATTCTCAGGTGAATACTAAGGGCTTCCGCTGTTGCATACTAAAATAAGGACAAGATTTGGAGTCCATTTTTGTATGATATTGTGTAAAAACTGCATTCAAGAAACTGATTTCGATGTAACATATTTGTATTGTAAACCATTATGTAATGGTCGTGTGTAAGCAGGATATTTTAGATTATCATTATTTGATAATCTACGTAAAGCTTTTTAAACCTTTATTTATGAAATAAAGGTTATGGTTTGTTTTAAAAATGAATGCAGTCTTTGAAAAATGTCTCATATAGAGGTCAAAACCTCGCAACGAAATCAATTAATATGGAACGTTTTTAATCAATAAGAACGGGACATTTCAGTTGGTATCCGAGCGTTGGTCTTAGAGAACCATAAAATTTACATTAGTGTGTCTTATCGAGTTTGTTAGGATGCATTAGTGAGTCTGGACTTCGACCGTGTTTTCTTTAAAAATGATTGCTTAACATTTTTGTTGGAAACTATATATTATTAACATGTATATATTATGTGATATATTAATCTCTTAACATGTTTGATATTGTGTGATAGATGTCTACCTCTAGCACAAATCCTATTGACTCACCTAATAATAACGAAGAGTCGAATATATATTGGACTGATTCACAAGTTCCCGAAGAAGAACCGGAAGAAGAATCAGAACCGGAAGAAGAATCAGAACCGGAAGATAAGGAACCGGAGGAGGAAATAGAGCCGGTGAGGGAAATAATAAAACGGTTAAGTAAAAGAAAATCCTCAACCAACAGACCAAGGTTAATTATGGTCAATGGTGTTTCCGCCAAGGAAGCAAAATATTAGGAGGATTACCAATTCTCCGATGAATCGAATTCCGACGAGAATTCCGATGATGTTATAGAAATTACCCCAACTGAATTTAAAAAGGCAAAAGAAAATAATAAGGGAAAGGGCATAAAAATAGAGAAATCTAATTCCAACCCCGATTAACTTTATATGTATCGTCAACCCCCGAAGCCCTTAAGTTGTAACAATGACCCGGGAACCTCTAAACCACCAGGTTTTTCTAAACCGTTGTGGAAAACGACAGCTCGTATTAGGGGAACATCATATATCCCTAGAAACTTGGTAAAACGAACCAAAACTGAAGAAGAAGAAACGAGCGAGTCAGAATAAGATAGTTGTATTCGTGTGGTGTAATATATGTAATATAGTGTGCTTATGCTTTATGATATATGTAAAAATTGCTTGTATTAATAAGTATTTTTTTATGAATCTAACTCTTGTCTATTTTACAGTATAAAAACACAAAATGGATAGACAACCCAATATTTTAAGAGACCTACCAGAGACATGATTGATGAAATCTTGTCTAGAGTCGGTCAGAATTCTTCGGCACAACTATTTACGGAGAATCAGTTTGTAAGACATTCGAAGAACGTTCCAAGAATGTCTTGGTTTATAAGAGACTTTCATTTGAAAGATGGGGGATATCACATTGGGAAACCCATAAGTTACGATGTGTTTACTTTGACGGATATATTGCGGGGAACCCAAATGCTATTTTACGCAACAGGTTAAGAAATTATTTTGACTCAATGTATCCGAATATAGGACTTCATAATTTAGAAAAAGCGGCTAACATGCAACATAAAGAAGAATGCTATGCTTACAGGTTAGTAATGTTCGCTTCTCACCAAAGTGAGAAAAAGAACATCGGGCTACAACTATTAAACAAAACGTTCACACAAGTGACGGAGTCGGTAATTGGGGTAAGAAATGAGGTTTTTAGGTTATTACGAGATTGTTGGTCATTACGTAACCCTCGTCCCTTTGACGACGTTACAATACGTTGTTTTATCAACGGCCATAACGGTTATGTTCCACAAGACCAAGGATGGGAAGTAGTCCTAATAAAACCAAAATGCATGACTTGTTTCTGGATGTATGAATTACGTGTCTTTATTGCCTTTGCTGAAAGACTTGTGTACTAGCTAGAATTATCTTCACAACTATCTTATATCATAGTTATTGTGTGCTATATTTCACACTTTATGTAAAATAAGCGGTATTGTACGTTTGTAAAATATTGTATAAAAGTTTGAACGCGAAATATTATTATAATCAGTTTTTCATATAGAATTGTAGTAGTTGAATTGTATATTAGCTACTAAGTATGAACTTAACGGGTAGGTACTACCCGAATTTAAACTTATAAAACGCTAATATGAAGAAAAAGCTTTTATAAATGAGTTCATATTATGCTACGAAATACTATTAACTACTCTTAATATTCTGTATGATTAACTTGTTCCATTTGACTATTTTGAAGGAAATGGCACCGACTACTCGACACACCGTGAATATGAATGAAGAGGAATTCCGTACCTTTCTAGCTTCAAACATAGCCGCAGTACAGGCTGCGCTACATACCAACAATAACCTTGGATCTAGCAGTACCGAAAATCGTGTAGGATGCACCTACAAAGAATTCACTGCCTGCAAACCTTTAGAATTTGATGGAACCGAAGGACCGATTGGAATGAAACGGTGGACCGAGAAGGTCGAATCGGTGTTTGCCATAAGTAAGTGTACTGAAGAGGACAAAGTGAAGTACGCTACGCATACCTTCACAGGTTCTGCGTTAACATGGTGGAATACCTATCTAGAGCAAGTGGGACAAGATGATGCGTACGCACTACCGTGGTCAGCATTCAAGCACTTGATGAACGAGAAGTACCATCCCAGAACCGAGGTCAATAAGCTCAAGACAGAACTTAGAGGGTTACGAACCCAAGGATTTGATATTACCACGTACGAAAGACGATTCACAGAATTGTGCCTATTGTGTCCGGGAGCGTTCGAAGATGAGGAAGAGAAGATCGACGTGTTTGTGAAAGGATTACCGAAAAGAATCCAAGAAGATATAAGTTCACACGAGCCCGCCTCCATACAACAGGCATGTAGAATGACTCACAAACTAGTGAACTAGATTGAAGAAAGAATTAAAGAACAGACGGCTGAAGAGGCCAATGTGAAGCAAGTCAAAAGAAATTGGGAGGAAAACGGTGATAAGAATCAAAAATACAACAACAATAGCAATTACAATAATAATCGCTACAATTATCCCAACAATCGCAACATCAATCGCACCTACAACAAACGGCCCAACAACAACAACAACAACAACAGCAACTACAACAATCATCCCAACAACAATAACAACCGCAACAACAACAACAATCAGAAGCAGCTATGCCAAAGGTGTGAAAAATATCACTCGGGGTTCTGCACCAAATTTTGCAACAAGTGTAAAAGAAATGGTCATAGCGCGGTGAAGTGTGAGGTCTACGGACCAGGGGTTAACAGAACGAAAGGAACAAATGGTGTCGGAATGAGTAATGGCGGAGCAAGTAGTGTCGGAGCAAGTTATGCCAATGTAGTTTGTTATAAATGTGGAAAACCGGGCCACATTATTAGAAATTGCCCGAACCAGGAGAACACGAATGGACAAGGCCACGGAAGAGTTTTCAATATTAATGCGGCAGAGGCACAGGAAGACCCGGAGCTTGTTACGGGTACGTTTCTTATTGACAATAAATTTGCTTACGTTTTATTTGATTCGGGTGCGGATAGAAGATATATGAGTAGAGATTTTTGTGCTAAATTAAGTTGTCCATTGACTCCGTTGGATAGTAAATTTTTACTCGAATTAGCAAACGGTAAATTAATTTCAGCAGATAATATATGCCGGAATCGAGAAATTAAACTGGGTAGCGAAATATTTAAGATTGATTTGATACCAGTAGAGTTAGGGAGTTTTGATGTAATAGTTGGCATGGACTGGCTGCAGAAGGTGAAAGCAGAGATTGTATGTTATAAAAATGCAATTCGCATTGTACGAGAAAAAGGAGAACCATTAATGGTGTACGGAGAAAAGGGCAACATGAAGCTACATCTTATTAGTAATTTGAAGGCACAAAAACTACACGTCGAGAAAGTACAAACTGAAAAAAGAGCATCAATGATGTTCCCGTCGCAAAAGAATTTCCCGATGTATTTCCGAAAGAATTACCGGGACTACCTCCACATCGATCTGTTGAATTTCAAATAGATCTTGTACCAGGAGCTGCACGAATAGCTCGTGCTCCTTACAGACTTGCACCCAGCGAGATGAAAGAACTGCAAAGCCAATTACAAGAACTATTAGAGCGTGGTTTCATTCGACCAAGCACATCACCGTGGGGAGCTCCTGTTTTGTTTGTCAAGAAGAAAGATGGTACATTCAGGTTGTGTATCGACTACCGAGAGTTGAACAAACTTACCATCAAGAACCGCTACCCACTACCGAGAATCGACAACTTATTTGATCAACTACAAGGCTCGTCTGTTTATTCAAAGATTGACTTACGTTCCGGGTATCATCAAATGCGGGTAAAAGAAGATGATATTCCAAAGACTGCTTTCAGAACACGTTACGGTCATTAAGAGTTTATGGTCATGCCGTTTGGTTTAACTAATGCACCAGCTGTGTTCATGGACCTTATGAACCGAGTGTGTGGGCCATATCTTGACAAGTTTGTCATTGTTTTCATCGATGACATACTTATTTACTCAAAGAATGATCAAGAGCACGAAGAACATTTAAGAAAAGTGCTAGAAGTATTGAGGAAAGAAAAACTGTACGCTAAGTTTTCAAAGTGTGCATTTTGGTTGGAAGAAGTTCAATTCCTCGGTTACATAGTGAACAAAGAAGGTATCCAGGTGGACCCGGCAAAGATCGAAACCGTTGAAAAGTGGAAAACCCCAAAAACTCCGAAGCATATACGTCAATTTTTAGGATTGGCTGGTTACTACAGAAGATTCATCCAAGATTTCTCCAAAATAGCAAAATCCTTGACTGTATTAACGCATAAAGGGAAGAAATTTGAATGGAAGGATGAACAAGAGAAGGAGTTTCAATTATTGAAGAAAAAGCTAACTATGGCACCTATATTATCATTGTCTGAAGGGAATGATGATTTTGTGATTTATTGTGACGCATCAAAGCAAGGTCTTGGTTGTGTATTAATGCAACGAACGAAGGTGGTTGCTTATGCGTCTAGACAATTGAAGATTCACGAGCAAAATTATACGACGCATGATTTAGAATTAGGCGCGGTTGTTTTTTCATTAAAGACTTGGAGGCACTACTTATATGGGATCAAAAGTATTATATATACCGACCACAAAAGTCTTCAACACATATTTAATCAGAAACAACTGAATATGAGGCAGCGTAGGTGGATTGAATTGTTGAATGATTACGACTTTGAGATTCGTTACCACCCGGGGAAGAAAAATGTGGTAGCCGACGCCTTGAGCAGAAAGGACAGAGAACCCATTCGAGTAAAATCTATGAATATAATGATTCACACTAACCTTACTACTCAAATAAAGGAGGCGCAACAAGGAGTTTTAAAAGAGGGAAATTTAAAGGATGAAATACCCAAAGGATCGGAGAAGCATCTTAATATTAGGGAAGACAGAACCCGGTATAGGGCTGAAAGAATTTGGGAACCAAAATTTGGAGATATGAGAGAAATGGTACTAGAGAAGCTCATAAAACCAGATACTCAATACATCCTAGAACGGGGAAGATGTACAAGGATCTTAAGAAACATTTTTGGTGGCCAGGTATGAAAGCCGATATTGCTAAATATGTAGGAGAATGTTTGACGTGTTCTAAGGTCAAAGCTGAACATCAGAAACCATCAGGTCTACTACAACAACCTGAAATCCCGGAATGGAAATGGGAAAACATTACCATGGATTTCATTACTAAATTGCCAAGGACTGCAAGTGGTTATGATACTATTTGGGTAATAGTTGATCGTCTCACCAAGTCAGCACACTTCCTGCCAATAAGAGAAGATGACAAGATGGAGAAGTTAACATGACTGTATTTGAAGGAAGTCGTCTCCAGACATGGAATACCAATCTCTATTATCTCTGATAGGGAGGGCAGATTTATTTCAAGATTCTGGCAGACATTACAGCAAGCATTGGGAACTCGTCTAGACATGAGTACTGCCTATCATCTACAAACTGATGGGCAGAGCGAAAGGATGATACAAATGCTTGAAGACATGCTACGAGCTTGTGTTATTGATTTCGAAAACAGTTGGGATCGACATCTACCGTTAGCAGAATTTTTCTACAACAACAGCTACCATTCAAGTATTGAGAGGGCGCCGTTTGAAGCACTTTATGGTAGAAAGTGCAGGTCTCCGATTTATTGGAGTGAAGTGGGGGATAGACAGATTACGGGTCCGGAGATAATACAAGAAACTACCGAGAAAATAATCCAAATTCAACAAAGATTGAAAACCGCCCAGAGTCGACAAAAGAGCTACGCGGACAGTAAAAGTAAAGATATAGAGTTTGAAATTGGAGAAATGGTCATGCTTAAGGTTTCACCTTGGAAAGGCGTTGTTCGATTTGGTAAACGGGGGAAACTAAATCCAAGGTACATTGGACCATTCAAGATTATAGATCGTGTCAGACCATTAGCTTACCAACTGGAGCTACCTCAACAACTCGCGGCTGTACATAACACTTTCCACGTCTCAAATTTGAAGAAATGTTTTGCTAAAGAAGATCTCACTATTTCGTTGGACAAAATCCAAATCAATGAAAAACTTCAATTCATTGAAGAACCCGTCGAAATAATGGACCGTGAGGTTAAGAGACTTAAACAAAACAAGATACCGATTGTTAAGGTTCGATGGAATGCTCGTAGAGGACCCGAGTTCACCTGGGAGCGTAAAGATCAAATTAAGAAGAAATACCCGCATTTATTTCCAGAAGATACGTCAACACCTCCAACTGCTTAAAATTTCGGGACGAAATTTATTTAACGGGTAGGTACTGTAGTGACCCGAACTTTTCCATGTTTATATATATATTAAATGAAATTGTTATTTACATGATTAAGTGTTTCCAACATGTTAAGCAATCAAACTTGTTAAGACTTGATTAACTGAAATAGGTTTCATATAGACAATTGACCACCCAAGTTGACCGGTGATTCACGAACGTTAAAACTTGTAAAAACTATACGATGACATATATATGGTTATATATATAGTTAACATGATTTTATTATAAGTATGTATCTTATTAGGTATTTTAACAATGAGTTATATAAATAAAAATGAGACTATTAATTTAAGAACTCGAAAACGATATATATAACGATTATCGTTATAACAACGTCTTACTAGGTACATATGAATCATATTAAGATATTGATACACTTGGTTAATTATGTTAAATGATAAGTAAATATATTATTAAGTGTATTAACAATGAAATACATATGTAAAAATAAGACTACTAACTTAATGATTTCGAAACGAGACATATATGTAACGATTATCGTTGTAACGACATTTAACTGTATATATATCATACTAAGATATATTATATATCATAATATCATGATAATATAACAATTTAACATCTAATTTGTTATAATAAACAACGGGTTAACAACATTCAACAAGATCGTTAACCTAAAGGTTTCAAAACAACATTTACATGTAACGACTAACGATGACTTAATGACTCAGTTAAAATGTATATACATGTAGTGTTTTAATATATATTCATACACTTTTGAAAGACTTCAAGACACTTATCAAAATACTTTTACTTAACAAAAATGCTTACAATTACATCCTCGTTCAGTTTCATCAACAATTCTACTCGTATGCACCCGTATTCGTACTCGTACAATACACAACTTTTAGATGTATGTACTATTGGTATATACACTCCAATGATCAGCTCTTAGCAGCCCATTTGAGTCACCTAACACATGTGGGAACCATCATTTGGCAACTAGCATGAAATATCTCATAAAATTACAAAAATATGAGTAATCATTCATGACTTATTTACATGAAAATAAAATTACATATCCTTTATATCTAATCCATACAGCAACGACCAAAAACACCTACAAACACTTTCATTCTTCAATTTTCTTCATCTAATTGATCTCTCTCAAGTTCTATCTTCAAGTTCTAAGTGTTCTTCATAAATTCCAAAAGTTCTAGTTTCATAAAATCAAGCATACTTCCAAGATTGCATGTTTACTTCCAAGTTTTCTAAATCCATTCCAAGTAATCATCCAAGATCAAGAAACCTTTGTTACTTATAGTAGGTTATCTTTCTAATACAAGGTAATAATCATATTCAAACTTTAATTCAATTTCTATAACTATAACAATCTTATTTCAAGTGGAAATCTTACTTGAAATTGTTTTCGTGTCATGATTCTGCTTCAAGAACTTTCAAGCCATCCAAGGATCCTTTGAAGCTAGATCTATTTTTCTCATTTCCAGTAGGTTTATCCAAGGAACTTGAGGTAGTAATGATGTTCATAACATCATTCAATTCATACATATAAAGCTATCTTATTCGAAGGTTTAAACTTGTAATCACTAGAACATAGTTTAGTTAATTCTAAACTTGTTCGCAAATAAAAGTTAATCCTTCTAAATTGACTTTTAAAATCAACTAAACACATGTTCTATATCTATATGATATGCTAACTTAATGATTTAAAACCTGGAAACACGAAAAACACCGTAAAACCGGATTTACGCCGTCGTAGTAACACCGCGGGCTGTTTTGGGTTAGTTAATTAAAAACTATGATAAACTTTGATTTAAAAGTTGTTATTCTGTGAAAATGATTTTTATTATGAACATGAAACTATATCCAAAAATTATGGTTAAACTCAAAGTGGAAGTATGTTTTCTAAAATGGTCATCTAGACGTCGTTCTTTCGACTGAAATGACTACCTTTACAAAAACGACTTGTAACTTATTTTTCTGACTATAAACCTATACTTTTTATGTTTAGATTCATAAAATAGAGTTCAATATGAAACCATAGCAATTTGATTCACTCAAAACGGATTTAAAATGAAGAAGTTATGGGTAAAACAAGATTGAATACTTTTTCTCATTTTAGCTACGTGAAAATTGGTAACAAATCTATTCCAACCATAACTTAATCAACTTGTATTGTATATTATGTAATCTTGAGATACCATAGACACGTATACAATGTTTCGACCTATCATGTCGACACATCTATATATATTTCGGAACAACCATAGACACTCCATATGTGAATGTTGGAGTTAGCTATACAGGGTTGAGGTTGATTCCAAAATATATATAGTTTGAGTTGTGATCAATACTGAGATACGTATACACTGGGTCGTGGATTGATTCAAGATAATATTTATCGATTTATTTCTGTACATCTAACTGTGGACAACTACTTGTAGGTTACTAACGAGGACAGCTGACTTAATAAACTTAAAACATCAAAATATATTAAAAGTGTTGTAAATATATTTTGAACATACTTTGATATATATGTATATATTGTTATAGGTTCGTGAATCAACCAGTGGCCAAGTCTTACTTCCCGACGAAGTAAAAATCTGTGAAAGTGAGTTATAGTCTCACTTTTAAAATCTAATATTTTTGGGATGAGAATACATGCGGGTTTTATAAATGATTTACAAAATAGACACAAGTACATGAAACTACATTCTATGGTTGAATTATCGAAATCGAATATGCCCCTTTTTATTAAGTCTGGTAATCTAAGAATTAGGGAACAGGCACCCTAATTGACACGAATCCTAAAGATAGATCTATTGGGCCTAACAAACCCCATCCAAAGTACCGGATGCTTTAGTACTTCGAAATTTATATCATATCCGAAGGGTGTCCCGGAATGATGGGGATATTCTTATATATGCATCTTGTTAATGTCGGTTACCAGGTGTTCACCATATGAATGATTTTTATCTCTATGTATGGGATGTGTATTGAAATATGAAATCATGTGGTCTATTGTTACGATTTGATATATATAGGTTAAATCTATAACTCACCAACATTTTTGTTAACGTTTAAAGCATGTTTATTCTCGGGTGAATACTAAGAGCTTCCGTTGTTGCATACTAAAATAAGGACAAGATTTGGAGTCCATGTTTATATGATATTGTGTAAAAACTGCATTCAAGAAACTGATTTCGATGTAACATATTTGTATTGTAAACCATTATGTAATGGTCGTGTGTAAGCAGGATATTTTAGATTATCATTATTTGATAATCTACGTAAAGCTTTTTAAACCTTTATTTATGAAATAAAGGTTATGGTTTGTTTTAAAAATGAATGCAGTCTTTGAAAAACGTCTCATATAGAGGTCAAAACCTCGCAACGAAATCAATTAATATGGAACGTTTTTAATCAATAAGAACGGGACATTTCACCAGAGGTGAATGTCTTCTTTTTAGGCATCATTACGGTCGAGCCAACGACCTTAAACATTGGGAGGCTACCCGTGCAATAAAGTAGAGTAGAATAATAAAGGATGACAAATGAGCCGATAAATAAAGGACGTAACTTCCAAGATTGCAAACCAGCAAATTTCTTCACAAGCAACCACATCTGCTGAGGGTACTCCTTTCTTCCCGTTACTAGCTCAAATTTTAAATTATGCTACATCCTAGCTTATCACTAAATGTGGGATTCCAACCCAAACAAATACTAGACAAATATTCCCTAATCTTCAACTAAAACTCCTAAGTGTGGGATACACTAGGAACATTGAGGACAATGTTCGTCTAAGTGTGGAATGTTGGTATAAATTTCTATGTTATATTAAAATAACCCATTATGAAGATTCTGACTTCTATGTACAATCAAACATTGACCAACCTACTGGTCTTTCTGGACAGGCAGAGATGTTTGCTATTCCCACCAGACAGATCACTTCCGATGATGAGTCCCCACCACCAGTCGATGATATTGAGATGGGTGTCGAATCTCAGTCTGCTGACGACCCATAAATGGAAAAAGAGGGCCCTAATGAAGAAGTAGAGGAAGAGGAAGAACCTGAGGAGGAAGAGGAAATGAGAGACGTAAAAGAAACTGTGATAATGCCCTCTCCAAGCCTGGAACGTCACGAAGAATTAATGAGGCTTGAGACAGAAGATCCCAGTTTAATTATTTGTTTCAAGAAGAAGACTGATAAGGTTGAGGTTAAGGATATAGAAATTGACCCTACAAGTGTCGAAGTGAAGAACCAGAATACTGAAGAATCCTGTTCATCAGACGAATTTTCAGACGACTATTATACCGACGATGACGAGTAGAGCAACATGAAGACATTCTGGATAACTCATATTCTCCACCAAACCAGATCAGGAGGAGTCGGACTCTTCTTCAGAACGAATTCCGGTCATATCTACTCACGCCGACATGATAACCTTTATCAATGACACCGATGAATTTGAAGATATTCTCGAAGCCATCTGTAAATCAACAATCGATTTCACGCTATGCTTAACAGAATGAATCATGGCTATCAGAGACGAATACAACCTCTATCTACAGAGAGAAGATAATAATGTTGAAATCCTAGAAGAGCGCATTCAAGACTTTATCAATACCTTTCACGATCATATCTACCGCGAAGAAAGGCAACAAGAGCACAACTCAGTGGTTCGTACTATCCTAGAGACAAGAGTTTGTAGAGATTAGAAGATCATTTACTCTAAGGTCTACAATGCCTCAGCCGGATCTGCACTTCCGTTCTCAGCAAATCCACGAGCACCACTGACTCTCATCCGGAAGCATATGGATCTTTCCACCGGACGCCTAGCTTATCACTCTAATTTGCAAATGATCGAGGATATTCACAGCTTTTTCGCTCTCTTGGAAAGAGATAATTTTGAAAGCACACCAGAGAGGCTAGTGATTTACGTAACAATTGATCACCATGCTGACCTGATTATCAAGGAATTACAAGACACAGTAGCAGAAGAGGGAAGACGCAACAATCCATTCTCACATCTTGAGCCAGACCGAGTCAACATTGCCACCTATGTTACGAAGCAGATAACACACATCTTCCACAAATCCACGGATCCTAGTTTAACATTCAAAGCTGGATGTTGGGAGATATACTTAAAGACGGTGACATTAATGCCTGGGTCAGGGCTGCTCTTCACTTCTTTTCAGCTCCGCCTCTTAGTAAATCTGTGCAAAGGTATAAACTCCTACTGTAGAGACCACTGTTCAGAAGATTTTGAGATAATGAAGATACAATTTCTGACACTATTTGAAGACCTCCGAAATGAGCATCCTATCAGAGAAATAATCACCACCTGCACCGCTTCAATTATTGACATTCATGGATCAATCAGCAGAGCAGTGGATCATATTCTTATCGGACTTCAAGATTTGTCACGAGCTGAAACCGCGCATTATCTCTCTTTCAGAAAATCTTCAAGTGAAGTACCGGATCTGCTACCACTTTTGGTCCGACACTTTCTTAGAATTTATCCACCAAGACTCACATTCCCTAGAGAATACCAAGATCACAACTACCAGAGGGGAATGTCTTCTTTTTAGGCATCATTACGATCGAGCCAACGACCTTAAACAAAAGCGCTTCTCGGGAGGCAACCCGCGCAATAAAGTAGAGTAAAATAATAAATGATGACAAATGAGTCGATAAATAAAGGACGTAACTTCCAAGATTACAAACCAGTCAGTTTCTCCACAAGCAACCACATCTGCTTGAGGTACTCCTTTCTTCCCGTTACTAGCTCAAATTTTAAATTATGCCACATCCTAGCTTATCACTAAGTGTGGGATTCCAACCCAAACAAACACTAGACAAATATTCCCTAATCTTCAACTAAAACTCCTAAGTGTGGGATACACTAGGAACATTGAGGACAATGTTCGTCTAAGTGTGGAATGTTGGTATAAACTTCTATGTTATATTAAAATAACCCACTATGAAGATTCTGACTTCTATGTACAATCAACATTGACCAACCTACTGGTCTTTCTGGACAGGCAGAGATGTTTGCTATTCCCACCAGACGGATCACTTCCGATGATGAGTCCCCACCACCAGCCGATGATATTGAGATGGGTGTCGAATCACAGTCTGCTGACGACCCATAAATGAAAGAAGAGGATCCTAATGAAGAAGTAGAGGAAGAGGAAGAACCTGAGGAGGAAGAGGAAATGAGAGACGTAAAAGAAACTGCGATAATACCTCTCCAAGCCTGGAACGTCACGAAGAATTAATGAGGCTTGAGACACAAGATCACAGTTTAATTATTCGTTTCAAGAAGAATACTGATAAGGTTGAGGGTAAGGATATAGAAATTGACCCTGCAAGTGTCGAAGTGAAGAACCAGAATACTGAAGAATCCCGTTCATCAGACAAATTTTCAGACGACTATTATACCGATGATGACGAGGAAGAGCAACATGAAGACATTCTGGATAACTCATATTCTCCATCCGAACCAGATCAGGAGGAGCCGAACTCTTCTTCAGATCAAATTCCGGTCATATCTACTCACGCCGACATGATAACCTTTATCAATGACACCGATGAATTTGAAGATATTCTTAAAGCCATATGTAAATCAACTATCGATTTCACACTACGCTTAACAGAATGAATCATGGCTATCAGAGATGAATACGAACTCTATCTACAGAGAGAAGATAATAATGTTGAAATCCTAGAAAAGCGCATTCAAGACTTTATCAAAACCTTTCACGATCATATCTATCACGAAGAAAGGCAACAAGAGCACAACTCAGTGGTTCGTACTATCCTAGAGACAAGATTTTGTAGAGATTAGAAGATCATTTACTCTAAGGTCTATAATGCCTTAGCCGGATCTGCTCTTCCGTTCTCAGCAAATCAACGAGCACGACTGACTCTCATCCAGAAGCATATGGATCTTTCCACCGGATGCCTAACTTATCACTCTAATGTGCAAATGATCGAGGATATTCACAGCTTTTTTGCTCTCTTGGAAAGAGATAATTTTGAAAGCACACCAGAGAGGCTAGTGATTTACGTAATAATTGATCACCATGTTGACCTGATTATCAAGGAATTACAAGATGCAGTAGCACAAGAGGGAAGACGCAACAATCCATTCTCACATCTTGAGCCAGACCGAGTCAACATTGCCACCTATGTTACGAAGCAGATAACACACATCTTCCACGAATCCACGGATCCTAGTTTAACATTCAAAGCTGTCGGGAGATATACTTAAAGACAGTGACATTAATATTCGGGTCAGGGTTGCTCTTCACGTCTTTTTAGCTCCGCCTCTTAGTAAATCTGTGCAAAGCTATAGACTCCTACTGTGGAGACCACTGTTCAGAAGATTTTGAGATAATGAAGATACAATTTCTGACACTATTTGAAGACCTCCGAAATGAGCATCCTATCAGAGAAATAATCACCACCAGCACCGCTTTAATGATTGACATTCATGGATCAATCAGCAGAGCAGTGGATCATATTCTTATCGGACTTCAAGATTTGTCACGAGCTGAAACCGCACATTATCTATCTTTCAGAAAATCTTCAAGTGAAGTACCGGATCTTCTACCACTTTTGGTCCGACACTTTCTTAGAATTTATCCACCAAGACTCACATTCCCTAGAGAATACCAAGATCACAACTACCAGAGGGGCATGTCTTCTTTTTAGGCATCATTACGGTCGAGCCAATGACGTTAAACATTGGGAGGCAACCCGTGCAATAAAGTAGAGTAGAATAATAAAGGATGACAAATAAGCCGATAAATAAAGAACGTAGCTTCCAAGATTGCAAACCAGCCAGTTTCTTCACAAGCAACCACATCTGCTGGGGGTACTCCTTTCTTCCCGTTACTAGCTTAAATTTTAAATTATGCCACATCCTAGCTTATCACTAAATGTGGGATTCCAACCCAAACAAATACTACACAAATATTCCCTAATCTTCAACTAAAACTCCTAAGTGTGGGATACACTAGGAACATTGACGACAATGTTCGTCTAAGTGTGGAATGTTGGTATAAACTTCTATGTTATATTAAAATAACCCATTATGAAGATTCCAAGTTCTTAAGCCAAATTTCAAAAAAATTTAACAAGGGAAAGCCTTTTCGAAGAAGTATTTTTGAAAACCTATAACATTTGTAAATAAAATTAAGGCTTAAGTAAGGTAGAAATCTTGTTGGGACGAACCAAATCTCTAATAGAGCATTTCACGACTGGGCATTATCGACCTAAACTTATTATGGTGAGGCACCCAAATAAGACCAGCATTCATCTTTAATGCTTTGCTGTTTTCCGTTGAAAGTGCCGATGTTTGTACTCAGAATCAGAACTTGCTCTAGATCTACATTTCCAAGTAACGAAATGTGATTAGGTTATAATCAGAAGAGCTAGCCATTTGTCAAAATAAGCCTTTCACACCTTCACTACTTCTACCACACCACCTTATCCACATCATCTTTACTATCACTCAAAAAATCCAGAAAATGAGATTCCTCCCGAAAACCCGATGTTATAAACCTCTCAAGTATCATGGCAAAGGTCTTGAAAAAGTTTACCGGCAAAAAGTTTCTCGAGATAAATCTCCAAAAAAAATAATAAATAAAATAAAAATTTAAAGTTCTGAAAAAAAGGAGCAGAACATATAAAGAGAAAAGCTGAAGAAGAACTCGACCACAAATGCTTATCACTCTAAAGGAGAAAAGTTCAAAAGTGCTTCTCAATAATATCAGCACACCTATCTATCTTAAAATTCCAAATAAAAGTCTTTAAAGACTATATTACCCTTTTTCTCACACTAAAAACAACTTCACCACCACTTCAAAATTCCTTCTCATCATTGACAAGTGACCTAGAAGCTACGGTTACTACCGTTTTCACATTAGTAGTAAGGATTTAAGTTTTATCAAGCTTATGACAATGGGTGCAACATGACTGGCTATGAGTGAATTCATTTCTTAAATCTATAGGGAACCCTAAACACTTGAGTGATTTGAATGACCCATGAAAGCTAGCCTAAGTCATGTAACCTCCTCGCATGCTTGCAGAGATAGTTTAAACCCTAACATAGATAACTCACCTTATCTTCCGCTCTTATAATAAAAAGCAAACCGCTTAGGATATTAAAAAAGAAACTCCGAAAAGATTTCTTAAAGCAAAAATGAGAAGTTTGCTTGAGAACAAGCAAAGTATAAGTGTGGGATATTTGATATCGGCTAAAAAGTCACATTTTCACCCCGGTATTAAGGCCCAAAAAACAATAAAGTTCAGAGGTTTATCGCCAAAATACTCGCTTCGTCGGTTAAAATTGAAGAACAAGTGATTACGAAGATGGTACGAAAAGAATCAAGAAAATCGGAGCTAAAACGAAGATTCTAGAGCGAAAACGGTGAAAGACAAGAAATCAAGTTACGATCTAGTGAATCAGCAAGCAAAACGGCTTGAAAAATGGGCTGCCAAATGGCTTGCCAGTATGGCAAATGGCCTGCCACACGCCCAAGGCAAACGGCCATGACAAACGGGCTAACTGATCAAACGGGGCTTGCAAACGGCTTGCCAAACGGCCTGCCAGCGATTTGCAGGCAAAAATCAAGCTTATTTAAAGGGTCTTTGTCATACATTTCAACACACATTTCAATTTACTTCTTTCTCTCTCTTTCTACAATATTAGTCATACTTTCAAGGTCTTCGACTCCGTGCGAGAAATCTAGTACCCGGAGAAGAACGCCAAAGATTGTATTAGGAGCGGTCTGGAGTTTGAAGTTGTCACTTTTGTATTCGGAACTTGTTTAATCTACTAGAACTTCTATCTTTTGTCTTTATATAATGTCTTCCATTATTATACCTTGTAATATTGTTTGCATGATTATCGAGTAGTTATCTTTAGTGTATATTATGATGTAGTCAGTTATAATGCCAAAATAATATTATGGCTTGTGTATGTTATCGAGATGCTTTCCAATTATGCTTTGAACTCAATTGCTTTCCCAAATAATAGAACGTAGTTATTGGCTCTGTTATTGGGAAGTCGCAAACCTCGATTTAGAGTACACCATCTGTGTCACCCCTTGGTTAGAGAAGTCTATCGGATACAACGTAAGTTTGACTGAGGCACACCGGTTGTAGTAAGTCCACCGACCCTTGGATTCCAACTGAGGACTCTTTCGTAGTGAAACATCTAACTAGACCCCTAGTACATTATCGGTCCTATACCATTCTAGTGTAGTCACCAAGCATATAAACTTCGTACGTGCACGCTGAAGCACAACGGTTCTTGTAAGCTGTACCTCTGCTAAGTAAGGCCATGGAACCCGGTCAGTGCTGATTAGTACACTTCACCATAACGCGGTCTCAAGTATTGCACCCCGCTTGAGGGATTGTTGGTTAATTAAGGAACTGTTTGTTTAAACACAAAAACAATTGGACCATTAGGATAACCGAACATGTTCATGGAAGTCAACCTTGACTTTGCCATGGTGTTCTTTATGGTTGAACTCTTTTTAAGGGCTTAACTATCTTTTAAACCCAATCATTAACAAAAGCATCGAAACACATCACGTCTCTCGGATATGGAAAACCCTGTATTCTATTATGCTTAAGAAAGTTTAGACCTTGTGGAATGTTAATACGTCACCCAGCCGAGTCGCTCAATTGGATGATCTGTCTGAACGTGTATGCCTGTAGTTAGACTGCACGGGCGTCGGGGGTAAGGGACGTTGCTGTCTATTCAGAATCTTCAAGCCAATCGCATTACCCAATGACATGTCTTATGACAGGGGCGTTTAGGACTACTGTAATGAATACAAGGTCACTGCCTATTCATGAGCCAACATTCCATAATCCCGGCAAAGTAACTGACGAAATCATAGCATGCGCTTGTTTTAACCTTATCTGAATTAAAAATTTTATCGTATTTACTTTACTTTATCTTATAAATTAGAAAACCCAAAATTAGGTAACAAACCACTACTCATGCACCTTAGAATTATCTTAAGCTTTAAATATAGGTTCGATTCTACTGATATCTTAAAATACGACTCTAGGTCATACTTCCCTTACTCATAATAAGTAGTAGTACGATTTAGGACCCGCTAAATATAAATTTAAAACTATTGCTCCCTCTCTTCGTAGTTAATTCTGACGCCTTGCGGCCTAACGACACCGCATAAATAAAACCGTCCGTTTCGGCCATATCAATGTGTTTTGGATATGTAAACCCTAAATTGAAACCTAGGATTCTGGGTGACGAATTTGTAAGATTAAAGACTTGCATGAACTTGTGTAATCACTAAGAACTTATGAAATATTAATTTGTGTCTTGAGTTAAGTAGTTTAATCTTCGATTTTTGGGTTTGGGTTATATGGATCAAAATGGGTTTTGAGTAAGTGGTACTTGAAGTACTAAACTTATGTTAATTGATGAATTTGGAGCAAAATCACTAGCTATTATTAATTGGGTGTACTAGGTCTTGGTCTTGACCTAGTTTGGGTGTTCAATTGCAATTTGGGTCAAAATTTGCACTTTTGTGTTTTGAGTCAAGCTATTGGTATTCATAGCTTGGTGTTGTAATGAATGATAAGTGATTTGTGTTCGGATTGTTTCTGAAGCTCTAGCTTGTGCTTAGCTCATCAAAGTTTACGAAGGTGAGTGGAATATTTATGCGTGTTTGTATATAATTTATTTGCTTGCGGTGTGTGACGACCCGCCAAAATCGCTGTTGACGGCACCATTAACTTAGGTCCCGTTACGTGATCATAAGTCTTTAAAATAAAGTTTCACCAAAATATGTCGCATTCATTTCAAATGCAAGGATGTTTCAAGGTTTACAAAAGTAGTTCGACAAAAAGTTACGTTACAACGTTTAAGTACAAATGAAACCTATGTGACAATTTAAATAAATTCAAAAGACGCTCCATGTATGCATGTATACTCGACATCCAAGCAAGTATCAAAATAGTGTGCGGAAGCATGTACCACTTAGCATTCAAGGACCTGAGAGAAACATAGAAAATCTGTCAACGAAAACGTTGGTGAAATCATAGGTTTGGTAAGCATGTTATATTGAACAACAATTTTTATAACGTTGAAATAATAGTAAACCATTCTAAATGTTATTGTATCACGAGCACCCAATTATCAAGGCGTAACTGCATACGAACCTCGTTACCATAGTGTTAGAACTACACTATACTCAAAATTACATTTCATCCGCCAACCAGCTAACCGTCCGAATGAGGGTTTGTCAAACCCGTTACTCGTACGTAGAATGTTTGTTTTTGTACTTGTGTTCACTTAGTAAAATGAAACGTTTACGTTTTCTCATCCCAAGTATAAGTGTAAAAGAGTAAAAGTGGGACTATGATCTCACCTTGAATGCACGAGTAAAAAGGTACTTCACAAAGTAACGTGTGCAAGAACGAATGCTAGTCTTGACCTAAACAAGTAGGTTGTATTAATATCGGTAAAATACGAGGTCGGTCAAAGTTGTTCAATTAGTCCTATGGCTCGTTACGACTCGATTATATAGCATGTGAGTCAAGTTTTCAAGTTTCATGCAAGATATAAGTACAAGAGAGAGGTTATAACGATTAAATAAAGTATTGGTTAAGTTTGAATAAAAGTCAACTTTGGTTAAAGTCAAAGTCAATAAGAAAGTCAACATGTTCGGTTCGGGTCACAGACAATTTTTCTAAGTTACATAATCATATATGAGCATGTTAGAACAAGTTACATGTTAATCGATAATGCGTAAAATAGTTAGATTTAACGGAAAAAATGACAATTTTGGACAGTCCACTTTCCAGGCATAAGCCGCGCTATGGCCTTGAAGGGGCGCGCCGCGGGGGTCACCTGGGCAGAATGTTGGGCAGTTTTCATGTGTTTAAGACTCGAACCAAATTTCACCAAATCACAATTAATGAACCGAAAACACTAAAAACGCATACCATACATCGTTGAAAAGGTATTTTAACAAAGAATACAACTAGATACATATCATCAATCAAATCCATCATTTACAACAACCAAATCCACAATGAATGATCATTGAATGTTCATCGTTAATGCTTTTAGTTCATAAATGCAATTTGATGATTCGGGAATCAAATACACACATATGATATGTCGTTTCAAAGGTAATTAAACATACATTGCAACTAAACACTTACCAATAACGTCTCATACAATTCAATGCATCAAAAATTCATATTTAAGACTACTAAACCCTAACCAAGAATCACAAATTCAATAATCATGTTAGTGAAGTTTTCCAAGTCAACCTACATATCAAATTGAACCTAATGATGCTAGTAACACATTTAACACATGAACTTTAACATATAACAGCATTTAATCAACCAATACTCAAGTTTAAACTACTCAATTTTCAAGTTCATGCTAGTTACACCAAAATGACAAGAACAAGCAAACAAATCACATATTCATGTTAGACTTGAGCCATAAACACTAACTAATACTTTTATAAGTCAAGAACACCAAGAACAAGAAATCTAGAGTTTTAGAAAAGCTTATCCCAAGTAATAAGATTGGTACCAAATTAAAGGTCTTGAGTAGTAGATCACAAATATGTAATTAGTTTAGTTGTGAGCTTCCTATATTTGAAATGGATGATGAATCTTTGATTATGAAGAAAGGAGAAAAAGTGGAAGTAAGAAAGATGGTGGTGGGAGGTGAAGTGAAAGAGTGGGGAAGGTGGGGGATTGACTAGTTGACCTAGTCACTAGTTTGGTCCCTTGGCAACATTAGTCCCTCGAGTTTAAAAGTGGGTGCGTGAATTAACCATGCGAATTATCTTAATTACGCTAGAGTAAACTGGAGATGTTATAATTAAATAACGGACTTTAAAATAATTAACGAAAAGTAAACGGAAAAGACGGGTTATTACACGGTGGATGTGGTTTAGTAATTTCCGTGTGTCGGATTCACTAGAATGTTATCCCTGTATTCTGTTCACTCAAGTTCGTGTGCTCGATACCACATCGGGTAAGATGGTGAAAAACATGTGTTCGTATCACTAATGGTTGTTTTGAATAATCGATGGTTCATTCGCGAGGACCATTCCCATGCTTATGGTTAACCATGAAATGTTAATGTATATTGTTGTGTTAAGGATGCTATTTTGGTTATTTGTGCTATGCTTGTTGCGGTGCTTAATATGTATTGATTTGTATGGTAATGCGGGTGGGTAAGTTATATACATAGACGTATATTTATTCTTCTCACTAAGCGTTGCTTACCCTCATTGTTTTACTCTTTTTTATAGATTCGTGCACCACGAAGGACAAAGTTACGGCTTTGGAATAGCTTGTGGGTGGTTGTGCTTTTGGTAACGGTCTCGGCAATCATGCTCTATCTTGGGTCATTCAAGTTTATTTTGGGTTGTAATGTACACTTGTGAAAATTATGGGCCGTGTGTCACCATGTATTATAAACTTATGAATATTGTTGTTTGTAGTGTTAAACATGGTTATGCAGGTTTTTGGATTATCAAAACTTGTATTTTTGTGAAAATTTGGTGTTTTACACTTAAAACAAACTTCAGCACCAGTCCCTTTGTTATGGCGCGTCCACGGGTTCGTCGTGCGGATCGCCTAGAGCTGGCAATCAGTCTTATTAAATATTCTGTTTTGGAAACAAGTTGTACGGTGCGCGCACCACGTCTATTCCCTGTATAAAAAATTGTCAATTTTTCACAAGTGTGTTCGAGGCGTTTCAGTGACTCTGTTATGTTTGTCGTTCGGTTGCCCCAACGACAAATATATGTGTCCTTAAAAAGAGCCCACTTACCTGATTCAGCCTCCCTCAAATATTCCATGTTGCTACATCAACAGATATAATTGCTTTAATTCCACGAACGTATGTGTTGTGTTGTGTTGTGGCACCAGTTATCCAAGACCAATTTTAAATTTCATGGTTCTTAAACATTTTGTTCAGGTTACTATGAATGTGACGTAAACAAAATCGATAATGCAAACCATCAATTCCATTCATCGTATTTAGTATACTTGCATGTCGATATGAAATAACAAACATTTGTCTTTCAGAAAGGGAAGCGACAAAGGTTCCGAACTGTTGCAGAAACTAATCCTAACTTTTGTTTGTTTCTTGATCTACTATTGTGAAAGCAACTGGTAGACCCTGCCCGTTAGTATTTTTTTCTACTGTAGTAAGCAACTTACCTATGTAATTACCCTTTAAATGAGTGTCATCGACACAAATGATAGGAATACACTTTTGAAAGGCTCTAGCTGGTTCAAAAGCCCAGAAAACATTCTTGAATTAAAAAGATAGAGGTCCGGTTTATGGACCTTTAACCATTGAACTATTGTATCGGGATTGGTATAACGTAATTCTTTTAAATACGTGGGTAATATAGCAAAGTTTCTTTCTCGAGTTCCAAACAACTGTTCAATTGCAATACACCTAGCATTCCATGCCTTAGCATAACTGACATCCACATTCCAAGTCTGTTTTACGTGTGCTTGGATGTGCTTAACCTGATACGCAATATTTTTAGAGATTTGAGCATCAATATCACTAGCGATAAAACTTGATGTTAAACAACGATTGTTGTTCATCTGGACATGCCCCAGTTGTATTCATTTCTCCATTTTGAAGTACACCATATGCGCTTTGTGTTTCTATATAAACCACTTACATTCTATACATGTGGCCTTTGTTAAGGTGGGCCTTTGTAACGTTTACCTGTTGTAGAGTATTTTCCACAAAAATATTTTGGCCTACTATCATCAATAATTATTTCTCTATTACGCTTGATATTCCACAACCGAACAACATATAGAAGTTCAGCTTTGTTTTCATTAACCATATTTCTTGATTTTCACCTTTCACTTTATTCCAACAATCTCATTCTTGTTTATCACATTCATGGAATAGAAGTGTAGTATCATCATCATCTTAGTGATTAATAAAATCAAAACGTGATACTACGGTATTAGTGATGTGGAGTTTGTTACACCTCGACCTCATTTTTGTCATCTTATAAAACTTCTTCTTCCACACTATAACTAGACCTTGTATTGTCAGTTTGTTCGGCTTAATGTTCATCTTCATCTTCACCACGACTAAGATCTTTAACGTCACATTCGTCTTCAAATACACTCCTTAATCGACTGTGAGTTGTGGATGGACTAACATCCTCAATTGTAACAACTTTTGAAGATTGTATACTATTATGAAATTAATCCACAAAACTAGATGGTTGTTTGTAAATGATTCGTTGATCGGAAAATTGAACTTCAAATTGAGCATGGTAATTTGCATCATGCGCAGTCAAATTATAAATTGTTTCCAAATTTGTGTGGTTCGTGATTTCATTCCTACAGGTATCACCACAAAAAAAAAAAAAACATACCACATAATGAGTTTACTCAAATCTGGTCGAACATCAACATATCTGTATATCATGTTAGTCAACATGGCTATATTAACCTTGTAAAAGTGTGGAAAACATTTTCTTAGTGATTGATCATCACAAGTAAGCCTACCATTGATAAATGTAATCCACCACCCCAAATAAGATGAACCATCATTTGATCAAAAATCAACAATCAAATATATTGTGATTTGTGATTTGTGATTTTTGATAATTATATAAAGGGTGACGATATATCCACTCATATAATTGATAGATCCACTTAAAATACCTAATATATCCTTAAGTGATTTATTGCACAATCTTTGTGTTTCAAGTTGTAAAGACCCGTCCTAATTCATCTGGACGAATACATTATATTTGGTTACATCGCGAGGTACTTGACCTATATATGATATATTTTACAAACATTGCATTCGTTTTTAAAAGACAAACTTTCTTTACATCAAAAGTTGACGACATGCATACCATTTCATAATATATCCAACTATAATTGACTTAATAATAATCTTGATGAACTTGACAACTCGAATGCAACGTCTTTTGAAACATGTCATGAATGACTCCAAGTAATATCTCTAATATGAGCAAATGCACAGCGGAAGATTTCTTTCATACCTGAGAATAAACATGCTTTCAAGTGTCAACCAAAATGTTGGTGAGTTCGTTAGTTTATCATAATCATTCATTTTCATCATTTTAATTGACCACAAGATTTCCAGATATTTAATTGTACACGTAACCCGAGTACAAAATAACACGCGTAACCGGCGAATTAAAAATCATTCATATGGTGAACACCTGGTAATCGACATTAACAAAACACGTCTAGAATACCCCCATCATTCCGGGACTCTCATCGGACATGATAAAATCGAAGTACTAAAGCATCCGTAACTCGGATGGGGTTTGTTAGGCCCAATAGATCTATCTTTAGGATTCGCGTCAATTAGGGTGTCTGTTCCCTAATTCTTAGATTACCAGACTAAAAAGGGTGATATTCGATTCGATAATCCAACCATAGAATGTAGTTTCGATTACTTGTGCCTATTTTGTAAAACATTTATAAAAGCAGCGCATGTATTCTCAGTCCCAAAAATATATATTGCAAAAGCATTTAAAAAGGGAGCAAATGAAACTCACTATATTGTATTTTGTAGTAAAAATACATATGATGGCATTGAACAACTGAACAATGCAGGGTTGGCCTCGGATTCACGAACCTATATCATTTGTATATATATTAATACATATCCTTTGTAATCGAACAACTATATATATATTATTATTAAAATTTTATATTAGTAACTTATATATTTCGTTATTAATACATATTCATAAAAATATAAATTTTGTTATGTTATATGTATTAAATATTTTATATATATATCTATATATATATATATATATATATATATATATATATATATATATATATATATATATATATATATATATATATATATATATTCATTTATTTGTTAAAATACTAATTATAATAATACCAGAATAATATTACTTGTGATTAAAATAATAATAATGATAATACTTGTATTAATAATAATGATAATAATATTAATGATTCTATTAATAATACTATTAATGTTAGTTTTAGTAATAATTCTTATGATAATAACAGTAATTTTTAATAAAATTAAAGTTTATTAATAATGATAATGAAAATAATAATTTTTATAGTAATACATAATACTTAATAATAATAATAATAATCATTATAGCAATTTCATTATAATGATAATATTAATAACAATACTTATGTTAATCCTAATCAAAGTCTTCATGTTTAATTTATAAACTAATAACTAAAGCTTCGTAATCCTAATCATAATAATAAGAGTAATACTTATTAATAACAATCATAATAATAATAATATTATTCATAAATGTGACTATAATCATAATACTATTATTAAATGATAACTAATCCATATTTTAATAGTAATAATTATAATAATAACATTTATAATACTTGTAATACTAATAATAACAATAATTAATAATAACAATATCATTAATAATAATAATAATAATAATACTAATAATGATAATAATAATAATAATAATAATAATAATAATAATAATAATAATAATAATAATAATAATAATAATAATAATAATAATAATAATAATAATAATAATAATAATAATAATAATGAAAATAAAAATAAGAAAGGCTACCATATAGTATCAAGCCTAAAAAAAATAAACGCCGATGCCCGGGCTCGAACCCACGACCTCTCGATACCCAACCAAGTACCCAGCCATTTCTCCATTGTAACTTTTCTGTTTTTAATTCCCTTATAAATCTATTTAAACCCGTAATATAACTTGGTTCCCTCTTCTTCTTCTTCACAGTTTTTATTCGATTGAAAAACCATATCAGCTAAGAATTTGGTTTAAACTAGGATGTAACATTAACGCATAAACGATTTATTATGTTGCTTTTAAATTGACAGCCACGAAAATAAAAAATAAAAAATAAAAAAATTGTTGCTGTTTGACAGAAAAATAAAAAAAACGTTAAACTCAGACTTCAATCACAAGATTTCGAATGTTTTAGTACATGATTCCTAAATGAAATAAGTCCTAATTCGTTCATAGAAACTTTATGAAAAATCTATTTAACTTGAAACACAAAAGCAAATCCGAATTTTGATGAAGAAAAATCGATTGACTTTTTGAAAAAATAAGTTTGACTTCAAAATTAGAAATCGATAGGAAAAATTGGATCGTGAAACCTTGCAGGAAGTTTAAGTGGATGATTCCTAATAACTTCCCATTATTACATTTTGAAAAATATTACGAAATTGAGTTTTTAAATTTTTTTATCAAGAACAGAGAATATGCGTCTGTTCCTAATTTTCTTTCTTTTATTTTCAATTAACAGTGGTTATCAGCGGTTATATAAACGAAATTGATGAGGTTGAGCGAATAATTGAAGTAGTACACATGGTTGTTATCTAGTGAAAGTGGTCGACGGCTTTATTCCATCAGGCAAGAAAACAAATAAAAAAATAAAAAAATATATAAAGCTTAACAATCTGTTGTACTGAATTTGAAAATTTGAGAAAGACATGTAACAACTTGGAGACACAAAACAAACTCATGAACAGGAAGTGAAGAAAAAAATCAAACCGATGGTGATAGATAACCGATTTAATTTAATTGATTTTATATATAATTTTAATAACTAATAAATATAAATACGTTAATTAATAATATTGCTGTAATATTAGTAAAAATAATAAAAATAATAATATAGTTAATATTAATAATAATTATCATAATAATAATAATATTAATAACAATGATAATAATAATTATTGATAATAATCTTAATAATATTATTAATGATAATATTATATTATTTTTATAATAACAATACTAATGTTAATCTATAATAATAATAATAATGATTCTAAATGATAATATCTACTAATCATAATAACTAAAATTAAAATTATTCTACTAGTGATAATAATAAGGATATTAACAAATTAAATATATCATTATTATATATATTATATTAAAATAACAATATAATGATATTAATATTAATATTACCATATTAACTATTAGACAAAACTTATGAATAGTACCAGGGGTATTTTCATCTTTTCACCTTTTTTTCCCCTTCTTTCTTTCAAGTAACACCACAAAAGCCCCCCACACTTTGTTTAAAAATTAAAATCAGTCCCCAACACAGGGGGTTAAAGAGTCAAATCAAAATTTTGATAAAATATCTTAAATAAACTCCACTCAAATATTTAACAGGTCATATCTTCTCGCTCGCAACGAGTTAAATTTTTCCGACACCATCCTTAAACTCGAAATAATTTTATGAACACAATGTCACTAATTATACGCAAAACGGACACTTTTAAAAAAATGCTAAATATTTAGGGTACTTTTCATATATGTTGATTTTTCACTCGTAGGCTCCGTAACTAAACACAATAAAATACATTTAATGTATTTAATAAAATACATTAAATTTAGTCAGAAATTTCCGGGTCGTCACACAAGTTATTTGAGGGTAGCCCTGGAAGATTGTATGAAATAAGTGTGCATCTATCAAATTTGAGTTTGGAAATATCACTTCCCTTATATAAAAAGGATTTTATGATGTTAATGAATTTGATTAGTGAATGATGATGATGATGATAATGATGATGATGATGATGAAGTTTTATTTGTTTTCTGATATGTTAAAACTAGAAATGTTTATACTATAAAATAGCAAAAAAAAAACCTATCTAAACGAATTAACCAATACCGGGTTTCAGTAAAATAATTCATATGCAATAATTCACTGACAGACGAGACTATACACAATAATTTAATGACTGCGGGACTACACAATTTGGACTGTACAATGACTGTTTTCAAAAGAATATGACAAACCTATGTTGACAAAGCCGGTTGGTCAGTTGTCCTGAAAAATACCTTAATCGGCGATGTAAAAACCAGTTTGTTTATGACATAGCAAATACATACGTTCAATTTTTTACAGACATATATGAACATCATGTCATACTAGTGTTGGCTACAACGATTTATTGTGACATGTCAAACAGGCCTTCTCAAAACCGGTTCTACCTATTTTGAAAATACGTGAACTGTACACTTAAAGATATTTTTTACTACTTAGTCAAAAATTCTTCAAATTTATTAAAAATATAATCTTAGATAAATCACATAAACTAATCGTGTAAGACCACGCACATCGGGGGCGCGGTTGGGCCGCCGTAGCCCCCGCCGTTGAAGACGCCGATGCTAGAAACTCTGGTTGGGGCGCGGTTGTAGTGGCCGTGGTGGATTAGGTGTATCGACATTTAAGAAGACGAGGTGGGGCCCAATTTAATATAAAAAAACATTTATATCCATGTTTTCTAGCCGTTTGAAAGCACAACGGTTACTTTTATTATTTTTTCTTTTTTATTTCAAACTTACAAACACTTCTATATATACACACATACAAACACTTCAAAACATAATACACCCACAACAATTCAAACACTTCAAACACCAAAACATTATCTTCATCAAAATGTCTTCATAAAAAACAACTTCCAAACAAAAACAAAAATAAATACCCGAAAAAAAATTATCAGGTGTCGATCGGGATATGTGGGGTTCACTTTTACAAGATACCGAACGACAAAATATTATCGTTCCGAGACCCACGACATCTTCTATCCCCAACAACATTTCACTAATCCACAAGGCGGTTTCGGACAACAACAACAAAAACAACAAACCCAATCCAACATGCGGTTTCGGAGGTCCTCAAAATTTTGATTACGGAGGTCCTCAAAATTTCAGTTTCAGAGGTCCTCAAAATTTCGGTTTTGGACATCCACAAGGTGGTTTTGGTCATCTACAAGGCGGTTTTGGTGGATACGGACTGCTACAAGGTGGCGGTTTTGGTGGTTTCGTAAACCCCAACCAAAACATGTATCAATCACAAATTAACCCTCCGTCAGAAGGTTCCCAACCCGAAATTAATGCGGTTCAAGAAACGTAATTTGATACCGAAGAAGTTGAAGAAACACAAACACCCGAGTCGCATGGAAAAGAAAAATGGGAAAAGGTTATGTGGTCAGATGAAGAAAGTCAAATTTTAGCCGAGTGTTGGGCGCGAGCTTCTCAAAACAACATTATCGGGAACTCGCAAACTACCGGGACATTTTGGTCCACCGTCAGAGAGGAGTACAACAGTGTAGTTACCGAGCCTTGATGATAAGATCAATTAGTGAGAAAGTGGAGTAAGATGTGTAAAGACATCAAGATCTTCATTCGAATTTATGAAAAGCTAAAACACCATTGGAAAAGTGGAGAGAATGATGCGGATCTTATGAAACACGTGAAAAAAGGTTTCAAACTTAAAACGACTAGGACATTCGCATACGAAGATGCTTGGAATAGTATAAAAGAATGTCCTCAATTTTCAACTTACGAAGGCTTCAACAACAAACGCGCCCAACCCGACTCAATTAATCTTGAAGATCCCGACCCAACACCGACACCGACCACGAATGTATCTGTCGTCCTCGAAGTCATGATAGTTCAAAAAGTGCTAAAAGTTCTAGTTCTTCGGATGCGGCTTCTCGGCTTTCTTTGGATGAGGCTCGAGCTCGCGTTATTGATTCGTCTATAGCTACAAGGCAAACTATGGAGGAGTTACGAAGAGAAGCACAAACGCGTATGAAGTTTGATAGTTTAAGGCTTTTATCTCAAGAAGTTTCTCCCAACATTCCTCCAGACCAATATGATTTGGTGTAAGACCCTGAATTTTAATACATCAGAAAGTGTCGGCAGAAAGTGTCACCAGAAAGTGTTCTCAGAAAGTGTCAGGAAAAGTCTACCTATACTTATGCATTTTCGGATTTTACATCGGAATGAGAACCTGATAGTTTCAGTCCCTAAATTTCTAAAACTCTGTTGTCTTCCTTCTAAGTTGTACTGCACCACGCACATGAAAGCACGCCGCGCAAAGCGTGCTGGTCGATCCAAGTCGTGATTTTTAATATTTTAGAAGGGCATTTGGGTCTTTTCTCTTGTGGGTCGGTTTTTGAGCCACAAAACTGACCCAATGTTTATCTTATCTCATTCTTCACATATTCCACCCATTTCCATCTAGAGAGAGAGAGTTAGAAAGAGAGCTCGGTTTGAGGAAGAAGAAGAGTGAATCGGGTCAAGTCTTAAGTATTAAAGTTGTTCATATCGTTCTTGGCTACATTCTGGTGGTATTGGTAAGTCTCAACTCCGAATTTCATCTTTATGATTTGATATTCAAGTTAGGGTTTTGAGCTTGTTAATGGTGAAACCCATTTAGATGATGAATTGGGTTTATGGTGACTAGTTATTTTTGCTACTTGGCGAGTTTTGGGTTGGTTGACGTTTTGGACATGATTAGGCTTTGATTTTGGGTGTCATCACTTAGTTTAGTGATTTTGGAAGTATTGGAACCCATTTGGATGCATTTGGTTGACTAATTTTGAAATGGGTCAAAATTAGGGTTTAGGTGTCAAATTGGGCAAGATAAGTGTTTAACACTTATGTTTTGGGTTAATTGGCGTATTAGAACCATTCTCACTTGTGTTAGTGATTATTGATTAGTTTCGGTGCGGTTTGAGCTTGGAACTGCATTTGGGTCGAAATTGCACTAAGTGACATTTTGGGTTGGTTTATAAATCCACCCTAATTGTGTTGTTTATTATATGATAAATGGAATAGGTACGTTCCATTGGCGATTGCGGATTTTGGTTTTGCATCCATCAAGATTTCAAGGTGAGTGTCAATATACTATGTGCATATGTACGTATAGGATAGGTGCTGGTTGGGTGAAGTGAACCTCGGCGATAGAGCTCACTTCACAAATAGGTGGATTTGATGGACTTGTGTAATAGGTCCAGTTGGCACGGTTGTGCATTTTGGTTGACCACCTTTTGCGAGGTGCACACTTCGTGTGTACGTTATCACATGGGCTTGTGATTTATATAACCCCGATGGCTTGGGGTTTGGTTTGTGAGTTGCGGTTGAGTAACCCCGATGATGGGGATTTTTAAAATCCCAGAATCGTGGGCATTGATTTGGGAGGTGAATCACGTGTGGTGCGGATTCACGATGACGCGTGTAGATTCGGTAATCTTATTGAGGTAGTGGTCACGTGTGGTGAGGATTCACTAGGGCTCATGTATGTTCGGTCAACCTCGATGATGTAATGGTGTTGAAGATAGTAGTCGCGTGTGGTGCAGATTTACTAAGGCTCGTGTAGTTTCCGCCAATCTTCATTTGGTATTGGGTTAAGGGGTTAACCTTAGGCCGTTTACGCATTTATATATATATATATATATATATATATATATATATATATATATATATATATATATATATATATATATATATATATATATATATATATATATATTCGTATTGTTGTGATGTAGCTAACCCTCCGGGTGTAGCTTGATGGTGTTGCACATATCATTGTTGGTGTGCTTACATTGTTGATATATTAGCTTGTTGTATAGCGGTCGTATGGTATGCTTAGATTAGCTTGCCTTTATGCTCGGACTCTGGTATATGCTATTTGATTATTATTGTGTGGCGTGTCCATTTTATGCATATATATGGATGTAGTATATTCTCACTCACTAAGCATTAGCTTTGAAGCGACCCGTCCTAATCCATAAGGACGAATACAATAACATATGGTTACATCGCTAGGCATTTAACCTCTATATGATAAATTTTACAAACATTGCTTCGTTTTTAAAAGACAAACTTTCATTACATCGAAAGTTGACAAGTATGCCTACCATTTCATAATATCCAATTATAAATGACCTAATCTGTCATTTACTTAAAAATAATCTTTATTGAACTTAACGACTTGAATGCAGCGTCTTTTGAAATATGTCATGAATGACTCCAGGTAATATCTTTAAAATGAGTAAATGCACAGCGGAATATTTCTTTAATACCTGAGAATAAACATGCTTTCAAGTGTCAACCAAAAGGTTGGTGAGTTCATTAGTTTATCATAATCATTCATTCCATAATTTTAATAGACCACAAGATTTTATTTTCAAAAAAAACAACATACATGATTAACACATCTGTATACAAATCCATTCATACGAGTAAACACCTGGTAACCGACATTAACAATAATTCATATAGGATATCCCCAAAGATACATGATTAACACATCTGTATACGTACAGGATTAACACATATGTACAAAAGTCAAAGTACTAAAGCATCCAAACTCTCAGGATGGGGGTCGTTAGTGCCCATAGATCTACCTTTAGGATTCGCGTCAATTTGGGGTCAGTTCCCAAATTCTTAGGTTACCAAGCTAAAGGGGGTGATATCCGGTATAATAATTCAGTTGTAGAATATTTTTAAGTACTTGTGTCTATTCCGTTAAACGTTTGTAAAAAAAATAGCACATGTATTCTCAGTCCCAAAAATATATATTGCAAAAGCATTTAAAAGGGGAGTAATGAAACTCACAATACTGTATTTTGTAGCAATTATGCAAATGACGGCACTGAACAAGTGCAGGATTGGTCTCGGATTCACGAACCTATATTAAGTATATATATATTTATATAATGGTCAATATCTATCTAACAATTAAGGTCGAGTCATAATGTACCACAATCCTAATGCTCGAGACCGATATGCAAAAGTTAACAAAAATCAGTTCAACCTAAGATGACTTTCAAAATCTATACATGTTTATTATATACCTTAAATATAGTCATTTTATATATTTAAATATATTTATCCAATTTTATTAGAGTAAATAATACAAGTCATATATTAATAAATAAAAATTTATATTAAAATCTATATATGATAAAAATATACTTTTATGTATCTCGAGTAATAAAATTTATATAATTCACTCAAAATCAAAAACATATAGTGGTATGTATTATTAATGTAATTATATTACTTATGGTAAAAATATCTTTGTATCACATATTTATTTGATAAAATAATATTGATAATAATAATAATGAGTAAAAGTTGTATTATTTTTTAATAATGATAATGTTATTAAAAGTGTTTAATATAAATAACAAGGGTAATAATAATGATGATATAAATAATACTAATAAAATTGATAATAACGATAATTTTAAATAAAACGGTAGTTTTAAATTCTATACTTTTAATAATACAATATTCTTAATAAAAATGATAATTCTTAATAATAATAATAATAATTTTTTAATATAATGATAGTTTTAATAAAAATGATAAATTTTAAATGATAATTGATAGTACCGATACTTTAATAATATAATTTATCTTAATAATATAATTTACTATATATAATAATTATCATAATAAGATTAGTAATACTAATATTTTATAAAAATAATTCTATCAAAAAATGATAATTTTTAATAATAATCCTAATATGATAATAATGATAATATTTTATAATAAAAATGATATTTCTATTAGAAATGATAATTTTAATAAAAATGATAATTTTTTAATATTAATGATACTTTGAATAATAATAATAATAATGATAAAAATAATAAAATGATAGTTTTTATAAAAATGTTACTTTTTAATAATAACGATAATTTCAGTAATAATATCAATACTAATAATTATATTAATAATAATAATAATAATAATAATAATAATAATAATAATAATAATAATAATAATAATAATAATAATAATAATAACCTTAGTGATAATAACGATAATGATAATAATAATAATAAAAATTTATAGATAATAATAATAACGGCGATAATAATAATGACGATAGAAATAATAATAATAATAATAATAATAATAATAATAATAATAATAATAATAATAATAATAATAATAATAATAATAATAATACTAATAATAATAATAATAATAATAATAATAATAATAATAATAATAATATTAAAGTTAACGATAATTCAGTTGACCATATCTTTAAATCCGTTCATCGAAATCACACGACTTCTAAATGAAAAGTTAATAATTTTTCGACAGCTTTCCAACGACATGCATATCATATACCTTATATCAGTATTATATTGTTAAATTTGTGATTCATCATACACTATTTAATGACGAAATTAAACATACAAGCATGTATGATCATATATACTCGAGCACTAGTCAGGGATACACTATTAATATATAATAGATAAGATATGAATGCTCACGTATCAATATTGAGATTCAATATTGCAGGAAAGTACGTAGACGCAACGGAGATGATAAAAACTAGTTTGACTCACGAGCTATACCTCCGAACGATACCCATTGTAGTGACCCGAACTTTTCCATGTTTATATATATATATATTAAATGAAATTGTTATTTACATGATTAATTGTTTCCAACATGTTAAGAAATCAAACTTGTTAAGACTTGATTAATTGAAATAGGTTTCATATAGACAATTGACCACCCAAGTTGACTGGTGATTCACGAACGTTAAAACTTGTAAAAACTATACGATGACATATATATGGTTATATATATAGTTAACATGATTTTATTATAAGTATGTATCTCATTAGGTATTTTAACAATGAGTTATATACATAAAAATGAGACTATTAATTTAATAAACTCGAAAATGATATATATAACGATTATCGTTATAACAACGTCTTACTAGGTACATATGAATCATATTAAGATATTGATACACTTGGTTAATTATGTTAAATGATAATTAAATATATTATTAAGTGTATTAACAATGAAATACATATGTAAAAATAAGACTACTAACTTAATGATTTCGAAACGAGACATATATGTAACGATTATCGTTGTAACGACATTTAACTGTATATATATCATACTAAGATATATTATATATCATAATATCATGATAATATAACAATTTAACATCTCATTTGTTATAATAAATAATGGGTTAACAACATTCAACAAGATCGTTAACCTAAAGGTTTCAAAACAACATTTACATGTAACGACTAACGATGACTTAACGACTCAGTTAAAATGTATATACATGTAGTGTTTTAATATGTATTCATACACTTTTGAAAGACTTCAAGACACTTATCAAAATACTTCTACTTAACAAAAATGCTTACAATTACAACCTCGTTCAGTTTCATCAACAATTCTACTCGTATGCACCCGTATTCGTACTCGTACAATACACAGCTTTTAGATGTATGTACTATTGGTATATACACTCCAATGATCAGCTCTTAGCAGCCCATGTAAGTCACCTAACACATGTGGGAACCATCATTTGGCAACTAGCATAAAATATCTCATAAAATTACAAAAATATGAGTAATCATTCATGACTTATTTACATGAAAACAAAATTACATATCCTTTATATCTAATCCATACAACAACCAAAAACACCTACAAACAGTTTCATTCTTCAATTTTCTTCATCTAATTGATCTCTCTCAAGTTCTATCTTCAAGTTCTAAGTGTTCTTCATAAATTCTAAAAGTTCTAGTTTCATAAAATCAAGAATACTTCCAAGATTGCAAGTTTACTTCCAAGTTTTCTAAATCCATTCCAAGTAATCATCCAAGATCAAGAAACCTTTGTTACTTACAGTAAGTTATCTTTCTAATATAAGGTAATAATCATATTCAAATTTTAATTCAATTTCTATAACTATAACAATCTTATTTCGAGTGGAAATCTTACTTGAAATTGTTTTCGTGTCACGATTCAGCTTCAAGAACTTTCAAGCCATCCAAGGATCCTTTGAAGCTAGATCTATTTTTATCATTTCCAGTAGGTTTATCCAAGGAACTTGAGGTAGTAATAATGTTCATAACATCAATCTATTCATACATATAGAGCTATCTTATTCGAAGGTTTAAACTTGTAATCACTAGAACATAGTTTAGTTAATTCTAAATTGTTCGCAAATAAAAGTAAATCCTTCTAACTTGACTTTTAAAATCAACTAAACACATGTTCTATATCTATATGATATGCTAACTTAATGATTTAAAACCTGGAAACACGAAAAACACCGTAAAACCGGATTTACGCCGTCGTAGTAACACCGCGGGCTGTTTTGGGTTAGTTAATTAAAAACTATGATAAAATTTGATTTAAAAGTTGTTATTCTGGGAAAATGATTTTTATTATGAACATGAAACTATATCCAAAAATTATGGTTAAACTCAAAGTGGAAGTATGTTTTCTAAAATGGTCATCTAGACGTCGTTCTTTCGACTGAAATGACTACCTTTACAAAAACGACTTGTAACTTATTTTTCCGACTATAAACCTATACTTTTTCTATTTATATTCATAAAATATAGTTCAATATGAAACCATAGCAATTTGATTCACTCAAAACGAATTTAAAATGAAGAAGTTATGGGTAAAACAAGATTGGATAATTTTTCTCATTTTAGCTACGTGAAAATTGGTAACAAATCTATCCCACCATAACTTAATAAACTTGTATTGTATATTATGTAATCTTGAGATACCATAGACACGTATACAATGTTTCGACCTATCATGTCGACACATCTATATATATTTCGGAACAACCATAGACACTCTATATGTGAATGTTGGAGTTAGCTATACAGGGTTGAGGTTGATTCCAAAATATATATAGTTTGAGTTGTGATCAATACTGAGATACGTATACACTGGGTCATGGATTGCTTCAAGATAATATTTATCGATTTATTTCTGTACATCTAACTGTGGACAACTAGTTGTAGGTTACTAACGAGGACAGCTGACTTAATAAACTTAAAACATCAAAATATATTAAAAGTGTTGTAAATATATTTTGAACATACTTTTATATATATGTATATATTGTTATAGGTTCGTGAATCAACCAGTGGCCAAGTCTTACTTCCCGACGAAGTAAAAATCTATGAAAGTGAGTTATAGTCCCACTTTTAAAATCTAATATTTTTGGGATGAGAATACATGCAGGTTTTATAAATGATTTACAAAATAGACACAAGTATGTGAAACTACATTCTATGGTTGAATTATCGAAATCGAATATGCCCCTTTTTATTAAGTTTGGTAATCCAAGAATTAGGGAATAGACACCCTAATTGACGCGAATCCTAAAGATAGATCTATTGGGCCTAACAAACCCCATCCAAAGTACCGAATGCTTTAGTACTTCGAAATTTATATCATATCCGAAGGGTGTCCCGGAATGATGGGGATATTCTTATATATGCATCTTGTTAATGTCGGTTACCAGGTGTTCACCATATGAATGATTTTAATCAATAAGAACGGGACATTTCAGTTGGTATCCCAGCGTTGGTCTTAGAGAACCAGAAAATTTGCATTAGTGTGTCTTATCGAGTTTGTTAGGATACATTAGTGAGTCTGGACTTCGACCGTGTTTTCTTTAAAAATGATTGCTTAACATTTTTGTTGGAAACTATATATTATTAACATGTATATATTATGTGATATATTAATCTCTTAACATGTTTGATATTGTGTGATAGATGTCCACCTCTAGCACAAATCCCAATGACTCACCTAATAATAACGAAGAGTCGAATATATATTGGACTGATTCACAAGTTCCCGAAGAAGAACCGGAAGAAGAATCAGAACCGGAAGAAGAATCAGAACCGGAAGAGGAGGAACTGGAGGAGGAAATAGAACCGGTGGGAGAAATAATAAAACGGTTAAGTAAAAGAAAATCCTCAACCAACCGACCAAGGTTAATTATGGTCAATGGTGTTTCCGCCAAGGAAGCAAAATATTGGGAGGATTACCAATTCTCCGATGAATCAGATTCCGACGAGAATTTCGATGATGTTATAGAAATTACCCCAATTGAATTTAAAAAGGAAAAAGAAAATAATAAGGAAAAGGGCATAAAAATAGAGAAATCTAATTCCAACCCCGATGAACTTTATATGTATCGTCAACCCCCGAAGCCCATAAGTTGTAACAATGACCCGGGAACCTCTAAACCACCAGGTTTTCTAAACCGTTGTGGAAAACGACAGCTCGTATTAGGGGAACATCATATATCCCTAGAAACTTGGCAAAACGAACCAAAACCGAAGAAGAAGAAACGAGCGAGTCGGAATAAGATAGTTGTATTCGTGTGGTGTAATATATGTAATATAGTGTGCTTATGCTTTATGATATATGTAAAAATTGCTTGTATTAATAAGTATTTTTTTTTATGAATCTAACTCTTGTCTATTTTACAGTATAAAAACACAAAATGGATAGATAACCCAATATTTTAAGAGACCTACCCGGAGACATGATTGATGAAATCTTGTTTAGAGTCGGTCAGAATTCTTCGGCACAACTATTTACGGCGAAATCAGTTTGTAAGACATTCGAAGAACGTTCCAAGAATGTCTTGGTTTATAAGAGACTTTCGTTTGAAAGATGGGAGATATCACATTGGGAAACCTATAAGTTACGATGTGTTTACTTTGACGCATATATTGCGGGGAACCCAAATGCTATTTTATGCAACGGGTTAAGAAATTATTTTGACTCAATGTATCCGAATATAGGACTTCATGATTTAGAAAAAGCGGCTAACATGCAACATAAAGAAGCATGCTACGCTTACGGGTTAGTAATGTTTGCTTCTCACCAAAGTGAGAAAAAGAACATCGGGCTACAACTATTAAACAAAACGTTCCCACAAGTGACGGAGTCGGTAATTGGGATAAGAAATGAGGTTTTTAGGTTATTACGAGACTGTTGGTCATTACGTAACCCTCGTCCCTTTGACGACGTTACAACACGCTGTCTTATCAACGGCCATAACGGTTATGTTTCACAAGACCAAGGATGGGAAGTAGTCCTAGTAAAACCAGAATGCATGACTTGTTTCTGGACGTATGAATTACGTGTCTTTATTGCCTTTGCTGAACGACTTGTGTACTAGCTAGAATTATTTTCACAACTACCTTGTATCAAAGTTATTGTGTGCTATATTTCATGCTTTATGTAAAATAAGCGGTATTGTAAGTTTGTAAAATATTGTATAAAAGTTTGAACGCGAAATATTATTATAATCAGTTTTTCATATAGAATTGTAGTAGTTGAATTGTATATTAGCTACTAAGTATGAACTTAACGGGTAGGTACTACCCGAATTTAAACTTATAAAATGCTAATATGAAGAAAAAGCTTTTATAAATGAGTTCTTATTATGCTACGAAATACTATTAACTACTCTTAATATTCTATATGATTAACTTGTTCCATTTGACTATTTTGAAGGAAATGGCACCGACTACTCGACACACCGTGAATATGAATGAAGAGGAATTCCGTACTTTTCTAGCTTCAAACATAGCCGCAGTACAGGCTGCGCTACATACCAACAATAACCTTGGATCTAGCAGTACAGGAAATCATGTAGGATGCACCTACAAAGAATTCACCGCCTGCAAACCTTTGGAATTTGATGGAACCGAAGGACCGATCGGATTGAAACGGTGGACCGAGAAGGTCGAATCGGTGTTTGCCATAAGTAAGTGTACTGAAGAGGACAAAGTGAAGTACGCTACGCATACCTTCACAGGTTCTGCGTTAACATGGTGGAATAACTATCTAGAGCAAGCGGGACAAGATGATGCATACGCACTACCGTGGTCAGCATTCAAGCACTTGATGAACGAGAAGTACCGTCCCAGAACCGAGGTCAATAAGCTCAAGACATAACTTAGAGGGTTACGAACCCAAGGATTTGATATTACCACGTACGAAAGACGATTCACAGAATTGTGCCTATTGTGTCCGGGAGCGTTCGAAGATGAGGAAGAGAAGATCGACGCGTTTGTGAGGATTACCGGAAAGAATCCAAGAAGATATAAGTTCACACAAGCCCGCCTCCATACAACAGGCATGTAGAATGGCTCACAAACTAGTGAACCAGATTGAGGAAAGAATTAAAGAACAGACGGCTGAAGAGGCCAATGTGAAGCAAGTCAAAAGAAAGTGGGAGGAAAACGGTGATAAGAATCACCAATACAACAACAACAGCAATTACAATAATAATCGCAACAATTATCCCAACAATCGCAACATCAATTGCAACTACAATAAATGATCCAACAACAACAACAACAACAACAACAAAAACTACAACAATCATCCCAACAACAATAACAACCGCAACAACAACAACAACAATCAGAAGCAGCTATGCCAAAGGTGTGAAAAGTATCACTCGGGGTTCTGCACCAAATTTTGAAACAAGTGTAAAAGAAATGGTCATAGCGTGGCGAAGTGTGAGGTCTACGGACCAGGGGTTAACAGAACGAAAGGAACAAATGGTGTCAGAACGAGTAATGGCGGGGCAAGTAGTGTCGGAGCAAGTTATGCCAATGTAGTTTGTTATAAATGTGGAAAACCGGGCCACATTATTAGAAATTGTCCGAACCAGGAGAACACGAATGGACAAGGCCGCGGAAGAGTTTTCAATATTAATGCGGCAGAGGCACAGGAAGACCCGGAGCTTGTTACGGGTACATTTCTTATTGACAATAAATCTGCTTACGTTTTATTTGATTCGGGTGCAGATAGAAGCTATATGAGTAGAGATTTTTGTGCTAAATTAAGTTGTCCATTGACGCCGTTGGATAGTAAATTTTTACTTGAATTAGCAAATGGTAAATTAATTTCAGCAGATAATATATGCCGGAATCGAGAAATTAAACTGGATAGCGAAATATTTAAGATTGATTTGATACCAGTAGAGTTAGGGAGTTTTGATGTAATAGTTGGCATGGACTGGCTGAAGAAGGTGAAAGCAGAGATCGTATGTTATAAAAATGCAATTCGCATTGTACGAGAAGAAGGAGAACCCTTAATGGTGTACGGAGAAAAGGGCAACATGAAGCTACATCTTATTAGTAATTTGAAGGCATAAAAACTAATAAGAAAAGGTTGCTATGCTGTTCTAGCACACGTCGAGAAAGTACAAACTGAAGAAAAGAGCATCAATGATGTTCCCGTCGCAAAAGAATTTTCCGATGTATTTCCGAAAGAATTACCGGGACTACCTCCACATCGATCTGTTGAATTTCAAATAGATCTTGTACCAGGAGCTGCACCAATAGCTCGTGCTCCTTATAGACTAGTACCCAGCGAGATGAAAGAACTGCAAAGCCAACTGCAAGAACTATTAGAACGTGGTTTCATTCGACCAAGCACATCACTATGGGGAGCTCCTGTTTTGTTTGTCAAGAAGAAGGATGGTACATTTAGGTTGTGTGTTGACTACAGAGAGTTGAAAAAACTTACCATCAAAAACCATTATCCACTGCCGAGATCTGACGACTTATTTGATCAACTACAAGGCTCGTCGGTTTATTCGAAGATCGATTTACGTTCTGGATATCATCAAATGCGAGTAAAGGGGGATGATATTCCAAAAACTGCTTTTAGGACGCGTTATGGTCATTACGAGTTTATGGTTATGCCGTTTGGATTGACTAACGCACTAGCTGTGTTCATGGACCTTATGAACCAGTGTGTGGGCCATATCTTGACAAGTTTGTCATTTTTTTCTTCGATGACATACTTATTTACTCAAAGAATGATTAAGAGCACGAAGAACATTTGAGAAAAGTGCTAGAGTATTGAGGAAAGAAAAACTGTACGCTAAGTTTTCAAAGTGTGCATTTTGGTTGGAAGAAGTTCAATTCCTCGGTCACATAGTGAACAAAGAAGGTATCCAGGTGGACCCGGCAAAGATCGAAACCGTTGAAAAGTGGGAAACCCCAAAAACTCCAAAGCATATACGTCAATTTTTAGGATTGGCTGGTTACTACAGAAGATTCATCCAAGATTTCTCCAAAATAGCAAAACCCTTGACTGCATTAACGCATAAAGGGAAGAAATTTGAATGGAAGGATGAACAAGAGAAGGCGTTTCAATTATTGAAGAAAAAGCTAACTACGGCCCCTATATTGTTATTGCCTGAAGGGAATGATGATTTTGTGATTTATTGTGACGCATCAAAGCAAGGTCTCGATTGTGTATTAATGCAACGGACGAAGGTGATTGCTTATGCGTCTAGACAATTGAAGATTCACGAGCAAAATTATACGACGCATGATTTGGAATTAGGCGCGGTTGTTTTTGCATTGAAGACTTGGAGGCACTACTTATATGGGGTCAAAAGTATTATATATACCGACCACAAAAGTCTTCAACACATATTTAATCAGAAACAACTGAATATGAGGCAGCGTAGGTGGATTGAATTGTTGAATGATTACGACTTTGAGATTCGTTACCACCCGGGGAAGGCAAATGTGGTAGCCGACGCCTGGAGCAGAAAGGACAGAGAACCCATTCGAGTAAAATCTATGAATATAATGATTCACACTAACCTTACTACTCAAATAAAGGAGGCGCAACAAGGAGTTTTAAAAGAGGGAAATTTAAAGGATGAAATGCCCAAAGGATCGGAGAAGCATCTTAATATTCAGGAAGACGGAACCCGGTATAGGGCTGAAAGAATTTGGGTACCAAAATTTGGAAATATGAGAGAAATGGTACTTAGAGAAGCTCATAAAACTAGATACTCAATACATCCTGGAACGGGGAAGATGTACAAGGATCTTAAGAAACATTTTTGGTGGCCAGGTATGAAAGCCGATATTGCTAAATATGTAGGAGAATGTTTGAAGTGTTCTAAGGTCAAAGCTGAACATCAGAAACCATCAGGTCTACTATAACAACCTGAAATCCCGGAATGGAAATGGGAAAAGATTACCATGGATTTCATTACTAAATTGCCAAGGACTGCAAGTGGTTATGATACTATTTGGGTAATAGTTGATCGTCTCACCAAGTCAGCACACTTCCTGCCAATAAGAGAAGATGACAAGATGGAGAAGTTAGCACGACTGTATTTGAAGGAAGTCATCTCAAGACATGGAATACCAACCTCTATTATCTCTGATAGGGATGGCAGATTTATTTCAAGATTCTGGCAGACATTACAGCAAGCATTGGGAACTCGTCTAGACATGAGTACTGCCTATCATCCATAAACTGATGGGCAGAGCGAAAGGACGATACAAACGCGTGAAGACATGCTACGAGCTTGTGTTATTGATTTCGGAAACAGTTGAGATCGACATCTACCGTTAGCAGAATTTTCCTACAACAACAGCTACCATTCAAGCATTGAGATGGCGCCGTTTGAAGCACTTTATGGTAGAAAGTGCAGGTCTCTGATTTGTTGGAGTGAAGTGGGGGATAGACAGATTACGGGTCCGGAGATAATACAAGAAACTACCGAGAAAATCATCCAAATTCAACAAAGATTGAAAACCGCCCAGAGTCGACAAAAGAGCTACGCGGACAGTAAAAGAAAAGATATAGAGTTTGAAATTAGAGAAATGGTCATGCTTAAGGTTTCACCTTGGAAAGGCGTTGTTCGATTTGGTAAACGGGAGAAACTAAATCCAAGGTACATTGGACCATTCAAGATTATAGATCGTGTCGGACCAGTAGCTTACCAACTGGAGCTACCTCAACAACTCGCGGCTGTACATAACACTTTCCACGTCTCAAATTTGAAGAAATGTTTTGCTAAAGAAGATCTCACTATTCCGTTGGACGAAATCCAAATCAATGAAAAACTTCAATTCATTGAAGAACCCGTCGAAATAATGGATCGTGAGGTTAAGAGACTTAAACAAAATAAGATACCGATTGTTAAGGTTCGATGGAATGCTCGTAGAGGACCCGAGTTCACCTGGGAGCGTGAAGATTAGATGAAGAAGAAATACCCGCATTTATTTCCAGAAGATACGTCAACACCTCCAACTGCTTAAAATTTCGGGACGAAATTTATTTAACGGGTAGGTACTGTAGTGACCCAAACTTTTCTATGTTTATATATATATTAAATGAAATTGTTATTTACAATATTAAGTGTTTCCAACATGTTAAGCAATCAAACTTGTTAAGACTTGATTAATTGAAATAGGTTTCATATAGACAATTGACCACCCAAGTTGACCGGTGATTCACGAACGTTAAAATTTGTAAAAACTATACGATACATATATATGGTTATATATATAGTTAACATGATTTTATTATAAGTTTGTATCTCATTAGGTATTTTAACAATGAGTTATATACATAAAAATGAGACTATTAATTTAAGAAACTCGAAAACGATATATATAACGATTATCGTTATAACAACGTCTTACTAGGTACATATGAATCATATTAAGATATTGATACACTTGGTTAATTATGTTAAATGATAAGTAAATATATTATTAAGTGTATTAACAATGAAATACATATGTAAAAATAAGACTACTAACTTAATGATTTCGAAACGAGACATATATGTAACGATTATCGTTGTAACAACATTTAACTGTATATATATCATACTAAGATATATTATATATCATAATATCATGATAATATAACAATTTAACATCTCATTTGTTATAATAAATAATGGGTTAACAACATTCAACAAGATCGTTAACCTAAAGGTTTCAAAACAACATTTACATGTAACGACTAACGATGACTTAACGACTCAGTTAAAATGTATATACATGTAGTGTTTTAATATGTATTCATACACTTTTAAAAGACTTCAAGACACTTATAAAAATACTTCTACTTAAAAAAAATGCTTACAATTACATCCTCGTTCAGTTTCATCAACAATTCTACTCGTATGCACCCGTATTCGTACTCGTACAATACACAGCTTTTAGATGTATGTACTATTGGTATATACACTCCAATGATCAGCTCTTAGCAGCCCATGTGAGTCACCTAACACATGTGGGAACCATCATTTGGAAACTAGCATAAAATATCTCATAAAATTACAAAAATATGAGTAATCATTCATGACTTATTTACATGAAAACAAAATTACATATCCTTTATATCTAATCCATACACCAACGACCAAAAACACCTACAAATAGTTTCATTCTTCAATTTTCTTCATCTAATTGATCTCTCTCAAGTTCTATCTTCAAGTTCTAAGTGTTCTTCATAAATTCCAAAAGTTCTAGTTTCATAAAATCAAGAATACTTCCAAGATTGTAAGTTTACTTCCAAGTTTTCTAAATCCATTCCAAGTAATCATCCAAGATCAAGAAACCTTTGTTACTTATAGTAGGTTATCTTTCTAATACAAGGTAATAATCATATTCAAACTTTAATTCAATTTCTATAACTATAACAATCTTATTTCGAGTGGAAATCTTACTTGAAATTGTTTTCGTGTCATGATTCTGCTTCAAGAACTTTCATGCCATCCAAGGATCCTTTGAATCTAGATCTATTTTTCTCATTTTCAGTAGGTTTACCCAAGGAACTTGAGGTAGTAATGATGTTCATAACATCATTCTATTCATACATATAAAGCTATCTTATTCGAAGGTTTAAACTTGTAATCACTAGAACATAGTTTAGTTAATTCTAAACTTGTTCGCAAATAAAAGTTAATCCTTCTAACTTCACTTTTAAAATCCACTAAACACATGTTCTATATCTATATTATATGCTAACTTAATGATTTAAAACCTGGAAACACGAAAAACACCGTAAAACCGGATTTACGCCGTCGTAGTAACACCGCGGACTGTTTTGGGTTAGTTAATTAAAAACTATGATAAACTTTGATTTAAAAGTTGTTATTCTGGGAAAATGATTTTTATTATGAACATGAAACTATATCCAAAAATTATGGTTAAACTCAAAGTGGAAGTATGTTTTCTAAAATGGTCATTTTGACGTCGTTCTTTCGACTGAAATGACTACCTTTACAAAAACGACTTGTAACTTATTTTTCCGACTATAAACCTATACTTTTTCTGTTTAGATTCATAAAATAGAGTTCAATATGAAACCATAGCAATTTGATTCACTCAAAACGGATTTAAAATGAAGAAGTTATTGGTAAAACAAGATTGGATAATTTTTCTCATTTTAGCTACGTGAAAATTGGTAACAAATCTATTCCAACCATAACTTAATAAACTTGTATTGTATATTATGTAATTTTGAGATACCATAGACACGTATACAATGTTTCGACCTATCATGTCGACACATCTATATATATTTCGGAACAACCATAGACACTCTATAAGTGAATGTTGGAGTTAGCTATACAGGGTTGAGGTTGATTCCAAAATATATATAGTTTGAGTTGTGATCAATACTGAGATACGTATACACTGGGTCATGGATTGCTTCAAGATAATATTTATCGATTTATTTCTGTACATCTAACTGTGGACAACTAGTTGTAGGTTACTAACGAGGACAGCTGACTTAATAAACTTAAAACATCAAAATATATTAAAAGTGTTGTAAATATATTTTGAACATACTTTGATATATATGTATATATTGTTATAGGTTCGTGAATCAACCAGTGGCCAAGTCTTACTTCCCGACGAAGTAAAAATCTGTGAAAGTGAGTTATAGTCCCACTTTTAAAATCTAATATTTTTGGGATGAGAATACATGCAGGTTTTATAAATGATTTACAAATAGACACAAGTATGTGAAACTACATTCTATGGTTGAATTATCGAAATCAAATATGCCCCTTTTTATTAAGTCTGGTAATCTAAGAATTAGGGAACAGACACCCTAATTGACGCGAATCCTAAAGATAGATCTATTGGGCCTAACAAACCCCATCCAAAGTACCGGATGCTTTAGTACTTCGAAATTTATATCATATCCGAAGGGTGTCCCGGAATGATGGGGATATTCTTATATATGCATCTTGTTAATGTCGGTTACCAGGTGTTCACCATATGAATGATTTTTATCTCTATGTATGGGATGTGTATTGAAATATGAAATCTTGTGGTCTATTGTTACGATTTGATATATATAGGTTAAACCTATAACTCACCAACATTTTTGTTGACGTTTAAAGCATGTTTATTCTCAGGTGAATACTAAGAGCTTCCGCTGTTGCATACTAAAATAAGGACAAGATTTGGAGTCCATGTTTGTATGATATTGTGTAAAAACTGCATTCAAGAAACTGATTTCGATGTAACATATTTTTATTGTAAACCATTATGTAATGGTCGTGTGTAAACAGGATATTTTAGATTATCATTATTTGATAATCTACGTAAAGCTTTTTAAACCTTTATTTATGAAATAAAGGTTATGGTTTGTTTTAAAAATGAATGCAGTCTTTGAAAAATGTCTCATATAGAGGTCAAAAACCTCGCAACGAAATCAATTAATATGGAACGTTTTTAATCAATAAGAACGGGACATTTCACCCATAACCTCCATAGCTATAACCCAAAATTTCCTTAGCTCTATCCCGCTCGAAAGATCCGTTTTGAAATAACTCGTTCATAACTTCGTCGTAGTATTTTATGTATAAATACTAATAATAATAATACTAATACTTCTAATAATAATAATATTATTAATCTTAATAATATTAATAATAATGTAGAGAGAACGAGAGAAGAGAAATGAATGAACAAACTGGCTGAATTCGATCGTGCTTTATAGATGTTTGCTGAACCTGGTCCCCAAGCGATCGCATGGGGTTTAATGCACATAGCCATGCGATCGCATGGCTTGAAGATGCAGCTCACACTCGACCAATCCCCATTGCCGACACTCGTTTAATTTTATTAATTATAAATAATTATTTAATCGATATAATTAATTATATATTATATTATATTTATGTGCATAGTAAACTTGTAAATTTAGTTCCAATGACTTGTACGCTAACGCTCGACTTATGTCCCAGTTCCGGTTTCTCGAATGCCGGTACGTACGCTTAGAAAACTTGTACTAAACGATACACGACATGTACCTTTATCAATAAATAGACTTAAATTGCCAATAAACTATATTACTCTAAATGTAACTTGAAAATTTGAGTGTTTTGGTCATTTACTTTTATAAATCGACGTCTTGTTATATATACATATGTATATGTATATATATATATATATATATACATATATATACATATACATATGTATATATATATATATATAATAGCATTATTTAAATAAAACATTTTATAACTAAATTTATATTAAATCTTATTATATTGTAAAATATATATATATATATATATATATATATATATATATATATATATATATATATATATATATATATATATATATATATATATATATATGTAACAACCCTACTTTTACCGTTAAGTTGTTCGTTAATCACTTAACAACCCTATTCGACCTCTATGTCTTGCCATGTTAGTTAACCTTTCATGAACGTTTATGAAGTACTATTTTAATATGTGTTACATGTTACGTGTTTATATGCTTCGGTTTAGAAGTATTAGAAATCCCTATCTTAGAATCTCCGATTGCGCTATTTTTAGCATATCTCGATCATACGGACTCGAAATGAGATGATTCAAAAGGCCGGACGTTCGTATTTATATGTCCTACAATATTATTCAATAAAAACAAATAAAATATTCCCTCCCACTCCATTATGGCCGGCCTCCACCCTTCCCCATGTGCACACTTGCACAATTTTCTTGATTAAGACTTCTAGCATGCATCTTTTCTCTTCATTCAACCTCACACACACACATGCTCTCTAGTTGTTTCTTCCATCAAGAACACTAGAACTCGGCCATTATCCACCTCCAAAACCATCCACCATCATCCACAACACAATCTTCATCCATTTTCCAAACTTGAATCAAGAACACAACACTATCTTCATTCCTACTTGCATTTCTACAAGCACACATTAAACCCTTGAACTTTTAAGCTCTTAAGCTGTAATTAAACTCTAATACAACTAATTTCATCATTAATTAACTTACATATATCATATTATGCTTGTAAGAGTGTTGAATTACACATGCATTGCTTGCATGTTGCTTGCTGAAAATTTCCACCAGTGAATCTGAATTTGCAACAGCTATAATCATTTGAAAAATTAACTTTTGAGTAGAAGGTTTTCATTATGTTAAACTAAAGTTCAATACCTTTCTATCCATATAAGAACTATGCATAGATGATGAGTATAAGTACCTCATCTTCTTGAAACAAAAATGCATGTCTTGCTGAAAGAATTTCTGACCTCCGAATGGTACTTGCATGTTTTCGATTTTTATCAATACTTACAGTCACATATGACTCTTGTTTTAGCAATATATCTCAATGACCTAATATATCCAACTTAAACCACCTTCATTGGTGAAAGGAGATGTCAGATATGGCTAAACGAAACTAGTAATCGTTTTGTTTGTTGCTGAAAAATTCTCAAATTTCAAGTCCGAGATATAAATAGCTATAACTACTTGAAAATTTAAATTTTGAGTATAAGGATTTTTCTCCATGTTAAAATATAGTTCAATACCTTTCTTTTTATGTAAGATATATGTATGGATGATGAGTAGAAGTGTCTCATCTTGTTGACAACATTTTGCATGTTTTGCTATTTGGATTTCTGACCATCAGCTAAAGATGGTGTACTTAATGTTTTTGTGTTGGTCTTCTGACCAAACATGCATGTTAATTGGGTAGAATTATCAATGTTAATTGGGTAGAATTATCAATGACCTAAAACCTCCAACTTGAATCACCTTCAATGGTGAAATGAGGTGAGAGTTATGCCCAAAACAAAATGACATTCATGTTTGGTGTTGCTGAAATGCTGAACCGAAAATCTTATTTTTAATTCCGTGTATTAGGTGACCTTAATGTCATCGTTTGATGAGTTTAAAAGTTTCCTAATGTCTATTTATATGTTCATCACTTCTGGAACAATCATGGTTCCTACATTTGGTATTTAAGTATGTTTCACAAAGATAGTTTAGTCAATGTGTCGGGCTTTGTTGTGCTGAAACATTTGATGTTTCATCGCAAATAAAACATGACTAACAAGCCTAATCTGAAATTATTGTTCAAATGACTTTTTATGTCAACTAAATAATCAAAATCTTAGAGGTGGATATGTTACATGAAGACATGAGACATGTGATTTATGCCCTCCGGATGGTCAATCTTCATGTTTTGTTGTTTGATTTTGATTATTGAAACCATGCATGTTAAGAGTTTGCATTCTGAAACATTTGGTAAATACTTGAGTCATGTGCCTTGGATATGACTTAATTCTAGATGTTAGACAACTCTTGGCTTTGGATTTGTATAAATTAAGCTTGTCATTCGATTTTTATGCAACGAGCAAGTTGATTTCACCAACCGCCGCACATTCTGACCACTGCAAAAAAGTTCAAGATTTTGTGTGGCTTATGCTTGGAATTAGTGGGTGTGGCTATATGCGTTGGAAAGCTAACTCAATAAGCTACGTCTCAGTATTTGAATGGTTTTCTAACTCTTAATATTCTAGAATATATGGCCGATGCAAAACTGACTTCCAAATCAGTCCACTTTTGAACACTTACGATTAACTACTTAATTAAAAGTAACACTTGAACACGATTACAAGCATAATGATGACACATTTAAGAATTGACTTCTATATTTAATTACTTATATAGACATTGACTGTCCTCATTTACCTTAGGACGCATACGGAACTTCCGCTATTGAAACCGGACACGAACTTGAGAACCGACCATTATTATACATTGTGAGTCTACAGTCCCACTTTTTCATATTTATTCTGAGATGAGAATACACGCTGTTTATAAATGCTTTTACTTTTGACACGAGTACTATATACATATGAGTTATTGTTCAGAAAGCCCTTAGCTTGAATACTTTAATTACCTTTTGGTAAGCCCGAACTAGATGAATGGATCCGTTAGGTTAGGAAAGCCTCACCCTACTTTAACATGGGTGCATATTCTTCGTACTATTTTACACTCGAACAAGTGTATACTAGATGGGGTAAAGGAAATCACGTCACTCTAAACTACCCGTGGTGTTAAGCTTTGTATTCAAGTGCTCATAATAATGTATATGCTTTTACAATGTACTGTATAAACCTCATTTTCTAATACTGATGATTAAATACTTAAACCTGTAGATTCACCAACATATTTATTGACCCATTTTGCGTGTTGTTCTCAGGTCCATAGACGTTTAGCTTCCGCTGTTTCTAAGGTATATGGCATTGCTTGTTGGGGTCCAGCATGTTTCTTAATGACATCATTTGTTATTCGCATTTAAACTTTTGTATTGTTAAACACTGTTTGTTTATGTATTACGGTTAACGTTGGTATTTTCATTTGTATGTTGGAAACTCACGTTTGAAGTCAAATGTTTTAAATAAAATAAATGCGAATACTTTTAAAAAGCGTTTCATTAGAGGGCGTAACCGTTACTGTGGGACCCGATGATTAATACGCCGTCATATGGAATTTGGTGGGGTGTTATAATTGGTATCAGAGCTAACGGTTATAGGGAACTAGGTTGAATTAGTGAGTCTGACAAAAGTTGTTAGGTTTCACTTTTGATTCTAGTCTATAATCGAGTCACTTTTTGCGTTGAACATAAGCATTGCCTTTCCTTACACTTATTTGACTTAGAATCCTATGCACATTATTAATCTTGTTAAACATGTGTTGATGTTAGATGTCTTCACCACGTCATACTATGTCAAATGACCCAGAGTACAAACCCACGGAAATTGCTGAAGAAGAACCCGAAGAAGTTTCTGAAGAAGATCCCGAAGAAGAACCCGAAGAAGTTCCTGAAGAAGATCCCGAAGAAGAACCCGAAGAAGTTCCTAAAGAAGATCCCGAAGAAGAACCCGAAGAAGTTCCTGAAGAAGAAACCGAAAAAGATCCTCAGAAGGACCCCGAGGAAGAAGAACTCCAGCAAGAACCCACTCCAGCATCACCTGTTGCACCCACCCCACCAGATATTGGGCAGAGTAGACCCTATGTACCCTGGAGACGCACTTCGTACACTCCGAGGAGAAGACTTTGTTTTTGTGGGTACGCATGGATGCACGGAAGACTAGCAAGGTGGAGAGATCAAGATGGTAATCCGTATAGGGGTATAATTGTGCCCCCGGCGGTGGTTCGGGCGAACCCAGTTACTAGGGAACCGCCCCAACACACTCTACCCACTCTCATTACTCGCATTCCATCCCACGAGACTCAAATCTGTCTTTTAGAGGAGAGTGTGGATTCAATGCCTCGTTCCCCTCAATACCAAGAAATTCGAGAAGATCTTGTGCACATTAGGGAACGTCAACAGAACCATCACACTGTCCTTCGGTATCTAGAAGACCTAGTACTTAGACATAATCACAGGTTGGCTGAGTTAGAATAACGGGTCAGTAGGATCGAAGATTTAGAGCCACGAATGACCACGATTAAGGATAATATAGTGAGAGCGACTGTACTTGGAGACCAGTTTAACAGGCTTGGAGACCAGATGGACCCAGTTCGATCTGCTTTGGGGTTACTTGTTATTATGCGTGACGGTCCTAATCAACCTTAGTAGAATTTATATCATTTAGTCATTTAGTCATTTAGTCATTTAGTATATTACAGGCGATTGTGATATGTAAACTCTTGGTGCCAGTTGTGCCCGAATGTATTGTACTAAAATGCTTTATTGAAAGGATTTATGTTATGATATTATGGTTTATTATCTCAATGTGTTGTATTGGGAATAATTACTATATGATGTATGATCATCTATTGTGTTACGATTGATAGTAACATGTGTCAAAGGATCACTACTTATCACTACTGTCACTACTTAACACAACCCGTCACTACTAAGAATCCTCTATGATTTACTACTACTTACTAGGCATCACTACTCGTTGCTAGTATATTTTTATTGCATTGTTTTATTGAATCTGATCTATTGTGTTACTCTTTTTTGAAGATCATGCCTCCCAAAGAATCCATAGCTACTCAAATCAGAAGACTTGTTGCTGAAGGTATTGCAGCAGAAAGGGCTAAATTGCTGCGCGAGTTCAACAAGACAATGGCCATGGTGACCGAGGTGGATGTTCTTACAAGACATTTACAAGCTGCAATCCACACTCATTCAGTGGAACTGAAGGACCGGTTGGTCTTAACAGATGGTTTAAAAAGTTTAAATCTGTCTTTCGTATCAGCGGGTGTAATGAAGCTGACCGCGTGGGATTTGCTACAGGCACATTGTCTGATAGTGCACTTACTTGGTGGAATTCCTACTCGCATTCTCTAGGTCTTGATCAAGCTTATGCTCTTCCGTGGGAAACCTTGAAATAAAAAATGATCGAGGAGTACTGTCCTCGTAATGAGATTAAGAAGATGGAACATGAGTTCCGTCAGCTGAAGTTAGTCGGCATTGATCTTACCGGCTATAACAAGAGGTTTTTCGAGCTAGCATTAATGTGTCTAGAAATGGTCACTCTCGAGACTCGTAAGATTGAACAGTACATTGAAGGTTTATCTGAGAATATACAAGGCGGTGTAACTACCTCTAAGCCAAGAACTATCCAAGAGGCTATAGATATGGCCAGTTTACTGTTGGACCAAATCATACACAGGGGAAAGATTTTCGCGACTAGTGAGGTTAAGTCAAATGATGGCAAGAGAAAGTGGAAAGGTGGACAAGATAAGAACACGAACCATCAACCATTCAAGAAGCAGGAAACTCCAAGGAACGACACTGGCATCACTAATGCTAACTCAGGATATAAGGGGAAACAGCCTCAATGTCAAAGGTGTCGCAGACGTCACTCTGGAACCTGTACTGCGATAATATGTGACAAGTGTAATATGTGACAAGTGTAAGAAAATTGGCCATCTGGCCAAGGATTGCAAGGTTAATACCAAGAACTGCTTTTGTTGCGGGCAACCGGGTCACTTTAAGAAAGATTGCCCAAAGAACGACAATGCTGGACCTGCTAGGGGTAGGGCATTTAATATCAACTCCACAGAAGCTCGTGATGATCCCAAGTTGGTTACGGGTACGTTTTCACTCAATGATCAACCTGTTTATGTTTTGTTTGACACTGGTGCTGATAGAAGTTTTATATCTAAGGATATTTGTCACAATGTTAAGAACCCTGTTTCTCCCTTATATAACGTGTATTCCATAGAACTAGGGAATGGTAACTTGATGAGAACCGATAAGATTTATCGTGGTTGTACTTTGAAGTTAGAGGGTAAGCCTTTTAGCATTGATGTGATACCGATTAAACTGGGAAGTTTTGACCTTGTGGTTGGAATGGACTGATTAGCTGATAAAAAAGCCGAGGTGGTCTGTGACCTAAAGGCTATTCGTATTCCTATTGCTGACGGTGAACCCATGATGATTTATGGAGAAAAGAACGGTTCACAATTACATCTCATTAACTGCTTGAAAGTTTGGAAGTATGTGAGAAAGGGATGTATCGCGTTTATGGCCCACGTAAACCAAATTGTACCTGAAGAAAGGAGACCCGAAGACGTTCCTATAGTTAAGGAATTTCTTGAAGTTTTTCTGGAGGAATTACCTGGTCTCTCACCGCATCGAGAAGTTGAATTTCAGATAGATTTAGTGCCAGGAGCGGCACCGGTGGCTCGTGCACTGTACCGATTTGCACCCCCAGAACTTCAAGAGTTGTCTAGCCAATTGTAAGAGTTGTTAGACAAGGGATTTATACGACCGAGTTCTTCACCTTGGGGAGCTCCGGTCTTGTTTGTTAAAAAGAAGGATGGGTCGATGAGATTGTGTATCGACTACAGAGAATTGAACAAGTTGACAATCAAGAATCGGTATCCGCTACCGAGGATTGATGACTTATTTGATCAACTACAGGGATCGAGTTGTTATTCGAAGATTGATTTGAGATCCGGGTATCACCAATTGAGAGTCAAAGAAGTTGATGTCCCCAAGACGGCGTTTCGAACACGTTATGGACATTATGAGTTTACAGTGATGCCGTTTGGTTTGACGAACGGACCGACAGTGTTCATGGACCTCATGAACCGTGTGTGTAAGTCATACCTAGATAAATTTGTCATTGTGTTTATTGATGATATATTGGTGTACTTCAAGAACAAGGAAGAGCACAAACAGCATCTACGATCGATATTGACTATGCTTAGAAAAGAGCAGTTGTATGCAAACTTCTCTAAGTGTGATTTTTGGTTACCAGAGGTACAATTTCTTAGCCATGTTGTAGGGGCCAATGGAATACAGGTCGATCCAGCAAAGAACGAGTCGGTTAAGAATTGGGAAACTCCAAAGATGCCAACTCAGATCCGGCAATTTTTGGGTCTAGCTGGTTACTACAAGAGATTCATTGAAGGTTTCTCTACGATTGCCCGACTTAACTGCATTAAGTCATAAAGGCAAGAAGTATGAGTGGTCAGAACCACAAGAAGCTGCATTTCGGTTGTTAAAAGAGAAGTTGACGACTGCACCGATATTATCTCTACCCGAGGGGAATAAAGACCTTGTTATTTATTGTGATGCCTCACGGCAAGGAATGGGTTGCATGCTAATGAAACGAAACAAGTTCATTGCTTATGGATCGCGACAATTAAATATTCACGAGCAGAACTATACTACGCACGACCTTGAACTAGGAGTTGTAGTCTTTGCACTCAAAATATGGAGACACTACCTATATGGAACCAAGTTTACTATCTTCACTGACCATAAGAGTCTACGGCACATTTTCAATCAGAAACAGCTCAACATGAGACAACGACGTTGGATGGAATTACTAAATGATTACGATTGTGAAATTGAATACCATCCTGGAAAAGCAAATGTCGTAGCAGACACTCTGAGTAAGAAAGAGAGAGATAAACCTCTCAGGGTTAAAGCTCTTAACATAGTTCTCCGTACAGATCTCACATCACAGATCTGTGAAGCACAACGAGAGGTCGTGAAGCAAGAAAATATCGATGTTGAATTTCTTTGAGGAATGGATAAGAAATTTGACATCAAGGAGGACGGAACACGATACTTTACTGATCAAATCTGGGTACCAAAGTTTGGTGGATTGAGAGAACTAGTGTTGGAGGAAGCACACAAGTCAAGGTACTCAATTCATCCGGGATCAGATAAAATGTACCAAGATTTGAAGGCATTTTATTGGTGGCCAAATTTGAAAGCTGACATTGCTACCTATGTCGCAAAGTGCTTGACTTGTGCTAAAGTCGAGGCGGAACATCAGAAGCCATCAGGGTTATTAACTCAATCAGAAATTCCCCAGTGGAAGTGGGAAGGTATTACAATGGACTTCATCACGAAACTACTGAGAATGGTGGGAGGTTACGATACTATTTGGGTTATCGTGGATCGTCTCACTAATTCTGCACACTTCTTACCGATAAGAGAAACTGATAAAATGGAGAGGTTGGCTCAAGTTTACATTAAGGTAGTCATCTCTAGGTATGGAGTGCCTATATCTATTATATCCGATCGCGACAACAGATTCACTTCCAGGTTTTGGCAGTCATTACAGAAAGCAATGGGGACCCATTTAGATATGAGTACATCATATCACACCCAGACAGATGGCCAGAGTGAGCGGACTATTCAAACTTTTGAGGACATGTTGCGAGCATGTATCATTGATTTCGGAAACAGATGGGATAAGTACTTACCACTAGCTGAGTTCTCATACAATAACAGCTACCATTCGAGCATTAAAGCTGCACCTTTCAAAGCGTTGTACGGAAGGAAGTGTAGATCTCCCGTTTGTTAGAGCGAATTGGGGGATAGTCAGTTGACAGGTCCTGAGATTATTCAGGAGATAACGGAGAAAGTTCTACAGATTCAGGAACAATTGAGAATGGCTCGGAGTCATCAAAAGAGTTACGTCAATGTTAGACGAAAGGATATAGAATTCCAAGTTGGTGACAAAGTTATGCTTAAAGTATCACCTTGGAAGGGTGTTATACGGTTTGGGAAATGAGGTAAACTGAGCCCTAGATATGTTGGACCATTCGAGATAACTGAAAGAGTTGGACCGGTAGCTTACAGGTTGGAACTGCCACAGGCACTCTGTGGTATACACGACATTTTTCATGTATCCAACTTGAAGAAGTGCTTAGCCAACGAGAATTTGATTATTCCTTTAGAGGAATTGCGTATCAATGAAAAACTTCATTTCATTGAAGAACCTGTCAAAATCTTGGGCCATGAGGTCAAACAGTTGAAGCAAAGCAGAATTCCTATCGTTAAAGTTCGGTGGAACGCGAGAAGAGGACCAGAGTTCACGTGGGAGCATGAAGACCAGATGAGGCTGAAATACCCACAACTGTTTCCCGAGGAAACTACTTCAGTGGACGTTCACTAAAATTTCGGAACGAAATTTTCAATAACGAGTAGGTAATGTAACAACCCTACTTTTACCGTTAAGTTGTTCGTTAATCACTTAACAACCCTATTCGACCTCTATGTCTTGTCATGTTAGTTAACCTTTCATGAACATTTATGAAGTACTATTTTAATGTGTGTTACATTTTACGTGTTTATATGCTTCGGTTTAGAAGTATTAGAAATCCTTATCTTAGAATCTCCGGTTGCGCTATTTTTAGCATATCTCGATAATACGGACTCGAAATGAGATGATTTAAAAGCCCAGACGTTCATATTTTCATGTCCTACAATATTATTCAATAAAAAAAAAATTCCCTCCCACTCCATTATGGCCAGCCTCCACCCTTCCCCATGTGCACAATTGCACAATTTTCTTGATTAAGACTTCTAGCATGCATCTTTTCTCTTCATTCAACCACACACACACGCTCTCTTACTCACATGCTCTCTAGTTGTTTCTTCCATCAAGAACACTAGAAATCAGCCATTATCCACCACCAAAACTGTCCACCATCATCCACAACACAATCTTTATCCATTTTCCAAACTTGAATCAAGAACACAACACTATCTTCATTCCTACTTGCATTTCTACAAGCACACATTAAACCCTTGAACTTTTAAGCTCTTAAGCTGTAATTAAACTCTAATACAACTTATTTCATCATTAATTAACTTACATATATCATATTATTCTTGTAAGAGTGTTGAATTACACATGCATTGCTTGCATGTTGCTTGCTAAAATTTTTTAGCAGTGAATCTGAACTTTCAACAGCTATAATCATTTGAAAAATTAACTTTTGAGTTAAAAGCTTTTCATTATGTTAAACTACAGTTCAATACCTTTCTATCCATATAAGAACCATGCATATATGATGAGTATAAGTACCTCATCTTCTTGAAATAAAAATGCATGTCGTGCTGAAAGAATTTCTGACCTCCAAATGGTACTTGCATGTTTTCGATTTTTATGAATACTTACAGTCACATATGACTCTTGTTTTAGAAATATATCTCAATGATCTAATATCTCGAACTTGAACCACCTTCATTGGTAAAAGGAGATGATAGATGTGGCTAAACGAAACTAGTAATTGTTTTGTTTGTTGCTGAAAAATTCTCAAATTTCAAGTCCGAGATATAAATAGCTATAACTACTTGAAAATTTAACTTTTGAGTATAAGGATTTTCTCCATGTTAAAATATAGTTCAATACCTTTCTTTTCATGTAAGATATATGCATGGATGATGAGTAGAAGCGTCTCATCTTGTTGACAACATTTTGCATGTTCTGTTATTTGAATTTCTGACCATCAGCTAAAGATGGTCTACTTGACATTTTTGTGTTGGTCTTCTGACCAAACATCCATGTTAATTGGGTAGAATACTCAATGACCTAAAACCTCCAACTTGAATCACCTTCAATGGTGAAATGAGGTGAGAGTTATACCCAAAACAAAATGACATTCATGTTTGGTGTTGCTAAAATGCTGAACCAAAATCTTATTTTTAATTTCGTGTATTGGTGACCTTAATGTCATCGTTTGATGAGTTTAAAAGTTTCCTAATGTCTATTTATATGTTCATCACTTCTGGAACAATCATGGTTCCCACATTTGGTATTTAAGTATGTTTCACAAAGATAGTTTAGTCAATGTGTCGGGTTTTGTTGTGCTGAAACGTTTGATGCTTCATCGCCAATAAAACATGACTAACAAGCCTAATCTGAGATTATTGTTCAATTGACTTTTAATGTCAACTAAATAATCTAAATCTCAGAGGTGGATATGTTACATGAAGACATCAGACATGTGAGTTATGCTCTCCCGATGGTCAATCTTCGTGTTTTGTTGTTGGATTTTGATTATTGAAAACATGCATTTTAAGAGTTTGCATTCTGAAACATTTGGTAAACACTTGAGTCATGTGCCTTGGATATGACTTAGTTCCAGATGTTAGACAACTCTTGGCTTTAGATTTGTATAAATTAAGTTTGTCATTCGATTTTTATGCAACAAGCAAATTGAGTTCACCAACCGCCAAACATTCTGACCACTACAGAAAAGTTCACGATTTTGAGTGGCTTATGCTTGGAATTAGTGGGTGTGGCTATATGCGTTGGAAATCTAACTCAATAAGATACGTCTCAGTATTCGAATGGTTTTCTAACTCTTAATATTCTAGGATATATGGCCGATGCAAAACTGACTTCCAAATCAGTCCACTTTTGAACACTTACGATTAACTACTTAATTAAAAGTAACACTTGAACACGATTACAAGCATAATGATGACACATTTAAGAATCGACTTCTATATTTAATTACGTATATAGACATTGACCGTCCTCATTTACCTTAGGATGCATACGGAACTTCCGCTATTGAAACTGGACACGAACTTAAGAATCGACCATTATTATACATTGTGAGTCTACAGTCCCACTTTTTCATATTTGTTCTGGGATGAGAATACATGTTGTTTATAAATGCTTTTACTTTTGACACGGGTACTATATACATATGAGTTATTGTTAGCTTGAATACTTTAATTACCTTTTGGTAAGCGCGAACTAGAAGAACGGATCCGTTAGCTTCGACAAGCCTCACCCTACTTTAACATGGGTGCATATTCTTCGTACTATTTTACACTCGAACAAGTGTATACTAGATGGGGTAAAGGAAATCGTGTAGCTCTAAACTACTCATGGTGTTAAGCTTTGTATTCAAGTGCTCATAATAATGTATATGCTTTTACAATGTACTATATAAACCTCGTTGTCTAATACTGATGACTAAATACTTAAACCTGTAGATTCACCAACATATTTTTTGACCCATTTTGTGTGTTGTTCTCAGGTCCATAGACGTTTAGCTTTCACTGTTTCTAAGGTGCATGGCATTGCTTGTTGGGGTCCATCATGTTTCTTAATGACATCATTTGTTATTCGCATTTAAACTTTTGTATTGTTAAACACTGTTTGTTTATGTATTACGGTTAACGTTGGTATTTTCATTTGTATGTTGGAAACTCACGTTTGAAGTCAAATGTTTTAAATAAAATAAATGCGAATACTTTTGAAAAGCATCTCATTAGATGGCGTAACCGTTACTGTGGGACTTGATGATTAATACACCGTCAGATGGAATTTGGCGGGGTGTTATATATATATATATATATATATATATATATATATATATATATATATATATATATATATACTTCCATTTCGAAATATATTTTGAGATATTTATTTAACAATATAATACATAATTTTTCAAAGCTAAATATATTACAAAGTTCTTTATATAGTTTAAAAATCGTTTCGAGATTATTATTTAGTATTACTTTTATCTTTTTGAAACAATAAAAATATATTTACAAATTTATAATACAAAGCTTTAATTAAGTTTTTCAAAACTCATAAACACATTATTTTATTAAGTGTTTTAATAATAAAGTTCTTTTTAAATTGAAAACGTTTTGTACGTTGGAAACTAAATCAAATAAATATGAAAATTTTGTTTTCCAATACTAAATATATTTAAGAATTATTTTAAAAGGTTAAAATAATGGAAGATCGTTATATTGTAAAATGTTTTTAGGAAATAAAATTATATCTACTCATAATAGGTTTCAAATTTTTAAATTACTGTTGGGGGGATAAAGTCCAAAGGTTAAACAAACGTATGAAATCATCTTAATGTAAAATTTCAATTTACTTAGCTTGTCGATATCCAACATCTGAGTTATTTACATTCCACGTTCCTACTTTAAGATGAAAGTTAAAATTGTTATAGTTATCTTATTAAAATCACAAGGAAATATCGTAAGGCATAAATTGAAAATCAAACAGGAATCTCCACTGACCCTTGTCTAGTTCCTGTTAATTGACACATTTGTTCTTACTTGTAAATCACTTTACCAATTATTTCGAATACCCTTAAAAAGATTAGATTTCTTAAATCAATGTGGACCTCACAACAAAGACTCATAATCATACAATGTATCTGATAAATCAATCATTTGATATTATCTTTTAATTCCACTGATAAACATATTGAAACAAATACGTTCATGTAAAGTATTATACGTTTAATACTTTGTTAATATTCTCAAGTTATAATATATATACATATATATATATAATCATATTCATTTATATAATGGTTCGTGAATCGTCGAAATTTGGTTGAGGTTAAATGAATGTATGAACACAGTTTAAAATTCTTGAGATTTAACTTAACAAACTTTTCTTATCGTGTCAGAATAATATAAAGATAAAGTTTAAATTTAGGCAGAAATTTCCGGGTTGTCACAAGCTTACCCTCTCATTGTTTACATTTTTTTATATTCGCATGGAGGTGGTGGCTCGGGTAAGCGTGGGGACTAGTGGACTTACGTAGGTTACTTTAGAAGATGTGCTTTTGAATTTATTAGGATTGGGTAGCGTATCCCCAATCACCATGCTCGGTCTTTGTTTTGTGTTAAACTAAAATGGGTTAGAATTGTCACTTTCACGTATTTATGGGTCGTTGGAATCCCGAACGTTGTAATGTACTTTCGTAAACTAAAAACCTGGTTGTTTAATGTATGAAAAGTTTTGGGATGGGTTTTGGAGTTAAACGGAACTCGGATTGGGCGAAAAATGGTTTTCATGTTTAATTTTTGGCTGCAGTGTTTTCCCAGCTGTAAAGCGCGTTGTGCTTAGCTTTGCGCGCTGCATAATTGGTCATATGTTGGTGGTCATGTCTGTTATCGAGTTCTGCTCCTGTTTGGTGTTATAGTGCGCGCCGCGCAACGCAATGCGCACCGCGCATTTGGGCAGGCTGAATCCTTTATTGTTTTAAAAAAAAATAAGGCGTGTTTTCTCGTATTATGTTTTGGGACATTACAAGTGGTATCAGAACATGGTCTAAGGGATTTAGGTGACATGAGATAGGTGCCTAGACTTAGACTTTTATGTGTGCTTATTTGTTGCGGGACTGGTAGGAGTACGAGTCGGAACGGGTTGTAGTTAGTGCCTTAGTTTGTAGGCTAACTAACTAGGATTGTAGCTTGTATCGTGATATCGTTTCGTGTATGTATATATCATGTTGTGTTTGTGTTTATGTTTACGTTTGTGAATATCATCGAGCAAGATAGTCGTTGTACTAACGAGTTGAGACGGCGTGTGCACGTAATAATGACTAGCTACCATTGTTACGAGTACAAACCGTGTCTAACAAGTGATGTAAGATGATTGTTGAGCAAGATGGGGCGATGTTGCGTGTGTGGTTTTACGCGTTCATTGTTTAATAGTTTGCATTCTTTAGAATGAATACGAGAAGCGGTACTTCGAGGATGAATCAAAGCGACGATGATGAGTTTAACGCTAGAGTTGCGGCCGCCATTGTGGAGCAATTGGGAGCGTTACGAGAAGAAATGTATAGGGAGTATTCCGAATTTTGAAGTAGTGATGAAATGGAGCGTTGTCATAAGAGCTTCATGTGGACTAACCCTCTAATGTAGGACGGGAAACCAGATCCTTTGATAAGCACAACATGGATCTTAGATGTCGAAGGGTGTTTTTGCACTATTGAATGCCCTCCTGAGAAGAGGACAAGACTCGCTACTATCTTGTTGCGGGGTAGGGCGAAGGATTGGTTGGATGGTAAAATTAATATTGTTGGTGGTGAATCGTTTATGGGGTTATCGTGGGACGATTTTAAGAAGGAATTCTTCGAGGAGTTCTGGACGCAAGCCGATTTGGTAGAATTGCGTGACGAGTTGCGAAATTTGCAACAACGTTCCATGGATTTGAATACTCTCAAGACGACCTTTAAGGCGAAGGCTCATTTTTTCCCGGAGTATAACGGAAGAGATAGTATGTTGATGGGAGATTTCTATCGAACTTTGAATGACGATTTGCGGAACAAGATTAGCCTTGGTCAAGTGAACTCGTTCACGGAGTTATTCGCCGTGGCTAGGGGTTTCGAATTGCATTCGCGATCGATAGTTGGTGAACCTTCAAGTAAGAGAAGGGTTGATTCGTATGGTGCTCCAAGTAAGAGAACAAAGGGTGCAAGTGTGAGCACGGGTGGTATACGAACGGATATATCGGATTCTAGTGCATCTAGGTGTTACAATCGTGGCGTGAGGGGTCACAAGTTTTGGGAATGTTCGGTGCCAAAGGGGGATGGTACGGTGTGCTTCAATTGCTAAGGAGAAGTACATCGCAAGTCGGAGTGTCCCGAGTTAGCGGGGGCGAGTGTGGAGAGAAGACGTTGAGGTACTTTTCGTTTAAATAAATATGTCCTTGATTTAATTATTATGTACCGATGAGTTCGGGTTTGTTAAATTCATTGTGTTGTGCATATTATTGATATGGGTGACATTCCTAATGGAATTACCCTACGGTGGCATTTGGATTGATGGGAGAAGGGCGTATGACTTGGTACAACCAAGCATTCCTTAGTGTTTGAGAAACATTTCTACCAAGTCATCAGAATGGGCTTTCGTTTTCGGTTGTTAAGTGCATGTTCGCTTTTGTGTTGAGAGTGGTGAACCATGAGGTTCATCGGGTGGATGGAACCCTAGAGATCGAATGTTTGATCTCGATGTATGTTGGTAATGGAGTCTACGTGACGCGATGTCAGGTGCCTTTTATACCTGCTGGCATGATGTGTGACTTTGATGGTTGTGGTTACATTGTACTTAGGGTACCCTATAGAAACCCTAAGGTACATGAGTAACTGAGCGGGAATTGACAAACCATAGCAATCGGACGATTGCAAGAGTGATGTTTTGTGTTCATGTTAATGAACGTTTTGAATGAAGTAGAGAAGGACGATCCGAAATCCTTCGTATGCTCAAGGACGGAGCAAGGTATTGTGATGTGTAAGTGGTGGGATACTATTATCTCAACGATGTGGTTATGGAACGGAGTTCTAAGTGGGGGAGTTTGTACCTCCGCACGAAGAGGTTTTTAGTGAGTTGATGTGGACGGAGCCCGTATAGGTCCGGGGCTAATGTCGACATCTATGTTGGTCGATTGTAGTAAAAGTACGGCTTGGAATTAAGTGTACTTAAGGTTTTGGATTTATATTATCACCGAGGTGGTAATGTGGCGAATCTCATTAGGAGATAAATGGACGTGTTCGACAAGCAAGGTGAGATCCCTCAGTTAAGGGATGTGCGTATCGGATTCTCCTCTGGAGAGTTATTGATTTGTGCCTATGTGCGATACATGTGGTTCTTGCTCGATTGTGATGGTGTTATGTATGCGTACGTATGATGCGTGTGCAAAGATTCCAAGTGAGTGGAATAATTATACATGTATGTATATAGTGTATTTAATTGTGTACTATGGTATGGACCACGGAGCCGGTAGCATCATGACGATGCGTATAGTGTGAACCACGGAGCCAGTATCACCATGGCGAGGGTATGGTTAGTGTATTCCGTTAGGATTCACTATGGTGTGTGCAGTGCGCGATGCTACACTACTCGTTGATTGTGGGCAAAAGAGTGTGTGTGGAGTTGGGAGTAGTGCTATATCGTCATGGTATAACATTATTGGGAAATGAGAGTATCGGTGGGAAATGAGAGTACCACTCCTTGTGTTGTGATTTGGGAAGTGAGTCGCGTGTAGTGCGGATCCACAATGACACGTGTACATGCGGTCATTCTATTGGGATAGTGACTCTCGTGTGGTGTGGATTCACTAGGGCGCGTGTATGTTCGGCCAATCCCGATTGTTGTTGCGGTGGAGGTAGTGAGTTGCGTGTGGTGCGAATTCTCTAAGGCGCGTGTAGTTTCTGCCAGCTTTCATGTTGTTGGATTTGAGAACTATTGGTTGTTTCAAACGCCGATGGTACGGTCGTGAGGACCATGTTGTGTGGTTAGTGATGCAATAGCCGTGTTTTGCTCACGTATTTGCGGTAGTTGCGTATTAGCCGTGTTTGCGCACTACAAGGGATGCTAAGAGGTAAGCATTATCCGTAAGGATTCACTTTTATTCGGTCTTCATCGGTTGGATGATTGACCTTATTTTGATATGTGGTTGTTATTAGCATTGTACTTGGTATGGGTATGCTAAGGAGTTGATATCTCGGTACGATATTGGTTGAGTTTTCCGATGTGAGGAATTGAGCAAGTTTTAGTACTCGGATTTGCGGATTCGATAAATCGCGGGTGACGATTTAGTTGTTAAAGGTGACTCATTGAGAAGAATTGCCTAGAGGAGTTGGAAAAATACATGGGGATTCCGCGTATTCTAAGTGATCGTTGTAGACTTCGGATGTTGTGTGCGTTACATGTCTCGAAATGCGTGCAAGTGTGTATTTGGTAATTGGAAAAATCTTCGAGATTAATTATAAATGTGGTGGAAGTCGGACTGGAACGTATGTTTGAGGACCATTGAGGATGGGTCTGGTTTGTTAGGTGGCGGAGATGACGGGGACGTGATCCAATTTAAGTTGGGGAGAGTTGTAAGACCCTGAATTTTAATACATCATAAAGTGTCGGCAGAAAGTGTCAGGAAAAGTCTACCTATACTTATGCATTTTCGGATTTTACTTCAGAATGAGAACCTGACAGTTTCAGTCCCTGAATTTCTAAATCTCTGCTGTCTTCCTTCTAAGTTGTAGTGCGCACCGCGCACATGGAAGCGCGCCGCACACATGGAAGCGCGCCGCGCGAAGCGTGCTGGCAGACACAAGTCGTGATTTTTAATATTTTAGAACGGCATTTGGGTTTTTCACTTGAGGGTCGGTTTTTGAGCCTAAAAACTGACCCAATGCTTATCTTATCTCATTCTTCACCTCTTCCACCCATTTCCATCTATAGCGAGAGAGAGTTAGAGAGAGAGAGAGAGAGCTCGGTTTGAGGAAGAAGAAGAGTGAATCGGGTCAAGTCTCAAGTATTAAAGTTGTTCACCTCGTTCTTGGCTCCATTTTGGTGGTATTGGTAAGTCGCAACTCCAAATTTCATCTTTATGACTTGATATTCAAGTTAGGGTTTTGAGCTTGTTAATGGTGAAACCCATTTAGATGATGAAGTGGGTTTATGGTGACTAGTTATTTTTTATACTTGGTGGGTTTTAGATTGGTTGACGTTTTGGCCATGATTAGGCTTTGATTTTGGGTGTAATCACTTAGTATAGTGATTTTGCAAGTATTGGAACCCATTTGATACATTTGGTTGACTAATTTTGAAATGGGTCAAAATTAGGGTTTATGTGTCAAATTGGGCAAGATAAGAGTTTAACACTTATGTTTTGGGTTAATTGGTGTATTAGGACCATTCTCACTTGTGTTAGTGATTATTGGTTAGTTTGGGCGCGGTTTGAGCTTGGAAGTGCATTGGGTCGAAATTGCACTAAGTGTCATTTTGGGTTGTTTGTAAATCCACCCTAATTGTGTTGTTTGTTATATGATAAATGGAATAGGTACGTTTCATTGGCGATTTCGGATTTTGGTTTTGCATCCATCAAGATTTCAAGGTGAGTGTCAATATACTATGTGCATATATATGTATAGGATGGGTGCGGGTTGGGTGAAGTGAACCTCGGCGATAGAGCTCACTTCACAAATAGGTGGATTTTATGGACTTGTGTAATAGGTCGAATTGGCACGGTTGTGCGTTTTATTTGACCACCTTTGGCGAGGTGCACACTTCGTGTGTACGTTATCACATGGGCTTGTGATTTATATAACTCAATGGCATGGGGTTTGGTTTTTGAGTTACGCTTGAGTAACCCCGATTTGGGAGGTGAATCACGTGTGGTGCGGATTCACGATGACGCGTGTAGATTCGGTCATCTTATTGAGGTAGTGGTCACGTGTGGTGCGGATTCACTAGGGCTCGTGTATGTTTGTCCAACCTCGATGTTGTAATGGTGTTGAAGATAGTAGTCGCGTGTGGTGCGGATTTACTAAGGCTCGTGTTGTTTCGGCCAATCTTCATTTGGTATTGGGTTAAGGGGTTAACCTTGGGCTGTTTACGTATTGTTATATATATATATATATATATATATATATATATATATATATATATATATATATATATATATATATATATATATATATATATATATATATATATATATATATATATTTGTCGTATTGTTGTGATGTAGCTAACCCTCCGGGTGTAGCTTGATGGCATTGTACATATCGTTGTTGGTGTACTTACATTGTTGATATATTAGCTTGTTGTATAGCGGTCGTACGATATGCTTAGATTAGCTTGCCTTTATGCTCGGACTCCGGTATGTGCTATTTGATTATTATTGTGTGGCGTGTCCATTTTATGCATATATATAGATGTAGTATATTCTCACTCACTAAGCATTAGTTTACCCTCTCGTTGTTTACATTTTTATAGATTCGCGTGGAGGTGGTGGCTCGGGTAAGCGTGGGAACCAGTGGACTTTTGTAGATTGCTTTAGAAGATGTGCTTTTGGATTTATTAGGATTGGGTAGCGTATCCCCAATCATCATGCTCGGTCTTTGTTTTTTCTTAAACTAAAACGGGTCGGAATTGTCACTTTCACTTATTTATGGGTCGTTGGAATCCCAAACGTTGTAATGTACTTTCGTCGACTAAAAACCCGGTTGTTTAATGTATGAAAAGTGTTGGAATGGGTTTTGAAGTTAAACGGAACTCGGGTTGGGCGAAAAATGGTTTTCATGCTTAATTTTCGGCTGCAGTGTTTTCCCAGCTGTAAAGTGAGCCACGCTTGGCTTTGCACGCCGCGCAATTGGCCATATGTTGGTGGTCATGTATGTTGTCGAGTTCTGTTCCTGTTTGGTGTTATAGCGCGCGCCGCGTAACCCAATGCGCACCGCACGTTTGGTCAGGCTGAATCCTTTGTTGTTTAAAAAAAATAAGGCGTGATTTCTCGTATTATGTTTTAGGACGTTACATTTGGTCATGAAATATCGGAGCCAGCTCACCAAAAAGTACTTAGCGGAGTACAAGTCCGACGATGAAGAATAAATTATGTATTTTTTTTATTATGTCTTTTTAATTTTTAACTTTTAATTTGTATTGCTTTTTATTTTTAATTGTACCTTTTTTAATGTAATTTGTGTTTTTATTTAATGATAATTTCTATTTTATTAACTTTGTTAAAAAGACATTTAAAATAATTAAACAACTAAATACAATAATTATAATAATAGTAATAATAAAAATAATAGAATATTAATTATTAGAAGTGGGGTCAATGTGGTGGATGTTAGTGAAAGTGGTTGGGAATGTGGTTGAAAGAAGCTGCTGATGTGGCGTTGATGTGGCAGCATTGTAGTTCCATGATAAGTGTCATGGATAAGAGTGGTCTAATTATGTTCACTTAAAATGAAATATCCTTGATCAATGTCCTTGTAATTACTCTATATATCCAAAAGATATAGATCAAATGAATAGTAGCTCACAATAGTTTCACAAACTCCCCTCAAATTTTTATATTTTTACAATTCAATGCCGCCCTTTATAACACTTAACTTTATAGCTTTTACAAACTTATCACATAGTTTTCACATTTCAAATTACTCTATATATCTAAAAGATATATAGCAAATGAATAGTAGCTCTCAATAGTTTCACAAACTCCCCTCAAACTTTTTATATTTTCACAATTCAATGCCGCCCTATATAACACTTAACTTTATAGCTTTTACAAACTTATCACATAGTTTTCACATTTTATACATTAACCATTACACTTCTCATTCATTATAAATCGATTCCATACTTTTTACTAACTAACAACTATTCATTATTAAATCAACCATATAATTTTTCACTTTATTATTGTTTAACTTTTTTCTTATTATAAATTAACTACGTAACTCATTATATATATATATATATATATATATATATATATATATATATATATATATATATATATATATATATATATATATATATATATATATATATATATATATATATATATATATATATATATATATATTATTTTCTACATCTCTAAAAGACAAAGGCTTTATGAATAGTTATTTCCCATACTTTATTAATCGTTTATACGTCCTGCAAAAATGTAAAAAGGTTGTACCCACACTGACAACACACTAAACATTGACAACCATTATAAACTTTAGGGCGCCAAATGTAAATTCCTAGGGTAAAAAATGTAAACTCGATACAGGTCTAAAGTTAAAGTTCAAAGGCCAAATCGTAACTTCTTTATTTTCCATAAAACTCCCCAACAAATCCACCTAAATTTTTAACCGCCTTTAAATTTTCGTACGACTTGAGATAGGTTTAACCGACATAACCGTTAAACACTAAATAATTTTACGAACCAAACACAACAAATTATATCCGAAACGGAGTCCCGACGCGGAGTGAGGGCTCCTCCACTAGTTATATATCAATCCTAAAAAAATATATTCTTAAATAATGAATAAAAAATAAAACTTAAATGCAGACACTGAATTTTGGTCGGATGTTTCTGTCGTTATTACCGGTTCATGTGTACTTGAGAGTTGGGAGGAGAAAAATCAATGTTTTATTTTTATTTTTTATTTTTTGGCAAAAATAACGAAAACTTTATTATGAAAACTAGGAAACATACAAAAGCACACCCTGAATCACTGAAATAAACACCAATCAAAACTAAACTAAACAACCCGAAAAGCAAAAACCAAACGCCAGAACCCGCATACCCCGAATCAATGCTTTATTGTTAACCAGAAACATGGTGCAAGTAATGGTTGTCCAAAAAAAACATGGTTGTTAAAATCATGGTTTGTTTACTGCATCGAGTAGCGGAGACACAGAGGAGATATAGGGGTGCTCGGCCTCTCCCGATAGACTTAAGTCCAATAAAATATTACTAGTCCATATCTAATTATTTTAACAAAGTCTTCTCAATCATTTATCTAACTCAATTATTTGGGTTACCTATCTTCAAAACCTGAATACAGAGTAATATTAATTGAAATATATTGTACAAGTTTACTTATTAATTATTTAGATGGATCATATCAGTTTTCATACTGCAAAATTTATAGTAGCATTTTTATTGCTTAATAGTTACTAAAGTTTCATAATCTATCTAGATATGTATTAAACAAATAAAATAGGTTATACAAATATAAGAATTGAAGTTAGTCTTTCTCAGTTTTATTCAGTGTCTCTTTTAATTAATGAGCAAGCCAAATCACACAAGACCTATTTTGTGTGATTTAGCTATGTTTCATAAGCTCAACAACAAGGTTGAAAAATTCACTATTCGGGGATTAATCGGTTGGGACTTTGGAAGGATTAATCGATAATTCGAGGATTACTCGAAAATTAATCGGATTGTACTGTATACATTTAAATATTAAATTTTTAAAATTATATGTGTAACTATAGAAAAAAATCATAAATATAAAGATAATTTTTAACATAATTGTCTAAAATTGTTCATTTTGCTTCAAAACTAAAATATTCTAGTTTAAATTTATGTTAAAATGTTAACCATTTTTTACTTTAACTGACTTTAATTACCAAATTCGATTTTGATCCATCAATTGACGTTGACCATTTAATTAAACGAATTTTCAAAAATCGGAACGGATTGCTCCTAAAAATGATTAATCGGGGATTAATCATCGAGTAATCGGGTTTTTTACAACACTGGTCAACAGGTTTTTTTTTTGAAAGATCAAATTTTATTAAAATATAAAATATACATTACATGGGACTCGAAACTAGCATCTAATATTACAAAAGCTCGAAGCTATTACTATAAGATACAGACACGAGAGGTTATAATTCTAACCCTAGGCGAAATTAAGGAGACACGATGCATTAGCAGGAAAAAACCCATTATCTATTTTCAAAGCCTAAGATGAGATGTCACTTGTAAAGCAAAGATGGGACGATAACGCTTTATAGTGCTGGAAACTTCAGCTACAAAGTAAATCGGATCGCCTTATTTAATCCCAAACTAAGGCCATTTCAAAAGGATAAGGTAAAAAACCTACTAGTTAACCGATCCCCTCTTTTGGTGACGGGTTGACATCGGATAATAATGGGATCTTGTTGGTCCCTTGATTAATAACAGGAGTATTGTAGAGAGGGTGAATACAATTTCTTTTAATTAACTAACCAATTAAACACAGTTTAGTATTCAAGTATGTAATTTAAATAGAGTCAAAGGTAATTTTTCAACTGTTATTCTTTATTGATTAAATCACAAAGAATTACAACTATCCATGGTGAAATGATAGTTGGTTGCTACAGATTTACCTAAGTATAGCTATGATGATAAACTTAAATCTATTGCACGTTTTGGACTCTAGATAATAAAACCCGCACCAATAGTTGTTACAATAGTGGATACAACAATTTGTAGTAGTCCTATTAACCGTGTAATGGTTCTATTGTCCACTGGTACATAGGATGTCTATACTTGTGGGGACAAATGTATCAGAGAGCGTGCTCTCCTCTTTCCTCTTTGGTAGCTATTTGCAGGAACACCCCAATTTGGTTTGGCACCATTATTCATTTAAACAAATAGAATGTTGTGTTCCCTAGGCATTGACAAAGTATAGCACATGTCTGCACATGCATTAAACTTCTGCATTCCCACGTGATTTTGTAAGGTCACTTGTCAGCTGCCGACGCGTGTTCTTTCCTGTTCAACTTTGTCTTTGACTTCTGTTGAATAGTTAATTGATGCAGACCACTCAGGAAACCACCATGCTTGTAATGGAGCATGGCTGTCTTGTGTTGTATGCTGCTTACCAGGTTTATTGGTTCTTCTTATGCTGAGTCACTTGATATTCTTGAATTGCTGGGTACTCATCCTGTGCTGAATCGAAAAATACACTCTACCTTGTGCTGGTAGACTAGGCAGCATATTGAACACTTGACATAGTAATATTTGCTGTCTATACATAAACAAACTTGTGATGGCTGCAATTTTGTCTATACATAGCAATATTTGCAGTTTTGTCTTGACATAACAATATTTGCAGTTTTGTCTATACATAACATTTTAGCGTAAATAAATTGCAGTTTTGTCATAATTAAATCCTTAATTATTTTGGAACTCAACAATCTCCCCATATTTGATGATGACAAAACTTATGACATTTAGAGAAAACATTAAAGCCAGCACTGAGGAAACCTAATGAAAAATAGATAGTAAATTTGTCCCTTTTAAGTTTGTTTTTGGGATCTTTTGTTGAGTTATCTATATCTTATAACTTGATATGATTTTGAAGATAAACTCATTTCATCTTCATTACAACAGAGTATATACAGTAATTACATAACATCATAATGAAAAATGAAGTAACAAAAGATACAATTTGAGCGCTAGAAGGCTATCTGTCTCTATCTTTATCTTTTTCTAGTTCATCACCAGATAGCTCTTCTTCTTTCACTTTCCAGGAAGCCCAGGCTTCAGGAAACAAGTAAGGCAGCTCAGCAGGGTCATAAACTGGAACATGAAGAGGTAGAATGATGGGATCTCTTATGTGTGGGCCTTCACCAGTAGATTTCTTTCCTTTAGGCTTTTGAGAAAGTACTTCTTCTACGTATACTACTGGTGCATTCCCAAATTTTGTTGCTTTATTGAAGAGCTCTTGGAGTTCAGGCTTCAATGATCTTTAATACCACTTTTAGCCTTACCAATGAAGTATTCCAATATCTCCATCCATTCACTGAATCCGAAGGTTCTCAATTCGGTGTAGTCTACCCTCTCTTGAATGTTATCTTCCTTGCTAATACTGAAAGCTCTTTTTGTGCCTCTGTGCACTTTGATGATCTTGCTGGGATTTGATCTCCTGGTCAGTACATCACCATACTTGCTCCTATAATAGTGATTAGATAGCTCTATTGTTCGTTCAGTTTCTATAGGAGCAGTAGCAGGTGCTTTCTCAACAGCTTCCAGTTCATCAAGAGCTTTATCTTGTTCTTTAACAATAGCTTTAGCTAGCTTGAGGGACTCAGCCTCTTGCTTTCTATCAGCAGCCAGCTTAGCTTCTTCTTCCTGAAGCCTCAACCTCTCAGCAAGTTCAGCATCAGCATCCTCCCTTCTTTGCCTTTCAACTTCTAGACCCAAGAGATAGTCATCGGCAGTAATGTTCAGGGATTTTGCTCTTTCAATTATTTTCCTGCCCTTAAAAGTTCTAAGAGCATCGCGATATTGCCTTAGATCCATACCCAGTTGTCGAGCCTCTTGAAATTGAGCTTTCTTTTCATCAGTATGTAGCCTTTGAAAACTGTTATTTAGATACACGCTAATTTCAATGCCATAAGTTAAGGCAGTGATGTAGAATGGCTGATCAAGAGGATGATGCAGCAATCTAACTTGGCGTATCCTTTCATAAATAGCTGCTTGTCTTTGCTCAAGTAATTCAGGTACAGTGATCTCCAGCTTGTAAGCATCTCTTTCATCTAGATTCATCCTTCTTAGATCTGGCTCACCTCGGGCAACTGAGTCATCTTCCCAAGTTGTGTGTTTATCATGATGTTTTGGGGAAGATGGAGGATGCATGATTGATTCATCTATGCCAGAAGAACTTACTGAGAACTGATTAATACGTTCATCCTGTGTTCTGTCAAAATAAGCAAGAGTCCGGACAGAGATAGGTGATTGGACAAATAGATGATCTCCTCTGCCCCAGACTGTGAAATCAGCAGGATCAACAGTATCAGTATCTTGTTTAGCACCCAGCTCAGCCACCTTGGCTGGGTCTTCAACACTTGTTTCACCCATCAGCACACTACTGGCTGGGTCTTCATTCACAGCACTCCTTGCTGTGTCTTCAGTACTAGCTGACTGATTAGTAACAGCTGGCACAACTGCCACAGTATCTTCATCAGCTGCCTCAAATAGGGGTCCTTTCCTTAGGGGCTGGTTGTCCCTAGGAGCAGATTTCACCCTTTGTTTGTAGATTGGCATGGGTTCAGCTGATGGTTCTTGTGTTGATACTGGTTCTTGTGGAGGCAGATAGGGAACAATTGCTAAGTGCTCCCCCTGAGTATCATCGTCATCAAGGTTTATAGTTTCTGCTGGCTGTTGTTGTGTAGCTGGTTCTTTTTCTTGATGCCACTCATGTGAGTGGGAAGCAGTGTTATCAATAATTTTGTAAGCTTCAGTTGCGGTTTTCTTCATAATGGAACCACCAGCTGTTATATCGATATCTTTTCGTGTAGTTGTAGCGACCCGACAAAATCGTCATTGACTAACTTAGGTCCCGTTACATGGTCCTAGTCCCTATATGAGACTCGTTTGACCAAAACTATTTTGCATTCATTTGAAAAGTACAAGACTTGCAAAGTTTAGTTTACCAAACGGATCGACAACAAGTTTAAGTTTACAAAAGTAGTAATGTATAAATGAAATAACTTGCGACATAATTAGTTGAAAATCACAGTTGCTATAAATAGCGTAAGTATGTATGTATGCTTGACTCCAAGCAAGAAATCAGAGTGTATGCATGTATGCTCGACCCCAAGCAAGTATGAAAGTACGCGGAAGCATGTATCAAATAGCCATGTATGAACCTGAGAAACATATAGAAAACTGTCAACGAAAAACGTTGGTAAAATCATAGGTTTAGTAAATGAGTATGTAAGTAAAATAAGTTGAACCACAAGTTATAGTATAAGTCGATTTTCCGAATCGTTTCAATTCCATAAGTATTGTTGTTTACCGAGCACCCAATTATCAAAGCTTAACCGTATCATTTACCTCAGCATAAAAGTGTTAGAACATACACCGTACCAAAATATATTTCATTCGCTTAACGGTAGCGAACTGTCCGAATGAGGGTTAGTCAAACCCGTATGGATCCACACAACATAGTCTCGCTTACACCATCTGATGTAATTAATGATAATTGAATTGAGGGTTTTCGTTCAAACTCATCCGTATCTTTGTATTCATATTCGTGTTCGATGTATAAAAGTATGAAAGGTATATATACATATGAAATGTATATAAGTATGTAACGTATATGTTTCTCAGCCCACGATTTAAAAATATAAAAGTTGTTGAAAAAGTGGGACTATGATCTCACCTCGAGTGCACGTATGTAAAAGTATTCAACAAGTAAACGTGTGCAAGAACGAATGCTAGTCTTAACCTAAACAAATAGGTTTGTATCAATATCGGTAAACACAATAGGTCAAAGTGTTCAATTAGTCCTATGGCTCGTTATGACTCGAATATATAGCATGTGAATCACGTTGTCAAGTTTCATGCAAAAATCAAGTATAAAATAAGATTAGAACGATTGCATAAGTGTTTTGTTAAGTTTGACTAAAAGTCAAACTGGTCAAAGTCAACGAAAAAGACAACGGGGTCGGGTCGGGTCCCGAACTATTTTCCTGAGCTTAGAAATCATATATGAGCATGTTGTCCAAGTTTCATGTTGATCGGGGGTGCGTAGCATACATAGAATTGAACGAAAATTGATGTTTTTGGGCAGTCTGCTTCAGATGCGCCGCATCTGCAGCTGTATCAGCAAATTCTGGGACAGTTTTCACTTATACGATTTCAACTTCAAACGATCATAACTTTTGACTCGTTAACATTCAAAACACGTATCTTATATCGTTGGAAAGGTAATTTAAAGAGGAATACAACTAAACACATTTCATGAATCAATTCCATCATTAACAAAAATGAAAACCTCAATAAATGATCGTTAAATGTTCAAAATCAACGTTTCAAGTTCATAAAAAGCATTTCTTGACTCAGGAATCCAATTCACATATATGATATGCCGTTTTGAAGGTATTGAAACATAAATTACAACTAATCACTAAATAATAACATTTCATGGCATTCAAAGCATCAAAAGTTCATTTTAGAGTTCATCAAACCCTAATCAAAATCATGAATTCAACCATTTTGTAAATGAAACTTTTCTAAATCAACCTACACATCAAAATGAAGCTAATGATGCTAGTAACACATTTAATACATGAACTTTAACATTTTAACAACATTTAATCACCCAAAACTCGAGATTAAGCACACCCATTTCAAATGTTCTAACTAGTTACTCAAAACAACAAATCGAGCAAACAAAACGTATATTCATGCTAGACACGAGCCATAGACACTAACTAACACCATTTCAAGTATATAAAACGAATTTAGAGAAATATAATGTTTTAGGAACGTTACCCAAACGAGATGAAGTTGGTATCAAATTGTAGGGGATGAAGAGAGGATTCCAAATATGTAATTTGTTTTGTTGTAAGCCTCCTAGATCGAATTTAGATGATGAATGATTGAATTGGGTGTTTGTGTGTTCTTGAGATGGAGAGAAAAAGAGATAAGGGAGATGATGAAAATGAATGAATGGTAGAAAGTGGGTTGACTAGTTGACCTAGTCAACTAGTTTGCCCACTTGGCAACTCCGGTCCCTCGAGTTTAAAAGCGGGTGCGGGATTTTACCGAACGAATATTTTAAAAACGCAAATTAACGAGCGATGTTATAATTAAATAACGGGAATATTAAGAATGTTAGTTAATGAAAGATACAAATTTAGATAACGAAAGATATTATCTAAAAAAAAAGACGGTGTTAAAAATAAATTTAACGGAAAAATGCGGGATGTTACATTACCTACACCTTAAAAGAAATTTCGTCCCGAAATTTAGTTAGAAGTAGTAGTCGTTGTTTCTCCCTCGAGATCTTGCGTTGCCAATTCCACGAATAAGTGAAGGTACTTCCTTGGACATTCCAACGAACCTTGACGGTCGGGATTTTATGTTGTTTCAAAGTTTGGTTTCACGATTCAAAATTTCAACCGGTTCTCCTAGGAAGTGAAGTTTATCGTTGATAGTAAGTTCATCGAAGAGGATAACAAGTTCTTGTTTCGCAAGACACACATTTAAGTTTGATACACAGAATGTAGGATGAACGGAATTTGTTTGAGTCAGAAGTTCGAAACGGTAAGCAATGGGCACAACACGCCCCAAGATTTCAAAAGGATTAAAAATATCGCGGATTTAGCTTTCTACGTTTCCGAAACGAACTACACCTTTTCAAGGTGCGACTTTTAACATTACGCGGTTTCCCACATGGAATTTGAAAGGTATAGATCTAACATTGGCATAGCTCCTTTGGCGACTACGGGCCGTCTCGAGCCTTTCTCGGATTGGAAGGATTTTAACGGTTACACCATGAATGAGTCCAGGTTCGGTGACTTGATTATCATTTACTTGGTTCTACAAAAGGAGAATGACGTTTCCGGTCATATAAGATTTCAAAAGGTGTGACGTTAAGACTTGAACGATAACCATCGTTGTAAGAGAATTTGGTTAAAGGCAAAGACTTTTCTCAAGTAATTTTGAAGTTGATAACACAAATTCGTATTATGGTTCCCCAGGTTCAAATCGTACATTTGCTTTATTCGTCGGTGCGTGGATGATACGCGGTACCCATGTTTAAACGCGGTCCCGAGACTTTTTGTAAGGTACACTGAAATTTAGAAGTGAAACGAGAATCTCGATCCGAGACGAGGTACATTTCCTCAAGATATATTTGAACAAGTTTTTTTTTTTTTCAAGAATTTCGCGCCGCGAAAGATTTATCGGTTTCCGAAAACGTTCGTTAGGACTATTCACCCTCCTGGCGAATACTAGTATAATGTGAAGAGTCTCTCTCTCCATTGAGAATATAGAATAAAGATTTCCTTAAACGAAAATACGAGTGTAAGGCGAGAGAAGTTTCCGCCTCGATGTGAGCATAACAAGCATATTGTAGTTCGTCGATAAAATCGTAAGAAAACGAGATAGTATACAAGTGTAACATATGTTTGAAGTTGAAAGATTTTGTCATCCGTTCGGAAGCATAAGTATGGTTCGATAATAATCGACGATGTGTCCCAGGTATGGTTGTTATCAGTATTCTCGGAATTGTCGGATGTCCAAACAAGAAAAATGAAATCATGTACATGGCACATGGTGGTGATTAGGTTGATCGAGTCCAATCACCATCACGTGTCATTAGAACTTTGGTATGAATTACCGTAATATAACCACGTTGATCGAGTGTCGTTATATTACGCTATCTCATACCTCCATTCCCACATCACTCCATAGATTCAAGTTCATGTAATCGTGAAAATTTAAAATGAATAAAGTGTAATGACGTCTCTAACGTGACTCGTATTGAATCGAAAGAATTAGTGCAACCCTAAAGAAGCGTTCCTCGAGGGAAATGTATAAATGATTGTCACGTCAATGCGGTTCAAGTCAAACAATAATGTATTCCGGTACGAGAAGTGTAACGAATCATGATAACGAATAGTACGCAACCGTAGTGATAAATAGTGATGACGAGACTCACCTAGAGTAGTGGTGGTAGTAACACAAAATGGTAGATAGTAAGGAACACCGGTGTGACACAGATAGTAAGTTGAGACGGTAGGCGAATAACAACGTGGGAGACAGAGTTCCCGAACTAGTGTGACTAATGAAGTCATCGTCATCCTTACGCGTATGAATCTTGAATTTACGCGTGTTACCAGAAAGTTATAGAATACGAGTTCGTATGATGAAAACTTGGTACCATTAAGAAGTTTGCCTAAGAATGATTCAAGTATACTGCACAAGTAGTCAAGTAAGTGCTATCTATAGCAAATGTATGTCAGAATGCAATGATTTACTATCCGGTTGTAGTCTAGATTCACTAATGCGTCCTAACGACTCTGTCAGACACACTAATACACATCCTAGTTCCCTACAACCAACGCTCTGATACCATCTGTAGCGACCCGACAAAATCGTCATTGACGGCGCCGCTAACTTAGGTCCCGTTACGTGGTCGTAGTCCCTATATGAGACTCGTTTGACCAAAACTATGTCGCATTCATTTGAAAAGTACAAGACTTGCAAAGTTTAGTTTACCAAACGGATCGACAACAAGTTTAAGTTTACAAAAGTAGTAATGTATAAATGAAATAACTTGCGACATAATTAGTTGAAAATCACAGTTGCTATAAATAGCGTAAGTATGTATGTATGCTTGACTCCAAGCAAGAATCAGAGTGTATGCATGTATGCTCGACCCCAAGCAAGTATGAAAGTACGCGGAAGCATGTATCAAATAGCCGTGTATGAACCTGAGAAACATATAGAAAACTGTCAACGAAAAACGTTGGTGAAATCATAGGTTTAGTAAATGAGTATGTAAGTAAAATAAGTTGAACCACAAGTTATAGTATAAGTCGATTTTCCGAATCGTTTGAATTCCATAAGTATTGTTGTTTACCGAGCACCCAATTATCAAAGCTTAACCGTATCATTTACCTCAGCATAAAAGTGTTAGAACATACACCGTACCAAAATATATTTCATTCGCTTAACGGTAGCGAACTGTCCGAATGAGGGTTAGTCAAACCCGTATGGATCCACACAACATAGTCTCGCTTACACCATCTGATGTAATTAATGATAATTGAATTGAGGGTTTTCGTTCAAACTCGTCCGTATCTTTGTATTCATATTCGTGTTCGATGTATAAAAGTATGAAAGGTATATATACATATGAAATGTATATAAGTATGTAACGTATATGTTTCTCAGCCCACGATTTAAAAATATAAAAGTTGTTGAAAAAGTGGGACTATGATCTCACCTCGAGTGCACGTATGTAAAAGTATTCAACAAGTAAACGTGTGCAAGAACGAATGCTAGTCTTGACCTAAACAAATAGGTTTGTATCAATATCGGTAAACACAATAGGTCAAAGTGTTCAATTAGTCCTATGGCTCGTTACGACTCGAATATATAGCATGTGAATCACGTTGTCAAGTTTCATGCAAAAATCAAGTATAAAATAAGATTAGAACGATTGCATAAGTGTTTTGTTAAGTTTGACTAAAAGTCAAACTGGTCAAAGTCAACGAAAAAGTCAACGGGGTCGGGTCGGGTCCCGAACTATTTTCCTGAGCTTAGAAATCATATATGAGCATGTTGTCCAAGTTTCATGTTGATCGGGGGTGCGTAGCATACATAGAATTGAAAAAAAATTGACGTTTTTGGGCAGTCTGCCTCAGATGCGGCGCATCTGAGGCAGATGCGCCGCATCTGCAGCTGTATCAGCAAATTCTGGGGCAGTTTTCACTTATACGATTTCAACTTCAAACGATCATAACTTTTGACTCGTTAACATTCAAAACACGTATCTTATATCGTTGGAAAGGTAATTTAAAGAGGAATACAACTAAACACATTTCATGAATCAATTCCATCATTAACAACAATGAAAACCTCAATAAATGATCGTTAAATGTTCAAAATCAACGTTTCAAGTTCATAAAAAGCATTTCTTGACTCGGGAATCCAATTCACACATATGATATGCTGTTTTGAAGGTATTGAAACATAAATTACAACTAATCACTAAATAATAACATTTCATGGCATTCAAAGCATCAAAAGTTCATTTTAGAGTTCATCAAACCCTAATCAAAATCATGAATTCAACCATTTTGTAAATGAAGCTTTTCTAAATCAACCTACACATCAAAATGAAGCTAATGATGCTAGTAACACATTTAATACATGAACTTTAACATTTTAACAACATTTAATCACTCAAAACTCAAGATTAAGCACACGCATTTCAAATGTTCAAACTAGTTACTCAAAACAACAAATCGAGCAAACAAAACGTATATTCATGCTAGAAACGAGCCATAGACACTAACTAACACCATTTCAAGTATATAAAACGAATTTAGAGAAATATAATGTTTTAGGAACGTTACCCAAACGAGATGAAGTCGGTATCAAATTGTAGGGGATGAAGAGAGGATTCCAAATATGTAATTTGTTTTGTTGTAAGCCTCCTAGATCGAATTTAGATGATGAATGATTGAATTGGGTGTTTGTGTGTTCTTGAGATGGAGAGAAAAAGAAATGAGGGAGATGATGAAAATGAATGAATGGTAGAAAGTGGGTTGACTAGTTGATCTAGTCAACTAGTTTGCCCACTTGGCAACTCCGGTCCTTCGAGTTTAAAAGCGGGTGCGGGATTTTACCGAACGAATATTTTAAAAACGCAAATTAACGAGCGATGTTATAATTAAATAACGGGAATATTAAGAATGTTAGTTAACGAAAGATACAAATTTAGATAACGAAAGATATTATCTAAAAAAAAAGACGGTGTTAAGAATAAATTTAACGGAAAAATGCCGGATGTTACAGTAGTGATGTCGCATCCTTGGTAGAATATTTGTACTATTTGATAAGTGTCTATACCATGTTGCGGACATCCTCTCAATAACTTTCCAAATCTTGTCCACGCTTCATATAAAGTTTCGTTTGGCTTTTGCGTGAACGTAACAATTTCTCCTTGAAGTCTCACGGCTTTAAATGCCGAAAAGAATTGTTTAAGAAATTTTTCAACTAAAACGTCCCATGTATCAATTGCCCCTTCAGGTAACGATTCTAACCAATCTTTGGCTTCTCCCTTTAAAGTCCAGGGAAATAACATGAAATAGATCTATTCATCCTCAACTTCTTGGATTTTAAATAGAGTACAGATTCTATTAAACATACGAAGATGTTCATTTGGATCTTCCTTCGGCGCACCACTAAATTGGCATTGATTACTTACCATGTGTAGGATTTGTCCTTTGATTTCATAATCTGGCGCATTAATGTCTGGTTGAGTAATTGCATGACCTTGGCCAGTGTGTTTAGCTCTCATTCGGTCTTCCATACTTAGAGGTTCCAGATTTTCCATGATTGAATTTGTTGAATCTGAATCGCTAGAGGATTCTGACTTAATGGTTTCTTCCTCGAAAATCTCTGGATGAGTGATTTGTGGTTCAGGAGGAATGATTAGTGGTTCAGGATCTCTGAATTGCCCCTGAATATCCTCCGGATTCTCAATTGTGAGGCCGAGTTCAAAAAATGGATTATCGGAAATTTGAATTGGAGTACTTGGTCGACTGGATGACGATTCTAAAGAAAAATCAACAGCGACAATATTGGCTAGATGTCTTGATCGAGTTACAGGTGGTGAACGTATGAAAGGTGGTGAACGTATGAAAGGTGGTGAACGTTTCGCTCAGTGCATTCACTGAATATCCTATTAGTTATAAGATAAAAATTATATAAGTTATCAAATTAATAGACTTTTCTGATTTTGCCCACGTTTCGAATAGCCAATAGATGCAGCAGGTAGCCAGGACCCTTTAAATCGGAAGCCCACATCTCGCCACTAACAAATCCAACTATTACTACGAACCAGAAAATTTTGGATGTCTATCAATTTAACCGCTTAAAATAATTTTTCGTTGAAGTTTTGAAATAAAAATCTATATCCTAAAAACTAGAGCGTCAAGAAATAAGAAAGAAAAAGAGTGCGTCGAAAAACGTCAAAAAATAAATGGTCGAAAAATAAGCATCGAAAAATAATAAAAAGAAAGTAAAGCGTCGAAACTTAAAAGTCTAAAAACTAAGAATTTAAACTTACGTCTAAAGGTATTAAAGCTTAAAAGAATTCTATATCCAAAACGGCAATAACTTAAAAAGTACTAAAATCTTAAAGCGGCGTCACAAAATTCTAAAGCGCCTAAGTCTTAATCCAAAGAAAAAGCACTTAAGGGATTTTACGGCAAAGCCTAAAAATTAGAAATAAAAATAACTAAGGCAAAATACTAATTTTAAAACTAATTACGAACGAAAAAAAATACAATTATTACGAATAAACGATTAAAAAGATACAAAAATAAAAATAAGCTTAAAGTTATAAAAATACAATTTTTATAAAAATATTATTTTTATATTATTTATTTTATTAAAGTATCAATCTTAAAACTAATAAAACTAATTTAAACTAAATATTACAAATTAATTAAAACTAAAATTAATTAATATAATAATTAAACTTAATTAGGGTTTATGATAATAATAATTAAATTATACCCGTAATTAATGTTGTACCAGGATCAGATATGGCGTGTCAGGTTATCTCATGCGGTCGCATGAGTTTTAGCCTACGGGTCCATGCGATCGCATGGCCCAGATCTTCAGGTCACAAATTGGGCTGCTACAGTGTAGCCCGAATACAATTTTAATTATTTTTTTTATTTTTTTATTTTTCTGTTTTTAATTTATATAGAATATTTATATAAAATAAATAAAAACTTATTTTTTTAAAAAAAACTACCTATTAGTTTTTGTAACTAAAAGAAAATACAAACTTTTTAATTTTTTATATTTTGAACAACTCTTAAAAATATATATATATTTTGTTTTTATTTTTATATTTTTGTATTTTTAATATTTAAAACGTATTTTTACAGAAAGAAATTAAAACTTATTAAAAATCTTTTTTTATATATATAGCTTTTCGCTTTCGGCGTTTAAGAGACTCCCCGGCAGCGGCGCCAAAAAATACTTGATGTGCGTAGATGTGTACACAAGTTATTTATTTATTTATAGAGTAGATATACCTAAACCTTGCTACAACACTTATAGGCAGTGTACCTAATCGTACAGTAGTCTAGTTTTTAGTATGTCCGGTTCGTTCCACAGGAAGCTAGCCAAGTTTAACGCTATATTTTTAAAACTATATTTATAAATATATAAATATATATATAAGTAGTATTATTATTATAAAAGGGGGTTTTTACCGTTTAATGACCGGTTTGTCGATTTTAAAACTTTAGTCGCAGTTAAAACCTATGTAAAATATTAAAAATAAATATAACTTAATTTAAAGCGTAAAGTAAATGACAATAATTAAAGTGCGATAAATAAAATTGCGATAATTAAAAAGTACGATAATTAAAAGTGCAATAAATAAAATGACAGTAAATAAAAGTCCGATGAAATATGAAATAAAGAAATTATGCTTATTTAAACTTCTGTAATCATGATGTTTGACGTGTTGATTTTAATTTATTACCATGGGTTAATTGTCCTTTGTCCTGGAATGTTCGATATGTCCATACGGTTTTGTCCATAATAGTCCATCAGTCATAAATATAAAGTGCGAGAGTCTTCGTCAAATTATCCTTATACCCGAAGTCAAATATTCCAACTAATTGGGGATTCGAACTGTAACAAGGTCTTAATACTTTGTTTAATGAATACACCAGGTTATCGACTGCGTGTAGTCCAAGATTTTACTACTTTGTTAACAATTACACCAATTACCCTTGAATGTAATCCACCCCTGTTTTAATGTGTCCATTAACTATTAATTCATTCCCATGTCCGGTAAAATGAACGATAATTCGTATTTATAGATATCCCGCCCACCGTACCCGATTAAGCGTATGTGGTTATATATAGATACGTCAAATTGTAACCTTTATATTAAATTGACGAGGTATCGTTTTGTTAGTATAAAGCCCATTAATAGCCCATAGTCCATTTTCACAAGTGTTGTTCTTTTGTCCAAACCCCAATTATGGTACAAAGCCCAATTACCCAATCTTAATATTTAGCCCAACATCACGATTACTTCGGCATTAAATAAGCATAATTGTAACACCCCGTTTTTCCCCATATATGATTTATAGGTGAATTGGGTATGTACGATAGGCGTATGAAGGGTTCGGGACATTTTCTAGTGTTAAGTCTTGTGTGAGGAGAAAATGACTCAGATCGTGCTTTGTGTCGCGGCGCGACAAAGGAGGCCGCGGCAATGGACTGAAATTGAGATCAGAAGTAGGACAAAAAATGATCCCAGAACTAGGCACATGTCGCGACGCGACATTTAAGGCCGCGGCATGGCAGTGTGGGCGAACTGGTTCCTGTTTTCGCAATATTTAGGTAAAGTGAGGAGCATTTTGGTCATTTCACGTTTAAGCCAGATTTGAGGCTTTAACCTCATCCACTCACTCCTTTTCTTTATTTTCTTTTCCTTTTCTTTCCTATTTTCCTCTCAAAACTTAAAATCCTCAAGTGATTCAAGTGGGATTTTGGAAAGGAAGAAGCGGGTTTTGATCTTTGGCGTAGTTGACAAGTTTGTTCTCCTCGTTCGTAGCTACACGGTGATACTAGTGGTAAGCTCTAACTCCGAATTTCATTTTCGTGTTCGTCATTCAATTTTGGGGCTTTTGATTATATGATTCATAGATGGAACCCATTTAGTTGTTAATTGAAGATTAACACCAAGATTCCGGTTTATAAGTGTTAAGAGGCGGGTTTTGGGTTGGTTAATGATTTAACCATGTATAAGACTTGAGAATGGTGTATAATCACTAGTATTAGTGATTATTGATGTTTTGGAGACTTTTAGGGTTCTTGTGGTTGACTAATTTTGACTAGAGTCGAAATTAGAGTTTGTTGATGATTATAACCCGAATGTCGATTCGATGAGGTTTATAAACTTAAGATGGATTAAGTTGAAGTATAAAACTGAGTTAAATATGTTTTGGTGTCAAAACTTGTAATTGGTGAGATTTTGACTTTATGGGTCAAAATTAGGGTTTATGGGCAATTTTGAGAACGATAAGTGTTTAACACTTGTGATTGGGTTTAATTGGCATATTAGGACCATTCTCACTTGTGTTAGTGATTATTGGTTAGTTTGGGCACGGTTTGTGCTTGGAAGTGCAATTGGGTCGAAATTGCACTAAGTGTCGAATTGGGTTGGTTTGTAAATCCACTATAAGTATGTTGTTGTAATTGTGATAATGGAATAGGTACTTTCCATTGACAAGTTGCGGATTATTTGGAAGCATTCATCAAGGCGACAAGGTGAGTGTTAATATCCTATATGTATATGTGTGTGTAGGATGGGTGCGGGTCGGGTGAAGTGGTTCTCGGTCATAGAGCTCACTTCACATATAGGTGGTTTTGATGGACTTGTGTATAGGTCCAATTGGCACGGTTGTGCATTTTGGTTGACTACCTTTGGCGAGGTGCACACTATGTGTGTACGTTATCACACTTGGTTGTGATGTGGATAACCCCGATGTGGTGGATTTTATAATCCCGTGACCGTGGGTTTTGATTTTGGAGAAGTGAGTCTCGTGTAGTTCGGACTCATGATGACACGTGTAGTTCAGTCATCTTATTGAGGTAGTAATCTCGTGTAGTTTCGGATTACTAAGGCTCGTGTAGTTCGGCCAACCTCGATGTTGTAAAGATAGTGATCTCGTGTGGATTCGGATCACTAAGGCTCGTGTAGTTCGGCCAATCTTCATTGTGGCGTTTGGTATTCGGTAATGGGTTAAGGGGTTAACCTTATTCGTTTTATATTGTTATATATATTAATGTAATGTATTTTTGTAGCTAACCCTCCGGGTGTAGCTTATTGGCGTTGTTCACATCGTCGTTGGTGAACTTACACTTTGTTGATATCTTTAGCTTGTTGCTTAGAGATCGTACGGTATGCTTAGTGTAGTTGCCTTATACATGGATGCTTCGGTATGCGGTATTTGATATTTGTGTGGCGTGTCTATTTTATACATATATATGGATGTAGTATATTATCATTCACTAAGTATTAGCTTACCCTCTCGTTGTTGCTATTTTTATAGGATCGCATGCTTGGCGGCTCGGGTAAGCTTGGGGATTAGAGATCTTGGCTAGGTTGCTAAGAAGATCTTGCTTTTGTATTCGATTAGGATTTGGGTAGCATAGTCCCAAATCACCATGCTCGGTTTTGGTTGGAAACTAAACTAGTCGGGTCGTGTATGTCCGTTTGGACAATTAATCAATGTATTAAATGTTTTAAGGTTTATTAAACTTTCTATTGTATTAAAGATGTTTATGGAAACATAATTGGGACCTAAAGTGTTATTTAAAGCGTATTAAAAGGAAAAATTTTTATGGGCCGGTTTTAATACGGGTTGGGTCGTTTCAAGTGGTATCAGAGCATGGTGTAAGGGATTTAGGCGACTTGAGATAGGTGCCTAGACTTAGACTTTTGTGTGTGCTTATTTGTTGCGGGACTTGTAGGTGAACGGGTCGGAACGGGTTATAGTTAGTGCCTTGTTTGTAGGTGGACTAACTAGGATTTTTGGCTTGTGTTGTGATGCTATTCCCTTGCGTGTGTTTATATCGCGTGGAATCGTCGTTGTGTTGGTTATATCATCGAGCGAGGCGGTCGTTGTACTAACGAGTTGAGACGACGTGTGTGCGTAATAAGAACTTGCAAACCTTATTACGGGTGCAAATCGTGTCTAACAAGTGATGTACGACGATTGTTGAGCAAGATGGGGCAGTGTTATGCGTGCTGTTTTATACGTTCGTGGACTAATCGTTTCGCATTCTTTAGAATGGCGACGCGAAACGAGATCGAGACGAACGACATGGAGTTTAACGCTAGAGTTACGGCCGCCGTTGCAGAGCAAATGGGTGTGTTGGAAGAAAGAATGGATAGGAGGTATTCCGAATTTCAAGGTAGTGGGAAAATGGAGCGTTGTCTTAAGAGCTTCAAGAGGACTAAACCCCCGATGTATGACTGGAAACCGAATCCTTTGGTGAGCACAACTTGGATTTCGGATGTCGAATGGTGTTTTCGTACTATTGAATGCCCTCCTGAGAAGAAGACGGGACTCGCTACTAGTTTGTTGCGGGGTAGGGCAAAGGATTGGTTGGATGGTAAGATTGATCTTGTCGGTGGTGAACCGTTTATGGCATTATCGTGGGATAGGTTTAAGAAGGAATTCTTCGAGGAGTTCCGAACTTCAGCCGATTTTTCGAAAATACGTAATGAGTTGCGAAATTTGCAACAGGGTTCTATGGATTTGAATACTCTCAAGACGACCTTTATGGCGAAGGCTCGTTTTTGCCCGGAGTATTTGGGAAATGATAATTTGTTGATGCAAGATTTCTATCGAACCTTTAATGATGACTTGCAGAATAAGATTAGCCGGGGTCACGCGAAATCGTTTGCGGAATTATTCGCCGTGGCTAGAGGTTTCGAGTCGTATACGCGATCAAAGATTGGTGAACCTTCAAGTGAGAGAAGGGTTGTTTCGTATGGTGCTCCGAATAAGAGGACTAAAGGTCCGAGTGTGAGCACGGGTGGTACGCGGACGGGTATACCGGATTCTAGTGCATCTAGATGTTACAATTGTGGCATGAGGGGTCACAAGTCTTGAGAATGTTCAGTACCTAAGGGTGATGGTATGGTGTGTTTCAATTGTCAAGAGGAAGGACATCGTAAGTTGGAATGTCCCAAGTTAACGGGGACGGGTGCGGCAAGGAGACGTTAAGGTACGTTTCATTTTAATAAATATGTTGATTATTTATTATGCGCCGTTGAATTTGAGTTTATTAGATGCATTGTTTGTGCATGTTATTGACATGGGTGACTTTCCTAATGGAAGTACCCTATGGTGACGTTTGATTAACGGGCGAAGGGGGTAAGACTTGGTACAACCAAGCATTCCTTAGTATTTGGGAGATGTTTCTACCAAGCCATGGAAATGGGCTTTGGTGTTCGATTGTTAAGCGCGTGTTCGCTTGTGTGTTGGAGTTGATGAACCATGAGGTTCGACGGGTGGGATGAAACCCTTGAAATCAAGTGTTTTGGATCTCGATGTATGTTGGTAAAGGAGTCTACGTGACGCGACATTAGGTGCCTCTTTTATACCTACTAGCGTGGTGTTCGACTCCGATTATGTTGTGGTTACATTGTACTTAGGGTACCAGAGTGAAACCCTTAGGTATATGAGTGACTAGGGGGAATTTGACAAATTAAAGCAATCGGATGATTGCGAGGGTATGGTTTGTGAAATCGTGGTACACTTTTCGTTCGAAGTGTTTAAGGATGGTTTGAAATCCATCGTGTGCTCAAGATTGGAGCAAGGATGGTGATGGGTCGTGTGAACCCAATTGTTGGTAAAGTCTACCTTTGGTAGCATTGCACGGTTGTACGAGGTGCGGACATGGAACGTAGTTCCAAGTGGGGGAGTTACACTCCCGCACGAGGAAGTTTTAGTGTGAGATTTCGGATGATGCTTTTGGTAGATCCGGAAAATGTTGTCGAGACCTGGTTTTGGTCGATTTGTGGTAGATTACAATTTCGGATAAATTGTACTTATGGTTTGGATTTGAATTATCACCGAGGTGGTAATGTGGTAAATCTCGTTGAGAGATAATGGACGTGTTTGGTGAGCAAGGTGAAATCCTTCGGTTAAGGGAGGTGTGTGTCGGATTCTCTTCTAAAGTATTATTGTTTTGTGCCTATGTTTGATATAGGTGGTTCTTGCTCGTGTGTGTGAATGGTTAGTGGTATCCGTTAGGATTCACTATGGCGTAGCAGAGCGCGATGTTACGCTACTCGTCGTTCGAGGCCAAAAGGGCGTTGATTGATGAAGCATGACTTTTGGAGTCCGCTGACTTCATCATGGTATTGGTGATTGATGAAGCATGACCTTTAGGGTCCGCTGACTTCATCATGGGAGTATGCGATTGGTGGAGGATGACCTTCGGGGTCCGCTGACTTCATCATGAGCGAGGTGTTATATCGGTGAAGCATGACCGTTGACGGGGTCCGCTGACTTCATCCGGTGTTGAGATTGGTGAAGCATGATCTTCGGGTTCGCTGACTTCATCATGGTAGTGGATCGCGTGTGGTTTCGGATTCACGATGATGCGTGTGGTTTCGGTCATCTTATTGTGGAAGTGAGTCACGTGTAGTTCGGATTCACAAATGACTCGTGTGGTTTCGGTCATTGTATTGAGGAGTGACTCTCGTGTAGTTCAGATTCACAAATGACTCGTGTAGTTCGGTCATTCCTCTGGGATAGTGACTCTCGTGTAGTTCGGATTCACTAAGGCGCGTGTAGTTCGGCCAATCCCGATTGTTGTTGTGGTGAAGGTAGTGAGTCGCGTGTAGTTCGGATTCACTAAGGCGCGTGTGTTTTCGGCCAGCCTTCGGGTTGTGTGATCTGTCGGTTGTTTTATACACTGACGGTGGGGTCGTAAGGACCATGATGTTTGATCTATTGGTTGTTTTATACACCAATGGTGGGGTCGTAAGGACCATGTCGTGTGATCTATTGGTTGTTTGATACACCAATGGTGGGGTCGTAAGGACCATGTTGTGGGAGCTATCGGTTGTTTTATATGCCGATGGTGGGGTCGTGAGGACCATGTTGTATGATTAGTGATGCGATAGCCGTGCTTCGCTCACATGTTGCTACGGGTGTGACGATAGTCGATTTTGTACACCTTGGGATTAATGTTACCATAGTCGTTTTGGGCGTTATCGGTCTTAATCGTTTGTTATGATGTTACGGTAGTTGCGTATTGGTCGTATTGCGCACTACAAGGGATGTATAGTGATTGGTGTTATCCGTAAGGATTCGTTTGGTTCGGTCTTCATCGCTTCAAGTTATTGACCTTAGGTTGAGACTTGGTTGTTTTTAGCGTCGTACTCGGTAAGGGTATGCTAAGGAATTGGTATCTCGATACGAGATTGGTTGAGTTTTCCCGATGTGAGGGATTGAGTTAGTGCTAGTGCTCGGAATTATGGAATTTGATAAATCGCGGGTGACGATTTAGCTGTTAAGGGTGACTCTTTGAGAAGAATTGTCAAAGAGATCGTTGTAGACTTCGGTTGTTGCGTGTATTGTACATCTCAGGATGCGATCAAGTGTGTAATTTTTCATTGGATTAACCATCGGGTTAGCGAATTTGTGGTAGAAGTCGGTTTGAGATGCATGTTCGACGACCATTGAGTGTGGGTCCGTTGGGTTCGTGACTAGGATCACGAGGACGTGATCGAATCTAAGTGGGGGAGAGTTGTAACACCCCGTTTTTCCCCATATATGATTTATAGGTGAATTGGGTATGTACGATAGGCGTATGAAGGGTTCGGGACATTTTCTAGTGTTAAGTCTTATGTGAGGAGAAAATGACTCAGATCGTGCTTTGTGTCGCGGCGCGACAAAGGAGGCCGCGGCACGGCAATGGACTGAAATTTAGATCAGAAGTAGGACAAAAAATGATCCCAGACCTAGGCAAATGTAGCGGCGTGACATTTAAGGCCGCGGCGCGGAAATGTGGGCGAACTGGTTCCTGTTTTCACAATATTTAGGTAAAGTGAGGGGCATTTTGGTCATTTCACGTTTAATCCAGATTTGAGGCTTTAACCTCATCCACTCACTCATTTTCTTTATTTTCTTTTCCTTTTCTTTCCTATTTTCCTCTCAAAACTTAAAATCCTCAAGTGATTCAAGTGAGATTTTGGAAAGGAAGAAGCGGGTTTTGATCTTTGGCGTAGTTGACAAGTTTGTTCTCCTCGTTCGTAGCTACACGGTGATACTAGTGGTAAGCTCTAACTCTGAATTTCATTTTCGTGTTCATCATTCAATTTTGGGGCTTTTGATTATATGATTCATAGATGGAACCCATTTAGTTGTTAATTGAAGATTAACACCAAGATTCGGGTTTATAAGTGTTAAGAGGCGGGTTTTGGGTTGGTTAATGATTTAACCATGTATAAGACTTGAGAATGGTGTATAATCACTAGTATTAGTGATTATTGATGTTTTGGAGACTTTTAGGGTTCTTGTGGTTGACTAATTTTGACTAGAGTCGAAATTAGGGTTTGTTGATGATTATAACCCGAATGTCGATTCGATAAGGTTTATAAACTTAAGATGGATTAAGTTGAAGTATAAAACCGAGTTAAATATGTTTTGGTGTCAAAACTTGTAATTGGTGAGATTTTGACATTATGGGTCAAAATTAGGGTTTATGGGCGATTTTGAGAACGATAAGTGTTTAACACTTGTGATTGGGTTTAATTTACATATTAGGACCATTCTTACTTGTGTTAGTGATTATTGGTTAGTTTGGGCACTGTTTGTGCTTGGAAGTGCAATTGGGTCGAAATTGCACTAAGTGTCGAATTGGGTTGGTTTGTAAATCCACTCTAAGTGTGTTGTTGTAATTGTGATAATGGAATAGGTACTTTCCATTGATGAGTTGCGGATTATTTGGAAGCATTCATCAAGGCGACAACGTGAGTGTTAATATCCTATATGCATATGTATGTGTAGGATGGGTGCGGGTCGGGTGAAGTGGTTCTTGGTCATAGAGCTCACTTCACATATAGGTGGTTTTGATGGACTTGTGTATAGGTCCAATTGGCAAGGTTGTGCATTTTGGTTGACTACCTTTGGAGAGGTGCACACTATGTGTGTACGTTATCACACTTGGTTGTGATGTGGATAACCCCGATGTGGTGGATTTTATAATCCGGTGACCGTGGGTTTTGATTTTGGAGAAGTGAGTCTCGTGTAGTTCGGACTCATGATGACGCGTGTAGTTCGGTCATCTTATTGAGGTAGTAATCTCGTGTAGTTTCGGATTACTAAGGCTCGTGTAGTTCGGCCAACCTCGATGTTGTGAAGATAGTGATCTCGTGTGGATTCGGATTACTAAGGCTCGTGTAGTTCGGCCAATCTTCATTGTGGTGTTTGGTATTCGGTAATGGGTTAAGGGGTTAACCTTATTCGTTTTATATTGTTATATATATTAATGTAATGTTGTGTTGTAGCTAACCCTCCGGGTGTAGCTTATTGGCGTTGTTCACATCGTCGTTGGTGAACTTACACTTTGTTGATATATTTAGCTTATTGCTTAGAGATCGTACGGTATGCTTAGTGTAGTTGCCTTATACATGGATGCTTCGGTATGCGGTATTTGATATTTGTGTGGCGTGTCCATTTTATACATATATATGTATGTAGTATATTATCATTCACTAAGCATTAGCTTACCCTCTCGTTGTTGCTATTTTTATTGGATCGCATGCTTGGCGGCTCGGGTAAGCTTGGGGATTAGAGATCTTGGCTAGGATTTGGGTAGGATTTGGGTAGCGTAGTCCCAAATCACCATGCTCGGTTTTGGTTGGAAACTAAACTAGTCGGGTCGTGTATGTCCGTTTGGACAATTAATCAATGTATTAAATGTTTTAAGGTTTATTAAACCTTCTATTGTATTAAAGATGTTTATGGAAACACAATTGGGACCTAAAGTGTTATTTAAAGCGTATTAAAAGTAAAAAATTTTATGGGCCGGTTTTAATACGGGTTGGGTCATTTCAATAATAATAACTTAGCTACGAGACATTAATTTAAAAAGGTTGAACATAACTTACAAAGATTAATAATAGCGTAGCGTTACACGGACAGAATTTCGACTTACACACTTACAACATTCGCTAACATACCCTTATTATTATTAATCTCAAATAAAAATTAAAATTATAAATTATATATATATATATATATATATATATATATATATATATATATGTATATATATATGTATATATATATATATATGTATATATATATATATATCGTAAGAGATTGAGAGGATAGAAAAAGATGTGTTATTTTCGGCCAAAACACGCGAACTTTATAGGACCTGAGCTGATACAGTGCATCATGTGATCGCATGGTTTTTGGTCTTCCTGGCCATGCGATCGCATGGCCTTCTTTTACAGCTCACATACTTTTATTTTTTATTTGCCGACGGTTTTAATAAATAAATATAATATATATATATATATATATATATATATATATATATATATATATATATATATATATATATATATATATATATATATATAATTTTAAGAATTATTTATATATTATATTATATTTATGTGCATAGTTGACTTGTAATTTTTAGTCCGTTGCATCGCGCGTTGAGAGTTGACTCTGGTCCCGGTTCCGGATTTTCGAACGTCCTTGCGTACAATTTAATATCTTGTACTTTACGTTTTGCGTCTCGTACTCTTGTAATTTTTAGACGTTTCTCATCAATAATTTGAACCTCGTGATTTGTACTTTGTTCTTTTTAGCTTTTTGGTCGTTTGCGTCTTCAAATCATCGAATCTGTCTTTTGTCTTCACCTTTTATTATTTAAACGAATATCACTTGTAAATAGAACAATTGCAACTCAAAGCTTGTCTTTCTTGAGGGATAATGCTATGAAATATATGTTCATTTTTAGCATTATCAAATATTCCCACACTTGAGCGTTGCTTGTCCTCAAGCAAGATAGTCTTGTAATAAAAATACTAGAATCACTTCTTTACTCTTCACACTTTGTACATCAGTGATTTCGATTTGGCGGTATGAACAATGATAGTAACGTTATGGTTTACAGTCCCACATGACTATAAAAATTTAGATCCTTTAGGAAATTGGATCTTTATGAAAACATTTGATCTTTTGAAAATTCAATCTAGCTTTTACCCTAGATAAGTTTTTCGGAATAACCCTTCACCGGTGTTTGCAAAATTATTTTTGTGGGTTTTATGGGTTTCAGATTTGAAAATTTTAGCTCAAAACTTATGGTTTTATGTCACCCACTCGCTAACCTTGTATTAGGAAAGCAACATGTCCAGTATACTTGCTCCGTACATTACCTTTTGGTAAACTATCATCCGGTTGTAAAGGAAAGCGTTGAACAAGCAAATGTTAAGTCAATGTCCCGTGACATGCTTTTGATTATGGTCTATAATGTGTCGGATGCAATTACTATCCTTTGTAGGAGCAATAGTAAAGATCACCCTATAATTTTTTGGTCTGGCACAAGGTCCTGTCTTTGACCATGCTATGCAACCACCGTTCTTACGGTTGACACCCAATTTGGTTCAGGTGACCTAATGAATTCCAGGTGAATTCCTAGGATTTTACGTTCAATGGTAATGAACGCATTGAAAATAGGGTTTCAGAAAACAAATCGGTTTGTAATTTTGATCAAAATATTTTCTCGTTCAAGCTCGAGTTTAGATATCATTGAATTCCATGAGTTTGAATTCTCAATCTTTAAGGACAATCTCAACGATTGAGTAATATCAGTCTTAAAAGCTGATTTTTGATCTTTAAGGAGATTATCCTTTTTGGAGATCTGATTCATTAGTCTTATAAGCTAATTTGCATGGTCCCCCCCCCCCAATTGTACGAGACAGATCCTCTCATGGTTAGGATAAGTCTGACCACTTGGCGACCCTGTTTGATGCTGAGGTATGTGGATTTTCAGCTGATTTTCGAGAAAACTTTTCAAGGTTTTTCGTAGCCTCTACAACTGCTCTGGACGACAACTTCCTGACCTAAATCAAGAAGCGCGTGTATTTTTCGGAAGAATTTACTTCCTTTTAATGATGGAATTGATTTATCGTGTATATATATCTTTCTTTCAAATATATTACAATTTTTCGGGTAAAACAGTTAATTTTGTCCAAAACAAAAGTTTCTTCAATTATTTGTACAAAAATATGTGACATATGTTCTAAATAACTTGGTAAATTTTTCCCACAATTGGCTTTTATTTTCCTTTCTTTGCCTTTTTATTTTCCTCTATTCCATTTTAAATGAATTCTAACATTTTGGGTTGTTTCTCAATTTATGTCCTTTGCGAGGTAACAATAATTTCGGTGTTAACACCTAGTTTTATCGTTAATAAATATGTATAAACATGATTTTGAGTTCATTTAGTTGAAAATTTTGAAAATTTTTACTAGAATTGGGTAGTCAGTATATAAGACTAGGGCTGTTCTTTATTATCAGAGAGCACTAGATTCTAATACAACTACTGTGTTACTAGTATTTTTAATGGTAACTAAGTGTTTAAATTAAAATTTTAAAAATCCGAAAGAATTTATCCCCTTCCCACACTTAAGATTTTGCAATGCCCTCATTTGCAAGAAATCAGTAGTAATTTTATTGAGGGTGAGTAGCGTAGAAAAATGATTAAATTTTACCAAAGTTTCCAAACATATTGGCATTTGTTTGTTGAATGATAAATGGTGTATATCATTTGATCATTCCGTCTTGTTGTTACATCACATTTGTTTTTCGTTTTGTCGTCAAAATTAGTAGCTTTTGCTGAACTTAATGCCAGTCTTTGAAAGTTCGCTGTTTTACCCTGTTGTGTACATGAGATAAAATACATACAATACAAATATAAACACGCATGGTAATTTGAAATGAGACTTAATATCCCACTTTCAAATTACAAAAATGAAATATTAGTACAAAATAATAAAAATATTAAAAGTATCACAATATTATATGTTTTAAACATAAAAATAAATAAAGATAATAAAAGATAAAAATCATAGAAATCACCAACGGAACTATATCAATCTGGATAGGGGTTCCAGTTCATGTCGTCGGTCGGGTTCCACAGTTGGTTATAGGTGTGCTGATAGGCCTGGTTAGGGTCGTAGAGAGTAAATGGTGGTCACATATCAGGATGGTGTGGAGGATAGTAAGCAGGTCAGGTCGGTACGTAGTTATTTGGTACCTGAGGTGATAGCTGGCTCATGATCTGATGCTGATGATAGTGCTATCTATCATGCTGTCGTTGCCTGAAATGCTCATACACATTCTCGGCGTACCACTGCTCGAACTGACTATGTCTAGCCTCGTTTGTCATTTCTACCTCATCTATACGCTGGTAGACGTCAGTAATAGCCTCCCTAATGTCATCCGATTCCTCCATTTCCTCATCTGAACCTCTCTATACCTGTGGATAATGACCTTCATATGGTACTGCTTGATTGCGTCTACTCTTTAATACCTTTGCACCCTGATAGACCTTCAATCCTAAAGTATCAACCTATTCCCTACACACCATCAGTGGACCCCCTTGTTTCCTATCTACACCCAAATACTCTCCAATGAAAGTAACAAAAATACCTCCTCCTATTATTCCCCCGTCCTGTATTCCTGTCACCATTTTGGACAGATAAAAACCAACACAGTAGGGGATATTAACAACGCTTCTAGTGTTTCGAATACACTTAAGGTAAAATAAATCATGTAAGGTTATCTTCTCCTTGTTTTTACCTCTTTGTGTAATCGAATTAGCTAAAAATCTATGTATAACACGGAGCTCTGCTTTGTTAATATCTAAATAGGAGTGTCTTCCTCCCAGCGTAAAAACATTATAATTTGACATACGCCTCCAGACGGCGTCCGTCAAAATTCTTATCTACCCATTCACCATGATAAATCAAATTTGTACAATCAGGTAGTAGTAATTCACTAGGAGTGTAAATCTGTAAAGCCCTGGCCATGTCCAGCATGGACATCCTATACATCCTACGGCCAAGTAAAAATCTAAGAAAATTTCTATCATCTAACCTAACTACATCCGTATTTAACACTATAGTACTCATAAGATCAACACACCATTCCTTATATACAGGCCTACGAATGGTGAATAAACGTTCTCAATCGGGAAAAGAAGAGTTCCCATACCTTTGGATCAGATGCTGTCTAACTGAGTTAACTAGTTGGACCCTTTCCAAAGGCTCCCAATCAATTACCCTCGGTACTTCTACATTTTTCGTTACCAGTTTAAATTTGTTACTTTGGTACGTCGGGTAATCTCTCCAACTTTGATCAAATCTCAAATTGGGATGCAACTGTTCTTCATGAATCGTTGGGTATTCTATTATTGGATGAATCGGAAATTGTACGTAGGCATTAACATATTCTTGCTGCGGATCATAATATGGTATGTGTTGATCATTATGATATTGTTGTTCCTGTTGTTGTTCCTGTTCAGGTTCTGGTTCATATTGTGGCTCATATTGCATTTCTGGCTGTGGTTTCGAAGCAGGTTGCCTAGATGATGATGATGCACCATCAGTATCGGTATTTCTCTGCAAAATACATTAAACACAAAATTTGTGCATCCAAATATGCATTAGTGTTAGCAAAATAACAACTTGAAACAATTAGAATAACATGTTTAAAGCAATTTCGGTTCAACGACCTAGTCTTCAACTTACGACGAATTTTTAATATCAAATTATTAACTTAATGAAATAAAGTACATTTTTGTTTTTAAATTCACATCAAACTTAAATTTAAAATGCATAATATTAAAAATTCATATTATTAATATTTTTATACATACAAACTTATATTAAAAATATTAATTTCTCAAATATTTACAAACTTAAATATATTGATTTTAAAAAGTTTACAATATTAATTTAATATTTATATATTAATTTTAAAAACAAGGTAAAAATTAAAATTAAAAATCTTTTTGATCTTTTTATCCCACTTTAATCAATCAAATATTATCAAAAATATACGTCCCACTTTTTGGTAAAGTAATTTAGGTTCCATAACCTAGTTTTACTCCTGACGAATTTTTGAAATATTTTGGGTTGATTGATTAAAGATATTTATACCTTAAGAATAAACGGTAAATTTCGCAGTGATGTAATAAATTTTTGTGTAAGATATCAATAATTTCGGTTACACATACCTCATTTTATTGAATATCAATTTAATACTTTATAGCAAATGATTTAGCGTTTATTATCAAAAGGTTAAAAGTAATAAAATAAAATAAAAACTGTACATACTTTCCTATGAGAAAGAATTCTCAGAGACCTACTTTAGCCGACTCATAGGAGAGTCGTGTGATTTGGTTCTCCATAGCTACATAAGCGTAACCTCGATTCTTCAATATCTTTTCTTCTAAACATATGAACGGTCCTTCTCTGTATAGAGTAACAAATTCGGTATTTGAATATGTTTGATTGTTTGAACATTTACCATCGTGTGACCATTTTCGGCATTTATAACATCTTTCAAGGTGTCGTGCTCTTCTTTTTGTTGCGGATTTTGATTTTCCTTTACCAAAATGTGTCTTATGATGATCTTTCCTGAGTTCTTTCCTTACTTCGTCACATCTGCCTCTTATTACTGACACCAAGTCACTCGGGAGTGTGTCATTATTATGTTTAGTAATCAAAGCGTGTAGTAGTAGACCATGGTTCAGATCAAAGGAATTCTTCATCTCGTAAAACCTAAAAAAATAAAAATTCAGAATGGAGGGAGAAGACTAGTTCTTTAGGGTCTGCTAGGGAACGACCATTCGGATTCCATTCTCGGAAACTACACGAAAACAGAATATCTAACTCCAACAGAAATAAATATTATCCTTAAAAGACTCAAACCTTCCCACACTTAGTTAGCTGTGGTGTCGAAATTGTGATTAACTTCGTTGTCAACTTCCATTGGATCATGTATGTAATGTTTAACTCTGTGACCATTAACTTTAAATTCAATTCCATTTGAATTTATTAACTCTACTGTTCCATATGGGAAAACTCTATTGACTATGAATGATCCAGACCATCTTGATTTCAATTTTCCAGGAAATACCTTGAATCTTGAATTGAAAAGAAGAACTCTATCTCCTTCTTTAAATTCTTTTGAACTTCTGATTCTTTTATCATGCCATTTCTTCGTTCTTTCCTTATAGATTAACAAATTTTCATATGCATCATGTCTTAATTCTTTTAATTCGTTTAATTGACTTAACCGTAGATGTCCGGCTTCATGTAAATCAAGATTACATGTCTTCAAAGCCCAAAATTCTTTATGTTCAATTTCTACAGGAAGATGACATGCTTTTCCATAAACGAGTTTAAAAGGTGTGGTTCCAATTGGAGTTTTGTAGGCTGTTCTAAAAGCCCAGAGTGCATCCTCCAATTTCATGGACCATTCCTTCGGATTTGATCCTACGGTTTTCTCTAGAATATGTTTTAATGCTCGGTTGGTATTTTCAACTTGTCCACTTGTTTGTGGATGATAAGCGGTTGAGATTTTATGAGTTACTCCATATCTTTTGAGAACTTTCTCAAGTTGATTATTACAGAAATGAGTACCCCGATCACTTATTAAAGCTTTCGGTGTTCCAAACCTTGCAAAAAGACGTTTTAAGAAGTTGACTACAACTCGTGCATAGTTAGTTGGAAGAGCTTGTGCTTCCGCCCATTTAGATACATAATCAATGGCAACGAAAATGTAGAGATTATTATGAGATTTTGGAAATGGACCCATAAATTCAATACCCCAAATGTCAAATACTTCACATACTTGAATGACATTTTGTGGCATTTCATCACGTTGACTTATTTTTTCGGCCCTTTGCCATGCATCACAGGATTTACAAAGAAGGTGTGCGTCTTTGAAAATTGTAGGCCAATAGAATCCAGCATCGTAAACTTTTCTTGCTGTGAGTTGAGGCCCATAATGCCCTCATGTTGGTCCTATGTGACAATGGTTTAAGATTTGACTAGCTTCATCTCCGAATACACATCGGAGTATTATTCCATCGGGACAACTTTTAAACAAATGTGGATCTTCCCAGAAATAGTGTTTTATATCACTAAAGAATTTCTTTCGTTTTTGGTATGACAACCCTTTTTCAAGGAATCCACATACTAAGTTGTTTGCATAGTCTGCAAACCATGGAATTTCATTATAATTTATCTTCAATAGATATTCATCAGGAAAGTTATCTTGTATGGCCTATTCATTTAGAACTTCTAATTCAGGATTTTCAAGACGAGAAAGATGATCAGCTGCGAGATTTTCTGCTCCCTTTTTATCTCGGATTTCAATATCGAACTCTTGTAAGAGTAAGATCCAACGGATTAATCGTGTTTTGGAATCTTGTTTCGAAAATAGGTATCTAAGAGCAGAATGGTCGGTATAAACCACCATTTTTGCTAGAACGAGATATGAACGAAATTTGTCAAAAGAAAAGACAATAGCAAGGAGTTCTTTTTCAGTAGTTGTGTAATTTTTTTGTGCTCCTTGTAACGTCTTATTAGCGTAATAAATAGGTTGAAATTGCTTTTCAATCCTTTGTCCTAAAACGGCTCCCATTGCAAAATCACTTGCATCGCACATTAGTTCAAACGGTAGATTCCAATTTGGAGTTATCATAATCGGTGCATTAGTGAGTTTTTCTTTAAGAATATTAAAAGATTTGACGCATTCATCTTAAAAGATGAATGGAGCATCCTTTTCTAGGAGTTTATTCATAGGAGTGGCAATTTTAGAAAAATCTTTTATGAAACGTCGGTAAAAACCGGCATGCCTAGAAAACTCCTAACTCCTCTAACATTGGTGGGATGTGGAAGTTTAGCAATTACATCTACTTTAGCTCTATCCACTTCAATTCCTTCCTTTGAAATTTTATGACCAAGAACGATGCCTTCTTTAACCATGAAATGGCATTTCTCCAAATTAAGTACTAGATTTGATTGTTCGCATCTAATAAGCATTTGTTCAAGATTAACTAGACATGTTTCAAAAGTATCACCGAAGACTGAAAAGTCATCCATGAAAACTTCCATACATTCTTCTATCATGTCGTGAAAAATCGCCATCATGCACCTTTGAAAGGTTGCAGGGGCGTTACAAAGTACAAATGGCATGCGTTTATAAGCAAAAGTACCATAAGGGCACGTGAATGTGGTTTTCTCTTGGTCCTCGGATGCTATTGGAATTTGAAAATATCCGGAAAAATCTTCAAGAAAACAATAGTAACTATTTCCAGCTAATCTTTCCAACATTTGATCAATGAAAGGTAAGGGAAAGTGATCTTTTCTGGTGGCGTCATTTAATTTTATAAAATCAATACAAACACGCCATCCTGTTACAGTCCTAGTAGGAATAAGCTCATTTTTTTCATTTGTAAGGACAGTCATGCCACCCCTCTTAGGTACGCATTAAACTGGGCTTACCCATGGACTATCAGAGATTGGATAAATTAAACCTGCATCTAGCAGTTTAATAATTTCTTTCTTAAAAACATCTTGCATATTAGGATTTAGTCTTCGTTGACGTTGCACATACGTTTTATGACCTTCTCCCATAAGGATTTTATGTGTGCAATACGAAGGACTTATGCCTTAGTATCATGAATCTTCCATGCAATAGCTGGTTTATGAGCTTTTAGCACAGAAATGAGTTGAGATTTTTCATTTTCCGTAAGAGAAGACGATATTATTACAGGTAATTCAGATTCACCATGTAAATAAGCATATTTCAAATGGTTTGTAAGTGGCTTTAACTCTAATGTCGGTGGTTCTTCTATCGATGATTTGTATCGATATCTGTCTTCCTCTTTTAGCATTTGAATTTCTTCTGTTGTTGGTTCATATCCATTAGCCATAAGTGCAGCTATCATTACAGCTTCATCAATTGGTTCAGTTCCTTCTCCTAAAGAACATTCTCCTGTTCCTTGTAATTCTGAAAATTCTTCTAACAATTCTGCATGTGAATCTATAGTTTGAATGTAATAACATGTATCATCTGCAGATTGTGGTTGTTGCATGGCTCTATCAACAGAAAAAGTAACACTCTCGTCCTCTATACTTAGGGTCAATTTGTAGTGACCCGAACTTTTCCATGTTTATATATATATTAATTGAGATTGATATTTACATGACTAAATGTTTCCAACGTGTTAAGTAATCAAACTTTTTAAGACTTGATTAAATGAAATAAGTTTCATATAGACAATTGATCACCCAAGTTGACCGGCGATTCACGAACGTTACAAATTTGTAAAAACTAGATGTTGTGGTATATATAGACATATATATATGGCTGACATGAGACTATGATGAGTAAGTATCTCACTAATTATATTAACAATGTTTGATATACATAAGAAATGAGATTACTAAGTTAAGAAACTCGAAATGATATATATAACGATTATCGTTATGATAACTTCTACTAAATACATATGTATCATATTAAGATATTGATACACTATATTTAACATGATAAAATCATATTTAAATATACCATTAAGTGTGTTAACAATGAACTACATATGTAAAAACAAGACTACTAACTCAAGAATTACGAAACGAGACTTATATGTAACGATTATCGTTGTAACGATATTTTAATGTATATATCATATTAAGAGATATTAATACATCATAATATCATGATAACATAATAATTTAACATCTCATTTGATATAATAAACATTGGGTTAACAACATTAATCGAGATCGTTAACTTAAAGGTTTCAAAACAACATTTACATGTAACGACTAACGAAGACTTAACGACTCCATTAGAATGTATATACAAGTTGTGTTTTGATATGTATTCTTACACTTTTGAAAGACTTCAAGACACATATCAAAGTACTTCTACTTAACAAAAATGCTTACAATTACATCCTCGTTCAGTTTCATCAACAATTCTACTTGTATGCACCCGTATTCGTACTCGTACAATACATAGCTTTTAGATGTATGTACTATTGGTATATACACTCCAATGATCAGCTCTTAGCAGCCCATGTGAGTCACCTAATACATGTGAGAACCATCATTTGGCAACTAGTGAAATATCTAATAAAATTACAAAAATATTAGTAATCATTCATGACTTATTTACATGAAAACAAAATTACATATCCTTTATATCAAATCCATATACTAACGACCAAAAACACCTACAAACACTTTCATTCTTCAATTTTCTTCATCTAATTGATCTCTCTCAAGTTTCATCTTCAAGTTCTAAGTGTTCTTCATAAATTCCATAAGTATAGTTTCATAAAAATCAAGAATACTTCCAAGTTTGCAAGTCTACTTCCAAGCTTTCTAATCCATTCCAAGTAATCATCTAAGATCAAGGAACTTTTGTTATTTATAGTAGGTTATATTTCTAATTCAAGTTAATATTCATATTCAAACTTTGATTCAATTTCTACAACTATAACAATCTTATTTCGAGTGAAAATCTTACTTGAACTGTTTTAGTGTCATGATTCTACTTCAAGAACTTTCAAGCCATCCAAGGATCCTTTGAAGCTAGATCCATTTTTCTCATTTCCGGTAGTTTTATCCAGAAAAATTGAGGTAGTAATGATGTTCATAACATCATTCGATTCATACATATAAAGCTATCTTATTCGAAGGTTTAAACTTGTAATCACTAGAACATAGTTTAGTTAATTCTAAACTTGTTCGCAAACAAAAGTTAATCCTTCGAACTTGACTTTTAAAATCAACTAAACACATGTTCTATATCTATATGATATGCTAACTTAATGGTTTAAAACCTGGAAACACGATGAACACCATAAAATCGGATATACGTCGTCGTAGTGAAACCGGGGGCTGTTTTGGTTTGGATAATTAAAAACTATGATAAACTTTGATTTAAAAGTTGTTATTCTGGGAAAATGATTTTTCATATGAACATGAAACTATATCGAAAAATCTTGGTTAAACTCAAAGTGAAAGTATGTTTTTCAAAATGGTCATCAAGATGTCGTTCTTTCGACGGAAATGACTACCTCTTTAGTAATTGACATGTAACTTAAATTTCCGACTATAAACCTATACTTTTTATATTTTAATTCTTAAATTAGAGTTCAATATGAAACCATAGCAATTTGATTCACTCAAAACGGATTTAAAATGAAGAAGTTATGGGTAAAACAAGATTGGATATTTTTGATCTTTTTAGCTACGGAAAATGTTTAACAAATCTATACAAATCATATCCTAGCTAACTTATATTGTATTATACATGTATTCTAATATATTATGTAATCTTGGGATACCATAGACACATATGCAAATGTTTTGACATATCATATCGACCCATGTATATATATTATTTGGAACAACCATAGACACTCTATATGCAGTAATGTTGGAGTTAGCTATACAGGGTTGAGGTTGATTCCAAATATATATATACTTTGAGTTGTGATCTACCCTGAGACGTGTATACACTGGGTCGTGGATTGATTCAAGATAATATATATCGATTTATTTCTGTACATCTAACTGTGGACAACTAGTTGTAGGTTATTAACTAGGACAGCTGACTTAATACACTCAAATTTTTAAAACATAATAAAAATGGCTGTAATTATATTTTGATCATCCTTAGATATATATGTACATATTTGTATAGGTTCGTGAATCGATCCGTGGCCAAGTCTTATTTCCGAGGAAGGAAATATCTGTGAAAGTGAGTTATAGTCCCACTTTTAAAATCTAATATTTTTGGGATGAGAATACATGCAGGTTTTATAAATGATTTACAAAATAGACACAAGTACGTGAAACTACATTCTATGGTTGAATTATCAAAATCGAATATGCCCCTTTTTATTAAGTCTGGTAATCTAAGAATTAGGGAACAGACACCCTAATTGACGTGAATCCTAAAGATAGATCTATTGGGCCTAACAAACCTCATCCAAAGTACCGGATGCTTTAGTACTTTGAAATTTATATCATATCCGAAGGGTGTCCCGAAATGATGGGGATATTCTTATATATGTATCTTGTTAATGTCGGTTACTAGGTGTTCACCATATGAATGATTTTTATCTCTATGTATGGGATGTGTATTGAAAGATGAAATCTTGTGGTCTATTGTTACGATTTGATATATATAGGTTAAACCTATAACTCACCAACATATTTGTTGACGTTTAAAGCATGTTTATTCTCAGGTGAATACTAAGAGCTTTCGCTGTTGCATACTAAAATAAGGACAAGATTTGGAGTCCATGTTTGTATGATATTGTGTAAAAACTGCATTCAAGAAACATATGTCGATGTAATATATTTCTATTGTAAACCATTATGTAATGGTCATGTGTAAACAATATATTTTAGATTATCATTATTTGATAATCTACTATAATGCTTTTAAAACCTTTATTGATAAAATAAAGGTTATGGTTGTTTTAAAAATGAATGCAGTCTTTGAAAAACGTATCATATAGAGGTCAAAACCTCACAACGAAATCAATTAATATGGAACGTTTATAATCAATATGAATGGGACATTTCAGTTGGTATCCGAGCGTTGGTCTTAGAGAACCAAAAAATTTGCATTACTGTGTCTTATCGAGTTTGTTAGGATGCATTAGTGAGTCTGGACTTCGACCATGTTTTCTTTAAAAATGATTGCTTAACATTTTTGTTTGAAACTATATATTATTAACATGTAAATTTTATGTGATATATTAATCTCTTAACATGTTTGATATTGTGTGATAGATGTCTATCTCTAGCACAAATCCCATTGACTCACCTAATAATAACGAAGAGTCGAATATATATTGGCAAGATTCACAAGTTCCCGAAGAACCGGAAGAAGAGGAAATGGGACCGGAAGAAGAGGAACCGGAAGAAGAGGTTCCGGAGGGGGAAATAGTAAGAACCACAGAAAACCAGTCAAATAAGAGAAAATCCTCAACCAATGGACCAAAGTTAATAATGGTCAATGGTGTTTCCGCTATGGAAGCAAAATATTAGGAAAATTACCAATTTCCGATGAATCGGATCCTGATGAGGATTCCGATGATGTTATAGAAATTACCCCGACCCAATTTAATGAGGCAAAAGAAAATAATAAGGGAAAAGGCATCAAAATAGAGAAATCTGATTCCGACCCCGATGAACTTTATATGTACCGTCAACACCCGTATTTTCAATATCGTGACAATAACCCGGGAACCTCTAAACCACCAGGTTTTTCTAAACCAATGTGGAAAACGACGGCTCGTATTAGAGGAACGTCATATATCCCTAGAAAATTAGGAAAAAGAACCAAGTCCGAAGAAGAAGAAACCGGTGATTCAGATTAGAGGGGTGTGAGCATGTTGTGTAATAAATGTATTGTAGTGTGCTTGTACTTTTATGTTCTATGTAAAAATTGCTTGTATTGTTTTTTATTACGAACCTAATCCTTGTCTATTTTACAGTATAAAAACAAAATGGACGTTAAGGGTAGACAACCGAATATTTTAGAAGACCTACCAGAGGATATGATTGAGGAAATCTTGTCTAGAGTCGGTCAGAATTCATCAGCACATTTAGTTATGGTGAAATTAACTTGTCAAACATTTGAAAGACTTTCCAGAAATGCCTTAGTTTATAAAAGGCTTTCCTTTGATAGGTGGGGTATATCACATTGGGGAGACTTTAAGTTACGCTGTGTTTTCTTTAAAGCGTTAAATGCGGGGAACCCAAATGAAATTTTACGCTACGGGTTAAGAACCTATTTTGACTCAACATATCCCAACATAGGATTTCGTGAATTAGAAATAGCTTATAACATGCAACATAAAGAAGCATGTTATGCTTACGGGTTAGTGATGGTCGCTTCTTACCAAAGTGAGAAAAACAACATCGGATTGAAGCTTTTAAATAAAACTTTCCCACAAGTGACGGATTCAGTAGTTGGGGTGAGAAACAAGGTTTTTAGATTATTATGGGGCTGTTGGACATTACGAAACCCTCGTCCTTTTGACAACATTACAACATGCTGCCTAGCCAATGGTCATAACGGTTATTTTCCACAAGACCAAGGATGGGAAGTCGTCTTAGTAAAACCAGAATGCATGACTTGTTTCTGGACATATGAATTACGTGTCTTTAATTCCTTTGCTGAACAACTTGCGTATTAAGTAGATTTATCTTCAAAACTGTCCTGTATCATAGTGTACTATATTTCATGTTATATGTAATATAGCGAAGTTGTAAGTTTGAAGAATATTTGTATGTGATATATTATTATAATCTGTTTTTCATATGGAATTGTAGTAGTTGAATTGTATATTAGCTACTAAGTATGAACTTAACAGGAAATGGCACCGACTACTCGACACACCTTGAATATGAGCGAAGAGGAATTTCGTGCCTTTCTTGCTTCAAACATAGCCGCAGTACAGGCCGCGCTACATACCAACAATAAATCTGAATCTAGCAATACAGCTAACGGCGCAAGAAATCGTGTACGATGCTCCTACAAGGAATTCACTGCCTGCAAATCTTCAGAATTTGATGGGACCGAAGGACCAATCAGATTGAAATGGTGGACCGAGAAAGTTGAATTGGTGTTTGCCATAAGTAAGTGTGCTGAAAGAGACAAAGTGAAGTACGCTACGCATACCTTCACAGGTATTGCGTTAACATGGTGGAATACCTATCTAGAGCAAGTGGGATAAGAGGCTGCTTACGCGCTACCGTGGTCAGCATTCAAGCACTTGATGAATGAGAAGTACCGTCCCAGAACCGAGGTCAATAAGCTCAAGTCAGAACTTAGAGGGTTACGAACACAGGGATTCGATATTACTTCCTACAAAAGACGATTCACAGAATTGTGCCTATTGTGTCCGAGAGCGTTCGAAGATGAGGAAGAGAAGATCGACGCGTTTGTGAAAGGGTTACCGGAGAGAATCCAAGAAGATATAAGTTCACACGAGCCTGCCTCCATACAAAAGGCATGTAGAATGGCTCACAAACTAGTGAACCAGATTGAGGGAAGAATTAAAGAACAGGTGGCCAAGAGGCCAACGTGAAGCTAGTCAAAATAAAGTGGGAGTAAAACGGTGATAAGAGTCACCAATACAAAAACAACTATCCCAACAATCGCAACATCAATCGCAACTACAACAAACGGCACAACAACAACAACAACAACAACAACTACAACAATCATCCCAACAACAATAACAACCGCAACAATAACAACAACAACAACAATCAGAAGCAGCTATGCCAAAGGTGTGAAAAGTATCACTCGGGGTTCTGCGCCAAATTTTGCAACAAGTGTAAAAGAAATGGTCATAGAGCGGCGAAGTGTGAGGTCTACGGACCAGGGGTTAATAGAACAAAAGGAACAAATGGTGTCGGAACGAGTAATGGCGGAGCAAGTAGTGTCGGAGCAAGTTATGCCAATGTAGTTTGTTATAAATGTGGAAAACCGTGTCACATTTTTAGAAATTGCCCGAACCAGGAGAACACTGTAACTACCCGGATTTTTTTCGATCGTTTTATACTTATGAGATTAATATTTACATAAATTAAACCTTACCAATATGATAAGCAATCTAAATTGTTGAGACTTATATTTTTGAAAAGAGTTTTACACAACGTTTGACCGTCCAATTTGATCGATGATATCACGAACTATATAACATACGATAATTATACGTTTGTGTATATATATGTATTTATATATATTTAACATGATCTAAGGATGGTTTAACATCTCATTGTGTACTAATAACAATGAGTTATAAGAATACTTTGAAACTACTAACTTAAGTTTTCAAAACGATAACTATACGTAACGTTCTTTGACATAAATACTTAAAACTTATAATGCTTATACATGTATCGTATAGATATGTATTTAATCACTTTTAAAGGGCTTTTATACATAAAACAATATAAGTATATTTACAAAAGATAGTAATATTTGAATTCTAATTCTGTTTTCTCAAGATTTCTACAAGTATATCTAGAGTATATGTACCCGTATCATACCCAGCTTCTATACGTATTTACTATTGGTATATAAACATCAAATCAACATCTAAATCAGCCATATTACTGCCCTAGGTATGAGGTAATTATAAATTGGAAGTAAGCATGACTAATTATACAAAATAACAAACTAGAATTTGTCCATGTTTCCCCATTTTCACGTTTTATATGGCCTTCATGTGCATCATTTCTAGTTAAATTTTCTATCTCTATTTCCTAGCTAAACACACACTCTCATAAGCCTTAAACCCTTAATCAATTCAGCAAGTTACCATGAAGATCTAGCTTCAAAAACAAGCCTTAATCATCATAAGAAATTCCTTTCAAGAACACTTCAATAATCCTTCCAAGTATACAAGTTTACTTCCAATCTTTCAATCCCACTCCACCACTCTTTTGGTTCTAGGATTTTTCTTATCTTTTGCAGTAACTTTGTCCAAGTAACTTGAGGTAGTAACCTTATTCATAACCTTATTCGATTCATATTTATATAGCTATCTTATTTTGTATTGTAAAATTTTAATAACAAGAACATAGTTTGAATGATTTCAAACTTGTTTGCAAACTAAATAGATCCTTCTAACTTAACTTTTAAAACACTTCAAGACCTGTAATATATCATAATGATATGCTAACTTAACAATATATAACTTGGTTTTACAAAGAACATCTTAAAAACCGAATCTACGTCGTCGGAGTGCAACCGGGGGCTGTTTTAGGTTGGATAATTAAAAACCATCTTGAACTTTGAATTGGAAGTTCATGTTTTGGAAAAATGATATTTCTTATGAATATGTTAACACATAAAAATTTCATGGTTTAACTCAAAGTGTAAGTATTTTTAGAAAAATGATCATTAAATGTTGTTTTTATGATGGAAAATGATCACTTTCATAAGTTTCACCAAAGTTTGACCTATAACCTGTGATTCTGAATGTAAACCAAGGTATTTACAGTTCATATTCTTAAAATTTGACTCGATCCAAGGAAGTGGCAAGTTGAACCAACAAAAACGGAGTTGTAATGAAGAAACTACGACTAAAACAAGATCGGGTATCCGAAGCTAGTTTAGCTACGAAAATATTTGGAGAAAAATTTAATTAATCATATCTTTTCTAATTAATATGATATTTTATATATAATTACTTATGATTTGATTTTATATATTTCAGGACCACCCATAAACAACACGAGAAGATTAATCATAAGACCTCATGATTGTACGCAACACGTCATTTGACAACACGGTACTTTATGTACGCAACACGTCATTTGACAACAGGGTACCATGGGTCGAGATTAATTGTGATCAATACGAATATGATGGGGTTTTTATTTATTTTATTGAGCAACTAATTGTGAACCACTAACATCGGACTGCTAACTACGGACTAAGAAAATATTAAAAGTATTATAAGTATATATATATATATATATATATATATATATATATATAACGATTACTTGAAAAGAAAATATGTTGATATATTATATGGTTAGGTTCGTGATATCAATCGGAGACCAAGTCGTGTTTATTACCTTCAAGGCAAAAGTGAGTATATAGTCCCATTTTTAAACTCTAAATATTTCGGGATGAGAATACATGCATTTTATGATTTACGTTATGGACAATAGTGATTAAAAATATATATTCTACGTTGAGTTGTACCACTGGCATACTTCCCTGTAACTTGGTAACTACTATTTACATGAGGTATTATAAACGCGAATCCTGTTGATAGATCTATCGGGCCTGACAACCCCAACCGGACTGGACGACCAGTATTCAACGGTTGGACAGTACTTCGTTTCGGTGACTACACTTGGTACGGTGTAGTAAGATTTCATAATAAAGGGAATATGCGACGTTGATTAAATGTTAACTATGGTTATCAAGTGCTCAACAACTTAGAATACTTTTATTAAAACGTTTATATATAAAATATTGTGGTCTATATTTATAACGCTGCCGGTATTAAACCTATATCTCACCAACTTTATGTTGACGTTTTAAGCATGTTTATTCTCAGGTGATAACTAAAAGCTTCCGCTGCATCATGTTGAATTTAAGCAAGATCTGGAGCATGCATATTTGTGTCAAAAATAAAACTGCATATCGGAGGATTTGTAATGTAAAATATGTTGGAAATCGTATTGTTATCATCACATGTAAAGTTTGTAAGGCTAAGATTATCGCTAAACGATAATCATTATTGTGTTGTTTAAACCTTGTATTCTAAATAAAAGTTGTGGTTTGTATTGTAAAAAAGAATGCAGTTTTCTTTGAAAAATGTCGCATATAGAGGTCAATACCTCGCGATGAAATCATATGTTATTATATTTGTCCTTATGGTTTAGGATGGGTTATGACATGTGGTATCAGAGCGTTGGTCTTAGAGAACCAGAAAATTTGCATTAGTGTGTCTTATCGAGTTTGTTAGGATGCATTAGTGAGTCTGGACTTTGACCGTGTTTGATTTTGAAAACTATTGCTTATCCTTGTTGGTTAAAAATTAATATGTAAATATTATGTGGTACTAACGTGCTAGTTGTTATGTGATAGATGTCTGGCTTAGAACTTGTTATCACATTCAGCGACTCCGAACCAGAATCTTCAGATGGTGTTCCAGTCATTAACCTGTCCGATGATGAAAACGACACCTTTGGGGAAGACTCACAATTTTCGGATGAATTAATTGAAGAGGAACCGGAAAGTGATCCTGAGGAGGAAGAAATACTGGAAATTACGAAAGACAAGTTCGAAAGAGGAAAGAAACGAAAGTCTACTGAATTGGAAAATCCAAATCCCAAGTTTAGTGAGGATGTTATGGCACCAACTCCACCAGACACTTTCACCTCTATTCCCGCTATGCCTATTAGTTCTATCTCGGCATCTAGTTTTTCAGCCCCTCAGCCAAAATGCAGGGAGATAGTCAGGATAACCTTTAAGCGATTTCTTTGAACACAAACGTTTTGGATTAAATGATGCGTTGTTGTTTTAAACCATGGGATCATATAACGTTTTGTATAATATTACTAGTGTGGTTTGTTTAATGTTTGATGTAAGATAAGCATATGTAAAATAGTGAAGTGTGAAATGCAATAATTTTCCATGGTTGAGTATTATTTGGGTGGTAGTAATTGATTTTCGTACTAAGCTATTAAGTATGAACTTTAACGGGTAGGTACTACCCTAGATATAATTATAAAACGCTAATAAGAAGAAAAGGCTTTTATAATAATAACTGGTTCATATTATTAATAAGCTACGAAGTACTGTAAATACACACTACATCTATAATATTCCATGTGAATAATTATTTTTTTCATTCTTATTGAAGATTATGGCGCGATTGAACCGAATGACGGAACAAGAAATCGAGGAACTCATCAATCAGCGAGTGAACGACAGAATGTTATGGGTCGAGGCTGCAAGAGGTGCTACAGTTAACCCAAATCCTCGTGTGGGATGCACCTACAAAATTTTTCAAGGTTGCAAGCCCTCATCATTCAGTGGAAACCCGGTGGATCGAAAAAATTGAGTCTGTGTTTAAAATCAGTGGTTGTATTGAGAAGGACATGAACAAGTATGCATCGTGCACCCTACAAGATAGTGCACTCACGTGGTGGAAAAACTATGTGAAGGTCGTAGGAGGAGATGTAGCTTATGATACTCCCTGGGAAGAATTCAAAACAATGCTAATCAACGAGTATTGTCCAAGGAACGAGGTTAGGAAGTTGGAAGCTGAATTACGAAGCCTGAAAGTTGTTGGTACTGAACTCACCAACTACAATCAGTGATTCATGGAATTAGCTTTGCTATGTCCCGAATTGGTACCAACCGAAGAACGGCAGATAGAACTGTACCAAGATGGTTTGCCTAAAAATGTCAAGGCAAATGTTACAGCATCAAAACCCAAGACTATTCATGAAGCCATCACTATGGCAAACGAGTTGATGGACCAGATTATTCTGGATAAGAACACCGATGTCAAGACATCAGAAAACAAAAGAAAGTGGGAAGGTAATCAACAATCCAACAAGAAACAAGAAACCATGCAAGGTGCGGGTAGTGGTTCAAGCTCAGGTTACAAAAGACAAAATCCTTTATGTAACAGATGCCACAAACATCACTCTGGTTATTGTAATGTGGTGTGCGATATTGTAATGTGGTTCAAGCTCAGGTTACAAAGGACAAAATCCAATGGGACCAAGACTCCTGCCACCAATGCAAATAGAACTGCCTTGGCCACTGTTACTTGTTATGGGTATGGGAAACAGGGTCATTATAAGAGCCAGTGCCCGAATCCAGAGAAGAATAACGGATCTGCACGTGGAAGAGCATTTATTATTAATGCTAGAGAGGCGTATGAAGACCCGGAGCTGGTTACGGGTACGTTTATCATTAATAACTTATCAGCATCTATTATATTTGATACTGGTGCCGATAGAAGTTACGTGTGTAGAGAATTTTACGCTAAATTGAATTGTTCATCATTACCTCTAGATGCTAAGTACATGATTGAGTTAGCTAATGGTAAACTAATTAAAGCCGATAAAATTTGCCGTGATTGTAAAATAAATTTAGCCGGAGAAACATTTAAGATTGATTTGATACCCATAGAATTAGGAAGTTTTGACATAATTATCGGCATGGACTGGATGTCCAAAGTAGGAGTCGAAGTGGTGTGTGCTGAAAAGGCAATTCGTATTCCTTGAAAGGATAAATCAATGATAATGATTTACGGAGATAAAGGTAACCCAAACCTAAATCTCATTAGCTGTTTGAAAGCTCGAAAGTGTTTAGAAAAGGGATGTTATGCCATCCTAGCACATGTATAGAAAGTTGAAGAAAAGGAGAAGAATATTAACGATGTAAATGTAGTAAGAGACTTTCCCGATGTATTTCCGGAAGAATTACCAGGACTACCTCCTTTCAGGTCTGTAGAATTTCAAATAGATCTTGTACCAGGAGCTGCACCAGTTGCTCGTGCTCCATATAGACTTGCACCATCTGAGTTAAAAGAACTTCAGAGTCAGTTAAAAGAATTACTGGACCGTGGATTCATACGACCAAGTACTTCACCGTGGGGAGCTCCAATTCTATTTGTTAAAAAGAAAGATGGATCTTTTAGGATGTGTATAGATTATCGTGAATTAAATAAGTTAACTATCAAGAATCAGTATCCACTACCGAGAATTGATGACTTATTTGATCAATTGCAAGGATCATCTGTGTACTCGAAAATCGACTTAAGATCGGGCTATCATCAACTACGTGTCAAAGAAGAAGATATTCCGAAAACTGCTTTCCGGACATGCTACGGTCATTACGAATTTTTAGTTATGCTGTTTGGATTGACGAATGCCCCAGCTGTATTCATGGACCTCATGAATCGAGTTTGTAGTCTGTATCTAGATAAGTTTGTTATCGTTTTCATTGATGATATTCTCATATATTCCAAAAATGAGCAAGAGCATGAGCAGCATTTAAGGTTGGTATTAGAATTGTTAAGAAAAGAACAGTTATACGCCAAATTTTCTAAGTGTGCATTTTGGTTGAAAGAAGTGCAATTTCTTGGTCACGTTGTTAGTAGCAAAGGAATTCAGGTTGATCCAGCTAAAATTGAGGCCATTGAAAAATTGGAGACTCCTAAGACACCAACGCAGATACGCCAATTTTTGGGTTTAGCCAGTCATTATAGAAGGTTTATTCGAGATTTTTCCCGAATAGCTAAACCATTAACAGCGTTAACGCAAAAAGGGAAGAATTACGAATGGACTTCTGAGCAGGAGAGTGCATTTCAATTACTGAAGAAGAAGTTGACTACAGCACCTATTTTATCGTTACCTGAAGGGAACGATGATTTTGAGATATATTGTGACGCTTCGCGACAAGGTTTTGGTTGCGTCCTTATGCAACGAAAGAAAGTTATTGCGTACGCATCCCGACAATTAAAGATTCACGAGCGGAATTATACGACGCATGATTTAGAATTGGGAGCAGTCGTGTTTGCATTTAAGATATGGAGACACTACTTATATGGGGTTAAATGCACTGTGTTTACCGATCATAAAAGCCTTCAACATATTTTCGATCAGAAACAGCTGAACATGAGGCAACGTAGGTGGGTCGAGCTGATAAACGACTATGATTGTGAGATTCGCTATCATCCCGGGAAAGCGAATGTAGTGGCCGACGCTCTAAGCAGAAAGGAACGGGAACCAATTCGAGTACGAGCGATGAACATAAAAATTCGCATGAATCTCAACTCACAAATCAAAGAGGCTCAAAGAGAAGCTCTTACTAAAGAAAACATAGGAAATGAAATAATGAAGAAGTATGAGAAGCAACTCGTTATACGGGAAGACGGAATTCGATATTTTGCAAACCGTATTTGGGTACCGAAGTTGGGTGGATTAAGGAAGTTGATATTGAATGAGGCGCATAAGACAAGATACTCGATACATCCTGGAGTTAGAAAGATGTATCAAGATCTTAAGACGCATTATTGGTGGCCTAATTTAAAGAAAGACGTTGCAACATATGTTGGGGAATGTTTAACTTGTTCCAAAGTTAAAGCAGGACATCAGAAGCCATCAGGGTTACTTCAACAACCAGAAATCCCAGAATGGAAATGGGACGGTATTACCATGGATTTCATCACAAAGTTACCTAAGACTGCCTGGGGTTATGACACCATTTGGGTAATAGTTGATGGTCTCACCAAATCTGCACATTTCTTGCCTATAAAGGAAACGGATAGAATGGAGAAACTATTACGATTATACATAAAGGAAATTGTTTCAAAGCATGGAATACCTATTTCCATTATATCTGATCGTGATAGTAGATTTACATCAAAGTTCTGGCAATCACTACAGGAGGCACTGGGAACTCATTTGGATATGAGCAGCGCATATCATCCACAAACTGTCGGGCAGAGTGAAAGAACAATTCAGACTCTTGAAGACATACTCAGGGCATGTGTGATCGATTTTGGAAACGGATGGGATAAATATCTACCATTAGCAGAATTCTCGTATAATAATAGTTATCATGCGAGTATTAAAGCTGTACCATTCGAAGCAATGTATGGAAGGAAGTGTAGATCCCCTATCTGTTGGAATGAAGTAGGAGATCGACAATTAACTGGTCCCGAGATCATACACGAAACGACTGAGAAGATAGTACAAATCAAGGAGAGATTGAGAACGGCCCGTAGTCGCCAAAAGAGCTACGCCGATGTCCGAAGGAAACCATTAGAGTTTTAGATCGGTGACATGGTTATGCTAAAGGTGTCACCTTGGAAAGGTGTAATACATTTTGGAAAAAGGGGTAAACTGAACCCAAGGTATGTAGGCCCGTTCAAGATCATCGAACGCATCGAATCGGTAGCTTATCGACTCGAGTTACCACAACAACTCGCCGGAGTACATAATTCATTTCACATCTCAAACCTCAAGAAATGTCTTGCAAAGGAAGATCTCACCATTCCTCTTAAAGAAATCCAAGTCGACGAGAAACTACAATTCATAGAAGAACCAGTCGAAATCAAGGACCGTGAAGTTAAACGGCTCAAGCAGCGCAACATACCAATTGTTAAGGTTCGTTGGAATGCTCGATGGGGTTCCAAGTTTACTTGAGAATGAGAGGATTAGATAAAAAAAATGTATCCACATTTGTTTCCCGACAACGCAAAATAGATACAATTTTAAAATTTTGGGACGAAATTTATTTAACAGGTAGGTACTGTAACGACCCGGATTTTTTCGATCATTTTATACTTATGAGATTAATATTTACATAAATTAAACCTTACCAACATGATAAGCAATCTAAATTGTTGAGACTTATATTTTTGAAAAGAGTTTTACACAACGTTTGACCGTCCAATTTGATCGATGATATTACGAACTATATAACATACGATAATTATACGTTTGTGTATATATATGTATTTATATATATTTAACATGATCTAAGAATGGTTTAACATCTCATTGTGTACTAATAACAATGAGTTATAAGAATACTTTGAAACTACTAACTTAAGTTTTCAAAACGATAACTATACGTAACGTTCGTTGACATAAATACTTAAAACTTATAATGCTTATACATGTATCGTATAGATATGTATTTAATCACTTTTAAAGGGCTTTTATACATAAAACAATATAAGTATATTTACAAAAGATAGTTATATTTGAATTCTAATTCCGTTTTCTCAAGATTTCTACAAGTTTATCTAGAGTATATGTACCCGTATCATACCCAGCTTCTATACGTATTTACTATTGATTTATACACATCAAATCAACATCTAAATCAGCCATATTACTGCCCTAGGTATGAGGTAATTAGAAATTGAAAGTAAGCATGACTAATTATACAAAATAACAAACTAGAATTTTGTCCATGTTCCCCCCATTTTCACGTTTTATATGGCCTTCATGTGCATCATTTCTAGTTCAATTTTCTATCTCCATTTCCTAGCTAAACACACACACTCTCATAAGCCTTAAACCCTTAATCAATTCAGCAAGTTACCATGAAGATCTAGCTTCAAAAACAAGCCTTAATCATCATAAGAAATTCCTTTCAAGAACACTTCAATAATCCTTCCAAGTATACAAGTTTACTTCCAATCTTTCCATCCCACTCCACCACTCTTTTGGTTCTAGGATTTTTCTTATCTTTTTCAGTAACTTTGTCCAAGTAACTTGAGGTAGTAACCTTATTCATAACCTTATTCGATTCATATTTATATAGCTATCTTATTTTGTGTTGTAAAATTTTAACAACAAGAACATAGTTTGAATGATTTCAAACTTGTTCGCAAACTAAATAGATCCTTCTAACTTAACTTTTAAAACACTTCAAGACCTGTAATATATCATAATGATATGCTAACTTAACAAGATATAACTTGGTTTTATAAAGAACATCTTAAAAAATGAATCTACGTCGTCGGAGTGCAACCGGGGGCTGTTTTGGGTTGGATAATTAAAAACCATCTTGAACTTTGAATTGGAAGTTCATGTTCTGGAAAAATGATATTTCTCATGAATATGTTAACACATAAAAATTTCATGGTTTAACTCAAAGTGTAAGTATTTTTAGAAAAATGATCATTAAATGTTGTTTTTATGATGGAAAATGATCACTTTCATAAGTTTCACCAAAGTTTGACCTATAACCTGTGATTCTGAATGTAAACCAAGGTATTTACAGTTCATATTCTTAAAATTTGACTCGATCCAAGGAAGTGGCAAGTTGAACCAACAAAAACGGAGTTGTAATGAAGAAACTACGACTAAAACAAGATCGGGTATCCGAAGCTAGTTTAGCTACGAAAATATTTGGAGAAAAATTTAATTAATCATATCTTTTCTAATTAATATGATATTGTATATATAATTACTTATGATTTGATTTTATATATTTCAGGACCACCCGTAAATAACACGAGAAGATTAATCATAAGACCTCATTATTGTACGCAACACGTCATTTGACAACACGGTACTTTATGTACGCAACACGTCATTTGACAACATGGTACCATGGGTCGAGATTAATTCTGATCAATACGAATACGATGGGGTCTTTATTTATTTTATTGAGCAACTAATTGTGGACCACTAACATCGGACTGCTAACTACGGACTAAGAAAATATTAAAAGTATTAAAAGTATATATATATATATATATATATGTAACGATTACTTGAAAAGAAAATATGTTGATATATTATATGGTTAGGTTCGTGATATCAATCGGAGACCAAGTCGTGTTTATTACCTTCAAGGCAAAAGTGAGTATATAGTCCCATTTTTAAACTCTAAATATTTCGGGATGAGAATACATGCATTTTATGATTTACGTTATGGACACAAGTGATTAAAAATATATATTCTACATTGAGTTGTACCACTGGCATACTTCCCTGTAACTTGGTAACTACTATTTACATGAGGTATTGTAAACGCGAATCCTGTTGATAGATCTATCGGGCCTGACAACCCCAACCGGACTGGACGACCAGTATTCAACGGTTGCACAGTACTTCGTTTCTTTGACTACACTTGGTACGGTGTAGTAAGATTTCATAATAAAGGGAATATGCGACGTTGATTAAATGTTAAGTATGGTTATCAAGTGCTCAACAACTTAGAATACTTTTACTAAAACGTTTATATATAAAATCTTGTGGTCTATATTTATAACGCCGCCGGTATTAAACCTATATCTCACCAACTTTATGTTGACGTTTTAAGCATGTTTATTCTTAGGTGATAACTAAAAGCTTCCGCTGCATCATGTTGAATTTAAGCAAGATCTGGAGTATGCATATTTGTGTCAAAAATAAAACTGCATATCGGAGGATTTGTAATGTAAAATATGTTGGAAATCGTATTGTTATCATCACATGTAAAGTTTGTAAGGCTAAGATTATCGTTAAACGATAATCATTATTGTGTTGTTTAAACCTTGTATTCTAAATAAAAGTTGTGGTTTGTATTGTAAAAACGAATGCAGTTTTCTTTGAAAAATGTCGCATATAGAGGTCAATACCTCGCGATGAAATCATATGTTATTATATTTGTCCTTATGGTTTAGGATGGGTTATGACAAACACGAATGGACAAGACCGTGGAAGAGTTTTCAATATTAATGCGGCAGAGGCACAGGAAGACCCGGAACTTGTTACGGGTACGTTTCTTATTGACAATAAATCTGCTTACGTTTTATTTGATTCGGGTGCGGATAGAAGCTATATGAGTAGAGATTTTTGTGCTAAATTAAGTTGTCCATTGACGCCGTTGGATAGTAAATTTTTACTCGAATTAGCAAACGGTAAATTAATTTCAGCAGATTATATATGCCGGAATCGAGAAATTAAACTGGGTAGCGAAATATTTAAGATTGATTTGATACCAGTAGAGTTAGGGAGTTTTGATGTAATAGTTGGCATGGACTGGATGAAGGAGATGAAAGCAGAGATCGTATGTTACAAAAATGCAATTCGCATTGTACGAGAAGAAGGAGAACCCTTAATGGTGTACGGAGAAAAGGGCAACATGAAGCTACATCTTATTAGTAATTTGAAGGAACAAAAACTAATAAGAAAAGGTTGCTATGCTGTTCTAGCACACGTCGAGAAAGTACAAACTAAAGAAAAGAGCATCAATGATGTTCCCGTCGCAAAAGAATTTCCCGATGTATTTCCGAAAGAATTACCGGGACTACCTCCACATCGATCTGTTGAATTTCAAATAGATCTTGTACCAGGAGCTGCACCAATAGCTCGTGCTCCTTACAGACTCGTACCCAGCGATATGAAAGAACTGCAAAACCAACTGCAAGAACTATTAGAACGTGGTTTCATTCGACCAAGCACCTCACCATGGGGAGCTCCTATTTTGTTTGTCAAGAAGAAGGATGGTACATTTAGGTTATGTATTGACTACAGAGAGTTGAATAAACTTACCATCAAAAACCATTATCCACTACCGAGAATTGCCGACTTATTTGATCAACTACAAGGCTCGTCGGTTTATTCGAAAATCGATTTACGTTCTGGATATCATCAAATGCGAGTAAAGGAGGATGATATTCAAAAAACTGCTTTTAGGACGCGTTATGGTCATTACGAGTTTATGGTTATGCCGTTTGGATTGACTAACGCACCAGCTGTGTTCATGGACCTTATAAACCGAGTGTGTGGGCCATATCTTGACAAGTTTGTCATTGTTTTCATCGATGACATACTTATTTACTCAAAGAATGATCAAGAGCACGAAGAACATTTGAGAAAAGTGCTAGAAGTATTGAGAAAAGAAAAACTGTGCGCTAAGTTTTCAAAGTGTGCATTTTGGTTGGAAGAAGTTCAATTCCTCGGTCACATAGTGAAATGTCCCGTTCTTATTGATTAAAAACGTTCCATATTAATTGATTTCGTTGCGAGGTTTTGACCTCTATATGAGATGTTTTTCAAAGACTGCATTCATTTTTAAACAAACCATAACCTTTATTTCATCAATAAAGGTTTAAAAAGCTTTACGTAGATTATCAAATAATGATAATCTAAAATATCCTGTTTACACACGACCATTACATAATGGTTTACAATACAAATATGTTACAACAAAATAAGTTTCTTGAATGCAGTTTTTACACAATATCATACAAGCATGGACTCCAAATCTTGTCCTTATTTAAGTATGCGACAGCGGAAGCTCTTAATAATCACCTGAGAATAAACATGCTTAAAACGTCAACAACAATGTTGGTGAGTTATAGGTTTAACCTATATATATCAAATCGTAACAATAGACCACAAGATTTCATATTTCAATACACATCCCATACATAGAGATAAAAATCATTCATATGGTGAACACCTGGTAACCGACATTAACAAGATGCATATATATAAGAATATCCCCATCATTCCGGGACACCCTTCGGATATGATATAAATTTCGAAGTACTAAAGCATCCGGTACTTTGGATGGGGTTTGTTAGGCCCAATAGATCTATCTTTAGGATTCGCGTCAATTAGGGTGTCTGTTCCCTAATTCTTAGATTACCAGACTTAATAAAAAGAGGCATATTCGATTTCGATAATTCAACCATAGAATGTAGTTTCACGTACTTGTGTCTATTTTGTAAATCATTTATAAAACCTGCATGTATTCTCATCCCAAAAATATTAGATTTTAAAAGTGGGACTATAACTCACTTTCACAGATTTTTACTTCGTCGGGAAGTAAGACTTGGCCACTGGTTGATTCACGAACCTATAACAATATATACATGTATATCAAAGTATGTTCAAAATATATTTACAACACTTTTAATATATTTTGATGTTTTAAGTTTATTAAGTCAGCTGTCCTCGTTAGTAACCTACAACTAGTTGTCCACAGTTAGATGTACAGAAATAAATTGATAAATATTATCTTGAATCAAACCACGACCCAGTGTATACGTATCTCAGTATTGATCACAACTCAAACTATATATATTTTGGAATCAACCTCAACCCTGTATAGCTAACTCCAACATTCACATATAGAGTGTCTATGGTTGTTCCGAAATATATATAGATGTGTCGACATGATAGGTCAAAACATTGTATACGTGTCTATGGTATCTCAAGATTACATAATATACAATACAAGTTGATTAAGTTATGGTTGGAATATATTTGTTACCAATTTTCACGTAGCTAAAATGAGAATAATTATCCAATCTTGTTTTACCCATAACTTCTTCATTTTAAATCCGTTTTGAGTGAATAAAATTGCTATGGTTTCATATTGAACTCTATTTTATGAATCTAAACAGAAAAAGTATAGGTTTATAGTCGGAAAAATAAGTTACAAGTCGTTTTTGTAAAGGTAGTCATTTCAGTCGAAAGAACGACGTCTAGATGACCATTTTAGAAAACATACTTCCACTTTGAGTTTAACCATAATTTTTGGATATAGTTTCATGTTCATAATAAAAATCATTTTCTCAGAATAACAACTTTTAAATCAAAGTTTATCATAGTTTTTAATTAACTAACCCAAAACACCCCGCGGTGTTACTACGACGGCGTAAATCCGGTTTTACGGTGTTTTTCGTGTTTCCAGGTTTTAAATCATTAAGTTAGCATATCATATAGATATAGAACATGTGTTTAGTTGATTTTAAAAGTCAAGTTAGAAGGATTAACTTTTGTTTGCGAACCAGTTTAGAATTAACTAAACTATGTTCTAGTGATTACAAGTTTAAACCTTCGAATAAGATAGCTTTATATGTATGAATTGAATGATGTTATGAACATCATTACTACCTTAAGTTCCTTGGATAAACCTACTAGAAAAGAGAAAATTGGATCTAGCTTCAATGGATCCTTGGATGGCTCGAAGTTCTTGAAGCAGAATCATGACACGAAAACAAGTTCAAGTAAGATCATCACTTGAAATAAGATTGTTATAGTTATAGAAATTGAACCAAAGTTTGAATATGATTATTACCTTGTATTAGAATGATAACCTACTGTAAGAAACAAAGATTTCTTGAGGTTGGATGATCACCTTACAAGATTGGAAGTGAGCTAGCAAACTTGAAAGTATTCTTGATTTTATGAAACTAGAACTTTTGGAATTTATGAAGAACACTTAGAACTTGAAGATAGAACTTGAGAGAGATCAATTAGATGAAGAAAATTGAAGAATGAAAGTGTTTGTAGGTGTTTTTGGTCGTTGGTGTATGGATTAGATATAAAGGATATGTTATTTTGTTTTCATGTAAATAAGTCATGAATGATTACTCATATTTTTGTAATTTTATGAGATATTTCATGCTAGTTGCCAAATGATGGTTCCCACATGTGTTAGGTGACTCACATGGGCTGCTAAGAGCTGATCATTGGAGTGTATATACCAATAGTACATACATCTAAAAGCTGTGTATTGTACGAGTACGAATACGGGTGCATACGAGTAGAATTGTTGATGAAACTGAACGAGGATGTAATTGTAAGCATTTTTGTTAAGTAGAAGTATTTTGATAAGTGTATTGAAGTCTTTCAAAAGTGTATAAATACATATTAAAACACTACATGTATATACATTTTAACTGAGTCGTTAAGTCATCGTTAGTCGTTACATGTAAGTGTTGTTTTGAAACTTTTAGGTTAACGATCTTGTTAAATGTTGTTAACCCAATGTTTATAATATCAAATGAGATTTTAAATTATTATATTATCATGATATTATCATGAATGAATATCTCTTAATATGATATATATACATTAAATGTCTTTACAACGATAATCGTTACATATATGTCTCGTTTAAAAATCATTAAGTTAGTAGTCTTGTTTTTACATATGTAGTTCATTGTTAATATACTTAATGATATGTTTACTTATCATAGTATCATGTTAACTATATATATATATATCCATATATATGTCATCATATAGTTTTTACAAGTTTTAACGTTCGTGAATCACCGGTCAACTTGGGTGGTCAATTGTCTATATGAAACATATTTCAATTAATCAAGTCTTAACAAGTTTGATTGCTTAACATGTTGGAAACATTTAATCATGTAAATATCAATCTCAATTAATATATATAAACATGGAAAAGTTTGGGTCACTACAGTACCTACCCGTTAAATAAATTTCGTCCCGAAATTTTAAGCTGTTGAAGGTGTTGATGAATCTTCTGGAAATAGATGCGGGTATTTCTTCTTCATCTGATCTTCACGCTCCCAGGTGAACTCGGGTCCTCTACGAGCATTCCATCGAACCTTAACAATTGGTATCTTGTTTTGCTTAAGTCTTTTAACCTCACGATCCATTATTTCGACGGGTTCTTCGATGAATTGAAGTTTTTCGTTGATTTGGATTTCATCTAACGGAATAGTGAGATCTTCTTTAGCAAAACATTTCTTCAAATTCGAGACGTGGAAAGTGTTATGTACAGCCGCGAGTTGTTGAGTTAACTCAAGTCGGTAAGCTACTGGTCCGACACGATCAATAATCTTGAATGGTCCAATATAGCTTGGATTTAATTTCCCTCGTTTACCAAATCGAACAATGCCTTTCCAAGGTGCAACTTTAAGCATGACCATCTCTCCAATTTCAAATTCTATATCTTTTCTTTTAATGTCAGCGTAGCTCTTTTGTCGACTTTGGGCAGTTTTCAACCGTTGTTGAATTTGGATGATCTTCTCGGTAGTTTCTTGTATAATCTCCGGACCCGTAATCTGTCTATCCCCCACCTCACTCCAACAAATCGGAGACCTGCACTTTCTACCATAAAGTGCTTCAAACGGCGCCATCTCAATGCTTGAATGGTAGCTGTTGTTGTAGGAAAATTCTGCTAACGGTAGATGTCGATCCCAACTGTCTCCGAAATCAATAACACATGCTCGTAGCATGTCTTCAAGCGTTTGTATCGTCCTTTCGCTCTGCCCATCAGTTTGTGGATGATAGGCAGTACTCATGTCTAGACCAGTTCCTAATGCTTGCTGTAATGTCTGCCAGAATCTTGAAATAAATCTGCCATCCCTATCAGAGATAATAGAGATTGGTATTCCATGTCTGGAGATGACTTCCTTCAAATACAGTCGTGCTAACTTCTCTATCTTGTCATCTTCTCTTATTGGTAGGAAGTGTGCGGATTTGGTGAGACGATCAACTATTACCCAAATAGTATCAAAACCACTTGCAGTCCTTGGCAATTTAGTGATGAAATCCATGGTAATGTTTTCCCATTTCTATTCCGGGATTTCGGGTTGTTGAAGTAGACCTGATGGTTTCTGATGCTCAGCTTTGACCTTAGAACACGTCAAACATTCTCCTACGTATTTAGCAACATCGGCTTTCATACCCGGCCACCAAAAATGTTTCTTGAGATCCTTGTACATCTTCCCCGTTCCAGGATGTATTGAGTATCTGGTTTTATGAGCTTCTCTAAGTACCATTTCTCTCATATCTCCAAATTTTGGTACCCAAATCCTTTCAGCCCTATACCGGGTTCCGTCTTCCCGAATATTAAGATGCTTCTCCGATCCTTTGGGTATTTCATCCTTTAAATTTCCCTCTTTTAAAACTCCTTGTTGCGCCTCCTTTATTTGAGTAGTAATGTTATTATGAATCATTATATTCATAGATTTTACTCGAATGGGTTCTCTATCCTTCCTGCTCAAGGCATCGGCTACCACATTTGCCTTCCCCGGGTGGTAACGAATCTCAAAGTCGTAATCATTCAATAATTCAATCCACCTACGCTGCCTCATATTCAGTTGTTTCTGATTAAATATGTGTTGAAGACTTTTGTGGTCGGTATATATAATACTTTTGACCCCATATAAGTAGTGCCTCCAAGTCTTTAATGCAAAAATAACCGCGCCTAATTCCAAATCATGCGTCGTATAATTTTGTTCGTGAATCTTCAATTGTCTAGACGCATAAGCAATCACCTTCGTTCGTTGCATTAATACACAACCGAGACCTTGCTTTGATGCATCACAATAAATCACAAAATCATCATTCCCTTCAGGCAATGACAATATAGGTGTCGTAGTTAGCTTTTTCTTCAATAACTCAAATGCTTTCTCTTGTTCATCATTCCATTCAAATTTCTTCCCTTTATGCGTTAATGCAGTCAAGGGTTTTGCTATTCTGGAAAAGTCTTGGATGAACCTTCTGTAGTAACCAGCTAGTCCTAAAAACTGGCGTATGTGTTTTGGAGTTTTCGGGGTTTCCCACTTTTCAACAGTTTCTATCTTTGCCGGATCCACCTTAATACCTTCTTTGTTCACTATGTGACCGAGGAATTGAACTTCTTCCAACCAAAATGCACACTTTGAAAACTTAGCGTACAATTCTTCCTTCCTCAATACTTCTAACACCTTTCTCAAATGTTCACCGTGTTCTTGGTCATTCTTTGAGTAAATAAGTATGTCATCAATGAAAACAATGACAAACTTGTCAAGGTATGGTCCACACACTCGGTTCATAAGGTCCACGAACACAGCTGGTGCATTAGTTAAACCAAACGGCATGACCATAAACTCGTAATGACCGTAACGTGTTCTGAAAGTAGTCTTTGGAATATCATCTTCTTTCACCCGCATTTGATGATACCCGGAACGTAAGTCAATCTTTGAATAAACAGACAAGCCTTGTAGTTGATCAAATAAGTCATCGATTCCCGGTAGTGGGTAGCGGTTCTTGATGGTAAGTTTGTTCAACTCTCGGTAGTCGATACACAACCTGAATGTACCATCTTTCTTCTTGACAAACAAAACAGGAGCTCCCCAAGGTGATGTGCTTGGTCGAATGAAACCATGCTCTAAAAGTTCTTGTAATTGGCTTTGTAGTTCTTTCATCTCGCTGGGTGCGAGTCTGTAAGGAGCTCGAGCTATTGGTGCAGCTTCTGGTACAAGATCTATTTGAAATTCAACGGATCGATGTGGGGGTAATCCCGGTAATTCTTTCGGAAATACATCGGGAAATTCTTTTGCAATGGGAACATCATTGATGCTCTTTTCTTCAGTTTGTACTTTCTCGACGTGTGCTAGAACAGCATAGCAACCTTTTCTTATTAGTTTTTGTGCCTTCAAATTACTAATAAGATGTAGCTTCGTGTTGCCCTTTTCTCCGTACACCATTAAGGGTTTTCCTTTTTCTCGTATAATGCGAATTGCATTTTTGTAACAAACGATCTCTGCTTTCACTTCTTTCAACCAGTCCATACCGATTATCACATCAAAACTCCCTAACTCTACTGGTATTAAATCAATCTTAAATGTTTCGCTAACCAGTTTAATTTCTCGATTCCGACATATATTATCTGCTGAAATTAATTTACCATTTGCTAATTCGAGTAAAAATTTACTATCCAAATGCGTCAATGGGCAACTTAATTTAGCACAAAAATCTCTACTCATATAGCTTCTATCCGCACCCGAATCAAATAAAACGTAAGCAGATTTATTGTCGATAAGAAACGTACCGGTAACAAGCTCCGGGTCTTCCTGTGCGTCTGCCGCATTAATATTGAAAACTCTTCCGCGGCCTTGTCCATTCGTGTTCTCCTGGTTCGGGCAATTTCTAATAATGTGGCCCGGTTTTCCACATTTATAACAAACTACATTGGCATAGCTTGCTCCGACACTACTTGCTCCGCCATTACTCATTCCGACACCATTTGTTCCTTTCGTTCTATTAACCCCTGGTCCGTAGACCTCACTCTTCGCCGCGCTATGACCATTTCTTTTACACTTGTTGCAAAATTTGGTGTAGAACCTCGAGTGATACTTTTCACACCTTTGGCATAGCTGCTTCTGATTGTTGTTGTTGTTGCGGTTATTATTGTTGTTGGGATGATTGTTGTAGTTGCTGTTGTTGTTGTTGTTGTTGTTGGGCCATTTGTTGTAGTTGCGATTGATGTTGCGATTGTTGGGATAATTGTTGCGATTGCTGTTGTTGTTGTATTGGTGATTCTTATCACCATTTTCCTCCCACTTTCTTTTGACTTGCTTCACATTGGCCTCTTCAACAGTCTGTTCTTTAATTCTTTCTTCAATCTGGTTCACGAGTTTGTGAGCCATTCTACATGCCTGTTGTATGGAGGCGGGCTCGTGTGAACTTATATCTTCTTGGATTCTTTCCGGTAATCCTTTCACAAACGCGTCGATCTTCTCTTCCTCATCTTCGAATGCTCCCGGACACAATAGGCACAATTCTGTGAATCGTCTTTCGTACGTGGTAATATCAAATCCTTGGGTTCGTAACCCTCTAAGTTCTATCTTGAGCTTATTTACCTCGGTTCTGGGACGGTACTTCTCGTTCATCAAGTGCTTGAATGCTGACCACGGTAGTGCGTATGCATCGCCTTGTCCCACTTGCTCTAGATAGGTATTCCACCATGTTAACGCAGAACCTGTGAAGGTATGCGTAGCGTACTTTACTTTGTCCTCTTCAGTACACTTACTTATGGCAAACACCGATTCGACCTTCTCGGTCCACCGTTTCAATCCGATCGGTCCTTCGGTTCCAACAAATTCCAAAGGTTTGCAGGTAGTGAATTCTTTGTAGGTGCATCCTACACGATTTCCTGTACTGCTAGATCCAAGGTTATTGTTGGTATGTAGCGCAGCCTGTACTGCGGCTATGTTTGAAGCTAGAAAAGTACGGAATTCCTCTTCATTCATATTCACGGTGTGTCGAGTAGTCGGTGCCATTTCCTTCAAAATAGTTAAATGGAACAAGTTAATCATACAGAATATTAAGAGTAGTTAATAGTATTTCGTAGCATAATATGAACTCATTTATAAAAGCTTTTTCTTCATATTAGCATTTTATAAGTTTAAATTCGGGTAGTACCTACCCGTTAAGTTCATACTTAATAGCTAATATACAATTCAACTACTACAATTCTATATGAAAAACTGATTATAATAATATTTCGCGTTCAAACTTTTACACAATATTTTACAAACTTACAATACCGCTTATTTTACATATAGCATGAAATATAGCACACAATAAATTTGATACAAGATGGTTGTGAAGATAATTCTAGCTAGTACACAAGTCGTTCAGCAAAGGCAATAAAGACACGTAATTCATACGTCCAGAAACAAGTCATGCATTCTGGTTTTACTAGGATTACTTCCCATCCTTGGTCTTGTGGAACATAACCATTATGGTCGTTGATAAGACAGCGTGTTGTAACGTCGTCAAAGGGACGAGGGTTACGTAATGTCCAACAGTCCCGTAACAATCTAAAAACCTCATTTCTTACCCCAATTACCGACTCCGTCACTTGTGGGAACGTTTTGTTTAATAGTTGTATCCCGATGTTCTTATTCTCACTTTGGTGAGAAGTGAACATTACTAATCCGTAAGCATAACATGCTTCTTTATGTTGCATGTTAGCCGCTTTTTCTAAATCACGAAGTCCAATATTCGGATATATTAAGTCAAAATAATTTCTTAACCCATTGCGTAAAATAGCATTTGGGTTCCCCGCAATATATGCGTCAAAGTAAACACATCGTAACTTATGGATTTCCCAATGTGATATCCCCCATCTTTCGAACGAAAGCCTTTTATAAACCAAGGCATTCTTGGAACGTTCTTCGAATGTCTTACAAACTGACCTCGCCTTAAATAGTTGTGCCGAAGAATTCTGACCGACTCTAGACAAGATTTCATCAATCATGTCTCCGGGTAGGTCTCTTAAAATATTGGGTTGTCTATCCATTTTGTGTTTTTATACTGTAAAATAGACAAGAGTTAGATTCATAAAAAAAATACTTATTAATACAAGCAATTTTTACATATATCATAAAGCATAAGCACACTATATTACATATATTACACCACACGAATACAACTATCTTATTCCGACTCGCTTGTTTCTTCTTCTTCGGTTTTGGTTCGTTTTTCCAAGTTTCTAGGGATATATGATTTTCCCCTAATACGAGCCGTCGTTATCCACATTGGTTTAGAAAAACCTGGTGGTTTAGAGGTTCCCGGGTCATTGTTACAACTTAAGGACTTCGGGGGTTGACGATACATATAAAGTTCATCGGGGTTGGAATTAGATTTCTCTATTTTTATGCCCTTTCCCTTATTATTTTCTTTTACCTTTTTAAATTCAGTTGGGGTAATTTCTATAACATCATCGGAATTCTCGTCGGAATCCGATTCATCGGAGAATTGGTAATCCTCCCAATATTTTGCTTCCTTGGCGGAAACACCATTGACCATAATTAACCTTGGTCGGTTGGTTGAGGATTTTCTTTTACTTAACCGTTTTATTATTTCCCCCACCGGTTCTATTTCTTCATCCGGTTCCGATTCTTCTTCCGGTTCCGATTCTTCTTCCGGTTCCGACTCTTCTTCCGGTTCCTCTTCGGGAACTTGTGAATCAGTCCACGAATCATTCCAATTTACATTTGACTCTTCATTATTATTAGGTGAGTCAATGGAACTTGTTCTAGAGGTAGACATCTATCACATAATATCAAACGCGTTAAGAGATTAATATATCACATAATATTCACATGTTAAAAATATATAGTTTCCAACAAAATTTGTTAAGCAATCATTTTTCAAGTAAACACGGTCGAAGTCCAAACTCACTAATGCATCCTAACAAACTCGATAAGACACACTAATGCAAAATTCTGGTTCTCTAAGACCAACGCTCGGATACCAACTGAAATGTCCCGTTCTTATTGATTAAAAACGTTCCATATTAATTGATTTCGTTGCGAGGTTTTGACCTCTATATGAGACGTTTTTCAAAGACTGCATTCATTTTTAAACAAACCATAACCTTTATTTCATCAATAAAGGTTTAAAAAGCTTTACGTAGATTATCAAATAATGATAATCTAAAATATCCTGTTTACACACGACCATTACATAATGGTTTACAATACAAATATGTTACAACAAAATAAGTTTCTTGAATGCAGTTTTTACACAATATCATACAAGCATGGACTCCAAATCTTGTCCTTATTTAAGTATGCGACAGCGGAAGCTCTTAATAATCACCTGAGAATAAACATGCTTAAAACGTCAACAAAAATGTTGGTGAGTTATAGGTTTAACCTATATATATCAAATCGTAACAATAGACCACAAGATTTCATATTTCAATACACATCCCATACATAGAGATAAAAATCATTCATATGGTGAACACCTGGTAACCGACATTAACAAGATGCATATATATAAGAATATCCCCATCATTCCGGGACACCCTTCGGATATGATATAAATTTCGAAGTACTAAAGCATCCGGTACTTTGGATGGGGTTTGTTAGGCCCAATAGATCTATCTTTAGGATTCGCGTCAATTAGGGTGTCTGTTCCCTAATTCTTAGATTACCAGACTTAATAAAAAGGGGCATATTCGATTTCGATAATTCAACCATAGAATGTAGTTTCACGTACTTGTGTCTATTTTGTAAATCATTTATAAAACCTGCATGTATTCTCATCCCAAAAATATTAGATTTTAAAAGTGGGACTATAACTCACTTTCACAGATTTTTACTTCGTCGGGAAGTAAGACTTGGCCACTGGTTGATTCACGAACCTATAACAATATATACATGTATATCAAAGTATGTTCAAAATATATTTACAACACTTTTAATATATTTTGATGTTTTAAGTTTATTAAGTCAGCTGTCCTCGTTAGTAACCTACAACTAGTTGTCCACAGTTAGATGTACATAAATAAATTGATAAATATTATCTTGAATCAATCCACGACCCAGTGTATACGTATCTCAGTATTGATCACAACTCAAACTATATATATTTTGGAATCAACCTCAACCCTGTATAGCTAACTCCAACATTCACATATAGAGTGTCTATGGTTGTTCCGAAATATATATAGATGTGTCGACATGATAGGTCAAAACATTGTATACGTGTCTATGGTATCTCAAGATTACATAATATACAATACAAGTTGATTAAGTTATGGTTGGAATATATTTGTTACCAATTTTCACGTAGCTAAAATGAGAAAAATTATCCAATCTTGTTTTACCCATAACTTCTTCATTTTAAATCCGTTTTGAGTGAATCAAATTGATATGGTTTCATATTGAACTCTATTTTATGAATCTAAACAGAAAAAGTATAGGTTTATAGTCGGAAAAATAAGTTACAAGTCGTTTTTGTAAAGGTAGTCATTTCAGTCGAAAGAACGACGTCTAGATGACCATTTTAGAAAACATACTTCCACTTTGAGTTTAACCATAATTTTTGGATATAGTTTCATGTTCATAATAAAAATCATTTTCTCAGAATAACAACTTTTAAATCAAAGTTTATCATAGTTTTTAATTAACTAACCCAAAACAGCCCGCGGTGTTACTACGACGGCGTAAATCCGGTTTTACGGTGTTTTTCGTGTTTCCAGGTTTTAAATCATTAAGTTAGCATATCATATAGATATAGAACATGTGTTTAGTTGATTTTAAAAGTCAAGTTAGAAGGATTAACTTTTGTTTGCGAACAAGTTTAGAATTAACTAAACTATGTTCTAGTGATTACAAGTTTAAACCTTCGAATAAGATAGCTTTATATGTATGAATTGAATGATGTTATGAACATCATTACTACCTTAAGTTCCTTGGATAAACCTACTGGAAAAGAGAAAATTGGATCTAGCTTCAATGGATCCTTGGATGGCTCGAAGTTCTTGAAGCAGAATCATGACACGAAAACAAGTTCAAGTAAGATCATCACTTGAAATAAGATTGTTATAGTTATAGAAATTGAACCAAAGTTTGAATATGATTATTACCTTGTATTAGAATGATAACCTACTGTAAGAAATAAAGATTTCTTGAGGTTGGATGATCACCTTACAAGATTGGAAGTGAGCTAGCAAACTTGAAAGTATTCTTGATTTTATGAAACTAGAACTTTTGGAATTTATGATGAACACTTAGAACTTGAAGATAGAACTTGAGAGAGATCAATTAGATGAAGAAAATTGAAGAATGAAAGTGTTTGTAGGTGTTTTTGGTCGTTGGTGTATGGATTAGATATAAAGGATATGTTATTTTGTTTTCATGTAAATAAGTCATGAATGATTACTCATATTTTTGTAATTTTATGAGATATTTCATGCTAGTTGCCAAATGATGGTTCCCACATGTGTTAGGTGACTCACATGGGCTGCTAAGAGCTGATCATTGGTGTGTATATACCAATAGTACATACATCTAAAAGCTGTGTATTGTACGAGTACGAATACGGGTGCATACGAGTAGAATTGTTGATGAAACTGAACGAGGATGTAATTGTAAGCATTTTTGTTAAGTAGAAGTATTTTGATAAGTGTATTGAAGTCTTTCAAAAGTGTATAAATACATATTAAAACACTACATGTATATACATTTTAACTGAGTCGTTAAGTCATCGTTAGTCGTTACATGTAAGTGTTGTTTTGAAACTTTTAGGTTAACGATCTTGTTAAATGTTGTTAACCCAATGTTTATAATATCAAATTAGATTTTAAATTATTATATTATCATGATATTATCATGTATGAATATCTCTTAATATGATATATATATATACATTAAATGTCTTTACAACGATAATCGTTACATATATGTCTCGTTTAAAAATCATTAAGTTAGTAGTCTTGTTTTTACATATGTAGTTCATTGTTAATATACTTAATGATATGTTTACTTATCATAGTATCATGTTAACTATATATATATCCATATATATGTCATCATATAGTTTTTACAAGTTTTAACGTTCGTGAATCACCGGTCAACTTGGGTGGTCAATTGTCTATATGAAACATATTTCAATTAATCAAGTCTTAACAAGTTTGATTGCTTAACATGTTGGAAACATTTAATCATGTAAATATCAATCTCAATTAATATATATAAACATGGAAAAGTTCGGGTCACTACACATAGTGAACAAAGAAGGTATCCAGGTGGACCCGGCAAAGATCGAAACCGTTGAAAAGTGGGAAACCCCAAAAACTCCGAAGCATATACGTCAATTTTTAGGATTGGCTGGTTACTACAAAAGATTCATCTAAGATTTCTTCAAAATAGCAAAACCCTTGACTGCATTAACGCATAAAGGGAAGAAATTTGAATGGAAGGATGAACAAGAGAAGGCATTTCAGTTATTGAAGAAAAAGCTAACTACAGCACCTATATTGTCATTGCCTGAAGGGAATGATGATTTTGTGATTTATTGTGATGCATCAAAGCAAGGTCTCGGTTGTGTATTAATGCAACGAACGAAGTTGATTGCTTATGCGTCTAGACAATTGAAGATTCACGAGCAAAATTATACGACTCACGATTTGGGATTGGGTGCTGTTGTTTTTGCATTAAAGACTTGGAGGCATTATTTATATGGGGTCAAAAGTATTATATATACCGACCACAAAAGTCTCCAACATATATTTAATCAGAAGCAACTGAATATGAGACAACGCAGGTGGATTGAACTGTTGAATGATTATCATTTTGAGATTCGATACCACCCGGGAAGGCGAATGTGGTAGCTAACGCTTTGAGTAGAAAGGACAGAGAACCTATACTGGTAAAAGCTATGAATATAATTATTCGTACTAACCTTGCTACGCAAATAAAGGAGGCGCAACAGGGGGTTGTAAAAGAAGGAATGTTGAAGAATGAGATACCCAAAGGATAAGAGAAACATCTTAATATTCGGGAAGACGGAACCCGATATAGGGCTGATAGAATTTGGGTACCAAGGTTTGGAGATGTGAGAGAAATGGTACTTAAGGAAGCACATAAAACCAGATATTCAATACATCCCGGAGCGGGGAAGATGTATAAAGATCTCAAGAAACACTTTTGGTGGCCGGGTATGAAAGCCGATATTGCTAAATATGTAGGAGAATGTTTGACGTGTTCTAAGGTCAAAGCTGAACATCAGAAACCATCAGGTCTACTATAACAACCTGAAATCCTGGAATGGAAATAGGAAAACATTACCATGGATTTCATTACTAAATTCCCAAGGACTACAAGTGGTTATGATACTATTTGGATAATAGTTGATCATCTCACCAAGTCAGCACACTTCCTGCCAATGAGAGAAGATGACAAAATGGAAAAGTTGGCACGATTGTATTTGAAGGAGGTTGTCTCCAGACATGGAATACCCGTCTCTATTATCTCTGATAGGGATGGTAGATTTGTTTTAAGGTTCTAGCAGACGTTGCAACAAGCATTGGGGACTCGTCTAGACATGAGTACTTCCTATCATCCACAAACTGATGGGCAGAGTGAAAGGACGATACAAACGCTTGAAGACATGCTACGAGCATGTGTTATTGATTTCGGAAACAGTTGGGATCGACACCTACCGTTAGCAGAATTTTCCTACAACAACAGTTATCATTCTAGTATTGAGATGGCGCCGTTTGAGGCACTTTATGGTGGAAAGTGCAGGTCTCCGATTTGTTGGAATGAAGTGGGGGATAGACAGATTACGGGTCCGGAGATAATACAGGAAACTATCGAGAAAATCATCCAAATTCAACAACGATTGAAAACCGCCCAGAGTCGACAAAAGAGCTACGCGGACAGTAAAAGAAAAGATATAGAGTTTGAAATTAGAGAAATGGTCATGCTTAAGGTTTCACCTTAGAAAGGCGTTGTTCGATTTGGTAAACGGGGGAAACTAAATCCAAGGTACATTGGACCATTCAAGATTATAGATCGTGTCGGACCAGTAGCTTACCAACTGGAGCTACCTCAACAACTCGCGACTGTACATAACACTTTCCACGTCTCGAATTTGAAGAAATGTTTTGCTAAAAAAGATCTCACTATTCCGTTGGACGAAATCCAAATCAATGAAAAACTTCAATTCATTGAAGAACCTGTCGAAATAATGGATCGTGAGGTTAAGAGACTTAAGCAAAACAAGACACTGATTGTTTAGGTTCGATGGAATGCTCGTAGAGGACCCGAGTTCACCTGGGAGTGTGAAGATCAGATGAAGAAGAAATACCCGCATCTATTTCCAGAAGATTCGTCAACACCTTCAACAGCTTAAAATTTCGGGACGAAATTTATTTAACGGGTAGGTACTGTAGTGACCCGAACTTTTCCATGTTTATATATATTAATTGAGATTGATATTTACATGACTAAATGTTTCCAACATGTTAAGTAATCAAACTTATTAAGACTTGATTAAATGAAATAAGTTTCATATAGACAATTGATCACCCAAGTTGACCGGCGATTCACGAACGTTACCAATTTGTAAAAACTACATGTTGTTATATATATAGACATATATATGGTTGACATGAGATTATGATGAGTAAGTATTTCACTAAGTATATTAACAATGTGTGATATACATAAGAAATGAGATTACTAAGTTAAGAAACTCGAAATGATATATATAACGATTATCGTTATGATAACGTCTACTAAATACATATGTATCATGTTAAGATATTGATACACTATATTTAACATGATAAAATGATATTTAAATATATCATTAAGTGTGTTAACAATGAACTACATATGTAAAAACAAGACTACTAACTCAAGAATTACGAAACGAGACTTATATGTAACGATTATCGTTGTAACGATATTTTAATGTATATATCATATTTAGAGATATTCATACATCATAATATCATGATAACATAATAATTTAACATCTCATTTGATATAATAAACATTGGGTTAACAACATTAATTGAGATCGTTAACTTAAAGGTTTCAAAACAACACTTACATGTAACGACTAACGAAGACTTAACGACTCCATTAGAATGTATATACATGTTGTGTTTTGATATGTATTCTTACACTTTTGAAAGACTTCAAGACACATATCAAAGTACTTCTACTTAACAAAAATGCTTACAATTACATCCTCGTTCAGTTTCATCAACAATTCTACTCGTATGCACCCGTATTCGTATTCGTACAATACACAGCTTTTAGATGTATGTACTATTGGTATATACACTCCAATGATCAGCTCTTAGCAGCCCATGTGAGTCACTTAACACATGTGGGAACCATCATTTGGCAACTAGCATGAAATATCTCATAAAATTACAAAAATGTTAGTAATCATTCATGACTTATTTACATAAAAACAAAATTACATATCCTTTATATCTAATCCATATACCAACGACCAAAAACACCTACAAAAACTTTCATTCTTCAATTTTATTCATCTAATTGATCTCTCTCAAGTTCCATCTTCAAGTTCTAAGTGTTCTTCATAAATTCCATAAGTATAGTTTCATAAAAATCAAGAATACTTCCAAGTTTGCATGTCTACTTCCAAGGTTTCTAATCCATTCCAAGTAATCATCTAAGATCAAGAAACCTTTGTTATTTACATTAGGTTATCTTTCTAATTCAAGGTAATATTCATATTCAAACTTTGATTCAATTTCTACAACTATAACAATCTTATTTCGAGTGAAAATCTTACTTAAACTGTTTTAGTGTCATGATTCTGCTTCAAGAACTTTCAAGCCATCCAAGGATCCTTTGAAGCTAGATCCATTTTTCTTATTTCCAGTAGTTTTATCCAGAAAACTTGAGGTAGTAATGATGTTCATAACATCATTCGATTCATACATATAAAGCTATCTTATTCGAAGGTTTAAACTTGTAATCACTACAACATAGTTTAGTTAATTCTAAACTTGTTCGCAAAAAAAAGTTAATCCTTCTAAATTGACTTTTAAAATCAACTAAACACATGTTCTATATCTATATGATATGCTAACTTAATGGTTTAAAACCTGGAAACATGATGAACACCATAAAATCGGATATACGCCGTCGTAGTGAAACCGAGGGCTGTTTTGGTTTGGATAATTAAAAACTATGATAAACTTTGATTTAAAAGTTGTTCTTCTGGGAAAATGATTTTTCATATGAACATGAAACTATATCCAAAAATCTTGGTTAAACTCAAAGTGAAAGTATGTTTTTCAAAATGGTCATCAAGATGTCGTTCTTTCGACGGAAATGACTACCTCTTTAGTAATTGACATGTAACTTAAATTTCCGACTATAAACCTATACTTTTTCTGTTTGAATTCTTAAATTAGAGTTCAATATGAAAAAATAGCAATTTGATTCACTCAAAACGGATTTAAAATGAAAAAGTTATGGGTAAAACAAGATTGGATATTTTTGATCTTTTTAGCTACGGAAAATGTTTAACAAATCTATACAAATCATATCCTAGCTAACTTATATTGTATTATACATGTATTCTAATATATTATGTAATCTTGGGATACCATAGACATATATGCAAATGTTTTGACATATCATATCGACCCATGTATATATATTATTTGGGACTCTATATGCAGTAATGTTGGCGTTAGCTATACAGGGTTGAGGTTGATTCCAAATATATATATACTTTGAGTTGTGATCTAGCCTGAGATGTGTATACACTGGGTCGTGGATTGATTCAAGATAATATATATCGATTTATTTCTGTACATCTAACTGTGGACAACTAGTTGTAGGTTATTAACGAGAACAGCTGACTTAATACACTCAAATCTTTAAAACATAATAAAAATGGTTGTAATTATATTTTGATCATACTTTGATATATATGTACATATTTGTATAGGTTCGTGAATCGATCCGTGGCCAAGTCTTATTTCCGAGGAAGGAAATATCTGTGAAAGTGAGTTATAGTCCCACTTTTAAAATCTAATATTTTTGGGATGAGAATACATGCATGTTTTATAAATGATTTACAAAATAGACACAAGTACGTGAAACTACATTCTATGGTTGAATTATCGAAATCGAATATGCCCCTTTTTATTAAGTCTGGTAATCTAAGAATTAGGAAACAGACACCCTAATTGACGTGAATCCTAAAGATAGATCTATTGGGTCTAACAAACCCCATCCAAAGTACCGGATGCTTTAGTACTTCGAAATTTATATCATATCCGAAGGGTGTCCCGGAATGATGGGGATATTCTTATATATGCATCTTGTTAATGTCGGTTACCAGGTGTTCACCATATGAATGATTTTTATCTCTATGTATGAGATGTGTATTGAAATATGAAATCTTGTGGTCTATTGTTACGATTTGATATATATAGGTTAAACCTATAACTCACCAACATTTTTGTTGACGTTTAAAACATGTTTATTCTCCGGTGAATACTAAGAGCTTTCGCTGTTGCATACTAAAATAAGGACAAGATTTGGAGTCCATGTTTGTATGATATTGTGTAAAAACTGCATTCAAGAAACATATGTTGATGTAATATATTTCTATTGTAAACCATTATGTAATGGTCATGTATAAACAGTATATTCTAGATTATCATTATTTGATAATCTACGTAATGCTTTTAAAACCTTTATTAATAAAATAAAGGTTATGGTTGTTTTAAAAATGAATGTAGTCTTTGAAAAACATCTCATATAGAGGTCAAAACCTCGCAACGAAATCAATTAATATGGAACGTTTATAATCAATATGAACGGGACATTTCACAATTTCTTACCGAACACGTCTATTATTGCTTTAGCCGTGTTTAAGAATGGTCTTCCTAATATGAGAGGAACTCGAGAATCTTCTTCCATGTCCAGAATAACAAAATCTACTGGAAATACTAAAGTACCAACTTTAACTAGCATGTTTTCCATTATCCCTCTAGGATATTTTACTAATATATCGGTTAGTTGTATGCTTATTCGTGTTGGTTTCAATTCTCCAAGGTCTAGTTTAGTGTATAGTGAATACGGTGTTAAATTTATACTAGCACCTAAGTCTGCCAATGCTTCTATTGAACTAAGACTACCCAGAAAACATGGAATTGTGAAACTTCCTGGATCTGATAATTTTTCTGGTATCTTATTCAACAACACTGCAGAACAATTAGCATTCATTGTAACAGCCGAGAGTTCTTTCATTTTCTTTCTATTTGTGATTAGATCTTTCAAGAATTTAGCATATCTTGGCATTCCTGATATCACATCAATGAAAGGAAGATTTACATTTATTTGTTTAAACATATACAAGAATTTAGATTGCTCGGCTTTAAGTCTTTCTTTTCTCATTTTACTTAGGTAAGGAAGTGGTGGTTGATATGGTTTAACATAAGATTTAGCCTTAACTGTGTTATCTTCATTAACCTTTTCAACTACCAGTTCTGTTTCCTTATCTTGCTTAGGTTGTGGTTCTTGTGGAGTAGGAATAGAGTCATCAGAAATTACAGGCATTTCAGGTGGTTTAAGTGTAATACCACTTCTTGTGGTAATGGCATTAGCTGTTTCATTCCGAGGGTTAGCATTTGTATCGCTAGGTAGACTTCCCGGTTTTCTTTTACCTATCAACCTTGCTAGGTTACTCACTTCTTGTTCCAGATTTTGAATAGAAGCTTGTTGATTTCTAAATGCTTGAGCATTTTGTTCATTTGTTTGTTTCTGAGATGTGAAAAACTGCGTTTGAGATTCAACTAGCTTCGACATCATATCTTCTAAATTTGGCCTTTTATCATCGATTTGTGGTGGTTTATTTTGAAAAATAGGTCTTTGCTGATTGTAAGTATTATTGGATACTTGTTGATTGTTAGGGCCTTGTTGATTGTTGTATGGAACATTTCAGTTATAATTCTGATTTTGATTGTAGATTGGTCTTGGCGGTTGATAATTATTCTGATAATTATTTCCAGGCCTTTGGTTCATATATGAAATATTCTCTCTTTGTTCCATTGTTTGTTCAATACTGAGATAATCTTTTGTCAAATGTGGTCCTCTACACTGCTCACAACTAATTCGTATTGAGTGAATATCTTTAGTCATCTTTTCCATTCGTCTTTCGACAGCATCTATCTTTGCGGAAATGGAATCAAAGTCATGGCTAGAATCGGCTCTAGCTGCTTTAGATGATCTAACGATATCTTTTTCTTGATGCCACTCATGTGAGTGGGAAGCAGTGTTATCAATAATTTTGTAAGCTTCAGTTGCGGTTTTCTTCATAATGGAACCACCAGCTACTATATCGATATCTTTTCGTGTAGTGATGTCGCATCCTTGGTAGAATATTTGTACTATTTGATAAGTGTCTAAACCATGTTGCGGACATCCTCTCAATAACTTTCCAAATCTTGTCCACGCTTCATATAAAGTTTCGTTTGGCTTTTGCGTGAACGTAACAATTTCTCCTTGAAGTCTCACGGCTTTAGATGCCGGAAAGAATTGTTTAAGAAATTTTTCAACTAAAACGTCCCATGTATCAATCGCCCCTTCAGGTAACGATTCTAACCAATCTTTGGCTTCTCCCTTGAAAATCCAGGGAAATAACATGAGATAGGTCTGTTCATCCTCAACTTCTCGGATTTTAAATAGAGTACAGATTCTATTAAAGGTACGAAGATGTTCATTTGGATCTTCCTTTGGTGCACCGCTAAATTGGCATTGATTAGTTACCATGTGTAGGATTTGTCCTTTGATTTCATAATCTGGCTCATTAATGTCTAGTTGAGTAATTGCATGACCTTGGCCAGTGCGTTTAGCTCTCATTCGGTCTTCCATACTTAGAGGTTCCAGATTTTCCATGATTAAATTTGTTGAATCTGAATCGCTAGAGGATTCTGACTTAATGGTTTCTTCCTCGACAATCTCTGGATGAGTGATTTGTGGTTCAGGAGGAGTGATTAGTAGTTCAGGATCTCTGAATTGTCCCTGAATATCCTCCGGATTCTCAATTGTGAGGTCGGGTTCAAAAAATGGATTATCGGAAATTTGAATTGGAGTACTTGGTCGACTGGATGATGATTCTAAAGAAAAATCAACGGCGACAATATTGGCTAGATGTCTTGATCGAGTTACAGGTGGTGAATGTATGAGAGGTGGTGAACGTATGAAAGGTGTTGAACGTTTCGCTCGGTGTATTCACTGAATATCCTATTAGTTATAAAAGATAAAAATTATATAAGTTATCAAATTAACAGACTTTTCTGATTTTGCCCACATTTCGAATAACCAATAGATGCAGCAGGTAGCCAGGACCCTTTAAATCGGAAGCCCACAACTCGCCACTAACAAATCCAACTATTACTACGAACCAGAAAATTTTAGATGTCTATCAATTTAACCGCTTAAAATAATTTTTCGTTGAAGTTTTGAAATAAAAATCTATATCCTAAAAACTAGAGCGTCGAGAAATAAGAAAGAAAAAGAGGTCGAAAAACGTCAAAAAATAAAAGGTCGAAAAATAAGCGTCGAAAAATAATAAAAAGAAAGTAACGCGTCGAAACTTAAAAGTCTAAAAACTAAGAATTAAAACTTACGTCTAAAGGTATTAAAGCTTAAAAAGAATTCTACATCCAAAACGGCAATAACTTAAAAAGTACTAAAATCTTAAAGCGGCGTCGCAAAATTCTAAAGCGCCTAAGTCTTAATCTAAAGAAAAAGCACTTAAGGGATTTTACGGCAAAGCCTAAAAATCTAGAAAGAAAAATAACTACGGCAAAATACTAATTTTATAACTAATTACGAACAAAAAAAAAATACAATTATTACGAATAAACGATTAAAAAGATACAAAAATAAAAATAAGCTTAAAGTTACAAAAATACAATTTTTATAAAAATATTATTTTTATATTATCTATTTTATTAAAGTATCAATCTTAAAACTAATAAAACTAACTTAAACTAATAAAACTAATAAAATTAATTAATATAATAATTAAACCTAATTAGGTTTTATAATAATAATAATTAAATTATACCCGTAATTAATGTTGTACCAGGATCAGATATGGCGTGTCAGGTTATCTCATGCGGTCACATGAGTTTTAGCCTACGGGTCCATGCGGTCGCATGGCCCAGATATTCAGGTCACAAATTGGGCTGCTACAGTGTTGCCCGAATACAATTTTAATTATTTTTTTATTTTTTTTTCTATTTTTAATTTATATAGAATATTTATATAAAATAAATAAATACTTAATTTTTTTTTAAAAAAAACTACCTATTAGTTTTTGTAACTAAATGAAAATACAAACTTTTTAATTTTTTATATTTTTAACAACTCTTAAAAATATATATATTTTGTTTTTATTTTTATATTTTTGTATTTTTAATATTTAAAATGTATTTTTACAGAAATAAATTAAAACTTATTAAAAAATTTATATATATATATATATATATATATATATATATATATATATATATATATATATATATATATATATATATATATATATATATATATATATATATATATATATATATATATAGCGTTTCGCTTTCAGCGTTTAAGAGACTCCCCGGCAGCGGCGCCAAAAAATACTTGATGTGCGTAGAGGTGTATACAAAATAGTTATATTTTTACTATGAAATACTATTAAATACGATACAATTTTACAGAAGTTATTTATTTATTTATAGAGTGGATATACCTAAACCTTGCTATAACACTTATAGGCAGTGTACCTAATCGTACAGTAGTGTAGTTTTTAGTAAGTTCGGTTCGTTCCACAGGGAGCTAGCCAAGTTTAATGCTATATTTTTAAAACTATATTTATAAATATATAAATATATATATAAGTAGTATTATTATTATAAAAGGGGGTTTTTACCGTTTAATGACCGGTTTGTCGATTTTAAAACTTTAGTCGCAGTTAAAACCTAATGTAAAATATTAAAAATAAATATAACTTAATTTAAAGCGTAAAGTAAATGACAATAATTAAAGTGCGATAAATAAAATTGCGATAATTAAAAAGTACGATAATTAAAAGTGCAATAAATAAAATGACAGTAAATAAAAGTGCGATGAAATATGAAATAAAGAAATTATGCTTATTTAAACTTCCGTAATCATGATGTTTGACGTATTGATTTTAATTTATTACCATGGGTTAATTGTCCTTTGTCCTGGAATGTTCGATATGTCCATACGGTTTTGTCTATAATAGTCCATCAGTCATAAATATAAAGTGCGAGAGTCTTCGTCAAATTATCCTTATACCCGAAGTCAAATATTCCAACTAATTGGGGATTCGAACTGTAACAAGGTCTTAATACTTTGTTTAATGAATACACCAGGTTATCGACTGCGTGTAGTCCAAGGTTTTACTACTTTGTTAACAACTACACCAATTACCCTTGAATGTAATCCACCCCTATTTTAATGAGTCCATTAACCATTAATTTATTTCCGTGTCCGGTAAAATGAACGATAATTCGTATTTATAGATATCCCGCCCACCGTACCCGATTAAGCGTATGTGGTTATATATAGATACGTCAAATTGTAACCTTTATATTAAATTGACGAGGTATCGTTTAGTTAATATAAAGCCCATTAATAGCCCATAGTCCTTGATGTTATGCGAGGTGTATATGAAATAGCTTATATTTTACTAGGAAATACTATTAAATACGATACAATTTTACACAAGATATTTATTTATTTATAGAATGGATATACTTAAACCTTGCTACAACACTTATAGGCAGTGTACCTAATCGTACAGTAGTGTAGTTTTTAGTAAGTCCGGTTCGTTCCACAGGGAAAATCTTTAAACAAAGCTTAACGCTATATTAGTTTTACTTTATAAAAATACAAATATATATATAAGTAATATTATTATTATAGAGGGGGGTTTTTACCGTTTAATGACCGGTTTGTCGATTTTTAAAACTTTAGTCGCAGTTAAAACCTAATGTAAAATATTAAAAATAAATACAAGACTTAATTTAAAGCGTAAAGTAAATAACGATAAATAAAATTGTGATAAAATAAACTTGCGATAATTAAAAAGTACGATAATTAAAAGTGCAATTAAATACAATAACAATAAATAAAACTGCGATAATTAGAAGTGCAATTAAATATAAAATAAAGGAAATTAAATATGAAATAAAATAATTATGCTTATTTAAACTTCCGTAATCATGATGTTTGACGTGTTGATTTTAGTTTTATGCCCATGGGTTAATTGTCCTTTGCCCTGGATTATTCAATATGTCCGTCTGGTTTTTGTCCATAATAGTCCACCAGTCATAAATATAAAGCGCGAGTATCCTCGTCAAATTATCCTTATACCCGAAGTCAAATATTCCAACTAATTGGGGACTTAAACTGTAACAAGGTTTTAATACTTTGTTATCAATTATGCCAAGTGTCCTTGTACATAATTTCACCCCCTGTTTTAATAATTCTAGTGGCTATTAATCCATTCCCGTGTCCGGTTAAATGAACGATTATTCGTACATATAAATACCCCGCCCATCGTGTCCGATCGAGTGTATATGGTTATTTATAGGGACGTCCAATTGTAAATCTTTATATTAAAATTAACAAACTATCATTTAGTTAAACAAATATAAAGCCCATTAATAGCCCATAGTCTAATTTCCACAAGTGTCGTTCTTTTGTCCAAACCCCAATTATGGTACAAAGCCCAATTACCCAATTTTAGTATTTTTAGGCCAACATCATGATTACTTCGTTTTAAATAAGCATAATAATAACTTAGCTACGAGACATTAAATTAAAAAGGTTGAACATAACTTACAATGATTAAAAATAGCGTAGCGTTACACGGACAGAATTTCGACTTACACCCTTACAACATTCGCTAACATACCCTTATTATTAGAATTAAAATTAAAAATAAAATTATAATATATATATATATATATATATATATATATATATATATATATATATATATATATAATACGTTTGATGAGAGAAGAAGAAAAAGGATATATAAAACGATCAAAATGCGTTAGCTTTTATAGGCATTTTTGTCCAGGGTATCTCCGTGAGTCGCGGTGTTTTTACACTACAAACTCCGCAAGTCGCGGAGTTCATAAACCCAGCTCACAACATTTTGTCTTTTAATTTGCCGACGTTATTTAAATATAAATATAATATATAAATAATTTTTAAGAATTATTTAAATATTATATTATATTTATGTGCATAGTTGACTCGTAATTTTTAGTCCGTTGCGTCGAGCGTTGAGAGTTGACTCATGTCCCGGTTCCGGATTTTCGAACGTCCTTGCGTACTATTTTATATCTTGTACTTTGCGTTTTGAATCTTGTACTCTTGTAATTTTGAGACGTTTCTTATCAATAATTGGAACCTCTTTGATTGTATTTTGTACTTTTGAGCTTTTTAGTCGTTTGCATCTTCAATTCGTCGAATCTGTCTTTTGTCTTCACCTTTTATTATTTAAACGAATATCACTTGTAAATAGAACAATTGCAACTAAAAGCTTGTCTTTCTTGAGTGATAATGCTATGAAATATATGTTCGTTTTTAGCATTATCAAATATTCCCACACTTGAGCGTTGCTTGTCCTTAAGCAATATAGTCTTGAAATACTAGAATCACTTCTTTATTCTTCACACTTTGTACATCAGTGATTTCTTTACGGCGGTATAAACAATGGTAGTAACGATGTTTATGAAAATTTAGATCCATTAAGGAAATTGGATCTTTATGAAAACATTTGATCTTTTGAAAATTAAATCTTGCTTTTACCCTAGATAAGTTTTCCGGAATAACCCTTCACCGGTGTTTGCAAAATATTTTTGTGGGTTTGGTGGGTTTCAGATTTGAAAATTTTTAGCTCAAAACTTGCGGTTTTGTGTCACCCACTTGCTAACCTTGTATTAGGAAAGTAACACGTCCAGTATACTTGCTCCGTATATTACCTTTTGGTAAACTATCGTCCGGTTGTAAAGGAAAGTGTTGAACAAGTAACTGTTAAGGCAATGTCCCCTGACATGCTTTTAATTATGGTCTTATAACGTGTCGGACGTAATTACTATCCTTTGTAGGAGCAATAGTAAAGCTCACCCTTATAATTTTTCGGTCTGGCACAAGGTCCTGTCTTTGACCATGCTATGCAACCACCGTTCTTACGGTTGACACCTGATTTGGTTAAGGTGACCTAATGAATTCCAGGTGAATTCCTAGGATTTTACGTTCAATGGTAATGAACGCATTGAAAATGGGTTATCAGAAAACAAATCGGTTTTATTTTTGATCAAAATATTTTCTCGTTCAAGCTCGAGTTTAGATATCATCGAATTCCATGAGTTTGTAATTCTCAATCTTTAAGGTCAATCTCTAAGATTGAGTAATATCAGTCTTAAAAGCTGATTTTTGATCTTTAAGGAGATTATCCTTTCTGGGGATCTGATTCATTAGTCTTATCCAGCTAATTTGCACGGCGTCCTCCCCATTTTACAAGACAGATCCTCTCATGGTTAGGATATGTCTGACCACTTGGCGACCCTGTTTGATGCTGAGGTCCGTGAATTTCCTGCTGATTTTAGAGATGACTTTTCTAGATTTTTCGTCAACCTACAGCTGGTCTGGACGACAACTTCATGACCTAAATCAAGAAGCGCGTTTCTTTTTCGGAAGACTTTACTTCCTTTAAATGATGGAATTGATTCATCGTGTAGATCCATTTTTCTTTCAAATATATTACAGTAAATTGGGTAAAACTAATTAGATTAGTCCAAAACAAAAGTATCTTTAATTATTTGTTACAGAAATATGTGACATATGTTTTAAATAACTTGGTAAATTTTCCCACACTTGGCTTTTATTTTTCTTTTTATTGTCCTCTATTCCATTTTAAATGAATTCTAACATTTTGGTTTGTTTCTCAATTTATGTCCTTTCCGAGGTAACAACAATTTCGGTGTTAACACCTAGTTTTATCGTTCATAAATATGTATAAACATGATTTTGAGTTCATTTAATTGAAAATTTTCAAAAATTTTACTAGAATTGAGTAGTCAGTATATAAGACTAGGGTTGTTCTTTATTATCAGAGAGCACTAGATTCTAATACAACTACTGCTTTACTAGTATTTCTAATGGTAACCAAATGTATAAAGTAAAAATTTTAAAATTCGAAAGAATTTAACCCCTTCCCACACTTAAGATCTTGCAATGCCCTCATTTGCAAGAAATCAGTAACAATTTAAATTATTGAGGGTGATTAGCGCAGAAAAAATGATTAAATTTTACCAAAGTTTCCAAACATATTGTTGTTTTTGTTGAATGATAAATGGTGCATATCATTTGTTCATTCCGTCTTGTTGTTACATCACATTTATTTTTCATCTTGTCGTCAAAATTAGTTGCTTTTGATGAACTTAATGCCAGTCTTTGAAAATGCGTTGTTTTACCCTGTTGTGTACATAAGATAAACTGCAAACATATATACATATTTTTGAAGTTTGGTATATTACCTCACATTCAAAAATTATTAAAATCTAATAATAAAAGTTAGAAAATTATAAAAACTATTACAATATCAACATAAGTGCTAAATGTAGTAACATTACAAAAATAAAATAAATAAAACTAAATAAACTAGGGTTGATACTGATACCAGTAGGGGTTCTATGCATAACCATATGTGTTATAGAATACTTCAGCTGGATTATAAGTAGGATACGGTGGTTGGATCTCTATAGACCAGGGAGGAAATACGGGCTTTGGAGTAGGAATATAGTTTCTACCTATATGTTGGCAATGAGCTGTGATGTGGTTTTTGATGAACTTGCCAATCTTCAAATGCTCGATGTCTAGCATTTTCATACTCTTGTGAAGCTATAAACCTTTGCATTTCTGTCATTTCATTTCCCCCTCCCACATTACCTGGCTGTTGATTTCTTTCAACCTATGGATGTCTTCCATTATATTGTACTGCGGCGTTATTTCGCCTCTTCAAAACCTTAGCACCATGATATACATTTAAACCAATTGTATCGTGGGGTTCTGGTTCTTCGATTAATAATCCCCCCGACTTATATCCACATCGAGATACTCAGCAATTAATGTAATAAATATACCACCTCCTATTATACTGTGCTTTCTCATCCCCCTAACCATAGCTGATAAATAATAACCCACACAATAAGGTATACTTACAGCGCTTTGTAGGTCTCGAATACACGTAAAATAAATCTTGCTCATTTACCTTTTCCTTATTTTTACCTCGCTGTGTAATCGAGTTCGCTAGAAACCTGTGAATTACTCTTAACTCAGCTCTATCTATATCCAAATAAGAGTAATTTCCCCCTTTAAATCGGTGATGGCTAGTCATTTGACTCCATACACCATGCGTATCAAAATTTTCATCAATCTTCCTACCATTTAATATTAACCCTCGACAATCGGCAGATGCTAGCTCCTCAGGCGTATATATACGTAAGGCCTGAGCCATGTCTAGTAGAGACATGTGGTGCATCGAACCTCTTAACAAAAATCTAATAAAAGTTCGATCGATTAAAGTAGCTACCCGATCATTTATTTCTATACTACACAATAATTCTTCACACCATACTTTATATACAGGTCTACGCATGTTGAATAATTGTACCCAATCGTTAAAAGTAGAATTACCATACCTCTGTGTAAGTAATTCTCTAATCCGTTCGCCTAATCCTACAGCTTCTAACGGTTCCCATTCTATTACCCTAGGTACTTCAACAACTTTAGAATGAAGAGTGTGCAAGCTCCTTTGGTATTTTGGATCATCTATACAACGTCTGTCTAATCTCAAGTTCGGGTGCAAATCTTCCACGTGCATATCTGAAAATGTCATAACTGGATGAGGTATATCTTGTTTGTAATAGTTATCAACATCCTGTTGTTCCGCATTCTCAGGAGGAGCAATGCGAGCTTGGGATGAAGATTCACCCCTTTCAGTCTGCAAAACACATCAAACATAATTTTTGTGCATCCAAATATGCATTAGTGTCAGCAAAATCATCAATCAAAATAATTACAATGACATGTTCAATTTATATCAAACTTATGCTCATTTTCATATTTTTATCAAATCTACACTTTTTTAAATAAGCATATACGAAAATGTTCGCCAAGTTCATAAGCATTCAACTCAAATAACATGTCAAAATAATCATTATTAGCAATTAAATAAGTTTCAAATGGCATTATCTCTCAAAAATCAAGTTCATGAATTTTAGACTTGAAAAAGTCCACTTTAATTCTCAAAAATCTTGTTTAGGCTCAAAGTTTGTATCATTTAACTACCTAAACATGTTACATTACTTAATTTAGCAATAATTCATGACAAAAATCGGCCATAACCTGTTTATATCAAAAAGTCCCAATTTTGCTCAAGAACACAAACTCTAGATTACTCAAAATTTGAAGTTTAAGGCTTCTAATCATGTTAAATAGCATCAATCTAGGTTATACAAGCATAATACATAAGTAATTTAAGCATAATTACACTAAAAAGCATCAAAATCGAATTGGGTATAAAATTGCTCAAGAACATTAAATTTTCGGACTACATGGTGTTTTGGTGTAGAAATTTACCATTTTCCTTGAGTAATTCCTTGATAGCATTCTTCTCAACATGATTTTGTGAAAGATTTGATGAAAAATGGTGAAAAATTTCGGATTTGTGTGTGTTTTCGTGTGTGTTTTTCGCAGTATTTGAGTTTGGTTGGGAAGAAACTGGTTTGTTCGGCCGTTTTATTTTTTTCTGGATTTTGTATCCTCCGCGAGTCGCGGTGATTTTCCCCTTCAAACTCCGCGAGTCGCGGAGCCTTTTTTTTTTATTTTTATAAAAACCTTAACTTATAAAACAATTAATTAATTAATTTTAAAATTTTGTTTCCTTGTTATTTAGGACGAGGTCGTTTCGGAACGATGTCCTAGTCCATCCCTCGACAAAATTTTAAAATTTGTCAATTTAAAGCGCGATTTTAAAAGCAAAGATTTTTTTTGGGTTTTTTAATGTTTTTGGCATACTTTAATTCAATAAGATTAAAAATAATGATAATAAAAGTTCTCGTCCCTCCCTTGGGTAGAGCAATTTCAGTTCAAAGACCTAGTCTTCAACTCACGATGAATTTTAAAAATCATATTTTTAACTTAGCGAAATAAAGTAAATTTTTGTTTTTAAATTCACACCAAACTTAAATTTAAAATGCATAAAATTAAAAATTCATATTATTAAAAATTAAAAATTCACACCAAACTTATATTATATTTTTTTTATACATACAAACTTATATTAAAAATATTAATTTTTCAAATATTTACAATTTTAAATATATTAATTTTAAAAATTGCACAATATTAATTTAAGATTTATATATTAATTTTAAAAACATGGTAAAAATAAAATTAAAAATCTTTTTGGCTTTTATCCCACTTTAATCAATAAAATATTATCAAAAATATACGCCCCTCTTTTCGGTAAAGTAATTTTGGTTCCATGACCTAATTTAACTCATGACGAATTTTTGAAATATTTTGGGTTGATTGATTAAAGATATTTATACCTTAAGAATAAATGTTAAATTTCGCAGTGATGTAATAAATTTTTGTATGATATCAATAATTTCGGTCGCAAGACCTAATTTCATCGAATACCAATTTAATACTTTATAGCGAACAAATTAGCGTTTATTATCAAAAGGTTAAAAATAAAAATAAAAAAAAAACTGTACAGACTTACTTGTGAAATAGATTTCTTAGTGATATGTTCTAGCCCACTCATAAGATAGTCGGACTAATTGGTTTTCCATAGCTACATAGGCGTAACCTCGAGCATTTAATGTTTTTTCTTCTAAACATATAAACGGTCCGTCTCTGCATAAAGTAACAAATTCGGTATTTGAATAGGTTTGATTATTTGAACATTTACCTTCGTGTGACCATTTTCCACATTTGTGACATCTTTCAAGGTGTCGTGCTTTTCTTTTCGCTGCGGATTTTGATTTTTCTTTACCAAATTGTAACTTATTATCTTCGCATCTGGATTCTTTTCTTACTCCGTCCAATTTACCTCTGATTAATGATACTATTTCACTTGGAAGTGTGTCATTATTACGTTTAGTGATCAAAGCGTGTAGCATTAGACCATGGTTTAGTTCACAGGAAGTCTTCATTTTGTAAAAACCTAAAAAAAATAAAAATTCAGAATGGGGGAAGAAGACTAGTTCTTTAGGGCCTGCTAGGGAAAGACCATTCGGGTTCCATTTTCGAGAACTACACGAAAACAGAAAATCTAACTCTAACAGAAATACATATTATCCTTTAAAGACTTGATTCTCCCCACACTTAGTTAGCTGTGGTATCGAAATTGTGATTAACTTCGTTGTCAACTTCCATCGGACTATCTATGTAGTGTTTAACTCTGTGACCATTAACCTTAAATTCAATCCCATTTGAATTTATTAATTCTCCTGTTCCGTATGGGAAAACTCTTTTGTCTATGAATGGTCCAGACCATCTTGATTTCAATTTTCCAGGAAATAGCTTGAATCGTGAATTGAAAAGAAGAACTCTGTCTCCTTCTTTAAATTCTTTTGAACTTCTGATTCTTTTATCATGCCATTTCTTTGTTCTTTCCTTATAGATTAACGAATTTTCGTATGCTTCATGTCTTAATTCTTCTAATTCGTTTAATTGACTTAACCGTAGACGTCCAGCTTCATGTAAATCAAGATTACATGTCTTCAAAGCCCAAAATACTTTGTGTTCAATTTCTACTGGAAGATGACATGCTTTTCCGTAAACGAGTTTAAAAGGTGTGGTTCCAATTGGAGTTTTGTAGGCTGTTCTAAAAGCCCAGAGTGCATCCTCTAATTTAATGGACCATTCCTTCGGGTTTGTTCCTACGGTTTTCTCTAGAATACGTTTTAAAGCTCGGTTGGTATTTTCAACTTGTCCACTTGTTTGTGGATGATATGCGGGGGAGATTTTATGAATTACTCCATATCTTTTGAGAACTTTCTCAAGTTGATTATTACAAAAATGAGTTCCCCGATCACTTATTAAAGCTTTCGGTGTTCCAAACCTTGCAAAAAGACGTTTTAAAAAGTTGACTACAACTCGTGCATCGTTAGTTGGGAGAGCTTGTGCTTCCGCCCATTTAGATACATAATCAATGGCTACGAGAATGTATAAATTATTATGAGATTTTGGAAATGGACCCATAAAGTCAATACCCCAAATGTCAAATACTTCACATACTTGAATGACATTTTGTGGCATTTCATCACGTTGACTTATTTTTCCGGCCCTTTGACAAGCATCACAGGATTTGCAAAGAAGGTGTGCGTCTTTGTAAATTGTAGGCCAATAGAATCCAGCATCATAAACTTTTCTTGCTGTTAGTTGAGGCCCATAATGCCCTCCTGTTGGTCCTGTGTGACAATGGTTTAAAATTTTACTAGCTTCATCTCCGAATACACATCGGCGTATTATTCCATCTGGACAACTTTTAAACAAATGTAGATCTTCTCAGAAATAGTGTTTTATATCACCGAAGAATTTCTTTCGTTTTTGGTACGATAATCCTTTTTCAAGGAATCCACACACTAAGTAGTTTGCATAGTCTTCAAACCAAGATATTTCATTATAATTTATCTTCAATAGATATTCATCAGGAAAGTTGTCTTGTATGGCCGATTCATTTAGAACTTCTAATTCGGGATTTTCAAGACGAGAAAGATGATCAGCGGGGAGATTTTCTGCTCCTCTTTTATCTCGGATTTCAATATCAAACTCTTGTAAGAGTAAGATCCAACGGATTAATCTTGGTTTAGCATCTTGTTTTGAAAATAGGTATCTAAGAGCAGAATGGTCGGTATAGACCACCGTTTTAGCTAGAACGAGATATGAACGAAATTTGTCAAGAGCAAAGACAATAGCAAGGAGTTCTTTTTCAGTGGTTATGTAATTCGTTTGTGCTCCTTGTAACGTCTTACTAGCATAATATATAGGTTGAAATCATTTTTCAATCCTTTGTCCTAAAACGGCTCCCATTGCAAAATCACTTGCATCGCACATAAGTTCAAACGGTAGATTCCAATTTGGAGTTATCATGATCGGCGCATTAGTGAGTTTTTCTTTAAGAATATTAAAAGATTTGATGCATTCATCTGAAAAGATGAATGGAGCATCCTTTTCTAGGAGTTTATTCATAGGAGTGGTAATTTTAGAAAAATCTTTAATGAAACGTCGGTAAAAACCGGCATGCCCTAGAAAACTCCTAACTCCTCTAACATTGGTGGGATGTGGAAGTTTAGCAATTACATCTACTTTAGCTCTATCCACTTAAATTCCTTCCTTTGAAATTTTATGACCAAGAACGATGCCTTCTTTAACCATGAAATGGCATTTCTCTCAATTAAGTACTAGATTTGATTGTTCGCATCTAATAAGCATTCATTCAAGATTAACTAAACATGTTTCAAAAGTATCACCGAAGACTGAAAAGTCATCAGGAAAACTTCCATGCATTCTTCTATCATGTCATAAAAAATTGCCATCATGCACCTTTGAAAGGTTGCAGGGGCGTTGCAAAGTCCAAATGGCATGCGTTTGTAAGCAAAAGTACCATAAGGGTACGTGAATGTGCTTTTCTCTTGGTCTTCAGGTGCTATTGGAATTTGAAAATATCCGAAAAAACCATCTAGAAAATAATAGTAACTATTTCCGGCTAATCTTTCCAACATTTGATCAATGAAAGGTAAGGGAAAGTGATCTTTTCTGGTGGTGTCATTTAATTTTCTATAATCAATACATACACGCCATCCTGTTACAGTCCTAGTAGGAATAAGCTCATTTTTTTCATTTGTGATGACAGTCATGCCACCCTTCTTAGGCACGCATTGAACTGGGCTTACCCATGGACTATCAGAAATTGGATAAATTAAACCTGCATCAAGCAGTTTAATAATTTCTTTCTTAACAACATCTTGCATATTAGGATTTAGTCTTCGTTGGCGTTGCACATACGTTTTATGACCTTCTTCCATAAGGATTTTATGTGTGCAATACGAAGGACTTATTCCTTTAATATCATGAATCTTCAATGCAATGGCTGGTTTATGAGCTTTCAACACAGAAATGAGTTGAGATTTTTCATTTTCAGTAAGAGAAGACGATATTATTACAGGTAATTCAAATTCACCATGTAAATAAGCGTATTCCAAATGGTTTGGAAGTGGCTTTAACTCTAGTGTTGGTGGTTCTTCTATCAATGATTTATATCGATATCTGTCTTCCTCTTTTAGCATTTGAATTTCTTATGTTGTTGGTTCATATCCATTAGCCATTAGTGTAGCTAACATTTCGGTTTCATCAATTGATTCAGTTCCTTCTCCTAAAGAACATTCTCCTGGTCCTTGTAATTCTGAAAATTCTTCTAACAATTCTGCATGTGAATCTATAGTTTGAATATAATAACATGTATCATCTGCAGATTGCGGTTGTTGCATTGCTCTATCAACTGAAAAGGTAACACTCTCGTCCTCTATACTTAGGGTCAGTTTCTTACCAAACACGTCTATCATTGCTTTAGCCGTGTTTAAGAATGGTCTTCCTAATATGAGAGGAACTTGAGAATCTTCTTCCATGTCCAGAATAACAAAATCTACTGGAAATACTAAAGTACCAACTTTAACTAGCATGTTTTCCATTATCCCTCTAGGATATTTTATTGATCTATCGGCTAGTTGTATGCTTATTCTTGTTGGTTTCAATTCTCCAAAGTCTAGTTTAGTGTATAGTGAATACGGCATTAAATTTATACTAGCACCTAAGTCTGCCAATGCTTCTATTGAACTAAAACTACCCAAAAAACATGGAATTGTGAAACTTCCTGGATCTGATAATTTTTCTGGTATCTTATTCAACAGCACTGCTGAACAATTAGCATTCATAGTAACGGCCGAGTGTTCTTCCATTTTCTTTCTATTCGATATTAGATCTTTTAGAAATTTAGCATATCTAGGCATTCCTGAAATTACATCATTGAAAGGAAGATTTACATTTATTTGTTTAAACATATCCAAGAATTTGGATTGCTCGGCTTCAAGTTTCTCTTTTTTCATTTTACTCGGGTAAGGAAGTGGTGGTTGGTATGGTTTAACATAAGGTTTAGCCTTAACTGTGTTATCTTCATTAACCTTTTCAACTACCGGTTCTTTTTCCTTATCTTGTTCAGGTTGTGGTTCTTGTGGAGTAGGAATAGCTTCATCAGAAATTACAGGTATTTCAGGTGGTTTAAGTGTAATACCACTTCTTGTGGTAATGGCTTTAGCTGTTTCATTCCGGGGGTTAGCATTTGTATTACTAGGTAAACTTCCCGGTTTTCTTTCACCTATTAACCTTGCTAGGTTACTTACTTCTTGTTCTAAATTTTGAATAGAAGCTTGTTGATTTCTAAATGCTTGAGCATTTTGTTCATTGGTTTGTTTCTGAGATGTGAAAAACTGCGTTTGAGTTTCAACTAGCTTCATCATCATATCTTCTAAATTCGGCTTTTTATCATCGGTTTGTGGTGGTTTATTTTGAAAATTAGGTCTTTGTTGGTTGTAAGTATTGTTGGATACTTGTTGATTACTAGGACCTTGTTGGTTGTTGTATGGAACATTTCGATTATAATTCTGGTTTTGATTGTAAATCGGTCTTGGCGTTTGATAATTATTCTGATAATTATTTCCAGGCCTTTGGTTTAGATATGAAACATTCTCTCTTTGTTCCATTGTTAATTCAATACTGAGACAATCTTTTGTCAAATGTGGTCCTCCACACTGCTCACAACTAATTCGTATTGAGTGCATATCCTTAGTCATCTTTTCCATTCGTCTCTCGACATCATCTATCTTTGCGGAAATGGAATCTAAGTCATGGCTAGAATCGGCTCTAGCTGCTTCAGATGATCTAACGATATCTTTTTCTTGGTGCCACTCATGTGAGTGGGAAGCAGTGTTATCAATAATTTTGTAAGCATCAGTTTCTGTTTTCTTCATAATAGAACCACCAGCTGCTATATCTATGTCTTTCCTTGTAGTGATGTCGCATCCTTGGTAGAATATTTGTACTATTTGACAAGTGTCTAAACCATGTTGTGGGCATCCTCTTAATAACTTTCCAAATCTAGTCCACGCCTCATATAGAGTTTCATTCGGTTTCTGTGTGAACCTAATAATTTCTCCTTGAAGTCTCATGGCTTTAGATGCCGGAAAGAATTGTTTAAGAAATTTTTCAACTAAAACATCCCATGTATCAATCGCCCCTTCAGGTAACGATTCCAACCAATCTTTGGCTTCTCCCTTTAAAGTCCAGGAAAATAACATGAGATATATCTGTTCATCCTCCACTTCTCTTATTTTAAATAGTGTGCAGATCCTATTAAAGGTACGAAGATGTTCATTTGGATCTTCCTTCGGCGCACCACTAAATTGGCATTGATTAGTCACCATATGTAGAATTTGTCCTTTGATTTCATAATCTGGCGCATTAATGTCTGGATGAGTAATTGTGTGACCTTTGCCAGTGCGTTTAGCTCGCATTCGGTCTTCCATACTTAAAGGTTCCAAATTCTCCATAATTGAATTTGTTGAATCTGAATCACTAGAGGATTCTGATTTAATGGTTCGTTCCTCAACAATCTCTGTTTGAATGATTGGTAGTTCCGGAGGAAAAATTAATGGTTCAGGATCTATGAATCGTCCCTGAATATTCTCCGGATTCTCAATTGTGAGGTCGGGTTCAAAAAATGGATTATCGAAAATTTGAATTGGAGTACTTGGTCGACTGGATGACGATTCTAAAGAAAAATCAACGGCGACAATATATGCTAGATGTCTTGATCGAGTTACAGGTGGTGAACGTACAAAAGGTGGTGAACGTCTTGCTCGGTGCATTCACTGAATATCCTATTAGTTTTTAAAAGGAAAGAAAAATTATATAAGTTATCCAATTAATAGACTTTTCTGATTTTGCCCACGTTTCGAATAGCCAAAAGATGCAGCAGAGGGGCAGGATTCGTTTGGTCTCAATATAATTGAGTACTGTTTGGCTCTAATAACCCGGTCCACGTACAAATCCAACTATTACTACGAACCAGAAAATTTTGATGTCTATCAATTTAACCACTTAAAATAAATTTTCGTAATTTTAAGAAATTTAGATAAGAAATAGAATAAAAATCTATATCCTAAAAACTAGAATGGCGAGAAATAAGAAAGAAAAAGAGCGCGTCGGAAAAGGTCGAAAAAGAGAAGGGTTGAAAAATAAAAGGCGTCGAAAAATAAGAAAGAAAAAGAGTGACTTATAAAACTTTAAAACACTCGACTAACCCAACCTTATTACTATCACTAACTTAAAATTAAAATTACAAATTGAGATTACTAATTGGAGTGATAATTGATACATAGGTAAAAGACGTCGAAAAATAAAAATAAGAAAGTAGCGCGTTAAAACTTAAAAAGGAACTAAAAACTAAAAATTAAAAGTTGCGTCTAAAAATATTAAAGCTTACAAGAAAAACTATATCCCAAATGGCAATATCTTAAAAAGGTACTAAAACTTAAAAAGGCGTCGCAAAATTCTAAAGCACCTAAATCTTAGTCTAAAGAGAGAGCACTTAAGGGATTTTACGGTAAAGCCTAAAAATCTAGAAGTGAAAATAACTATGGCAAAAACTATATTTAAAACTAAATACGAGCGAAAAATACAACAAATTACGCTAAAACAATTAAAAAGGGACAAAATATAAAAATATACTAAAAGTTGTAAAAAGTACAATTTTTATAAAAATATTATTTTTATATTATTTATTTAATAAAACTATTAATTTTATAATTTAATAAAACTAATTAAACTAAATACATAAATTAATTAAAACTTAAATTAAATACTAAATTAATTAAATATTTAACCCTAAATACAAATTAATTAATAATAATTAATAATACTCCGTATTTAATGCAGATTAGGGTTCTGTCAGGCGCGTGTCAGGGTGGCTCCGCGAGTCGCGGTACACCTGGCAACAAACTCAGCGAGTCGCGGGGTTTGAAATTTCAGATAAGGTGGTTTCGTTTGACAGGTTCTGTAGTTTTTTTTAAATTATATTTTATATATTTTTCTATTTTAATAATTAAATAAAATATTTATATAAATTAAATAAAAACTTATGTTTTAAAAACTAAAATAAAAATAGAAATACTTTATAATTTTATAAAAAACTTAAAAATAGATTTATATATATTTTTTTTATTTTTTTCATTTTTTTATGTTTTAAATAAACACAAAATATTTAAATAAGACTTATATTTTTATAAAATAAAAATAAAGAAACTTTATAAAACTTAAAAATTTAACAAACTCTTAAAAATATTTATATTTTTGTTTTCTTTTTATGTTTTCGAATATTTAAAACGTATTTTTACAAAAGCGTATTTTTTATAAAAGTAAACTAATTTTTTTTTTATATATAGCGTTGCGCTTCCGGCTTTTAAGCTAAATTTTAAAATCCCCGGCAGCGGCGCCAAAAATACTTGATGTTATGCGAGGTGTATATGAAATAGCTTATATTTTACTAGGAAATACTATTAAATACGATACAATTTTACACAAGATATTTATTTATTTATATAATGGATATACTTAAACCTTGCTACAACACTTATAGGCAGTGTACCTAATCGTACAGTAGTGTAGTTTTTAGTAAGTCCGGTTCGTTCCACAGGGAAAATCTTTAAACAAAGCTTAACGCTATATTAGTTTTACTTTATAAAAATACAAATATATATATAAGTAATATTATTATTATAAAGGGAGGTTTTTACCGTTTAATGACCGGTTTGTTAATTTTTAAAACTTTAGTCGCAGTTAAAACCTAATGTAAAATATTAAAAATAAATACAAGACTTAATTTAAAGCGTAAAGTAAATAACGATAAATAAAATTGCGATAAAATAAACTTGCGATAATTAAAAAGTACGATAATTAAAAGTGCAATTAAATACAATAACAATAAATAAAAGTGCGATAATTAGAAGTGCAATTAAATTTAAAATAAAGGAAATTAAATATGAAATAAAATAATTATGCTTATTTAAACTTCCGTAATCATGATGTTTGACGTGTTGATTTTAGTTTTATGCCCATGGGTTAATTGTCCTTTGTCCTGGATTATTCAATATGTCTGTCTGGTTTTTGTCCATAACAGTCCATCAGTCATAAATATAAAGTGCGAGTATCCTCGTCAAATTATCCTTATACCCGAAGTCAAATATTCCAACTAATTGGGGACTTAAACTGTAACAAGGTTTTAATACTTTGTTATCAATTATGCCAAGTGTCCTTGTACATAATTTCACCCCTGTTTTAATAATTATAGTGGCTATGAATCCATTCCCGTGTCCGGTTAAATGAACGATTATTCGTACATATAAATACCCCGCCCATCGTGTCCGATCGAGTGTATATGGTTATTTATAGGGACGTCCAATTGTAAATCTTTATATTAAAATTAATAAACTATCATTTAGTTAAACAAATATAAAGCCCATTAATAGCCCATAATCTAATTTTTACAAGTGTCGTTCTTTTGTCCAAACCCCAATTATGGTACAAAGCCCAATTACCCAATTTTAGTATTTTTAGCCCAACATCATGATTACTTCGTTTTAAATAAGCATAATAATAACTTAGCTACGAGAAATTAAATTAAAAAGGTTAAACATAACTTACAATGATTAAACATAGCGTAGCGTTACACGGACAGAATTTCGACTTACACCCTTACAACATTCGCTAACATACCCTTATTATTAGAATTAAAATTAAAATTAAAATTAAAATTAAAATTATAATGTATATATATATAATGCGTTTGATGAGAGAAGAAGAAAAAGGATATATATAAAACGATCAAAATGCGTTAGCTTTTATAGGCATTTTTGTCCAGGGTATCTCCGCGAGTCGCGGTGTTTTTACACTACAAACTCCGCAAGTCGCGGAGTTCGTAAACCCAGCTCACACCATTTTGTCTTTTAATTTGCCGACGTTATTTAAATATAAATATAATATATAAATAATTTTTAAGAATTATTTAAATATTATATTATATTTATGTGCATAGTTGACTCGTAATTTTTAGTCCGTTGCGTCGAGCGTTGAGAGTTGACTCATGTCCCGGTTCCGGATTTTCGAACGTCCTTGCGTACTATTTTATATCTTGTACTTTGCTTTTTGAATCTTGTACTCTTGTAATTTTGAGACGTGTCTTATCAATAATTGGAACCTCTTTGATTGTATTTTGTACTTTTGAGCTTTTTGGTCGTTTGCGTCTTCAATTCGTCGAATCTGTCTTTTGTCTTCACCTTTTATTATTTAAACGAATATCACTTGTAAATAGAACAATTGCAACTAAAAGCTTGTATTTCTTGAGGGATAATGCTATGAAATATATGTTCGTTTTTAGCATTATCAGTCCAATTTCCACAAGTGTCATTCTTTTGTCCAAACCCCAATTATGGTACAAAGCCCAATTACCCAATCTTAATATTTAGCCCAACATCACGATTACTTCGGCACTAAATAAGCATAATAATAACTTAGCTACGAGACATTAATTTAAAAAGGTTAAACATAACTTACAAGGATTAATAATAGCGTAGCGTTACACGGACAGAATTTCGACTTACACACTTACAACATTCGCTAACATACCCTTATTATTATTAATCTTAAATAAAAATTAAAATTATAAATTATATATATATATATATATATATATATATATATATATATATATATATATATATATATATATATATATATATATATATATATATCGTAAAAGATAGAGAGGATAGAAAAAGATGTGTTATTTTCGGCCAAAACACGCGAACTTTATAGGACCTGAGCGGATATAGTACACCATGCAATCGCATGGTTTTTGGTCTTCCTGGCCATGCGATCGCATGGCCTTCTTTTACAGCTCACATACTTTTGTTTTTTATTTACCGACGGTTTTAATAAATAAATAATATATATATATATATATATATATATATATATATATATATATATATATATATATATATATATATATATATATATATATATATATATATATATATAATTTTAAGAATTATTTATATATTATATTTATGTGCATAGTTGACTTGTAATTTTTAGTCCGTTGCGTCGCGCGTTGAGAGTTGACTCTGGTCCCGGTTTCGGATTTTCGAACGTCCTTGCGTACAATTTAATATCTTGTACTTTGCGTTTTGCGGCTCGTACTCTTGTAATTTTTAGACGTTTCTCATCTTTAATTTGAACCTTGTGATTTGTACTTTGTACTTTTTAGCTTTTTGGTCATTTGCATCTTCAAATCGTCGAATCTGTCTTTTGTCTTCACCTATTATTATTTAAACGAATATCACTTGTAAATAGAACAATTGCAACTCAAAGCTTGTCTTTTTTTAGGGATAATGCTATGAAATATATGTTCATTTTTAGCATTATCAGGTGTCATCTTCTTAATTCTGTCTGCTCGCTCAGCATATAACTTTACTTTCTTTCTATCATATTTGATCATGAACTTAGCATTTCTTTTCAAAGCAGCCCTTTTGTGTTCTTCAATGCTGAGTAGTTCATCATGAATTTCACGCTTTTCAGGATCGAGGGATCGTACATGCTCAATTTTATGTTGTTTCAGAGCAGCATACGCCTCAAATTTACCGTTGAAAGCAGCATCTAGTTCCTGATGTCTCTTCTGATGCCTCTCCAGTTTTATTTTTATTTTATGTTCAATAGTTTGAGAGACAACAAAAGATTCAGCAACGGCCAATTCAGAAACATCACTGGGCTTACTGCCAGAACCAATATTATCCACAGATGTGGCAGACATACTGGGTTGAGATTCACCAGCTACCTGGACACCTGCTTCAGTATGAGCGTTGCTGGGCTTAGTGCCAGAACCTTGACCAGTACCATCACCACCATCACCATCCCTCCTTTGCTTTTTTGGAGCTTTTTCATGCTCGTGCTCCCCCTCAGATTGTTTTCTCTTTTTAGTTTGCTTTTTAGACTTCTTCTTCCCCCTTTTTGTCATCAGCAGGGGTAGAAGCAGGAGCTGGGGAGACTTGTGCATCAAGGTCACTATCAGACTCAGGAACAGAATAAGCAAATCTGTTCCAGTTAGCATCAACAGGAGATAGATGGGCACCAGGATCTACACCATATTGTCTGAGGCAGAGGTTTGAAGATCGAACTTCATTTCTAGCAACACCCATGGCCATTTGTTGGACATCAGCCCTAACATCAGCTTGAAGAGTAGCCATTCGTTGCATTACCTCCACCATTTGTACATAAGCTGAGGCAGGAATCATAGTAGCCATTCGCTGTTCCTGTGAATCCAATCTCTCTTCCAATACCCTATTTTCTTCATTAAGAAAAAGAATTCTGCTATTAGCAGCATCCAAATCAGCTTGAAGACGGGCAATATGATCAGCATACTCATTGTGAGAGATGATTCGCCATTTGAGATCCTCCTCCTCTTCATGTTGTTTGACAATGGCTTCCACCACAAGATCTGTAAAAGCACATACTTGTCTGAGCTGGGCTTCAATAGATGAAGTTGTAACCTCCCCAGCTCTGCGTATGGCTTCAGTCATTCTATCAACAAGAGTAGTGCGGATGGTTCATTGTAGATCTGGTGTGATCTTGGATACTGTTCGATAGATAGCCAGGGTGGAGATGGCAGCCACCTCATTAGCATCAAAACTGCTGGTTGAGGGGCGATCACTAGCAGCGACAATAGGACTACCTCTGTGGGGTGGTGGAGGTGAAAGGTCAGAATCTAACTCATCACCATGATCACCATCATTTTTACCTTCACCCGTGAAAGGACCCGTTCATATACATTATAAACGATTCACAATAGTTGATTACATTGCGAGGTATTTGACCTCTATATGATACATTTTACAAACATTGCATTCGTTTTTAAAAGACAATCTTTCTTTACATCGAAAATTGACAGGCATGCATACCATTTCATAATATCCACTATCCAACTATAAATTGATTTAATAATAATCTTTAATGAACTCAATGACTCGAATGCAACGTTCTTCGAAATATGCTATGAAAGACTCCAAGTAATATCTTTAAAATGAGCAAATGCACAGCGGAAGATTTCTTTAACACCTGAGAATAAACATGCTTTAAAGTGTCAACCAAAAGGTTGGTGAGTTCATTAGTTTATCATAATCATTTATTTCTATCATTTTAATAGACTACAAGAATTTCATTTCCAGTTCTCATAAATATACGTCCCATGCATAGAGACAAAAATAATCATTCATATGGTGAACACCTGGTAACCGACATTAACTAGATACATATAAGAATATCCCCTATCATTCCGGGATCCTCCTTCGGACATGATATAAATTTCGAAGTACTAAAGCATTCGGTACTTTGGATGGGGTTTGTTAGGCCCAATAGATATATCTTTAGGATTCGCGTCAATTAGGGTGTCTGTTCCCTAATTCTTAAATTACCAGACTTTAATAAAAAGGGGCATATTCGATTTCGATAATTCAACCATAGAATGTAGTTTCAATTACTTGTGTCTATTTCGTCAAACATTTATAAAAGCGCATGTATTCTCAGTCCCAAAAATATAAAGGGTAAAAAAGGCAAATGAAACTCACCATACTGTATTTCGTAGTAAAAATACATATAACATCATTGAACAAGTGCAAGGTTGGCCTCGGATTCACGAACCTAAATTAATTATATATATTTATGTGTTGGTTAATATTTGTCTAACAAATTAGGTCAAGTCATAGTGTACCACAACCCTAATGCTCGAGACTAATATGCAAAAGTCAACAAAAGTAAATTTGACTCAAAATAATTTCCAAAAATCTATACATGATTAATATATAGTTTAAATATCATCGTTTTATATTTTTAAATATTTTTAAAAGATTTATTAGAGTAAATAATATAATTTATTTATTAATAAATAAAATTTTATATTAAATTTATATAATAAAATATACTTTTATATATATTAAGTAATAAAATTTATAGGGTTCATTTAATATCATAAAGATAATATAATAGGTATTATTAAAGTAAGTTCTTACACGTAGTAAAATATGTTTGTATCACATATTTATTTGATAAAATAATATCTATAATGATAGTAAGTAAAAGTTGTATTATTTTGTAATAATAATTATTATTATAAAAATATCAATATTTATAATTACTAAGATGACATTATGATAAAACGATAATTCTAATTATGATAACTTTAATATTTACGATAATTTTTAATATTATCTTTAAAATAATAATTCTATTTAAAATAATAACAATAATGATATTTTATAGTAATAATGACATTTCTATTAAAATGATAATTTTTGTTAAAATGATAGTTTTAATACTAACGATACTTTTAATAATAATAGTAATGATAAAAAAATAATAAGAATGATAATTTTATCTAAATCAATGTCTTATAATATTTTAATTTCATCATGATACTCTTACTCATTATTTCCTAATCGTTTCGTTTAATAGCTTTTAACCATTTTTTATATCGTGTTCATAATAATGATAATAATAGTAATAAAAATAAATAGGTGTTACAAATATTTTTTTAATTACACTAATATTAATAATGATAGTTAATATAACATTACTAACGATAATACTAATAATTATCTTAATGATAATATAGTAATAATAATAATAACAATAACAATAACCATTTTTAAATAATGATATATATATTAATAATGATAATAATAATAATACTAATAATAATAATAATTGGATAATAATAATAATACTAATTATAACTTTAACGATAATAACGATAGTAATAATAATAAAAAATAACAATTTTTAATGATAAATCCCTTTTATTGATAAAGATAATAATAATGATAATAATAAGATAAAACTAGAACGACGATAAAAACGACGATAATAATAATCATTTTTAATAAAAATATCGAAAATTCAATTGATTATAACTTCTAATCCGTTCATCGAAACCATTCGATATCTAAAGGAAAAGTTCTTAATTTTTCGCTAGCTTTCCAAGGACATGTATATCTTATACCTTATCTCAACCATAAGTGTAACTAATTCAAGATTCAACCTAACCTGTCTAAGGGCAATATCAAAAGTACAAGCATGCATAATCCTAAATACTCGAGCACTAGTCAGGGATACACTATTAGTATGTAAAAGTTAAATTATGAGTACTCACGTATCAATATTGAGATTCAATATTGCGGGAAAGGTACGTAGACGCAACGGAAATGATAAACACTATATTGACCTCACGAGCATACCCATGAACCATACACAATCACCTCCATAGCTATAACCCATAATTTCCTTAATCCTATCCCACTCGAAAAAAAATTTCAAAATCACTCGGACAGCACTCTGTCGTAATATTTTATGTATACTAATAATATCTTCAAATAATGCAGAGTAAATATATATATATGTAAATCGATTGAGAGAGTTTAGAGAAAAATATTTTCAAGTTTCTATGAAATAATGAAACATATTGAATTCTATTTATAATAGATTTTTGAATTATTAAAGTGAATTATTAAAGTATGAATTATTAAAGTGAATTATTAAAGTATGAATTATTAAAGTAAATTATTAAAGTATGAATTATTAAAGTGAATTATTAAATTATGAATTATTAAAGTGAATTATTAAAGTATGAATTATTAAAGTGAATTAATAAAGTTAAAGTAAAGTAAAAAATAAAGTAAAGGCAAAGTTTAAGTATAGTAAAAGTATAAAACTATGTACGTATAATACGCGTATAAATATATATAATATTAATTTAAATCGTTATATATATTTAATAAAATAAAATATAAATATCGTTATCTTTATCATTCTAGTTAAGTAATGAGTTGTCAAAAATGGTTCTAGATATTTATAAAAGTTATATACGTTTTAATAATAAAGTTCTTTTTAAACTGAAAACGTTTTTGTACGTTTAAAACTAAATAGATCAATCGAGTCTGTATGAGATTCAATCTTCCACTATCCTTTGTCTAGTTCTCAATGATCGACAATTTGTTCTTATTTATAAATCACTTTACCATTTTCCGAATATTGTTAAAATGGAAAGATTTCTCAAATCAACGTGGGCCTTTCAACAGAGATTTGTAATCATAATTCAATATATCTGATAATTCAATCATTTGATCTTATCTTCTAATTCCATTGATAAACATTTTGAAACAGATACAATCATGTAAAGTATTTAATCTAATATTTTGTTTACGTTTCAAGTTATAATATATATACACATATACATATATAATCATATTCGTTTAATGGTTCGTGAATCGTTGGAACTTGGTCGAGGTTGAATGAATGTATGAACATAGTTTAAAATTCTTGAAATTTAACTTAACAAATATTGCTTATCGTGTCGGAAACATATAAATATTAAAGTTTAAATTTGGTTGGAAATTTCTGGGTTGTCACAACCCGAAGGTTTAGAACCACTGGTATCCTTGTCAGCATCATTATCAGCATCATCAGTGAGATCCACTAGTGTGTCTTTGGAACCAGTCACATTATCAGTCACATATCATTAGTGACTGGCTCGCCCTTACCAGCACCTTTATCAGCATCACCATCAGATGAAGAAGATGATGAGGAAGAAGCTGAAGAATCAGAAGGTACTGGCGAATCAGGAACATTCTGCATCACACACTTACCAGTAGTAGGATCGATGATGAACTTGAGAGGCCTCCATTTACTTGGCCATGGAGAAGCAGCTCGAGCCATACCAAAATAGTGGTAGTATGGTTGCTCATTAACTTGTTGTAACATGGCCAACCTCTCATATACCTCTTCTCTTGCTGATCAGTAGTTCAGTCAGCTCTTCTCTAGGTAATTTGCTGGCTAACACTAAGGCAGTTTGAGGATCAATAGTCAGCTGATCCACCAGCAAGGAAACTCTGGGAGTGATAGATGCTCCCCTATAGATGAAGTTAGGTACAATTTCATCAGGATCTGGTACCTGGCATACATATGGTTTCTTCTCAGCAGAAGCAGTAGCCTGAGAAGAATCAGTAGTGGCTGTAGCAGAGGTACCAGCATCCAAAATGGGTTCCATAGTACCAGTAGTAGCAGTGGATGACTGCTCAGAAGATGGAATAATAGTAGCAGAAGCATCAGTATCCATCTGTGGCTCTTTTGGAACATAGCCAACATCCTGAAGAAATGAAGGCCAGGAAGAATCATCATCATCATGTGAGCTACTACCAGTAACCACTTCAGTAGTAGTAGCAGTTGGAGGAGTAACATTGGTAGTGGCAGCAACATCAACATCAAGAACCTCCTTAACAATATTATCAATGACCTTTTCAAGTACAGGAGGAGGTTCCATTATCATCTCCTCAACCACTTCAGAATCAGTGGTTGAAGTAGCAATACGAGATAGTAGGAGGAGTAGCAGAAATATTAGCAGTAGCTAGCTCCTCATTATCAGTAAGAGTAGTGGAACCAGCAGCCACATTGTCTCCAGTAGAGCCAGCAGCAGTAGAGGCAACAGTACGAGTATCAGTACCACCAGTAGACAAATCAGTAGCACCAACACCAGTAGCAGAACTGGAGATTTCAGCAGTAGAAACAATAACATCCTTTTCTTGCTCCCCCTCTGCCTGTTCACCTACCCTGCTAAGAACTGAAACACAAGAACATTTTATGTTAACAACTGTAGAACCAAATAAAGTTGACTCAACAATTGCATCATTGTTGGTCTCTGGGACAGACTGGTGATTTAGTCAGCCCTTCAATGGAGACAGAGTTAGTTGTCTATAAGTACAGCTGTGACTCTGCTGACTCATTGGCAACACATGTTGACCCAGATAGTGTAAGAGTTCTGGATGGTAATGATGTAGGAGTGAGACTCTTAACATGATCCAAGTAACATTTAGGCTGTGCTGTAACGTCCCGAAAATTTCTGACCAAATTTAAACTTAATCTTTGAATGATTTCGACACGATAAGCAAAGTCTGTAATGTTGAGTCTCAAAATTTTGAAATGCTTTCATGAATTCAGTTAACCTTTGACTATTTCCGACAATTCACGAACAATTAATTGTGAATAGTTATGTGTGTATATATTTATATATAAATAATAAGTGAAAATATAATTTGAAATATTATATGTTGTTATTAAAAGTAATTATGTGAAATAAAAATAAAAATATGATATTATGATAACTATTATTTAAAATATATCTATATATATAAATTAAATATATATTTTGTAATTTTGAATCTATTTAGTAAACGACTGTAACGCTTAATTACCATTCGATGAAATTTTAAGAAAGTTAAATTCAAACATATATGATTTTAAAATAAACGGTGATCCGAAAATGAGTTCTATAAATTTTAGACTTACCAAAAATGTATTTAGGATCTAGTTATTAAATTTTAGCACTTTTTATATTTTACTTGGGGTTGGGAGTGAATAATTAATGTAATTTTTATTTAATAGTTAATGATCGAATTTTATACCATAATGACCAAAATAAATGTAGTGACCTGAACTTTTTCATGTTTATATATATATTAAATAAAATTGATATTTATATGATTAAGTGTTTCCAACATGTTAAGCAATCAAACTTGTTAAGACTTGATTAATTGAAATAAGTTTAATATAGACAATTGTCCACCCAAGTTGACCGGTGATTCACGAACGTTATAACTTGTAAAAACTATATGATGACATATATATGATTATATATATATAGTTAACATGATATTATGATAAGTAAGTATCTCATTAGGTATTTTAACAATGAGTTATATACATAAAATTGTGTTTATTGAATTAAGAAACTCGAAACGATATATATATAACGATTATCTTTATAACAACGTCTTACTAATTACATATGAATCATATTAAGATATTGTTACACTGTGTTTAATCATGATAAATGATAAGTAAACATGTCATTATGTAAATTAACAATGAACAACATATGTAAAACAAGACTACTAACTTAAGAATTTTGAAACGAGACATATATGTAACGATAATCGTTGTAACAACATTTAACTGTATATATATCATACTAAGATATGTTAATATATCATAATATCATGATGATGTAATAATTTAACATCTCTTTAGATATAATAAACAATGGGTTAACAACATTTAACAAGATCGTTAACCTAAAGGTTTCAAAACAACATTTACATGTAATGACTAATGATGACTTAACGACTCAGTTAAAATGTATATACATGTAGTGTTTTAATATGTATTCATACACTTTTGAAAGACTTCAAGACACTTATCAAAATACTTCTACTTAACAAAAATTCTTACAATTACATCCTCGTTCAGTTTCATCAACAATTCTACTCGTATGCACCCGTATTCGTACTCATACAATACACAGCTTCTAAATGTATGTACTATTGGTATATACACTCCAATAATCAGCTCTTAGCAGCCCATGTGAGTGACCTAACACATGTGGGAACCATCATTTGGCAACTAGCATCAAATATCTCATAAAATTACAAAAATATTAGTAATCATTCATGACTTATTTACATGAAAACAAAATTACATATCCTTTATATCTAATCCATATACCAACGATCAAAAATACCTACAAACACTTTAATTCTTTAATTTTCTTCATCTAATTGATCTCTCTCAAGTTCCATCTTCAAGTTCTACGTGTTCTTCATAAATTCTACAAGTTCTAGTTTCATAAAATCTAGAATACTTCCAAGTTTACTAGTTCACTTCCAATCTTGTAAAGTGATCACCCAACCTCAAGAAATCCTTGTTGTTTATAGTAAGATATCATTCTAAATCAAGGTAATACTCATATACAAACTTTGATTCAATTCCTATAACTATAACTATCTTAATTCGAGTGATAATCTTACTTGAACTTGTTTTCGTGTCATGATTCTACTTCAAGAACTTTCAAGCCATCCAAGATCCTTTGATGCTAGATCATTTCTTGTCACTTCCAGTAGGTTTACCTACTAAACTTGAGGTAGTAATGATGTTCATAACATCATTCGATTCATACATATAAAATTATCTTATTCGAAGATTTGAACATGTAATCACTAGAACATAGTTTAGTTAATTCTAAACTTGTTCGCAAACAAAAGTTAATCCTTCTAACTTGACTTTTAAAATCAACTAAACACATGTTCTATATCTATATGATATGCTAACTTAATGATTTTAAACCAGAAAACACAAAAAACACCGTAAAACCGGATATACACCGTCGTAGTAACATCGCGGGCTGTTTTGGGTTAGTTAATTAAAAACTATGATAAAATTTGATTTAAAAGTTGTTATTCTGGGAAAATGATTTTTCTTATGAATATGAAACTATATCCAAAAATCATGGTTAAACTCTGTAACAACCCAAACCAACCCACGACCAAACCACGCGAAAATACAAAATAAAAAAAAAATTCCTGAGCAGCATACCCGCGCGGCGCGCCAGATAGGGGCGCCGCGCGCCAAAGTGGACTGTCCGGAAAGTCTCAAAATGCGAAAAAGATTGACTAGTTCCCGACACTTTTAGACGAAACGCTTTTTACCATACATCCAAATATGTAAATCTAACTTGTTTCAAATATAAAATCAATGTATTACAGGCGGGGCCCACATCGGCCGTTTTACGAGTTTAATACAATTTACGAGTTTCGACCACCAAAAAGTTTAAATTCCAAACTACACAATGAGCATGGCGTTTAGGATTAAACTACCCAACTATCGGTCAAACTCCAAGAGCTACTAAAGCCAAAAGCGTCCCCTAGCATCAAGCGGGATCTCTAGTCCAAAATGATGCCCTTACCCTTGTCCAAAACCGAACCTATAAAATGGTAAACAACGAGAGGGTAAGCAAAGCTTAGTGAATGCAATAATTATACGAATACATATATAATTATACCTACTTTCATACACTTACACAACCGCAAACATGCTAGCAAACAACATTAGCTTATCGTCGCAATAACAAGCTATAATTCACCAATACCCTCAAGCTAGCATAACATCCGCATATAAATATAACTCGAATAATATAATATGCTTACAACACAAATAACCATGGTTAACCAATAGTACAAGGGAACGGCGCTCGCGAAAATGCCATCGGTGTTCATAACATTCGTTAGGGCACTTAACACCTCGCACCACTAACCCCTAGGGTGGCACCTTAACACCTCGGCACATCACCCTGAGTGGCATCTTAACACCTCGATGCATCACTCATTATTTTTATGGAGTGGTGTCTTAACACCTCGACACTACACTCCTAGGTAGCATCTTAACACCTCGATGCTACACCCGAGTGACATCTTAACACCTCGATGCTACACTCTTCACGTGAAACGTGGTGTCTTAACACCTCAACACTACACCTTTCACGCTACAACAAATAGATACATTATATACATACGCATATAATTATTCCACTCACCTCAAAGTCTTGTGAAAAGATACCCGAGCTTGCGAAACCTCAAAGTAACATACCTATCACATTATACATATTATCAAACGCAAACTCAAGTCGGTCAACCAATTCTTTCACCATTCCTAAGTCATTTTGACCCAAAGTGTAATCCCGACCCATTTTGCACCATTAACCCTAATAATGGGTCAACTTCACCAAAAACCCTAACTCTAGTCAAATATGGTCTTATTACATTTTTAAATCACCAATTTAACTCATTTTCACACATGCAAGACCACTTAGGTCATTAAAGACCCATTTGACCCATTTCAAGGTCAACACACCCATTTGGGTCATCCATGCCCAATTAACACCCATTTACATATCATTGAAGTGTTCTAGTACTTTAACTAACTAATTAGGTTCATAAACATAAATTAACACTTTGAAAACCCTAATTAGTTACCTTTGAGTCTACATGACCCAAATTCACCCAAAAGCCCCCAAATTACTAGCAAGTGGGTTTTGTGTGCATCACTAACCCAAACCCTAACCCTTAATGCAATTAAAGTAAGAATTTAGGTTTTAGAACTTACCAACACAATCACTACGTAGCTAGCGACTAGATGAACGACTTTAGAACTCGCACTAAGACCCGATTCAACCTCCTTTACCCTTGAATGAAGCTTTCTCACTCAAGAAATGCACTCTCTCACTAGAATTGAATTGGAGAGGATAAGGTGGTTGTGAATGGAGTTAATGAGCTCCCAAAACTGATCTAAGGCATTAAATTCGGACCCCAAGGTGATTTTACCAAAATGCCCTCAAAATATCTAATTAAAAAGAAAAGGGGAATCTGTCGCAGACAGATGGCGCGGCGCGCTACCTAGCCGCGCGGCGCGCGACCTCCCAGTTCAGCATCTTTTGTCTTTTTAATTATGTGCAACAAAAACCCCAAACTTGAGTAACTCATATACACATATGTACACTACGAATATTCGGGTCTTACAACTCTCCCCCACTTATTCGGATTGTGTCCTCGCAATCCAAGCCGCATGACACGAGGGAAGATAAACTAACACGAACTCTTCGGGCTCCCAAGTGAACTCGGAACCTTTACTTCGTCGCCATTGAACATTGAAAGTTCTCACCTCTTTATTTCACAACATTTTCACCTTCTCGTCAAGGATAGCAATCGGTTCCTCGACATATTCTAACTTGTTGTTTAGCTCGATCTCGTCTAAAGGCATCCATGAGGAATCATCCGCAAGACACTTACGGAGGTGGGAAACATGAAATGTATTATGGATCCCCGCAAGCTCTTCGGGTAATTCCAATCGATATGCAACTTCACCAACATGAGCTAAAACCTTGAATGGCCCAATAAACCGAGGAGCTAACTTTCCCCATTTTCGAAATCGAATAATACCCTTCCATGGCGAAACCTTAAGCATCACCATATCGCCTTCTTGGAACTCAATCAATCGCCTACGTCTATCGGCATACGACTTTTGCCTATCTTGAGCCTTCTTCAAATGTTCCCGAATCAAATCGATCTTGCTATTGGTCTCTAAAACCAAATCGGTACTCCCAATCTCTCTTTGACCCACTTCTCCCCAATAAACGGGAGTTCGACACCTACGCACATAAAGCATTTCGTAAGGTGGCATCCCGATACTAGTATGATAACTATTATTGTACGAGAATTCCACCAAAGGCAAATGCTCATCCCAACTACCACCGAAGTCAATGATGCACGCCCGTAGCATATCTTCCAAAGTTTGATTCGTACGTTTGGTTTGACCGTCCGTTTGAGGATGATACGCCGTGCTCAACTTCAATTGCGTACCCATATCTTCATGAAACTTTTCCCAAAACCGAGATGTAAAACGGGTATCTCGATCCGAAATAATAGATATAGGAACCCCATGTCGCGAGACCACTTCCTTGATAAACAACTTAGCCAAGGTCTCCGACGATATCGCTTCTTTAATGGGTAGAAACAAAGCGCTTTTTGTCAATCGGTCAACTATAACCCAAATCGAATCGAATTGGGTTCTCGCCGTTTTAGGTAACTTTGTAATGAAATCCATGGTAATGTGCTCCCATTTCCATTTCGGGATTTCTAATGGTTGTAACTTACCATACGGCTTTTGGTGTTCGGCTTTTACTTGTAAACACGTGACACATTGCTCAACATACTTCACAACATCACGTTTCATGCCCGGCCACCAATAATCTTTCTTCAAATCAAGATACATTTTCGTCGCGCCCGGATGAATGGAGTATTTTGACTTATGTGCTTCATCAAGTAGCACTCGTCGGTAATCACCCATCTTAGGCACCCATACCCTTCCTTGGAAGGACAACAAACCACGTGGACCCATAGTAATAAACTCCGATTGGCCCACGATTCGCACCGTATGCTTGTTGTGAACATAAGCCTCTATTTGAATCTCACCAAGCTTTTCAAGAAAATCGTTGGTAATAATCAAACGTAACGACCCCACTTTTATCGCCGGATGTTGACTCTTTCGACTCAACGCATCCGCGACCACATTCGCCTTACCTGGATGATAAAGTATTTCACAATCGTAGTCTTTCACCACATCCATCCACCTACGTTGGCGATAATTCAAATCTAGTTGATTAAAGAGATGTTTCAAACTCTTATGATCCGAATAAATTGTACACTTGACACCATACAAGTAATGGCGCCAAATTTTCAACGCATGCACTACCGCCGCCAACTCAAGATCATGAGTCGGATACCTCGTTTCATGTTCCTTTAATTGTCGAGAGGCATAAGCGATGACCTTACCTCTTTGCATTAGAACACACCCGAGACCATTTAAGGAAGCATCACAATAAACCACCATGTCTTCAACACCTTCCGGTAACACTAACACCGGAGCTTGACACAACTTCTCTTTTAACAATTGAAAAGCAATTTCTTGCTCGTTCTCCCAACCAAACCTCGCATTCTTCCTTGTCAATTTCGTCAATGGAGAAGCAATCTTAGAAAAGTCTTGGATAAACCGACGATAATAACCGGCCAATCCGAGAAAACTTCGGATTTCCGTAGGCGTAGTCGGTCATCCCCAACTCTTCACCGTTTCGATCTTCCCCGGATCTACTTGAATACCATTTTCGTTCACGATATGACCAAGGAATTGAACTTCCCTTAGCCAAAATTCACATTTGGAGAACTTTGCATACAACTTCTCCTTTCGTAGCGTCTTCAATACTTCACGCAAATGACGTTCATGCTCGTTCATACTTTTCGAGTAGACTAGTATGTCGTCAATGAACACTATTACCGACTTGTCCAACATAGGTTGGTACACTCGGTTCATAAGATCCATGAATGCCGCCGGTGCATTCGTAAGACCAAAGGGCATAACTACAAACTCATAATGCCCGTAACGCGTTCGAAAAGCCATTTTCTCTATGTCTTCCTCACGGACCCGCATTTGGTGATAGCCGGACCGTAGGTCGATCTTAGAGAAATACGCTGCACCTTGAAGTTGATCAAATAAATCGTCAATCCTAGGTAATGGATAACGATTCTTGATTGTCACTTTATTCAACTCACGGTAATCAATGCACATACGCATACTACCATCTTTCTTCTTCACAAATAACACCGGAGCGCCCCATGGCGAAGCACTCGGTCGAATAAAACCCTTCTCGAGCAACTCTTGGGTTTGATTTAACAACTCTTGCATTTCCGTTGGTGCTAAACGATAAGGAGTTTTAGCAATGGGAGTAGCTCCCGGAACCAACTCAATACAAAAACTCAACTTGTCTTTCCGCCGGAACACCCGGTAATTTGTCCGGAAAAACGTCTTCGAATTCACTAACAACCGGAATTTCACGAATAGGTGGTGGCTCATTGCGAGTATCAACAACATGAGCAAGGAAAGCCATGCCACCGGTAACAACAAAATGACGTGCCCGTGCAAAAGTGCATATCGGCACCGGTCTCCTTCGCTTATCACCATGAATAATTAACTCTCCCCCACTTAGGGTCTTCACACGAATAAACTTATCATGGCATGCAATATCGGCTCTATAACGATCAAGCCAATCCATACCAATGACAATATCAAAGTCGCCCAAGGTCATTGGAATAAGATCAATTTTAAAGGTTTCGGCACCAAAAACAACATCACAATTTTCACACACATCAACCACTAGCACCGTCTTGCCGTCCGCTATTTCGACTTCTATCGGACGACTTAACTTAGCTAACGGTCTATTAACTTTAGGCACAAATTTAGGAGACACAAACGACAAATTTGCACCGCTATCGAAAAGAATCCTTGCCGAATTAGAATTAACCATGTAAGTACCTGAGACAACTTCGTGCGGTTGTTTGGCTTCATCATTGGTCATCAAATAGTTGCGACCCCTAGCCGTACCCGCTACCTTCTCTAACCGTTTCACATTGTCGTTTCGCAATTCGGGACACTCCGGCTTCTTATGCCCTTCTTTGCCGCAATTAAAACAAGTGACTTTGTTCCCGGAACGTGGTTTCGGACACTCACGAGCCATATGACCCGGTTGCCCACAATTGTAGCACGTATAAGAAAACCCGCCGGTAGTGCCCTTCTTTGCACTATTGACACTTTCGGCCCCCCTCTTGCTCTTGCTCTTCTTGCTTGAGGCGTTAGAGTAACTAAAACCTTCAAATTTTCTTTTGGAAAACATGAAATCACTCTTTCTTGGAACCTCCGGCTCAAAACCCCGAGCCAACTCGAACAATTCATCAAAAGACTTAGCCATACCCCGACTAATCTTCCCCTTGTACTCATCATTCAAAGTACGGTAGAAATCCTTCATGAGCTTATGATCATCACCAACATATTCCGGGCAAAAATGAGTCTTTGCCAAGAATGTAGACTTAAGAGTAACTAAGTCCATTGAGCCTTGTTGCAAATGGTGCAACTCGTCCCGGATTCTATCGAGATCGGAAGAAGTTCGGTATTCCTTGAAAAACTCCTTCTTAAACTCTTCCCACGTCAAGCCCATACATTGTTCCTCACCATACAAGTTGATTTTATCATCCCACCATAACTTACCCTCTTCTCGTAGCATGCTAGAGCCATACCTCGCCTTCTTCTCGGGAGGACATTCTGAGGTACGGAAAGCTCCCTCGATGTCGGAGATCCAACATGTACTTTTTAAAGGATCTCGTACCCCATTAAACATCGGGGGTTGAGCGTCCTTGAAATTCTTGTAGTGGAAGTCCCGCCTTCCTTCACCTCCTTCACCACGAGGATAAATGTTTCTAGCATCAAGGGCCTCTTCGATAGTGGCCTTCATTCGTTCATTTATCAAATCGGTCACTTGCCCATCGACCGAATCTTGGAAGACTTTTCGGACGTCCGTAAGAAAATCCGCTTTTAACTTTTTAAAGACGGCCTCAACCTTGGCTGAAAACTCGGCGTCCTCACTTGTACTTCCGTTATCATGATCGGGTCCGTTTCTCGTCTTCATTCTATAAAACGAAGTAGGTTAAGCGGCGAAACAAAAAGACATAACACGTATGTATATACATATACACCACACTACCCCATCTTGCTCAACAATCGTCGTACATTGCTTGTTCGACACGATTTGCGCCCGTAACAATGGTAACTAATCATTGTTACGCGAGTACGTCGCATTAACTTGCTAGTACAACGTCCATCTCACTCGATGCTCGCTAAACATACATAACAAATAGCGCATGATTAGTTTACATAAACCTATGCACAAACCAATCCCGATCCGACCCAAAGTCCTACAAGTCCCGCATAGCGCACACACAAAAAGTCTAAGTCTAGGCGCCTATCTCAAGTCACCTAAATCCCTTAGACCATGCTCTGATACCACTTGTAACAACCCAAACCAACCCTCGACCAAACCACGCGAAAATACAAAATAAAAAAAAATTTCCTGTGCAGCATACCCGCGCGGCGCGCCAGATAGGGGCGCCGCGCGCCAAAGTGGACTGTCCGGAAAGTCTCAAAATGCGAAAAAGATTGACTAGTTCCAGACACTTTTAGACGAAACGCTTTTTACCATACATCCAAATATGTAAAACTAACTTGTTTCAAATATAAAATCAATGTATTACAGGCGGGGCCCACATCGGCCGTTTTACGAGTTTAATACAATTTACGAGTTTCGACCACCAAAAAGTTTAAGTTCCAAACTACACAATGAGCATGGCGTTTGGGATTAAACTACCCAACTATCTGTCAAACTCCAAGAGCTACTAAAGCCAAAAGCGTCCCCTAGCATCAAGCGGGATCTCTAGTCCAAAATGATGCCCTTACCCTTGTCCAAAACCGAACCTATAAAATGGTAAACAACGAGAGGGTAAGCAAAGCTTAGTGAATGCAATAATTATACGAATACATATATAATTATACCTACTTGCATACACTTACACAACCGCAAACATGCTAGCAAACAACATTAGCTTATCGTCGCAATAACAAGCTATAATTCACCAATACCCCCAAGCTAGCATAACATCCGCATATAAATATAACTCGAATAATATAATATGCTTACAACACAAATAACCATGGTTAACCAATAGTACAAGGGAACGGCGCTCGCAAAAACGCCATCGGTGTTCATAACATCCGTTCGGGCACTTAACACCTCGCACCACTAACCCCTAGGGTGGCACCTTAACACCTCGGCACATCACCCTGAGTGGCATCTTAACACCTCGATGCATCACTCATTATTTTTATGGAGTGGTGTCTTAACACCTCGACACTACACTCCTAGGTGGCATCTTAACACCTCGATGCTACACCCGAGTGGCATCTTAACACCTCGATGCTACACTCTTCAAGTGAAACGTGGTGTCTTAATACCTCGACACTACACCTTTCACGCTACAACAAATAGATACATTATATACATATGCATATAATTATTCCACTCACCTCAAAGTCTTGTGAAAAGATACCCGAGCTTGCGAAACCTCAAAGTAACGTACCTATCACATTATACATATTATCAAACGCAAACTCAAGTCGGTCAACCAATTCTTTCACCATTCCTAAGTCATTTTGACCCAAAGTGCAATCCCGACCCATTTTGCACCATTAACCCTAATAATGGGTCAACTTCACCAAAAACCCTAACTCTAGTCAAATATGGTCTTATTACATTTTTAAATCACCAATTTAACTCATTTTCACACATGCAAGACCACTTAGGTCATTAAAGACCCATTTGACCCATTTCAAGGTCAACACACCCATTTGGGTCATCCATGCCCAATTAACACCCATTTACATATCATTGAAGTGTTCTAGTACTTTAACTAACTAATTAGGTTCATAAACATAAATTAACACTTTGAAAACCCTAATTAGTTACCTTTGAGTCTACATGACCCAAATTCACCCAAAACCCCCCAAATTACTAGCAAGTGGGTTTTGTGTGCATCACTAACCCAAACCCTAACCCTTAATGCAATTAAAGTAAGAATCTAGGTTTTAGAACTTACCAACACAATCACTACGTAGCTAGCGACTAGATGAACGACTTTAGAACTCGCACTAAGACCTGATTCAACCTCCTTTACCCTTGAATGAAGTTTTCTCACTCAAGAAATGCACTCTCTCACTAGAATTGAATTGGAGAGGATAAGGTGGTTGTGAATGGAGTTAATGAGCTCCCAAAACTGATCTAAGGCATTAAATTCGGACCCCAAGGTGATTTTACCAAAATGCCCTCAAAATATCTAATTAAAAAGAAAAGGGGAATCTGTCGCAGACAGATGGCGCGGCGCGCCACGTAGCCGCGCGGCGCGCGACCTCCCAGTTCAGCATCTTTTGTCTTTTTAATTATGTGCAACAAAAACCCCAAACTTGAGTAACTCATATACACATATGTACACTACGAATATTCGGGTCTTACAAACTCAAAGTGGAAGTATGTTTTCCAAAATGATCATCTAGACGTCGTTCTTTCGACTGAAATGACTACCTTTACAAAAACAACTTGTAACTTATATTTCCGACTATAAACCTATACTTTTTATGTTTAGATTCATAAAATAGAGTTCAATATGAAACCATAGAAATTTGATTCACTCAAATCGGATTTAAAACGAAAAAGTTATGGGTAAAACAAGATTGGATATTTTTTTTATTGTTGTAGCTACGGGAAATATTGTAACAATTCTATACAAATCATATCCTAGCTAACTTATATTGTATTATACATGTATTCTAATATATTATGTAATCTTGGGATACCTTAGACACGTATGCAAATGTTTTGACATATCATATCGACCCATGTATATAGATTATTTGGAACAACCATAGACACTCTATATGCAGTAATGTTGGAATTAGCTATACAGGGTTGAGGTTGATTCCAAAAAATATATATATACTTTGAGTTGTGATCTAGCCTGAGACGTGTATACACTGGGTCGTGGATTGATTCAAGATAATATATATCGATTTATTTATGTACATCTAACTGCGGACAACTAGTTGTAGGTTACTAACGAGGACAGCTGACTTAATAAATTTAAAACAGTAAAACATATTAAAAATGTTGTAAATATATTTTAAACATACTTTGATATATATGTACATATTTGTTATAGGTTCGTGAATCGACCAGTGGCCAAGTCTTACTTCCCGGCGAAGTAAAAATCTGTGAAAGTGAGTTATAGTCCCACTTTTAAAATCTAATATTTTGGGATGAGAATACATGCAGTTTTATAAATGTTTTACGAAATAGACACAAGTAATTGAAACTACATTATATGGTTGAATGATCGAAGCCGAATATGCCCCTTTTGCTTGGTAACCTAAGAATTAGTAAACCGATCTACTAATTGACGGGAATCCTAAAGATAGATCTATTGGGCCTAACGAACCCCATCCAAAGTACCGGATGCTTTAGTACTTCGAATTCGTTTATATCATGTCTGAAGGATTTCCCAGAATGATAGGGGATATTCTTATATGCATCTTGTTAATGTCGGTTACCAGGTGTTCACCATATGAATGAATTTTATCTCTATGTATGGGATGTATATTGAAATATGAAATCTTGTGGTCTATTATTATGATTTGATAATATATAGGTTAAACCTATAACTCACCAACATTTTTGTTGATGTTTTAAGCATGTTTATTCTCAGGTGATTATTAAGAGCTTCCGCTGTTGCATACTAAAATAATGACAAGATTTGGAGTCCATGCTTGTATGATATTATGTAAAAACTGCATTCAAGAAACTTATTTTTGATGTAATATATTCTTATTGTTAACCATTATGTAATGGTCGTGTGTAAACGGTATATTTTAGATTATCATTATTTGATAATCTACGTAATGCTTTTTAAACCTTTATCGATAAAATAAAGGTTATGGTTGTTTTAAAAATGAATGCAGTCTTTGAAAAATGTCTCATATAGAGGTCAAAACCTCGCGACGAAATCAATTAATATGGAACGTTTATAATCAATATGAACGGGACATTTCAGTTGGTATCCGAGCATTGGTCTTAGAGAACCAGAAAATTGCATTAGTGTGTCTTACCGAGTTTGTTAGGATGCATTAGTGAGTCCTGACTTCGACCGTGTTTTTCTTCAAAAACGATTGCTTAACATTTCTTTTGTTGGAAACTATATATTATTAACATGTAAATATTATGTGATATATTAATCTCTTAATGTGTTTGATATTGTGTGATAGATGTCTACCTCTAGTACAAATCCCATTGATTCACCTAATAATAATGAAGAGTTGAATATATTTTGGGAAGATTCGCAAATTCCCTAAGAGGAACCAGAAGAGGAGGAACCGGAAAAGGAGGAACCGGAAGAAGAGGAACCAGAAGAGGAGGAATCGGAAGAGGAGGAACCGGAAGACGAGGAACCAGAAGAGGAGGAATCAGAAGAGGAGGTTCCGGAGGAAGAAATATTGATACCTATAGTAAATCGATTAAATAAAAGAAAATCCTCAACCAACGGACCAAAGTTAATAATGGTCAATGGTGTTTCCGCCGAGGAAGCAAAATATTGGGAAGATTACCAATTTTCTGATGAATCGGATCCCGATGAGGATTTCGATGATGTTATAGAAATTACCTCGACCCAATTTAATAAAGCGAAAGAAAATAATAAGGGAAAAGGTATAAAAATAGAGAAACCCGATTCCAACCCCGATGAACTTTATATGTATCGGCAACATCCGTATTTTATAAAATATAACAATGACCCGGGAACCTCTAAACCACCAGGTTTTTCTAAACCATTATGGAAAACGACGGCTCGTATTAGAGGAACACCATATATTCCTAGAAAAGTAGGAAAACGAACCAAGTCCGAAGAAGAAGAAACCAGTGATTCAGATTAGAGGGTTGTAATCATGTTGTGTATTATATGTATTGTAGTGTTCTTGTACTTTTATGTTCTATGTAAAAAAAAATTGCTTGTATTGTTTGTTATTACGAATCTAATCCTTGTCTATTTTACAGTATAAAAACAAAATGGACGTTAAGCGTAGACAACCGAATATTTTAGAAGACCTACCAGAGGATATGATTGAGGAAGTCTTGTCTAGAGTCGGTCAGAATTCATCAGCACATTTAGTTATGGCGAAATTAACTTGTTAAACATTTGAAAGACTTTCCAGAAATGCCTTAGTTTATAAAAGGCTTTCCTTTGATAGGTGGGGTATATCACATTGGGGAGACCGTAAGTTACGCCATGTTTTCTTTAAAGCATTAAATGCGGGGAACCCAAATGCAATTTTACGCTACGGGTTAAGAACCTATTTTGACTCAACATATCCCAACATAGGATTTCGTGAATTAGAAAGAGCTTCTAACATGCAACATAAAGAAGCATGTTATGCTTACGGGTTAGTGATGTTCGCTTCTTACCAAAATGAGAAAAAGAACATCGGATTGCAACTTTTAAATAAAACCCTCCCACAAGTGACGAATTCAGTAGTTGGAGTGAGAAACAAGGTTTTTAGATTATTACGGGGCTGTTGGACATTACGAAACCCTCGTCCTTTTGACGACATTACAACATGATGCCTAGCCAATGGTCATAACGGTTATTTTCCACAAGACCAAGGATGGGAAGTCGTCTTAGTAAAACCAGAATGCATGACTTGTTTCTGGACTTATGAATTATGTGTCTTTATTTCCTTTGCTGAACAACTTGCGTATTAACTAGATTTATCTTCAAAACTGTCCTGTATCATAGTGTACTATATTTCATGTTATATGTAATATAGCAAAGTTGTAAGTTTGAAGAATATCTGTATGTGATATATTATTATAATCAGTTTTTCATATGGAATTGTAGTAGTTGAATTGTATAGTAGCTACTAAGTATGAACTTAACGGGTAGGTAGTACTCGAATTTAAACTTATAAAACGCTAATATGAAGAAAAAACTTTTATAAATGAGTTCATATTATGCTACGAAATACTATTGACTACTCTTAATATTCTGTATGATTAACTCGATTCAGTTGGCTATTTTGAAGGAAATGGCACCGACTACTCGACACACCATGAATATGAGCGAAGAGGAATTTCATACCTTTCTTGCTGCAAACATAGCCGCAGTACAGGCTGCGCTACATACCAACAATAACTATGAATCTAGCAATGCAGCTAACGGCGCAAGAAATCGTGTAGGATGCTCCTACAAAGAATTCACTGCCTGCAAACTTTTGGAATTTGATGGAACTGAAGGACCAATTGGATTGAAACGGTGGACCGAGAAAGTCGAATCGGTGTTTTCCATAAGTAAGTGTACTGAAGAGGACAAAGTTAAGTACGCTACGCATGTGATGACCCGTCCTAATCCATCCGGACAAAGTCCATATCGATTATAAACGATTCACAACAGTTGATTAAATCGCGAGGTACTTGACCTCTATATGATACATTTTACAAACATTGCATTCGTTTTTGAAAAGAAAATCTTTCATACATCGAAAGTTGACAACATGCATACCATTTCATAATATATCTTACTATAATTGACTTAATAATAATCTTGATGAACTCAACGACTCGAATGCAACGTCTATTGAAATATGTCATGAATGACTCCAAGTAATATCTCTAAGATGAGCAAATGCACAGCAGAAGATTTCTTTCGTACCTGAGAATGAACATGCTTTAAAGTGTCAACCAAAAGGTTGGTGAGTTCATTAGTTTATCATAAATAATCATTTTCATCATTTTAATAGACCACAAGAATTTCATTTCCAGTTCTCATAAATATACGTCCCATGCATAGAGACAAAAATCTTTCATATGGATTGAACACCTGGTAACCGACATTCACAATATACATATAAGAATATCCCCATCATTTCGGGATCCTCCTTCGGACATGATATAATTTTCGAAGTACTAAAGCATCCGGTACTTTGGATGGGGCTTGTTGGACCCAATAGATCTATCTTTAGGATTCGCGTCAATTAGGGTGTCTGTTCCCTAATTCTTAGATTACCAGACTATAAAAAGGGCATATTCGATTTCGATAATTCAACCATAGAATGTAGTTTCGATTACTTGTGTCTATTTCGTAAAATATTTATAAAAGCGCATGCATGCTCAGTCCCAAAAATATATATTGCAAAAGCATTTAAAAGGGGAGTAATGAAACTCACCTAATGTATTTTGTAGTAAAAATACATATGGCGACATTGAACAACTGAACAATACAGGGTTGGCCTCGGATTCACGAACCTATATCATTTGTGTATTCATTAATATATATATAATCGTAATCGAATAAATATATATATTATTATTAGTGATGTAATTTTTATATTAATAACTTATATATATACTTCATTATTTAATTAAATGTATTCATTTTTTTTATAAAAATATTAATATAGCTATATTAATATATATTTGGTTAATATTATATTAAGATACTTAATTTGTTATTTATATGAATATCTATATAAAATGTTAATAGTAAAAAAAAAATTATATTAGGGTGTATATATGATGACAACATATATTTATATATTAGTTGTTTCATTTTATATATAGTTTAGTTACTTTCATTTTGACAACAAAAAAATAGTGATATGTATTATTAGTATTAGTGTAATGTATTTTTATGTAAAAATATATATTTGTCATAATAATAGTAATGATACTTATGATAATAATAATGATGGTGATAATAGTAGTAATGATCTTATTAATGATAATAATAATAATAGTTTGTGTTACCTTCGTAGGAACAGTAATAATAATAATAATCATATTCGTAATAATAATAATTATTATATTTTGTATCAATAATAATAATACTTTTAGTTCATAACGATATTACTTAATAATAACTAAAATGATAATAATAAGAGTAATGTTATAATATTAATAATAATTAATAATGATTATAAAATCAATAATAATACTACTAATGGTTATATTACTTATAGTTGTGATGATAATACTAATTATTATTATCAATAATAATAACAATCATAGTAATAATAATAATAATAATAATAATAATAATAATAATAATAATAATAATAATAATAATAATAATAATAATAATAATAATAATAATAATAATAATAATAATAATAATAATAATAATAATAATAATAACAATAAAAATTATGAAGCTACCTTTAATGTAATCGGCCTAAAAAAAATTACAGCCACTCCAGGGACTCGAACCCCCGACCTCTCGGAAACCGACAAACCCCTCAACCATTCAGTTATACGTATACATCTGATGTAAACCAGGATTTAAAAACAATTAAACTGTATCTAACAGTCTTCCTTTTTCTTCTTCTTCTTCATTCTTAATTTAATCAGAACCCATAAATCATCATATCTTGTTTTAACGTTTGATTTAGAGTGTGAACATAAATTGGAAATGATCATTCACAGGACTTTAATTTTTTTAAAACAGATAACAAAAAATTAAAAACAAAAACCTGCTGCTCGTCGAATAAAAAATATATATATAACTCAAAATTAAACTTCAATTTTTAGAAGGTTTGAGACGAAGATTATAACATGAAAAAGGTAGTAAAACATTCGTATAAACTTTCTGTAAGCTCAATTGGATCCAATACCTTGATTTGAACTCGGATTTTAATATGAACAAGACTGTTGACTTTTTAAGAACAACCTTTAACTCTCAAAATTCGTCTTCGTTTTTAAGAATTGGAAGATAAGGTTCTGAAGAAATATTTATTAACTAATTCCTAACATAACTCCATTGATACATTTTTGAATTTCGTTTGAATTTGAGTTTTGAAAAAAAAATATAGAACTGGGTGTACGAACGATTTTCTGCTTCTATCTAATATTTCTGTTTTTTCTTCATTTAACAACAACCCATAATAATATATATCCGATAATATCAAACTCTATCAAATAATTGAAATAGTACGATGATTGTTGGGTAGCGATTGTGGTCGACAGGGAAAATAAGTCAGAAGAAAAAAATGGAAGCAGACAAGGAGATAAAAAAAAATATAAAAAAATGTCGATTAATAACAAATGCATGCTTTATCTAGATTATTAATATTACTAATTACTAAACATATCTTGTATATATATTTTTACTAATAAATATATCTTTTGTTTTATTTATATATTAATACCAATACAATATGTATTTATGATAGTAATTATAACAATAATAATAATAACTAATAATAATAATAATAATAATAATAATAATAATAATAATAATAATAATAATAATAATAATATTAGTAATAATAATCTATTATATATATATATATATATATATATATATATATATATATATATATATATATATATCCAATTTCATCTTTATATGTTATAAAATGATATTATGAATACAAATTTTGATATTTGACGATACAAATAACGTTACTACAACAACTATATTTGTATTTAAATTTAATTTAATAATATCGCATATTATTATGTAATATTTAATAATTATATAATATGTATTATAACATATACTGAATATTATATATTTATACATTTTAATATAAATATATCATAATATTTATTTGCATACTAATTATATTATAATTATGTATGTAATTATGAAAAATATAAATGTTTTATATATGTAAGTATTATATATATATTTATTAAAATAGTACATTATTTCATCATAGATATATTACAAATTTCTACATATACATAATATAATAATTATGTATAAAATCATACATAGATTTATATATATATATATATATATATATATATATATATATATATATATATATATATATATATATATATATGTTTACTACCATATATATATAATCATGTTTTAAATGTTAAGTAGATGATTAATTATGTATATTAAACAATTAACTACAAAGTATAACATTGTACATTTAATATTTTAATCACGTTGGTAAAATATGTTTGAACCATTTATATACAATATACTATATATATTCAAAATGAAAATCTTTAGTTATTAAATGTTATCTTTTATAATAACTAAATTACTTAATAGTTCATTAATACTAATATAATTATTTATATATATAATTATTTATATTTACATTCTTAGTTACAATTAAAGGTTCGTGAATCGTCGAAAATAGTCAAAGGTCAAATGTTATCATGAAATAATTTCAAAATTTTATAATTCAATATAATAGAGTTTGCTTATCGTATCGAAATCATATAAAGATTAAGTTTAAATTTGGTCGGAAATTCCCGGGTCACTACAGTACCTACCCGTTAAAGAAATTTCGTCCCGAAATTTGATCGAGGTCGTCATGGCTAACTATAAAAATGTTTTCATGACGAATATGAGTTGATAATTAGAGTTTTACCAACATGGAGTAATATAGATATAATAAATCAATTATTCGAAGCGTATGAGTGAAGCTATCACAAAAGAGTGAAAATGAATAAATGTTGATTCGTCATATCTTTTGACGTAGATAGAATTGATTTCTAGAGTTCAAGGGATTTGGATAAAAAAATCTTCGTAATAAGATTTGATTCTTCGGTAATCAAGGAAATTAGGTTCCACTTTAAATGCGATCATCTGTTTTGATTGCACTGTCGGATATTTTACTATAAATTCACCCCCGTCGTTTCCTTACAACCCACACCTTCTATTATTTCCCTCAATTCATACTTTAAAGCATTCGTTAATATGCTCCATCCCATCCTGATCCTTGATATCCTCTTAACTTTCATATCTGTCATTCTTCTCTTTCATCTACCACCGGAGGATTTTATTTAATTCTACTATTATCTTGGGGTTATAGTGTTTTTAATTTTTTCCCGTGCCTTTACGTGGCAATACGTATTGATATGCACGGTTTGTAATTTGTATCTTGTTGTCGAGTTTTATATCTTCTTTTATATCCAAGAGTTCCATACTTTTGTCTCCTCTTCCCGACTTCAAGTCAAGCGAATAATGGTCCATAATTCATAGATATGGAGTTTTGGATTAACATAGTTAATGTTTTAAGAAGGGAATCGTAATGGCACGATCTTGATTTGGTAAATTACCAGAATATCCGAAAAGATAGAACTATTAAGAAGATATGTTCTTAATATGTTTGGAGATTGGTTAGAATGTAAGAGTCGTGTAAATGGCACATAATGATGGTACTGTGAATCATCACGTTCCATTAGAAACTCAGCATGAATTACTGTAATATAATCACGTTGATCAAGTGTCATTATATTATACTAACTCATGCATCAGTTCCCAACATTACTTCAATAACATTCATATTTTAAGCTCGAAAGTTTACAGAATATAGAAACTAACAGTTTCTATATGATGTAATACTGAGATCACGAAGAGATTAATGATTTCAGATAAGAATAGTTATAAAAATATCTCCAGAATTATGAAGGATATTTATAATGGAAGATACAATAATATCTCGGAATATCTAAGATCAGAGGATGATAGAAACTATTATCTGCAAGGGTTTAGAGTAAGGAGTAAGATATTCACTAAAGACTTTAGCAGACATTGAATCATTTGGATTCTTTGAAGTCAAACTTATTCTTTGTGATTTGTCCACGGCTTTCTTCCTAGTTTCGCATAATCTGCTTTTCGGTCCTAAATTTTCTATTGAATGTTTCCAATATAATGATACACAGGAAGCACCAGGAGGTATGTAATTTCGGACGAGAATATTTATGACAATATCCTCAGAAATATCGAAGATATTGATGATGATATTTTGGAATTTCTAAGTTCGATGGTTGATGGAGAAAGATTTTTTTTTTCGCAAGATTTTAACATGACTTCGGAGCAAGATATTCTCTAAAGATTTCAACGGATCCAGAATTACGAGAATCCTTTGAGTATAGGGTTTGGTCCTTGTATTTGTCCTTGGTCTCCTTCATGGGTAGCTCAATCTGTTTTTCAATACCCAATTTTCTATCGAGCGTTCCTAACACTCCTTTCTTTATCATCAAACTTTTGGTCGTTTAGACCATCTACCATTTTTTTCTGTTTCCTCTGCATTTAATGCTATGATATCTGAATCATCGGTTATTAATCCGAGGTGGTTTTAGGAAAATTGTGTTTTTAGATGATTAAACGCTGATGGTAATATGGTGGAATATGAAAGGTTCCCTAGTAAGAATAAAAGAGCACGCGTATATATCAACATTATAATAAGGTTGTTTCGTACGAAAAGTCGAAGTTGTCTTGCTGGAGCTGTGACAAAACTGGCTATCTCGAACAGCAGATGCAAAGTTATTTTCGATAATAATAACGCTAAAGGAATTAGCACAGCTACGTGTTAAACGTTTACTCAGGTTCTGAGTGTTTTTAGGTGCATAACTATATGCATCAATCTTTTCTCCCGTAAATGAAGTGCGGTTGGTTCATCCTCTCGATTGAGGTGTTTTCAAGAATCATGAAAGGTTTGAACGCAGAATGTAATCGTGTAGATACAAATGATGTTTAAGACGAAATCAAGTGGCAACTTGAAGAATTGTTTAGTTTCATATGTTATAATCAATATTTTAATTCATTTTAATTGTCCAATGTTATTAGTCCACAGTCGATAGTCCACAGTTGACAGTCCAATAATTCATATATAGTTTAATATATAATATTCGAATTAATTAATACGTGTCGTGACCCGTATACGTCTCAGACTCGATCACAACTCAAACTATATATATTATTGTAGAATCAACCTCAACCCTGTATAGAGAACTCGATCATTACTGTATATAGAGTGTCTATGGTGATTCCAAATAATATATATAGATGCGTCGATATGATATGTCAAAACCTTGTATACGTGTCCCTATAATTTAAAGTGCGTAAAATAAATAACAGAAAATTAAATAACGATAAATAAAGTGCGTAAAGTAAATAACAGAAATTTAATGACGATAAATAAAATTGCGAGAATGTAAATTGTGATAAATAAAATGTAATCAGTTAACTAGGAACAGTTAGCTAGGATTTTGTTAGCGTGGATTCTTAACAAAATTTCTCATAGTTAATTTGTTTGTTTCTAACAAATTCTATTTTGTCCAATGTTTTCTTCATTATGCCACTTGCCGGATTCTGATAGGTCAAAATCCAAATATGAAATTGAATGAAAATGGTTATTCTGTGATGAACGGATTCGTATAGCCGTGATTGAAAGTAGGATAGTAAATGACTGTTGAATCAGATTCGAAAAATGTACAGTGTAACTTATTAATGCGAAATCTAAATATTCCTTGGGTATTACCTACCCGTTAAAATATTTTCACCATTAACAGTTTGTACAATAAAAATTTTAATTACAATCTTTATGAAAACATATATACATATATATTTTCTTCAGACGTAATTATAGATTTAATGAGTTAATGTGATATTAAACTCATCAGATTTATGGCTAAAACTAGAGTACATAATCTCTAAAATATTAGAGATTACATAATTACCATGAAGGACGAAGATAGTTTATGTAGAACAATTCGTAAAACGATTCGTAGAACGATGATTATGCTTGAGGTATAGATTGTGAGGTTGAGACGTGTGATGTTGTTGTTGTTGTTGTTGGTACTCCTTGGTATCCATGGTGCGTATGACGTTGATGTTCGAGGTATAGATTAAGATGTTGAGGTGTGGGATGCGGATGTTGATGTTGGTGGTGGTGATGGTACTGTTGACATTGGTGGTGGTACTGGTTATGCTGCTGGTGCTGCTGCTGGTGTTTGTAACCTTCGCACCATATTCTCTAAAGCCACTACCCGAGCGCGAAGCTCGTTGACTTCTTCTATTACACCGGGGTGATTTTAGGTTCAGACTAGCGGATAAATATAATCTAGAATTAAGATGTTGAGGTGTGGGATGCGGATGTTGATGTTGGTGGTGGTGATGGTACTGCTGACATTGGTGGTGGTACTGGTTATGCTGCTGGTGCTGCTGCTGGTGTTTGTAACCTTCGCACCATATTCTCTAAAGCCACTACCCGAGCGCGAAGCTCGTTGACTTCTTCTATTACACCGGGGTGATTTTTGGTTCGGACTAGCGGATAAATATAATCTAGAATTTGGTATAGTATATAATCGTGGCGAGATACTCTGGAAATGAGAGAAAAGATGGTGTTTCGAACAGGTTCATCGGTAAGTGCTTCAGGTTCTTCGCCAATAGGGCAATGTGGCGGATGGAAAGGGTCACCTTCTTCTTGTCTCCAATGATTGAGGAGGCTACGAACCCATCCCCAATTCATCCAGAATAGATGATGACTGATTGGTTGATCCATTCCGGTCACACTGCTTTCGGAGCTTGAGTGGGATTCCATTTCGGAATCCGAGTGACTTGAACTAATGACGAATTCCATTTCGTACGATTGAATAAAGAATTTTTAAATATAAAATGATTTTCTGGCTAACGGATGGTATTCTTAATTACATAGAATATCCATATATATAGAACAAAAGGTTTCGTAGATTACGGAGGAATTTACTGGATACGCCAGGTAAGGTTTACAGTAACAGATACGCTAAGATATGAATCTTGTCTATACACTATTCATGCAATCAATGCAGCAAGACGTGTCTAGACTAAGAATGATAAGCAGATAATTTTCGACACAAAATGATAAGCAAAACTTTTTGACATGCAGACCAGGTCGAAGTCCAGACTCACCAATGCATCCTAACGACTACTAGTTAGACACACTAATGCAAGACCTGGTTCGCTACGACCACCACTCTGTTACCAACTGTGATGACCCGTCCTAATCCATCCGGACAAAGTCCATATCGATTATAAATGATTCACAACAGTTGATTACATCGCGAGGTACTTGACCTCTATATGATACATTTTACAAACATTGCATTCGTTTTTGAAAAGAGAATCTTTCATACATCGAAAGTTGACAACATGCATACCATTTCATAATATATCTTACTATAATTGAATTAATAATAATCTTGATGAACTCAACGACTCGAATGCAACGTCTTTTGAAATATGTCATGAATGACTCCAAGTAATATCTCTAAGATGAGCAAATGCACAGCGGAAGATTTCTTTCGTACCTGAGAATGAACATGCTTTAAAGTGTAAACCAAAAGGTTGGTGAGTTCATTAGTTTATCATAAATAATCATTTTCATCATTTTAATAGACCACAAGAATTTCATTTCCAGTTCTCATAAATATACGTCACATGCATAGAGACAAAAATTATTCATATGAATTGAACACCTGGTAACCGATATTCACAATATACATATAAGAATATCCCCATCATTCCGGGATCCTCCTTCGGACATGATATAATTTTCGAAGTACTAAAGCATCCGGTACTTTGGATGGGGCTTGTTGGGTCCGATAGATCTATCTTTAGGATTCGCGTCAATTAGGGTGTATGTTCCCTAATTCTTAGATTACCAGACTATAAAAAGGCATATTCGATTTCGATAATTCAACCATAGAATGTAGTTTCGATTACTTGTGTCTATTTCGTAAAACATTTATAAAAGCGCATGCATTCTCAGTCCCAAAAATATATATTGCAAAAGCATTTAAAAGGGGAGTAATGAAACTCACCTAATGTATTTTGTAGTAAAAATACATATGGTGACATTGAACAACTGAACAATACAGGGTTGTCCTCGGATTCACGAACCTATATCATTTGTGTATTCATTAATATATATATAATCGTAATCGAATAAATATATATATTATTATTAGTGATGTAATTTTTATATTAATAACTTATATATATACTTCATTATTTAATTAAATGTATTCATTTTTTTATAAAAATATTAATATAGTTATATTAATATATATTTGGTTAATATTATATTAAGATACTTAATTTATTATTTATATGAATATCTATATACAAATGTTAATAGTAAAAAAAATTTATATTAGGGTTTATATATGATGACAACATATATTTATATATTAGTCGTTTCATTTTATATATAGTTTAGTTACTTTCATTTTAACAACAAAAAAATAGTGATATGTATTATTAGTATTAGTGTAATGTATTTTTATGTAAAAATATATATTTGTCATAATAATAGTAATGATACTTATAATAATAATAATGATGGTGATAATAGTAGTAATGATCTTATTAATGATAATAATAATAATAGTTTGTGTTACCTTCGTAGGAACAGTAATAATAATAATCATATTCGTAATAATAATAATAATTATATTTTGTATCAATAATAATAATACTTTTAGTTCATAACGATATTACTTAATAATAACTAAAATGATAATAATAAGAGTAATGTTATAATATTAACAATAATTAATAATGATTATAAAATCAATAATAATACTACTAATGGTTATATTACTTATAGTTGTGATGATAATACTAATTAATATTATCAATAACAATAACAATCATAGTAGTAGTAGTAGTAATAATAATAATAATAATAATAATAATAATAATAATAATAATAATAATAATAATAATAATAATAATAATAATAATAATAATAATAATAATAATAATTATAATAATAATAATTATAATTATAATAATTATAATAATAATAATAATTATTATAATAATAATAATTATAATAATAATAATAATAATAATAATAACAATAAAAATTATGAAGCTACCTTTAATATAATCGGCCTAAAAAAAATTACAGCCACTCCAGGGACTCGAACCCCCGACCTCTCAAAAACCAACAAACCCCTCAACCATTCATCTGTCTGTATACATCTGATGTAAACCAGGATTTAAAAACAATTAAACTGTATCTAACAGTCTTCCTTTTTCTTCTTCTTCTTCATTCTTAATTTAATCAGAACCCATAAATCATCATATCTTGTTTTAACGTTTGATTTAGAGTGTGAACATAAATTGGAAACGATCATTTACAGGTCTTTAATTTGTTTAAAACAGATAACAAAAAATTAAAAACAAAAACCTGCTGCTCGTCGAATAAAAAAATATATAAAACTCAAAATTAAACTTCGATTTTTAGAAGGTTTGAGACGAAGATTATAACATGAAAAAGGTAGTAAAACATTCTTATAAACTTTCTGTAAGCTCAATTGGATCCAATACCTTGATTTGAACTCGGATTTTAATATGAACAAAACTGTTGACTTTTTAAGAACAACCTTTGACTCTCAAAATTCGTCTTCGTTTTCAAGAATTGGAAGATGAGGTTCTGAAGAAAGATTTACTAACTAATTCCTAACATAACTCCATTGATACATTTTTGAATTTCGTTTGAATTTGAGTTTTGAAAAAAAAAATATAGAACTGGGTGTACGAACGGTTTTCTGCTTCTATCTAATATTTCTGTTTTTTCTTCATTTAACAGCAACACAATATAATATATATCCGATAATATCAAACTCTATCAAATAATTGAAACAGTACGATGATTGTTGGGTAGCGATTATGGTCGACAGGGAAAATAAGTCAGAAGAAAAAAATGGAAGCAGACAAGGAGATAAAAAAATAAATATAAAAAAAAATATAAAAAATGTTGATTAATAACAAATGCATGCTTTATCTAGATTATTAATATTACTAATTACTAAACATATCTTGTATATATATTATTACTAATAAATATATCTTTTATTTGATTTATATATTAATACCAATACAATATGTATTTATGATAGTAATTATAACAATAATAATAATAACTAATAATAAAAATAATAATAATAATAATAATATTAGTAATAATAATCTATTATATATATATATATATATATATATATATATATATATATATATATATATATATATATATATATATATATCCAATTTCATCTTTATATGTTATAAAGTGATATTATGAATACAAATTTTGATATTTGACGATACAAATAACGTTACTACAACAACTATATTTGTATTTAAATTTAATTTAATAATATCGCATATTATTATGTAATATTTAATAATTATATAATATGTATTATAACATATACTGAATATTATATATTTATACATTTTAATATAAATATATCATAATATTTATTTGCATACTAATTATATTATAATTATGTATGTAATTATGAAAAATATAAATGTTTTATATATGTAAGTATTATATATATTTATTAAAATAGTACATTATTTCATCATAGATATATTACAAATTTCTACATGTACATAATATAATAATTATGTATAAAATCATACATAGATTTATATATATATATATATATATATATATATATATATATATATATATGTTTACTACCATATATATACAATCATGTTTTAAATGTTAAGTAGATGATTAATTATGTATATTAAACAATTAACTACAAAGTATAACATTGTACATTTAATATTTTAATCACGTTGGTAAAATATGTTTGAACCATTTATATACAATATACTATATATATTCAAAATGAAAATCTTTAGTTATTAAATGTTATCTTCTATAATAACTAAATTACTTAATAGTTCAGTAATACTAATATAATTATTTATATATATAATTATTTATATTTACATTCTTAGTTACAATTAAAGGTTCGTGAATCGTCGGAAATAGTCAAAGGTCAAATGTTATCATGAAATAGTTTCAAAATTTTGTAATTCAATATAATAGACTTTGATTATCGTATCGAAATCATATAAAGATTAAGTTTAAATTTGGTCAGAAATTCTCGGGTCACTACAACGCATACCTTCACAGGTACTGCGTTAACGTGGTGGAACACCTATCTTGAACATGTAGGACAAAATGCTGCTTACGCACTACCGTGGTCGGCATTCAAGCAATTGATGAACGAGCAGTACCGTCCTAGAAACGAAGTCAATAAACTCAAGGCAGAACTTAGAGAGTTACGAACACAAGGGTTTGACGTTACCACATATGAACGACGATTCACAGAGTTGTGCCTATTGTGTCCGGGAGCATTCGAAGATGAAGAAGAGAAGATCGACGCGTTTGTAAAAGGGTTACCAGTAAGGATTCAAGAAGATGTGAGTTCACACGAGCCCGCTTTTATACAGAAGGCAAGTCGAATGGCTCATAAATCAGATTGAGGGAAGAATTAAAGAGCAGGCGGCCGAAGAAGCCAACATGAAACAACTCAAGAGGAAGTGGGAGGAAAATGGTGACAAGAGTCACCAGTACAACAACAACAACAATTACAACCACAATCGCAACAACTATCCCAACAACCGCAACAACAATCGCAACAATAACCGCAATCCTAACAATAACTACAACAAACATCCCAACAACAACAACAACAACTACAACAACTGTTTCAACAATAATAACAATCCCAACAACAACCTCAATAACAACAACGGCAATAAAAATCAAAAACAACCATGTCATAGGTGTGAAGAAAATCATCAGGGGTTTTGCACGACATTTTGCAACAGGTGTAAAAGAAATGGTCATAGTGCGAAAAAGTATGAGGTCTACGGACCAAAGTTTACCAGAACTAACGAAAAAAATAATGTCGGAACAAGTAATGCCGAAACGAATAGTGTCGGAGAAAGTAATACCAACGCCGTTTTTTATAAATGTGGAAAACCGGGCCACATTATTAGAAATTGCCCGAATCAGGGGAATACTAATGGGTAGGGCCGTGGAAGAGTTTTCAATATTAATGCGGCAGAAGCACAGGAAGACCTGAAGCTTGTTACGGGTACGTTTCTTATTGATGATAAATCTGCTTATGTTTTATTTGATTCGGGTGCAGATAGAAGCTATATGAGTAGAGAATTTTGTGCTAAATTAAGTTGCCCATTGACGCCTTTGGATAGTAAATTTTTACTCGAATTAGCAAACGGTAAATTAATTTCAGCAGATAATATATGTCGGGAGAGAAAAATTAAACTGGAGGATGAAACGTTTAAAATTGATTTAATACCAGCCGAGTTAGGAAGTTTTGATGTAATAATTGGCATGGACTGGTTGAAAAAGGTGAGAGCAGAGGTCGTTTGTTACAAAAATGCGATTCGCATTATGCGTGAAAAGGGAAAAGCTTTAATGGTGTACGGAGAAAAGAACAACGTGAAATTAAATCTTATTAGTAGTTTGAAGGTGCAAAAACTAATAAGAAAAGGTTGTTACGTCATTATAGCACACATCAAGGAAGTTAAACCTGAAGAAAAGAACATCAGTGATGTTCCCGTCGCAAAAGAATTTCCCGATGTATTTTTGAAAGAATTACCGGGATTACCCCCACATCGATCCGTTGAATTTCAAATAGACCTTATACCAGGAGCTGCACCAATAGCTCGTGCTCTATACAGACTCGTACCCAACGAAATGAAAGAATTACAAAGTCAGTTACAGGAACTTTTAGAGCGTGGTTTCATTCGACCAAGCACATCACCATGGGGAGCTCCTGTTTTGTTTGTCAAGAAGAAAGATGGTACATTTAGGTTGTGTATCGACTACTAAGAGTTGAACAAACTTACCATCAAGAACCGCTACCCACTACTGAGAATCGACAACTTATTTGATCAACTACAAGGCTCATCTGTTTATTCGAAGATCGATTTACGTTCTGGATATCATCAAATACGGGTGAAGGAGGATGATATTCCAAAGACTGCTTTTAGGACGCGTTACGGTCATTACAAGTTTATGGTTATGCCGTTTGGATTGACTAACGCACCAGCTGTGTTCATGGACCTCATGAACCGAGTGTGTGGGCCATATCTTGACAAGTTTGTCATTGTTTTTATCGATTACATACTTATTTACTCGAAGAATGATCAAGAACACGAAGAACATTTGAGAAAAGTGCTAGAGTTGCTGAGAAAAGAAAAACTGTACGCTAAGTTTTCAAAGTGTGCATTTTGGTTGGAAGAAGTTCAATTCCTCGGTTATATAGTGAACAAAGAAGGTATTCAGGTGGATCCAGCTAAGATTGAAACCGTTGAAAAGTGGGAAACCCCGAAAACTCAGAAACACATACGCCAGTTTTTAGGACTAGCCGGTTACTACAGAGGGTTCATCCAAGACTTTTCCAGAATAGCAAAACCCTTGACTGCATTAACGCATAAAGGGAAGAAATTTGAATGGAAAGATGAACAAGAGAAAGCGTTTCAATTGTTAAAGAAAAAATTAACTACGGCACCTATATTGTCATTACCTAAAGGGAATGATGATTTTGTGATATATTGTGACGCCTCAAAGCAAGGTCTCGGTTGTGTATTAATGCAACGAACAAAAGTAATTGCTTATGCGTCTAGACAATTGAAGATTCACGAACAGAATTATACGACGCATGATTTGGAATTAGGCGCAGTTGTTTTTGCATTAAAGACTTGGAGGCACTACTTATATGGGATCAAAAGTATTATATATACTGACCACAAAAGTCTTCAACATATATTTAATCAGAAACAACTGAATATGAGGCAGCGTAGGTGGATTGAATTGTTGAATGATTATGACTTTGAGATTCGTTACCACCCGGGGAAGGCAAATGTGGTAGCCGACGCCTTGAGCAGAAAGGACAGAGAACCCATTTGAGTAAAAGCTATGAATATAATGATTCACACTAACCTAACTACTCAAATAAAGGAGGCGGAACAAGGAGTTTTAAAAGAGGAAAATTTAAAGGATGAAATACCCAAAGGATCGGAGAAGCATCTTAATATTCGGGAAGAAGGAACTCGGTATAGGGCTGAAAGAATTTGGGTACCACAATTTGGAGATATGAGAGAAATGGTATTTAGAGAAGCTCATAAAACCAGATACTCAATACATCCTGGAATGGGGAAGATGTACAACGATCTCAAGAAACATTTTTGGTGGCCAGGTATGAAAGCCGATGTTGCTAAATACGTAGGGGAATGTTTGACGTGTTCTAAGGTCATAGCGGAGCATCAGAAACCATCAGGTCTACTTCAGCAACCCGAAATCCCAGAATGGAAATGGGAAAACATTACCATGGATTTCATCACTAAATTTCCAAGGACTGCAAGTGGTTTTGATACTATTTGGGTAATAGTTGATCGTCTCACTAAATCAGCACACTTCCTGCCAATAAGAGAAGATGACAAGATGGAGAAGTTAGCACGACTGTATTTGAAGGAAGTCATCTTTAAACATGGAATACCAATCTTTATTATCTCTGATAGGGATGGCAGATTTATTTCAAGATTCTGGCAGACATTACAGCAAGCATTAGGAACTCGTCTAGACATGAGTACTACCTATCATCCACAAACTGATGGGCAGAGCAAAAAGACGATACAAATGCTTGAAGACATGCTACGAGCATGTGTAATTGATTTCGGAAGCAGTTGGGATCGACATCTACCGTTAGCAGAATTTTCCTACCACAACAGCTACCATTCAAGCATTAAGATGGCGCCGTTTGAAGCACTTTATGGTAGAAAGTGCAGGTCTCTAATTTGTTGGAGTGAAGTGGGAGATAGACAGATTACGGGTCCGGAGATAATACAAGAAACTATCGAGAAGATCATCCAAATTCAACAACGGTTGAAAACCGCCCAAAGTCGACAAAAGAGCTACGTCGACATTAAAAGAAAAGATATAGAATTTGAAATTGGAGAGATGGTCATGCTTAAGGTTGCACCATGGAAAGGCGTTGTTCGATTTGGTAAATGAGGGAAATTAAATCCAAGGTATATTGGACCATTCAAGATTATTGATCGTGTCAGACCAGTAGCTTACCGACTTGAGTTACCTCAACAACTCGCGGCTGTACATAACACTTTCCACGTCTCGAATTTGAAGAAATATTTTGCTAAAGAAGATCTCACTATTCCATTAGACGAAATCCAAATCAACGAAAAACTTCAATTCATCGAAGAACCCGTCGAAATAATGGATCGTGAGGTTAAAAGACTTAAACAAAACAAGACACCAATTGTTAAGGTTCGATGGAATGCTCGTAGAGGACCCGAGTTCACCTGGGAACGAGAAGATCAGATGAAGAAGAAATACCCGCACTTATTTCCAGAAGATACGTCAACACCTCCAACTGCTTAAAATTTTGGGACGAAATTTATTTAACGGGTAGGTACTGTAGTAACCCAAACTTTTTCATGTTTATATATATTAAATAAAATTGATATTTACATGATTAAAATTGATAGGTACTGTAGTAACCCAAACTTTTTCATGTTTATATATATTAAATAAAATGGAGACAGAGTTAGTTGTCTATAAGTACAGTTGTGACTCTGTTGACTCATTGGCAACACATGTTGACCCAGATAGTGTAAGAGTTCTGGATGGTAATGATGTAGGAGTGAGACTCTTAACATGATCCAAGTAATATTTAGGTTGTGCTGTGACGACCCGAAAATTTCTGACCAAATTTAAACTTAATCTTTGAATGATTTCGACACGATAAGCAAAGTCTGTAATGTTGAGTCTCAAAATTTTGAAATGCTTTCATGAATTCAGTTAACCTTTGACTATTTCCGACAATTCACGAATAATTAATTGTGAATAGTTATGTGTGTATATATTTATATATAAATAATAAGTGAAAATATAATTTGAAATATTATATGTTGTTATTAAAAGTAATTATGTGAAATAAAAATAAAAATATGATATTATGATAACTATTATTTAAAATATATCTATATATATAAATTAAATATATATTTTGTGATTTTGAATCTATTTAGTAAACGACTGTAACGCTTAATTACCATTTGATGAAATTTTAAGCAAGTTAAATTCAAACATATATGATTTTAAAATAAACGGTGATCCGAAAATGAGTTCTATAAATTTTAGACTTACTAAAAATGTATTTAGGATCTAGTTATTAAATTTTAGCACTTTTTATATTTTACTTGGGGTTGGGAGTGAATAATTAATGTAATTTTTATTTAATAGTTAATGATCGAATTTTATACCATAATGACCAAAATAAATAAATGTAGTTTATTTAAAAATATGGGATTTTTCTGAACACTATTATCCACCACTAATTATCAACGGGATACGAAATAGTAGTTCTTGAAAACTGTCTGTAAGATATTTAATTAGATGCACGTTTATTATTATTAATATTATTATATGATATATTTATATTCTCTTGATTGAGTCCGTGAAGACTTAGTGTACCTAATTGATTAAATGAGTAGGATTACTATGCATAAAAGATATTTAATTATATTCATGTTTAGTGCGTTTTGCCACCAAAGTCATATATATATATATATATATATATATATATATATATATATATATATATATATATATATATATATATACATGTTTTACAGATAAGTTAAGCAACCACTCACCTATCTTCTATATATACATATTTACATATACTTATAGAACAAGAAGCTCGATCATACGACTCTCGAGAACCCCTAACCTTCGGCCACCCTCACTATCAACCTATCCACCTACGACTCACCAAGAACAAACACCATCTCAATTGAAACCGTTAAACACCCACCACCACTCACCAATCGTGAAACCCACTTCACCTTCCACCGGTCACCACCCTCAAGACAAATCATCTTAGTAACTCGTTTTTTGTTTCTAATGAAATTCCAAGACCGTCACCTTTTAATCACCAAACCCTCACCATCATAACAAATATCACTTACGACCCATTGTTGCTACTACTTTTATTTCTATTTTTGACAGCCAAGAAACAACACGAACACCCATTAAAGCTGTTGTTTTCATTCATATGTGTATGTCCAAGAGATACCAAAAACAACCACTAATCGTAACCACCCTCATCACCACCATCGAACCTCACTCTAAACCACCACCTTCGATTTCATTTTCCTGCTCGATACCTCACCACCACTATCCTTCATCTTCTTCGTGACTACTCAACCCACAAGACCCACCACTCTTGTGTTCTTTTCCTTCTTCTCTTGAGACAACCGGAACTACCACCATCTTATTTTTTTCTTTTTCTGTTTGCGGTCATTTTTTTTCCACCACCATAAATCATTGATCACTACCAAATGTACACCTGCAACTTGCTACGTGTTCGATTTATTTTGTGTACTGTTTCTGTCGAATTTCACCCAAACACCACCACAAAATACCCATTATGGTTACTGCTATATTCTATCTGTTTCTATCGCTCGATCAGTTAAAACCCAAACACAAACGCCACCTTTTGCTTGTTATCGTTGCTGTTATATTCTGTCCAGGAACGACCCATTTAACCATCCTCAAACACCATTACAAACCACCCAATGAAACCCACTAAACCTATAACAAATTTCTTGTTTAAATCATAAACCCAACTAGAACTATTTTCTTGTTTTTCCTGCTCGAATACAACTCACGAAAGGTGCAGTTTTTCTTTTATTTCATCCTGTGGTTAATCACCAATACACAGTCATCACCAACTCATTATCCATTTTCTCTTTTAGTCTAAGAGCAACCCACGGCCAATCACCTTGTTATTTCTATTACGAACCATTAACAAAACCTCTTGAATCGATGAATTACTACTGTTTTTCTTTTTGTGTTTCGGTTCAATGAAATCAAGGAGATTAAAGAAAAGCAGTGAACTAAAAATTGATCATGTGGATTCTCTTATTGGTCGACAAACATTAAAAAGTCAACCACTTGATTTAATTAAAGTATTATATAATGATAAAGGTGAGATTGGCGACTATAGTTTTCTGTTACATTTTTAAACACTATTCATTGGGCCGTAGGTTTGATTCAATCAGTGATTCAGTCATTGGGCCGAAATTTAATCATGTTCCTTGTTGGGCCGATTGTATGTTATCAATGATATAAGGTTGTGATAGTATCAAAAGATGGGGAAGAACGTACGTAAATATGAAGATGAATGATAGTGATAATGGTGATAATCTATAGATAATGATGATCGTGATTGTTTAGGAAGATGAAGCGAAAAACAGAAACTACTAGCTAAAACAAATTATGTGTCACATAAATAAATAAATAAAAAAAACGTCACAGATCATATGGTTAGGGGTGTGGCTCTTAAGCGAGAGGTTTTGGGTTCGAACATGGGCTCGGGTATTTTTTTTTTTAAAGAAGAAGAAGGATGCAGAAATAAAAGTTAAAAATAATTTAAGTTGAGTGTTATTTCAGAATCGAAACACATAGCGTAATGGTTAAGGATGTTATCGGGTTAGCGGGAGGTCGCTGGTTCAAACCCGGACTTGGGCATTCTTTTAGGACTACTTCTTTGAGGTAGTTTACTTATTACTCATTTTTATTATCATTATTATTATTATTATTATTATTATTATTATTATTATTATTATTATTATTATTATTATTATTATTATTATTATTATTATTATTATTATTATTATTATTATTGTTGTTGTTATTGTTATTGTTATTGTAAAATAAAACAACTTTTAGTTATTATTATTATCAATATTATTTTATCAAATAATTATTAGTTATATAAAACTATATTTACTACACATAACATAACTATATTAATACCTTTATAATAAATATTAATAAATATAATTAATAAGGTTATTAATGAAAAATCCAATTAAAATAACAATTAAATCACTAATAATATATAAATTTATTCGATTACCATTTATTGTGTTAATATATATATAAATGATATAGGTTCGTGAATCCAAGGTCAACCCTACACTTGTTAAATGACGTCATATGTATTTTTACTATAAAATACAGTATGGTGAGTTTCATTTACCTTTTTACCCTTTATATTTTTGGGCTGAGAATACATGCGTAATTTTTATAAATGTTTTACGAAATAGACACAAGTAATTGAAACTACATTATATGGGTGAATGATCGAAGCCGAATATGCCCCTTTTGCTTGGTAACCTAAGAATTAGTAAACTGATCTACTAATTGACGCGAATCCTAAAGATAGATCTATTGGGCCTAATGAACCTCATCCAAAGTACCGGATGCTTTAGTACTTCGATGTTGCTTATATCATATCCGAAGGATTTCCCGGAATGATAGGGGATATTCTTATATGCATCTTGTTAATGTCGGTTACCAGGTGTTCACCATATGAATGATTTTTATCTCTATGCATGGGACGTTTATTTATGAGAACTGGAAATGAAATTCTTGTGGTCTATTAAAATGATGAAAATGATCGATTATGATAAACTAATGAACTCACCAACCTTTTAGTTGACACTTTAAAGCATGTTTATTCTCAGGTATGAAAGAAATCTTCCGCTGTGCATTTGCTCATTATAGAGATATTACTTGGAGTCATTCATGACATATTTCAAAAGACGTTGCATTCGAGTCGTTGAGTTCATCAAGATTAATATTAAGTCAATTATAGTTGGATATATTATGAAATGGTATGCATGCTGTCAACTTTTGATGTAATGAAAGGTTGTCTTTTAAAAACAAATGCAACGTTTGTAAAATGTATCATATAGAGGTCAAATACCTCGCGATGTAATCATATGTTATTGTATTCATCCTTATGGCTTAGGACGGGTCGCTTCATGTGCCGTGGCCGGAGCTGATTCAACACAATGAGGAACCAGCTTAAGACTGCTTTGGGGGTCATTTATGTGTTCTGCTGGTTGTACTGTCAGCAGAGGATATTGCATGATGTCCAATTTTGAAAAATGTGGAAGTGCCTGGTTAGAAGAGTATGGGTTGCTACTCTTCTTAACACTAGTTTTAAAATCAGTCAGCTTGGGAGTCAAGGTTATACCTTTAACTCCATTTTCATTTTTCAAGTCAGCAGTGAAAAGATTTTTAATTAAGTTAGAGATTTCTGCTGTTTGGTCTAGAGACGCACCAGGTTCCATAGCAGATTTCTTTTCAGAAGCAGCAGTTGAGACTGGGGCAATCCCCCATGTGGTGTGCTTGGAGCCAGCTTTAGCTCGTTTGGATTTGCCTGTTACCAAGAAATAGTTAAGCAACGGATTCCAATACTAGAAGTGGGTAGTCAGTATATAGAACTAGGGCTGTTCTTTATTATCAGAGAGCACTAGATTCTAATACAACTACTGCTTTACCAGTATGTGAGACGGTGGCTGTACTAGTTGAGGTAGCTGGCTTCTTCCTTTTTATAGCTAGCTTTCACTGAGGTCCCTCCCCCTCAGTTGGTGCAACACCAGAGGCAGTCTTTTGGTTTACTCCACCCCGAGCAGCAAGATACTCGAGCATGGCTGGTGTTAAACCTGTATATGGAGCAGCATGAGCATCTTTTGGCATTCCCCCTTGTTTTGGAGGTAGGTCGAATGATTCATCAGCAATCTGCTGGTAAGCTTCACCCATCTCATTTTCAAAAACAAGGCTCAAGAACCTTGGAAAGGAGATTATATGTGTTCGTTTGGGTACAAGCACCATTTTCCTTAGCCTCAAATAAATTTCACCGGCATAATCAATATTACGGTTGAACAGCATCCCATGACCAATATTCAGCTCAAAATGTGAGCACTGATCAAAACTTCCAGACTTCTAGCTAATACACTGAGTCAGCAATCCAAAGAAGTAATACCATAGGGGTGGCATATGCTTCCTTAAGGGCGTATGAGCCACTGGTCGATTAAACCCTATAATTTCCAATACATCCCTTCTAAACTCATCACTGGTCGGTGAATTAACAAATGGACAACCGGGTAATTGAAGAACACGTCGAATGATGTTAGCAGTGATGGAGCAGGTTAGGGTTGAGTCACCATGCCACAAATACATGGAACGTTCTGTAAAGTGGTGGCCATGGTGATAGTATACCAGAATCTGACCAGGCAGGCTGGATATAAATGTGAAGGTACACCTGTAATAGCTCTAGCCAGAGGTGATTGCTGTATATAATTTATCAACATTTCATAGCCCATGTTGGCTTTGGATTTGGGAATGGACAGGGCATGAGCAGCATTGCCTCTCGATATGCGAATTAGTGCATGATCTGGTGCATTCTCAGCCCTGATCAGGTTGGGGTGCAGGTTAAACAGAGGACCCTGTACAACTTGTTCCTCTATGACCAGTCATGGATGTTGTTCCGGTTGTTGTGGTTCCACCGGTGGTTGTTGCTGTTGTTGTTCCTCTGGCTGATTCTCAACAGGTGATGATTGGTGTTGTTGTTCTGCCATTGATGAAATCGTTGAAGATGGATGTATGAAAGATTTGAAGTTTTGTGAATTTAGAGAGAAGAATGTGTTTTGGAAAGGTAAATCAAAAAGTTAATAACCGAAGGTTATTATGTGAAAAGGATCGCCTTATTTAACCTTTCGGATTGGTGAAAAAAGTGCAGGATAGAGAAAATGGCAACTGTCATCTACAGGCACGTGGGTAGATGTGACAGACTGGCACGTTTTGGAGGGGACACAGACTGTTGACATGACGTTTAATCGGCTTGAACACTCATACCTCCCATTAAGCATTAAATGCAGCAGTTTTTAATTCAAAATGAAGTTAAAAACCCATAAGATAAATTTTGTATTAAATACAAAAATTCTTTGTGACATTTAATATGTTATGCATTTAATTTTAAATCATTGGAAGTAAATGAGTTTCAGATTTAAGGTACCATTTAAGTATTGTGAGCTATTTATTATTTCGTTTTGAACATTGAATAACCATGATGTAAAAGACCTTGTTGTGCTGACTGTTTGACATGTAGTCAGTAAGTGAAAGTTGTAACTTACTAATTTGTCCTACATGTTGTAGAACCAGCACACCAATAAGGTTGTATTTTATTTTAGAGTTCAAGCATACCCAGCTCAGAGATGAGATAGTTAAAACGTTTCTCATATAAGGGCTTTGTGAAGAGATATGCTAATTGCTGGTCTGTTGAAATAAAATGTAGCTCCACATCTCCTTTTTGAACATGATCCCTTATGAAATGGTATCGAACGTCGATGTGCTTAGTCCTTGAATGAATCACAGGATTGTTGGTAATAGCGATAGCACTTGTGTTGTCACAGTAGATTGGAGTTATTGTCACATGAACACCATAGTCCTTCAGCTGACTTTGCATCCATAGTACTTTAGCAGAACAACTACCAGCAGAAATGTTTTCTGCCTCAACAGTAGATGTGGACACAGTATTTTGCTTTTTGCTCGTCCAGCTGACTAGCCTACCACCCAGTAACTGGCAACCACCAGTAGTACTTTTTCTATCTATTTTACACCCTACAAAGTCAGCATCTGAATACCCAATTAGCTCAAAATCTCGGTCTTTAGGATACCAAAGACCACGTTTAGCAGTACCTTTTAGATACCTAAATATCCTTTTTACTACTAGCAAGTGTGACTCTTTAGGATCAGCTTGATATCTGGCACAGAGACATGTGGCAAACATAATATCTGGTTTATTGGCTATAAGATAAAGTAGGGATCCAATCATACCTCTATATTCAGTGATATTGACTGGTTCACCATTAGGATCAGCATATATTTTAATAGATGCTGCCATTGGGGTCCCTATATCTTTTAAACAGGTCAGACCAAATTTCTTTAACATATCTTTGATATATTTATCTTGACTTATAAAAATTCCATCATCAAGTTGTTTAATCTGCAACCCAAGAAAGTATTGCAGATCTCTTTGTAAACTCATTTCATATGTCTTAGACATAAGTTTTAAAAAATCTTGACAATGTTTCTCATTTTTAGAACCATAAATAATATCATCCATATATATTTGTACCAGCAAGAGATCACCATCTATCTCCTTTGAGAATAGAGTGGTATCAGTTGTTCCAACTTTAAAACCTATACCAGTGAGATACACATGAAGTGTCTCATACCATGCTCTTGGTGCATGTTTGAGGCCATAAAGAGCTTTGTCTAGCTTATAGACATGGTCTGGATATTTACTGCTTACAAAACCAGGAGGCTGTTTGACATAAACTTCTTCTTGCAGCTTTCCATTTAGAAATGCAGATTTAACATCCATCTAGAATACCCTAAAGTTCATCTTAGTAGCATATGCCAAGAACAATCTGATAGCTTCCATCCTAGCCACTGGTGCATATGTCTCTCCATAATCCAATCCTTCTTCCTTTTTATAACCCTGAGCTACCAATCTAGCTTTGTTTCTGATCACAATCCCATCTTCATCCATCTTGTTTTTGAAAACCCACTTGGTACCAATGATCTTTTTAGTTTCATCATCAGGTTTAGGTACCAATGTCCACACCTTATTCCTATCAAACTGGGAGATCTCTTCTTGCATAGCTCCTGCCCAGCTTGGATCTTTGATTGCTTCATCAGGACATGTAGGTTCAATGGTAGACACAAAGTTTACATGCATACAAAAGTTGCTGGTTGCATGTCTTCTTGTTTTAACACCGCTTGCTAGATTACCAATAACTTGTTCAATTGGATACTCCTTTATCCATCTAGTGTTATGAACATGTGAGCTTGTTGTGGAACACACAGCATCTTGATCATCAGCTGGCTCAAAGGAATGAGCAGCAGTGGGAGACAGCTGTTCATTATGAGTGTAACCAGTACCAGCTTAAGATCCTTCAGAACCAGTAGACCTATGCTCAAGTTGTAAAACCTTAGTAGAGCCAGTAGGTCCACCTGGTTTAGACACAGATGGAATAGAGTGTTACATCTCATCATCAGAGGACCCAGTAACTTAGATTGGAGAGGGATTTGCTGCTGGTTCTTCTTCATCATCAAGAGCTTGCTGAGTAGGCTCTTCAAACAGTAACTCCTCATCTTCTTAACCAGAAGATGAAGTAGGAGCAGTTTCATCAAATGTAACATTAATGGCTTCTTCAAAATAGCCCCTTCTTTTATTGAAGATCCTGTATGCCTTTGACATATTGGAATATCCTAAAAATATACCTTCATCAGCCTTAGCATCAAACTTTCCTAGCTGATTCCTATTGTTTAGAATGAAACAGAGAGTGCCAAATACATGAAGAAATGAAATTGAGGGTCTTCTGCCTTTGAGAACTTCATAAGCAGTTTTCTGATGTCTTTTCACTATTAAAGATCTATTCTGGGTAAAACATGCAGTGTTTACTGCTTCTGCCCAATATGAATTTTTCAGCTCAGACTCAACCAATATAGATCTTGCTGCTTCAATAAGAGTTCTGTTTCTTCTTTCTGCAACACCATTCTGTTGAGGTGTTCTCATGGCAAAAAAGTTCTGTGAAATACCTTTGTCAGCACAAAATTCTTTCAAAGTAGCATTTCTGAATTCTGTACCATGATCACTTCTAAGCTGCTTCACCAGTTGCCCATTCAGTAGTTCCATTCTTTTGATAAAATTGATGATTTCATCAGCAGCTTCACTCTTTTGCTTCAAAAAGAATACCCAAGTGTATCTGGAATATTCATCAACAATCACCAGTGTATACTTCTTCCCACTACAGCTGGCAATATTAACAGGACCAAAAAGATCCATATGAAGTAGGTGAAATGGTTTCTTAATAGATGAAATCTGCTTTGACTTGAATGAGGCATGGTGATGCTTCCCTTTTTCACAACCAGGACACAATCTGTCCTTCACATAAGACATTATGGGTAGTCCAGAAACCAAAATTTTACTAGATAACTTATGAATATCTTTGAAGTTGAGATGTGAGAGTCTCTTGTGCCATAACCACTTAAGGTTGTCTGCTGCCTTTGAATAAAAACAAGTATCAGTTGTTGTGACTGCCATGTTCATGTCAATTTGATACATGTTCTCATGTCTTTTTGCTGTCAGCAGCGGCTTCCCTGTCTTATCAAAAATAGTGCCAATCTTCCTTCTGAACTGGACTATCTTACTTTTGCTTGTCAGTTGGCTTATGCTGAGTAGATTATGTTTAAGCCCAACGACATATGCTACATTTGAAAATGTAACATTCCCATTTGTTAAAGTACCAAAACCCTTTGTGTAACCCAACGAATTATCTCCATATGATACAACTGGACCATCCTTTTCTTGATAGTCCATCAGCAGGGACTTACATCCGGTCATATGTCTCGAACAACCACTATAGAGATACCAGATTTTCTTGTTTTGAATGCCCTGCACAGTAGCTAAGAGATTAGTTCTTTTTGGGAACCCATCCAAGGATGGGTTCTGGAAGGGTTATCTTTGATGATCTCTTTCTGTCTGCTGGTTTTCTTGAAGAGGCAGCAGCAGATGGGGTTAGGGTTAGAGTACACCAGTTGGCTAAATGAAACTTGCTGCCACACTTGTAGCATTTTCTCACATTTGGTATCGGTGACTGGTCATACACTGAGTAAATGGGTGCAGTAAGATCGGGTCTACTTTCAGATATGGCAGCTATGAGCTGGTCAAGTTTGACAGTCATTATCTCAGTGATAGATGACTCAGCACATGATTCCACAATTTGGTTCACTTTAGCTTTTCCCTTAAGAACAGCTTTCTTTTTAGAACCAGTACCATAATCATGGTATACTGCTTTGCCTTTGTTGTTTGACGAGATAGTGTGGGAAGTTACTGACCCGTCAGCTGATGCCGAACGATTCGTGTGACTCTTGATTGCTGCCTTTGACTTGCCAGAATTGCGTTTTGCTGGCTTGTCAGTAGCTACTGGTTGACCAGTACAATTTTCATCAGCTGGCTCAGCATTAGTGGAATTTGAACATGAAGGGGAATCAATTGTTTTTGACTTTCTTTGGTTTTTTCAGTGATTTCCTTTTTAATCCGTCTTTCCTTTGGAGTCATGTAGTAAATGCTTGTAAGATCTTGAAATTTTGTGCATCAGAAAGTGTTCCTGAAGGCGTCAGCAAATGTGTGCACCAGAAAGCGCCACTAAAAGTCTACCTAACACTTATGCATTTTTAGAATTTACATCAGAATTAGAATTTGTCAGAATCAATCCCTAAAGCTCAGAATCTGTCCAGACCAGGGAGCGCTCAGCACACACTTAAGGGTGTGCGTGGCGCACTGTCCTAGCGACAGATTCCTGCCTTTTTCTGTTTTGAGCTAAATGAGGGGCTTTTTGGTCTTTTCACTTGAGGACGGATCTGTGGACATATTGGCAGTTTTAGATCCATTTTTGGATCACTTTCACATCCACAAACACTCTTATCAATATTAGAGAGAGAAAGAGAGTTCTAGTGAGTGATTTGGGGTTTTGGAGAAGAAGAAGCTTGAATCGATCAAAAGCTCGAGTGTTAAAGCTGTTCATCTCGTTCTTAGCTACGTTTTGGTTGTGTTGGTAAGCTCTAATGCCGAATTTAATTGTTATGTTCTTGTTCATGTTTAGGGTTTGAGCTTGTTGGGGTTCTAAACCTCATTTCTCATGAAATTGGGGGTTTTGTTGTATGTGTTGTGTGAGTGAACCCAATTATTGTGGGTTTAGGGTTAGATGACAAATTTGGAAGTATTTGCCATTGGTTTGGGTGTTAATTCACTAGATTGTAAATGTGTTAGTGTTTAGATGTTCATAAGAACATGTTTGTTGGTCAAATGGGTGTTAACCTTGATTTGGTGTCAAACTAAGTTATGGGTCAAGAATTGATGAATCGAGTATATAAACGTTTGATTCAAGTGTTAAATGATGTTTTGGAAAGTTAATCACTAGCCGTTAGTAATTAAAGATGTTTTCGGGACTTATGTCAAAATGGGTGAAATGAATTGGGTCAAATTTGGTAATGACACTAATTTTGGATTAATTGGATGATAAGCACTTTAGTTAAGTGTTAAACGGAGTTTGATATGATTACTACCTAAGTAGTAATTTAGTGTTAAGACCTAGGTTGGTTTAAATGGCGTCAAGTACAATTTAGGTTAAATTGTACTTGTTTGAATGGGTCGAAATTACCACCCGTAGTGGTAATTGGTGAAGTCCACTTTAGGTGTCTAAATGGGCGGATTGTGGAAGTAGGAATAAACCCTTGGTTAAGGGTGTTGGAGTTGAATTCTCTTGTAGAGAATGTATGTTGATTGTGTATATCTATATGCGTATTATAGGTAAAAGGTTTGCTCGGTTGCATTTGGAGGCGACTTACATACATGACTTGTGCGGGCATTTCGAGGTGAGTGGGATATTTATGCATGTATGTATATAGTATATTTAATTGTATGCTATGGTATGACCCACGGAGCCGGGAGTGCCATAGTGTGTGCAAGTGTGCTATGATATGAACCACGGAGCCGGTAGCATTATGGTACGTGTGTTGTAGTGTGAACCACGGAGCCGGTAGCACTATAGCACGAGTCGTCAAAGTGTGAACCACGGAGCCGGTAGCACTATAAAGTTAGGTGTGAACCACGGAGCCGGTAGCACTGAAGTGTGAACCACGGAGCAGGTAGCATTATAAAAGAGTATGACTCGAGTTGTGATGTGAACCACAGAGCCGGTAGCATCAAAGTGTGAACCACGGAGCCGATAGCACTATAAAATTAGGTGTGAACCACGGAGCCGGTAGCACCAAAGTGTGAACCACAGAGCAGGTAGCACTATAAAAGAGTATGACTCGAATGCGTAGTGACGTGAACCACGGAGCCGGTAGCGTCATAGCATTACATATGGTGTGAACTACGGAGCCGGTAGTGTCATGACGTGTGTATGGTTAACCATATAGTTTGCGTATGTATTGTAGTGTAGCATATTATATTTTGGAGTATATGCTGTTGTTTATGCTATTTGCGGTAATGGAGGTTATTAGCTTTATACTCGAAGTTCGTATGCTAATATTATATTGCTAGCATTCTTGCTGTATGTGTGTAGGTGGTTGCAAGTAGGTATATTATATATGCATGTGTATACTTATTGCACTCACTAAGCGTCAGCTTACCCCTCTCGTTGTTTACCTTTTTTACAGGTATCGTGTTATGAAGCTACCTAGTCGTTAGACTAGATGTGTAGGAGCGTTTGGGCTCGACGGGGTAGCTATTGGATATTTGGACGCGGATATAGTCCTCGGGATTATGCCCTTGGTATCGGGTTGGGTTATAGAGTCCTAACTCGTCTAAATGTAGATTGGGTTGAACTTGTATTTTTGTACTTAATGGTAATTTGGGCATATGTGGGCCCGGTGTCGTAAAACTCATTTTATTATTGGAACGTGTTAGTTTTACTTATTGTAATATGTTGTGAAAGCCGTTTTGTCAAATAGTGTCGGGAAGTGGTAGATCTTTTTGCGTAAAATGAACATTTTGATCAGAACTGTCCAGGCCTATGTGCGCGCCACGCACATAGGGGGTTGCGCACCGCGCACTCCACTGTTGTAAAAAAAAATTTCTTTTGCTGCGTATTCGGTTGGATAACGGGTTGAGTCGTTACAAGTGGTATCAGAGCATAGTCTAAGGGAATTAGGTGACCTTGGAATAGGTGCCTAGTCTTAGACTTATTGACTGTTGTGCGTTATTATCGGGACTTGTAGGAATACGGGTCAGACTGAGATTTGAAGTTGCCTAATGTAAGTAGGTGAACCTAGACATTGTTTTAGTGATAGTCACCTAGGTGGTAGGTTGACTTGTTATTGCGGTGTACTTGCGTACATTTATTATTATATTGTATACAGGTGCATATATACAGGTATCTAATTGGTGCAGTGTCCTAGTGATGAATCTATTGGGGAGATTCGAATGTTTGATGTGTTTGAAAGATCAAGTTCACGATAAGGACTTTGGTCATTCGGGTACTAGGAGTTATCGCGTGTTATCTTGTGTGCATGTTGCGTCAGTCCGGGTAAAGTACTTTGTGTGACCATGTGAAAATGGTAAGGTACACATTTGTAATAGTGACCGATCACCATTATTACGAAAGTGTATCTTGACATCAAGCATGACATGACAAGTACCGAGCGGAGGAAACGTGGCATGGTTGGGGAAGATTCGGGATAAATAAGGAATCTTTTATTGGTTCCTAGGATATAGTTGTCTCGAGTGATGTGCTTATTGCCACATCGGGTTCATTGCGAGTCGGGAAGTGTTACGGTGGGTTCGGTTAGTTAAGTGAGTGAGCCAACTCACGAGTTCGGTGCGTACTTAGTCACCCTAAGTAGCGGGTGCATTATTGAGATTGTCATTGATTGTAGTTACCCATCGTAACTAGGATAACCGATTGGTAAATGTGTGTACGACGAGGACTTAAATCCCGTAATGGGACGTAACAAGTCTAATGATTGTAAAGTTGGGTTTCACTCCGTAGAGTGTGTGGTTAGGGAATCGCGTAAGAATTCTAGTTGTGAGTCGCCTTGGAATTGGCGAATCGAGGAGGCTTCGAGTCGTTAAACTCATGGGAGTGAGACCCATATGACGATAATTGCGTTAGCGTGTTAGTGTGTTATGGATTATAGGGTAACATTCCTAACGGAATACCCCTCGTTGTAGTAGTTGTGTCGGTACTTAGAAGGGTGTAAGACTCAGTGTTCCCGAGCATCTCCTTAGTGTTGGGTAAGAGGTTTCGTTAGGTTATATCGTTTGGCCTTGTGGAAATTGCGGGTAGGGTGTGATCGGTAGAAACTTTCAATAAGACAATAAACCGTAAGGTTTTTCGGGAAGTATGACTTCAGGTCATTATTATGGAGAGATAGGTGACATCGGGTGTATGGGACCTAAAGACCGAGTTTCTAGGATTCGGCAGTTTATGGAGGGAGTTTTGCATGACACGGTGTCAGGTGCCTTCTTATACCTGCTAGTGTAATGTTCAACTCCGGTGATGGTGTGATCGTTTTGTGCTTAGAGTTCCCGGGAGATACCCTGGGAAGCAGCGGAGATTGTAATAGTAATTCGACGGTTGCGAAAGTCGAGGTTTAAGGACATTGCGGTAAATACTTCTTACGAAGTGGAGGATGAGCGCATCCTATTACTCTAAAGTGATAGACGGGTGAAGATTACCGGTGAACCAGTGATAGACTTAATGGTCGGTTAGGCCAAAGGTTATGATGAAGTGTTGATATTGCGGTCGATTTAATTAATGTGTCGGATTGGTCACTCTTCTCCATGAGAGTGAACAATTATTGATAAAGGTTCGTTGAGTGAAGGGTCGGGTGATCTTGACTGAGATGCACGACTGATTAAGCGGAGTGGCGTATGCCTAGTCTTAGAGGCGTACATAGGATTTTGGTGGAGTTCGCTTTGCGAACGATGAAGGGCTGTCATTTGTTAATCGTGGAATAAAGGTGCGATTTTGTCACCTGTACGACATCTCTAGTGATTGTGCATGACGGCTCTGAGAGCCTAAAGTGAATTTACGGTGGTTTGGTGTGGATGACCAACGATGAGGGCGGTCATGTGTTTCGTGAAATGGTAACTCCGCAGGATGTTATCATCTTGGCGGTGAGATATGGAGCTAAATCCTAAGTGGGGAAGTTTTTACTGATGTATGAGGAAGCTTCGGTGGTGTTAGATCAAGTGAAGTGTAAACTTCTTAGGTAAGGTGGTCGTGTAGCACCAAAGTGCGGTATGAGACTAAGTGCGAAGTTAGAAATCACGGAGGTGAGAGAATGAAGTTGTTGTTGCAGGTGCTCTCATAATGTAGAATCTGGGTTGCTATGAAACTCTGATAGTATTATTGAATGTGTATAAGTTCGATGTTGTAGTGGATACTGTATTTTTCCTGTCGGGAAACGTGATCGTGAAAAATGTCAAGTGGATTATTCCACTTAACGGACGATTGTGAGGCGAGAGTATCAGTTCTGATTGTCTCGCATAGAGACACGCGGTTGTTGTTTGTTTGCAAGAGTGTGTACCCTAGTGATGTGACCCATTTATTGCGTCAAAATGTCGAGACCATCCCTAACAGACGGTCTAAGTAGAAAGGTTCACCAGGATTTGGTGACTATTTTGTGAGTCGCGTGGTGAATTGCGGAAATTTTGTGATGGTGATTCGTGGCTGAAGGAATTTTAGTATACGAATGGCTTCTATGCTAGTACTAGGAAGCCGTAATGTATGGTTCAGAGGAGAAACCCTATGACGATGTGTTGATGTTTCATCTAACTCACGGTGTATTATTGTCGTCCTGGATTAATCAAGTGACGGATAGTCGTGTGTGGATTGATCAGTGGGAAAGTGGTGCTTCTAAAGTGTTATGTTGGGATTTTCGAAAATTCTTCGTTGAAGGAATGATTCGGTGTGGAGCCGGAGGAAGTTAGTTCTTGTTGAATAGTACGCTTATGAATCGATGGAGTACGGAGTTTTAAGGAAGCATGAATCCTTCTCGATTTGGATTAATGCATGACTTGGTTCGCGGCGTAGTGAATTTAGAAGATCGCATTGGGCGATATAGTTATGGATGAAGCTTGTTGTGAGTTGTAGCCGAGAGAACTTGAAGGAAAATGTGGTGTTTTTCGTAATTCTAAATGGAAATTTCAGACGTTGAGTGTATGAGACATCGCTTGTTGCGGTAATGCACGCTAGTGATAATTAGCGTGTGGTGAGATCTTAGAATTTACGGAAGATGTTATGGACGTCGGGCTTGATTGTGTTCGTAGGATCGTGAGGAGTGACGACGATGTTTATCGGTGAATTGTTATAATTTTGGGTTGATTGTGAAATGTATTGTAGTGACCTGAACTTTTCCATGTTTATATATATTAATTGAGATTGATATTTACATGACTAAATGTTTCCAACGTATTAAGCAATCAAACTTGTTAAGACTTGATTAAATGAAATAAGTTTCATATAGACAATTGATCACCCAAGTTGATCGGCGATTCACGAACGTTACAAAATTGTAAAAACTACATGTTGTGGTATATATAGACATATATATATGGTTGACATGAGATTATGATGAGTAAGTATCTCACTAGGTATATTAACAATGTGTGATATACATAAGAAATGAGATTTTTAAGTTAAGAAACTCGAAATGATATATATAACGATTATCGTTATGATAACGTCTACTAAATACATATGTATCAGATTAAGATATTGATACACTATATTTAACATGATAAAATGATATTTAAATATATCATTAAGTGTGTTAACAATGAACTACATATGTAAAAACAAGACTACTAACTCAAGAATTACGAAACGAGACTTATATGTAACGATTATCGTTGTAACGATATTTTAATGTATATATCATATTAAGAGATATTCATACATCATAATATCATGATAATATAATAATTTAACATCTCATTTGATATAATAAACATTGGGTTAACAACATTAATTAAGATCGTTAATTTAAAGGTTTCAAAACAACACTTACATGTAACGACTAACGAAGACTTAACGACTCCATTAGAATGTATATACATGTTTTGTTTTGATATGTATTCTTACACTTTTGAAAGACTTCAAGACACATATCAAAGTACTTCTACTTAACAAAAATTCTTACAATTACATCCTCGTTCAGTTTCATCAACAATTCTACTCGTATGCACCCATATTCGTACTCGTACAATACACAGCTTTTAGATGTATGTACTATTGGTATATTGTAGTGACCCGAACTTTTCCATGTTTATATATATATTAAATGAAATTTTTATTTACATGATTAAGTTTTTCCAACATGTTAAGCAATCAAACTTATTAAGACTTGATTAATTGGAATAGGTTTCATATAGACAAATGACCACCCAAGTTGACCGGTGATTCACGAACGTTAAAACTTTTAAAAACTATAAGATGACATATATATGGTTATATATATAGTTAACATGATTTTATTATAAGTATGTATCTCATTGGGTATTTTAACAATGAGTTATATACATAAAAATGAGACTATTAAATTAAGAAACTCGAAAACGATATATATAACGATTATCGTTATAACGTCTTACTAGGTACATATGAATCATATTAAGATATTGATACACTTGGTTAATTATGTTAAATTATAAGTAAATATATCATTAAGTGTATTAACAATGAACTACATATGTAAAAATAAGACTACTAACTTAATGATTTTGAAACGAGACATATATGTAACGATTATCGTTGTAACGACATTTAATGTATATAGATCATATTAAGAGATATTCGTACATCATAATATCATGATAATATAATAATTTAAAATCTCATTTGATATTATAAACATTGGGTTAACAACACTTAACAAGATCGTTAACCTAAAGGTTTCAAAACAACACTTACATGTAACGACTAACGATGACTTAACGACTCGGTTAAAATGTATATACATGTAGTGTTTTAATATGTATTCATACACTTTTGAAAGACTTCAAGACACTTATCAAAATACTTCTACTTGAAAAAAATGCTTACAATTACATCCTCGTTCAGTTTCATCAACAATTCTACTCGTATGCACCCGTATTCGTACTCGTACAATACACAGCTTTTGTGGAGTTAGATCAAAAGGTTAGAAGTAAACTTCTTCAAATGGGTGGTTATTTTGATATGTTCTTGAAAGAGTTTTCTTATGGTGTTTAAGGCTTGTAATTGAAGCTAAATGATGGGGATAATGCTTGGAGATGATCAAGTATGAAGTTAGGAGTATTTTGAGAGAGAAATGAGGGTGTAGGTATGAGAAAATGGAGTGAAGAAATGGTGTTCATTTATAAAAACGTTTTTAGTTTATAAAGAAATAAAAGGATTCCTAATTTTGTTTTCTTACTAATAATTCATACTACTTGACAAATTCTAGTTACCTCATATATAGGGCAGTAATAATGTTGATTAGGATGTTGATTTGATGTGTATATACCAATAGTAAATAAGTATAGAAGCTGGGTATGATACGGGTACATATACCCTAGATATACGTATAGAAATCTTGAGAAAACGGAACGAGAATTCAAATATAGCTATATTTTGTGAATATACTTATATTGTTTTATGTATTTAAGTCCTTAAAAAGTGATTAAATACATTATATATATGATACATGTATAAGCATTATAGATTATAAGTATATATATCAAAGAATGTTACCGGTCGCCTTCTCCGATTCCAATGCAGTGTCCAAGTCGGCCGGTTCCATGTAATCCTATCTTTTACTCTAGCCTCCTTATTTTCTTCAAGTGCGTAAAGTCTTTTGAACCTGTTTTTCAGTTGAACATCTCCAAGCCACAAGTCAACCCAAAATGTTGTATCCCCATCCCCGATTTCTTTCTTAAACGATTTTGAGATGTTAAAATGCATACTATTTTTAAATCATTAAGTTAGTAGTCTTATTTTTACATATGTATTTCATTGTTAATACACTTAATAATATATTTACTTATCATTTAACATAATTAACCAAGTGTATCAATATCTTAATATGATTCATATGTACCTAGTAAGACGTTGTTATAACGATAATCGTTGTAACGACATTTAACTGTATATATAACATACTAAGATATATTATATATCATAATATCATTATAATATAACAATTTAACATCTCATTTGTTATAATAAACAATAGGTTAACAACATTCAACAAGATCGTTAACCTAAAGGTTTCAAAACAACATTTACATGTAACGACTAACGATGACTTAACGACTCAGTTAAAATGTATATATATGTACTATGTAACATCCCGCCTTTTTCCATTTATTTTTCCGTTATACTAATATAAAGTCCGTTATATGTTTATAACATCTCCCGTTGATACGCGTTTTAAATTATCTCGTTTAGGTAATTCCCGCACCCGAACAAAAGTTGAGGGACTAAACTTGACAAGGGATCAAACCCTTGACTAGGTCAAAGGGTCAACCCCTTTCACCCATTCATTTCATCTTCATCTCTCTCTCTTTCTCTCTAGCAAGAACACACATACTCAAAACCATATTCATTCATTCATCATCTAAATCCGGATCAAGGAGCTAGCAACCAAATAAATTACATATTCGTGATCCTCTCTTCATCCTCTTCATTTTGGTACCAACTTCATCTCATTTGGGTAACTTTCTAAAATCACTAGATTTTGTGTTCTTGATGTTTTTAACTTATAAAAGTGTTAATTAGTGTCTATGGCTCAAGTCTAACATGAATATATGATTTATATGCTCGATCTCGTTGTTTTAGTGTAACTAGCATGAACTTGAATTTTGGTGTGTTATTCTTGAATTTTGGATGATCATATGTTGTTAGATGTTAAAAGTTGATGTTTTAATTGTGTTACTAGCATCACTAGCTTCAATTTGATGTGTAGGTTGCTTTAGAAAAGTTCATGAACTTGATTTATGATTTTGGTGAATTTGGGTTAGGGTTTGATGAACTTGAAATGGACTTTTGATGTATTGAATGCCATGGATTATTGTTGGTAAGTGTTTAGTTGGATTGTATGCTTGATTACCTTCGAAACGGCATATCATTCATGTAAATTGGTTGCCCGAATCATAAAATGCGTTTTTGGAACTTGAACTTTGATTATGAACGTTTAATTACGGTTTTTGGTTGTTGTAAGTGGAAGTTTGGTTGATGAATTGTGTTTAGTTGCATTCCTTGTCAAAATACCTTTCCAACGATGTATGATAGGCGTATTAAGCGTTTGCGGGTCAAAAATTGTGTTAGAATTGGTTTTGGTTCGTGCACATTTAAAAAGCAGAAAAATAGCTGAAGCAGCAGGGTGGCGCGGCGCGCCATACCCCCCGCGCGGCGCGCCGAATGGCCTGGACAGATTCTGTCCAAATTGGTCAATTTTTGAATAATGTTTGGCATGCTACGCACCTCCGATTAACATGTAACTTGGCCAACATGCTCATATATGATTTCTAAGATTAGAAAAATAGTTCGGAACCCGACCCGAACGTGTTGACTTTCGTTGACTTTGACCGACCAAAGTTTGACTTTTTGTCAAACTTAACCAAATGATTATGCAACCTTCCTAACTTATTTATATGCTTGTATCTTGCATGAAACTTGGCAATTTGATTTCACATGCTAAATAATCGAATCGTAACGAGCCATAGGACTAATTGAACATCTTTGACCTATCGTGTTTACCGTTATTGATACAACCTATTGTTTAGGTCAAGACTAGCATTGTTCTTTGCACACGTTTACTTGTCGAAGTACTTTACTACTCGTGCACTCAAGGTGAGATCATAGTCCCACTTTTACTCTTTTTGAACTTATATTTGGGATGAGAAAACATAAACGATTCTTTTGAACTAAGTGAACACAAGTACAGGAAAACAAACATTCTACATACGAGTTTAGAACAAAATCCTCAATTCGATTATCATTAGTTACACTTGCCGGGTGTAAGCGAGAACTTATGTTGTATGGATCCATATGGGTTTGACAAACCCTCATTCAAACGGTTCGCTACCGTTTACGAATGAAATATATTTTCGAGAAACAGTGTATGTTCTAGCACTAAGTGATGGGGTTCAATGGAAGGAAACGTTAAGCATTGATAATTGGGTGCTCGTGAAACAAACTTTTGGAATGTATTACTATTATTTCATTGATGCAAATCTTGTGGTTCACTTGTACTTACTTACTTAAACCTATGATTTCACCAACGTTTTCGTTGACAGATTTCTATGTTTTTCTCAGGTCCTTGAACGATACATGATACATGCTTCCGCTCATTATTTGATACTTGCATTGGATGTCGAGTATATGTGCATTTCATGGAGCGTCTTTTGACTTCACTTTAAACCGTGTCGCCTAGATTTCATTCGTATTATAACGTTGTAACTTAACTATTGGTTGAACAATTCTTGTAAACTTTGGGAACAAATCTTTATTTCGAAATGAAGGCGACGTATTTTGGTCAAACTTTGTCTTAAAGACTTATGACCACGTAACGGGACCTAAGTAGACGGCGCCGTCAAACATGATTTGGTCGGGTCGCTACAGATGGTATCAGAGCGTTGGTTGTAGGGATTTAGAGTTCATTAGTGTCAACCCCGAGTCATAGGGTACATTGGTGAGTCTAGACTACAACCGGCATATAGACTTGAAGTAGGAATTACTTGACTACTTGTGCATTTATACTCGAACGTTTCTACTCATATCTACTCTTAGTTCATCTTAATCTCACGTTGTTTAATTTGATTGACACGCCACCTTGACTATATGAAATGATGTCGAATGCACATATGAATCAGGGTAATATAATTTCCGGGATTATATTACGGTGACTCGTATGAACGTTCCGACATTATGACATAAAGAATTTAAGGCGAGTCAAAAAAAAAAAAAAAAAAAAAAAAAAAAAAAAAAAAAAAAAAAAAAAAAAAAAACTTCTCTTTATCTTTATTCTATATCACGGTTAGTATTATTGAGAATACTAATCAATGATATTCTTGTGTCTTGAAGGAACAATGGCTCCTCGTCGCGTACGCCGCAATGAAACTCCCGAACAAGCTCTCGAACGGATGATAGCAACCGCCGTAGATGCGGCCATGGCCGGTCACTCATCCAACAACAATAATAACAACAACAACAACAACAACAACAACAACAACAACAACAATGGAGCCGGAAACTCAAACGAGGGATGCTCCTATAAAGCTTTCATGGGGTGCAAACCTCACACTTTTGATGGAACCGGGGGACCGGTCGTGCTCACCCGATGGTTTGAACAAACGGAAGCCGTCTTTAGCATAAGCGGTTGTCGGGACCAAGACAAGGTCAAATACTCCACTCACACTTTCTCCGGAATTGCTCTAACATGGTGGAACACCTATGTTCAATCGGTGGGTACCGATGAAGCTCATGCCCTCTCTTGGGCCGATCTAAAGGAAAAGATGATTGTTGAATATTTTCCGCGCGAAGAAACCCGAAAGCTTGAGGAAGAACTAAGAGCTTTGAAAGCGGTCGGAAACGATCTTAAAGCTTATAATCAACGCTTCGCCGAACTATCCTTGATGTGTCCTAATCTTGTTAACCCCGAATCTCAAAGGATTGAGCTCTACATGCTCGGTCTTCCAAAAAGCATCAAACAAGGGGTGATGTCATCCAAACCCACTACTCATCAAGCCGCTATGAACATGGCTCGCCAACTAATCGAAACGGTTGACGAAATCGTAGTTCCGGCACCTAAGGCCGAGGATAAATCGAGCGGCAACAAAAGAAAGTGGGAACCCTCCCAATCAAGCAACAACAACTTTGCTAAGAAGCCTTACACCTTCGACGGCAAGAAAGGTTATGCCGGGAACCTACCTCTTTGCAACAAATGCAACAAACATCACTTTGGCGAATGTAGTAAGATAATTTGCCACCGGTGCCAAGGGGTTGGTCATAAGGCCAACGATTGTAAAAGTGCCACTCCCGTCGCTCGAAAGTGGCCCAATGCACCAGAGACGGGCACTTGTTACGAATGTGGCCAAACGGGTCATTATAGAAATGCATGCCCGAAAAGGAAAGATAACACCAATACGCGCGGTCGAGCTTTCAACATCAACACCGAGGAAGCCCGGGATGACACTGAACTAGTCACGGGTACGTTTCTTCTCAACAATTCTTATGTCTCTTGCTTATTCGATTCGGGTGCCGATAAATGCTTTGTATCCAAGACTTTGACTCATTCTTTTAGCACTCCACCTTTTCCATTAGATACCCCTTATACCATTGAAGTGGCTAACGGAAAACTATTAAGTGCCGACACATATTACCGGGGGTGTACGTTAAACATTTTGGGTAGGAAATTTGAAATTGACTTGATACCCATGGAATTAGGAAGCTTTGATGTAATAATCGGTATGAATTGGTTAGTCAAAACGAAATCTCACATTCTTTGTGATCTTAACGCAATCCGAATTCCTATCGAGAATGGTGAACCTTTGATTGTTTATGGCAATAAGAGTTGCACCAGACTCAACCTCGTTTCGTGCCTTAAAGTTAGAAAACTACTCCGTAAGGGTTGTTTTGCGATCCTTGCCCACGTTAAGAAAGTCGAGTCCGATGAGAAGCATATCGATGATGTGCCAATTGTTAGTGACTTTTCCGATGTATTTCCCGACGAATTGCCGGGTCTTCCACCTCATCGACCGGTTGAATTCCAAATCGATCTTATTCCGGGAGCCGCACCCGTAGCACGTGCACCATATAGACTCGCTCCATCTGAAATGCAAGAATTGCAAAGTCAAATCCAAGAACTACTTGATCGTGGTTTTATCCAACCTAGCCATTCACCTTGGGGCGCTCCGATTTTGTTTGTTAAAAAGAAAGACGGATCCCTACGAATGTGCATTGATTATCGTGAACTAAATAAATTGACGGTTAAGAACCGATATCCTCTTCCTCGCATCGATGACCTCTTTGATCAACTACAAGGGTCTTGTGTATATTCGAAAATCGATCTCCGCTCGGGTTATCATCAATTGAGGGTTAAGGGGGAAGATGTCTCCAAAACCGCTTTCCGAACTCGTTATGGTAGTTATGAATTCCTTGTCATGCCATTTGGTCTCACTAACGCACCGGCGGTGTTCATGGATCTTATGAACCGCGTGTGCAAACCGTATCTCGATAAATTCGTTATTGTGTTCATCGATGACATATTGATCTATTCTAAAAATGAAGAAGAGCACGAACAGCATCTCCGACTTGTGCTTGAACTTTTAAGACAAGAACAACTCTATGCCAAATTCTCCAAGTGTGAATTTTGGTTAAAGGAAGTACAATTTCTTGGTCATGTTGTAAGTGACCAAGGTATTAAAGTCGATCCATCGAAAATCGAAGCCATTAGCAAATGGGAGACTCCTACTACTCCTACTCACATTCGTCAATTTTTGGGTCTCGCCGGGTACTATCGTAGATTCATCGAAAATTTCTCTTTGGTTGCACGTCCTCTAACCGCATTGACTCACAAGGGAAAGAAATTCATTTGGGCGACCGAACATGAATCCGCATTCCAAATCTTGAAAACGAAGCTAACCACCGCTCCTATCTTGTCACTTCCCGAAGGCAACGATGACTTTGTTGTGTATTGCGATGCCTCGAAACATGGTTTTGGGTGTGTATTGATGCAACGAACGAAAGTCATTGCTTATGCTTCTCGACAACTCAAAATTCATGAACGAAACTATACGACACATGATCTCGAACTCGGAGCCGTTGTCTTTGCACTTAAAATGTGGAGACACTATCTTTATGGAACCAAGAGTACTATCTTCACCGATCACAAAAGCCTTCAACACATTTTCGATCAAAAGCAACTAAACATGAGACAACGAAGGTGGATTGAAACCTTAAACGATTACGATTGCGAGCTTCGTTACCATCCCGGGAAGGCAAATGTAGTAGCCGATGCCTTAAGTCGAAAAGAAAGAGTGGTGCCTCTCCGTGTCCGAGCTTTAAACATCACCATTCACACCAACCTTAATAGCCAAATTCGGGTAGCCCAAGATGAGGCTCTCAAGGATGAAAACATCTCTCTCGAACACTTGAACGTCCTCACCTCTCGATTCGAAGTTAAAGAAACCGGACTCCGATATTTCGCCGGAAGAATTTGGGTGCCTAGTTATGGGGACCTACGAAGCCTTATTTTAGATGAAGCCCATAAGTCACGATACTCGATTCACCCCGGTGCCAATAAGATGTACCACGACCTTAAACAGCTATATTGGTGGCCGAATATCAAAAGGGAGGTAGCTACTTATGTTTCCAAGTGTTTGACATGTTCCAAAGTCAAAGCCGAACACCAAAGACCGTCCGGACTACTTCGACAACCCGAGATCCCGCAATGGAAGTGGGAAGGGATAACGATGGATTTTATCACCAAACTACCAAAAACGACGGGCGGTTATGATACCATTTGGGTTATTGTTGACCGTCTCACCAAATCCGCACACTTCCTTGCCATGAAAGAAACGGACAAAATGGAGAAACTTGCACAACTTTACATTAAGGAGATCGTAGCCCGACACGGTGTACCTTTATCGATTATCTCCGACCGAGATGGCCGTTTCGTTTCTAGATTTTGGCGTACATTGCAAGAAGCGTTGGGAACACGTTTAGACATGAGCACCGCATATCATCCTCAAACCGATGGACAAAGCGAACGTACAATTCAAACCTTAGAGGACATGTTACGAGCTTGCGTGGTTGATTTCGGAAAAGCTTGGGACAAGCACTTACCTCTCGCCGAGTTCTCTTACAACAATAGTTATCACGCGAGTATTAAAGCCGCACCTTTTGAAGCGCTATATGGCCGCAAATGTCGTTCACCTCTTTGTTGGGCCGAGGTAGGCGACGTGCAAATCACCGGACCCGAACTCATTCACGAAACCACCGAGAAAATCGTTCAAATCCGAGATAGGCTTAGGACGGCCCGAAGTCGTCAAAAGAGCTATACCGACAAACGACGCAACGATCTTGAATTTCAAGTCGGTGACCGAGTAATGTTAAAAGTCGCACCTTGGAAGGGTGTAATCCGTTTTGGGAAACGCGGGAAGCTAAATCCGCGGTATATTGGTCCTTTCGAAATCTTGGAGCGTATTGGAACCGTTGCTTATCGTTTGGATCTTCCGCCTCAATTGAACTCCGTTCATCCTACCTTCCATGTATCTAACTTGAAAAAGTGTCTTGCTGAACCCGATATCGTCATCCCTCTTGAGGAACTTACTATTGATGACAAGCTTCATTTTGTGGAGGAACCGGTTGAAATTGTGGATACCTCCGTCAAGACATTGAAACAAAGCCGAATCCCGATTGTTAAAGTTCGTTGGAATGCCAAAAGAGGACCCGAGTTTACTTGGGAAAGACAAGATCAAATGCAAAGGAAGTATCCTCATCTATTCGTGAATTCGGAAACGCAAGATCTCGAGGAAGAAACAACGGCTACTACGCCTACTTAAATTTCGGGACGAAATTTCTTTTAAGGTGTAGGTAATGTAACATCCCGCCTTTTTCCATTTATTTTTCCGTTATACTAATATAAAGTCCGTTATATGTTTATAACATCTCCCGTTGATACGCGTTTTAAATTATCTCGTTTAGGTAATTCCCGCACCCGAACAAAAGTTGAGGGACTAAACTTGACAAGGGATCAAACCCTTGACTAGGTCAAAGGGTCAACCCCTTTCACCCATTCATTTCATCTTCATCTCTCTCTCTTTCTCTCTAGCAAGAACACACATACTCAAAACCATATTCATTCATTCATCATCTAAATCCGGATCAAGGAGCTAGCAACCAAATAAATTACATATTCGTGATCCTCTCTTCATCCTCTTCATTTTGGTACCAACTTCATCTCATTTGGGTAACTTTCTAAAATCACTAGATTTTGTGTTCTTGATGTTTTTAACTTATAAAAGTGTTAATTAGTGTCTATGGCTCAAGTCTAACATGAATATATGATTTATATGCTCGATCTCGTTGTTTTAGTGTAACTAGCATGAACTTGAATTTTGGTGTGTTATTCTTGAATTTTGGATGATCATATGTTGTTAGATGTTAAAAGTTGATGTTTTAATTGTGTTACTAGCATCACTAGCTTCAATTTGATGTGTAGGTTGCTTTAGAAAAGTTCATGAACTTGATTTATGATTTTGGTGAATTTGGGTTAGGGTTTGATGAACTTGAAATGGACTTTTGATGTATTGAATGCCATGGATTATTGTTGGTAAGTGTTTAGTTGGATTGTATGCTTGATTACCTTCGAAACGGCATATCATTCATGTAAATTGGTTGCCCGAATCATAAAATGCGTTTTTGGAACTTGAACTTTGATTATGAACGTTTAATTACGGTTTTTGGTTGTTGTAAGTGGAAGTTTGGTTGATGAATTGTGTTTAGTTGCATTCCTTGTCAAAATACCTTTCCAACGATGTATGATAGGCGTATTAAGCGTTTGCGGGTCAAAAATTGTGTTAGAATTGGTTTTGGTTCGTGCACATTTAAAAAGCAGAAAAATAGCTGAAGCAGCAGGGTGGCGCGGCGCGCCATACCCCCCGCGCGGCGCGCCGAATGGCCTGGACAGATTCTGTCCAAATTGGTCAATTTTTGAATAATGTTTGGCATGCTACGCACCTCCGATTAACATGTAACTTGGCCAACATGCTCATATATGATTTCTAAGATTAGAAAAATAGTTCGGAACCCGACCCGAACGTGTTGACTTTCGTTGACTTTGACCGACCAAAGTTTGACTTTTTGTCAAACTTAACCAAATGATTATGCAACCTTCCTAACTTATTTATATGCTTGTATCTTGCATGAAACTTGGCAATTTGATTTCACATGCTAAATAATCGAATCGTAACGAGCCATAGGACTAATTGAACATCTTTGACCTATCGTGTTTACCGTTATTGATACAACCTATTGTTTAGGTCAAGACTAGCATTGTTCTTTGCACACGTTTACTTGTCGAAGTACTTTACTACTCGTGCACTCAAGGTGAGATCATAGTCCCACTTTTACTCTTTTTGAACTTATATTTGGGATGAGAAAACATAAACGATTCTTTTGAACTAAGTGAACACAAGTACAGGAAAACAAACATTCTACATACGAGTTTAGAACAAAATCCTCAATTCGATTATCATTAGTTACACTTGCCGGGTGTAAGCGAGAACTTATGTTGTATGGATCCATATGGGTTTGACAAACCCTCATTCAAACGGTTCGCTACCGTTTACGAATGAAATATATTTTCGAGAAACAGTGTATGTTCTAGCACTAAGTGATGGGGTTCAATGGAAGGAAACGTTAAGCATTGATAATTGGGTGCTCGTGAAACAAACTTTTGGAATGTATTACTATTATTTCATTGATGCAAATCTTGTGGTTCACTTGTACTTACTTACTTAAACCTATGATTTCACCAACGTTTTCGTTGACAGATTTCTATGTTTTTCTCAGGTCCTTGAACGATACATGATACATGCTTCCGCTCATTATTTGATACTTGCATTGGATGTCGAGTATATGTGCATTTCATGGAGCGTCTTTTGACTTCACTTTAAACCGTGTCGCCTAGATTTCATTCGTATTATAACGTTGTAACTTAACTATTGGTTGAACAATTCTTGTAAACTTTGGGAACAAATCTTTATTTCGAAATGAAGGCGACGTATTTTGGTCAAACTTTGTCTTAAAGACTTATGACCACGTAACGGGACCTAAGTAGACGGCGCCGTCAAACATGATTTGGTCGGGTCGCTACATACTATTGGTATATACACTCCAATGATCAGGTCTTAGCAGCCCATGTGAGTCACCTAACACGTGTGGGAACCATCATTTGGCAACTAGCATGAAATATCTCATAAAATTACAAAAATATGAGTAATCATTCATGACTTATTTACATGAAAACAAAATTACATATCCTTTATATCTAATCCATACACCAACGACCAAAAACACCTACAAACACTTTCATTCTTCAATTTTCTTCATCTAATTGATCTCTCTCACGTTCTATCTTCAAGTTCTAAGTGTTCTTCATAAATTCCAAAAGTTCTAGTTTTATAAAATCAAGAATACTTCCAAGATTGCAAGTTTACTTTCAAGTTTTCTAAATCCATTCCAAGTAATCATCCAAGATCAAGAAACCTTTGTTACTTACAGTAGGTTATCTTTCTAATACAAGGTAATAATCATATTCAAACTTTAATTCAATTTCTATAACTATAACAATCTTATTTCGAGTGTAAATCTTACTTGAAATTGTTTTCGTGTCATGATTCTGCTTCAAGAACTTTCAAGCCATCCAAGGATCCTTTTGAAGGTATTTCATATGCCCAAGAGACATAATTAATTAATGTGGCCAATATGTTATGATCCAAGTCGGGTCATACCCAATAACAAACTATCAACACTTTTATGTATTTGTTTTAACGATAGGATCTTTAAAACTAATACTAAATACTTAGACTTTGAAATTGGTTTTCTAAAGTGAAATGCTAGAAATAATTATATGGATAATTATTTATATAAGTTTAATTATTTTATTAAACTAACACTTGTGACATATTATTTTATAATGGGCTTATAAATTATATGCCCATGTATAAAAAAATGGGTGGAAGATATATGCATGTTTAAGGAAGTAATAAAAAAAAAAAAAAAGGAAAAAGGGGGTAAAAATGGCGGCCTCTTTTGGGGTATCCAAGGAGCCATTTTACCTTGGTTCACTCCTTGTTATTATTACTTGATGCATGCATTTGGTTCACCCAATACACACATTCATTCTAGCATTTTTCAAACTTGCAAAAATCTCTCTTCTTTTCTCTCTACCTTGGCCGAAATTTTGGGAGGTTCCAAAGGGTTTTTGGTTGATCTTGCAAGTGTTCTAAGTGTCCTAAATCCTAACCAAGAAGAAGGGTGTTGATACTAAGGTTTGTGGGTATTATCTCTTGAGGTTTCAAGTTAGAAACTAGCTTCACTTCATCATCTTCATCTTGTTACTTCTACCTCCCTTTGGAGAAGGTATAAACCCTAACTAGCTTCTATTTACATTTTAGTATATTGCACAAGACTAGATCTATGAAATGGAATACATTTTAAAAGGTTAAAATACACATGTTCTTAAGATGAAAATTGCTTCCGCTTGCTATATACATATACACGAATTCATATACATACATAAATGGGTTTTGTGACTTGTTTACATGTGGTATTCCATCAATGGTATCTAGAGCCAAAGTCTTGTTAATATGCTTCTTGTTTTTGGCTAGTAAACTCATTTATTTTACAATCTACCAACATGCATGAAAGTAGAATGTAAAAATCATGAGTATTGGTGGGTTTGTTGGTTTGGCCGAATTTTTGGACCCCAAAAGTGGGTTTGGGACTTCAAGTTTGGCCAAGATTTGATGTTATGTTATTGTTCACAATCGAGCCTAGACCGTGTGGTTGAATGTTTGAATGATTTGGTTATTATTCATGGTTGTAATATTCATTCATTTGGTTTGTATTAATTTGTAATAATTTTGTAATTTTGGTGTGTAATAAGTTGTAAGTAATCTTGTAATTTTTCATGTAATTTATTCTATTTGTTTGTAAAAAATAGAATAGGTTGTTATTTCATTTTCTAGAAAAATTATATTAGGATATAATTTTGTAAAAAGAAAATGAAGATTCAAGATGAAGATTACAAGATGGAGCTTTGAAGATTACAAGATTAAGTGGGAGATTTTGTTTAAAAATCTCTTGCTTTCTTTTGTTAACCCTTACCGGTGACATTTGTTTTTTGGCTAAACAAATGCCCACCAAAATGGCTCCCGATTGTGAACATATTTTGTTATGCATGTTTGTGTATGTTTGTATGATTGGTTGCTACAAGATTATCACATGTTAACAACTTGCTTAATACATTATAAATGGTTATAATAAAACATAACATAACGACAATAATAATTGGTTATTAGACCTAAATAAAATGGTTTATTTAAAAGGTATTAAATTGGTTCATAACTAGTAATTGGTTTTACTAAAAGGACATGAAAATGGGTTTTTCAAAATTTACTACACACCAAATGCATGTTGGTGTATAGCATTTTGTTTTCTAAAACTAGAATGTAGAAAACTTAAATCCCTTTAACTAAAACAAGGTAAACAAGTTAAACGCCATCCTTTTGTGAAAACACTTAGACATATTAAGAAACTCTTGACGGGATAAAGGTTACCTAACCGTCATGAGCGGACTAATATGAATAAGGTAAATTTCGCACACTAGTGGGATAAAGGTCACCTAACCACTTGTTTGTTAAATTTACATGTCTACACAAGTAGGACGACTTGATTTGGGAATCATGAACTTAGGGTCACCGAAGCATGAGGAACAAATAGGCGTTGATGGGATTAATATGCCATGCAAAAGGATTGCATGATCCCATAACTTAGAAGTTGCAAAAGGATTGCAATTGTCATTATGACTACCTAGCTAAATCAAATGACGGGATAAAGGTCACCTAACCGAAATTTGATTTACCGTTGGATTCTAATATTTAATAAAACAAATTAAAAGGGTATTGTTTATTGAATTTAAAATCGATACTTAAAAGGACTTTGTTGAATTTTGTAGATGGCCGCTAATAACAACAACAACATGCAAAACGCACCACTTAACATGAACAACCTATCATTAAGGTCTCTCTTAGAGAAAGACAAACTCAACCATACAAACTTTATGGATTGGTTCCGCAATCTTCAGATTATCCTCAAACAAGAGGATAAAGCGTATGTACTTGAGGACTCCATTACCGATCAACCGGATGAGAATGATGTGGAGGCAATGGCCTCTTACGATAAGTATTGCCACGACTTCCTTCAAGTCTCAAGCCTAATGCTTGGGACTATGATTCCCGAACTCCAAAAGGATTTCGAGCATCATAGTGCATACGACATGATAACGCAATTGAAGGAGATGTTCCTTCAACAAGCGCGTGTCGAGCGTTTCGAGACCGTTCGGGCGCTACATGCTTGTCGTATGGACGATACCCAATCGGTTTCATCTTATGTGCTTAAGATGAAGAGCCTTATTGATCGTGCTAACCGCCTTAACCTAAACATATCAAATGAGTTAGCCACCGATCTTATCCTTAACTCCCTATCAAAAAGGTTTGATCAATTTGTAATTAATTACAATATGAATGGGATGGATAAGAGCATAGGTGAGCTTCACGGTATGCTTAGAACGGCGGAAACTAGCATGGGTAAAAGGGTTTTACCCGTGTTAGCAATCGATCAAGGTGGATCCAAAGGTAACACCTCTAAGCCAAAGGTGGCAAAGAGAAAAGGACCCGCCTATCAAGGCAAAGGGAAGGGGAAGATGGTTACCCCAACCATCAACAAGGCTAAGAAGCAAAAGGTAGCCGAGAAGACAAACCCCAAGGAAGACCCATGTTTCGGTTGCGGTGAGATGGGTCATTGGAAACGAAACTGTCCGGTCTATCTTAAGGAGTTGAAGGACAAGAGGGATGCAGGGCAAACCTCAGGTAATATATATATGGTATATATAGAGCTTAGTATTACTTCTTCTAATACATGGGTATTAGACACTGGATGTGGAACTCATATTTGCAATTCTTTGCAGGGGTTCAAAAGAAGTGATCATAAGGCGGGAACATCAAGTCTCTATATGGGCAATGGTGCAAAGGTGCATGTTAAAGCTCAAGGAGATTTTATTTTGAAGCTTCCAAGCGGATTGGAACTTATTTTAGAAAATGTTTTGTATGCTCCGGATTTGTGTAGAAACATTATTTCTATTTCTCGCTTAAAACAATGTGGTTACATTGTTAATTTTATTGATGATGATATTCATGTTTCTAAAGATAATGTATTCTATTTCAAGGCTTTGCCTTCAAATGGAATTTATGAATTGGTTCATGATGACGCATCATCGAGCTCTATATACCATACTAGCACCAAGAAACTCAAAAGGGATTTGGGTGATTCCTATTTATGGCATTGTCGCCTTGGTCACATAAACAAGAACCGAATGCATACACTTCAAAAGAATGGACTTTTGAAATCAAATGAAATGGATTCGTTTGATGTATGTGAATCTTGTTTACAAAGCAAGATGACTAAAGCACCTTTCAAAGGGACTTATGAGAGGGCTAAAGATTTATTGGGATTAATACATTCGGATGTATGTGGACCCTTTAAACCCATGACTAGGAATGGTGAAAGATACTTTGTTACTTTCATTGATGACTTTAGTCGTTTCGGATATGTCTACTTATTAAGACACAAGGATGAAACGTTTGAAGCATTCAAAGAATATCAAAACGAAGTACAAAATCAACACAATAGGACAATTAAGGTACTTCGTACCGATAGAGGAGGTGTATACCTAAGCGATGCCTTCCAAGATCATCTTAGGAGTTGTGGGATTATCTCACAACTTACTCCACCCGGAACACCCCAACTTAATGGAGTTTCCGAAAGGAGGAACCGAACCCTAATGGATATGGTTCGATCTATGATGGCAAGAAGCTCGTTACCTCTATCATTTTGGGGTTATTGTCTAAGCTCCGCGGTTCGTATTTTAAATATGGCCCCAACCAAGAAAGTGGAACGAACTCCTCATGAGATGTGGTTTGAAAAACCTCCTTCTCTTTCATACTTAAAAGTATGGGGATGTGAAGCTTATCCTAAGCGTTATGTAGCTAATAAGCTACATGCTCGATCCACAAAGTGTATCTTCATAGGATATCCCAAAGATGACATGGGATATTACTTCTATGATCCATCTGAGCAAACGGTATTTGTTGCTCGGAAAGCGGAATTCCTTGAAACCAAATTCCTTATGGAAGGTGATGGTGAAAGGAAGATAGATCTTGTAGAGGTACAAGATCAAGCCGATGATACACAATTGGTTGGCACTAGTACTCAACATGATGATGTTGAAAATGATCAAGTGGATGATCAAGGTACACAAGACGTTCGAAGATCTAGTAGGATTAGTAATCCTCCCGAGAGATATGGGTTTCTCGTGGATGGTTGCTATACGGTTGATTTGGATGAACCGACAAACTATGAAGATGCTTTATCAAGGATTGATAAAGATAAATGGCAGGAAGCCATGAACGCCGAGATGCAATCCATGTATGAAAATCAAGTTTGGGAACTTGTTGTGCAACCTCCTAGCTCCAAGCTAGTTGATTGCAAATGGCTTTTCAAGAAGAAAACCGACATACATGGAAACTTGGATACATACAAAGCTAGACTTGTAGCAAAAGGTTTCACTCAAACTCAAGGGGTTAATTATGATGAAACTTTCTCGCCTGTGGCAATGCTAAAGTCTATTAGGATATTATTTGCCATTGCTGCTCACTATGACTATGAAATATGGCAAATGGATGTCAAAACCGCTTTCCTGAATGGATATCTTGAGGAAGATGTCTATATGGTACAGCCCGAAGGTTTTGTTGATCCGAAAAATCCTAAAAAGGTATGCAAGTTAAAGAAATCAATCTACGGATTGAAACAAGCATCTAGAATGTGGAATCATCGTTTTAATGAAGAGGCAAAGAAATTTGACTTCATTAAAAATGGTGATGAAGCTTGTGTATACAAGAAGGCTAGTGGGAGCTCTATAATGTTCCTTGTGCTATATGTGGATGACATATTATTGTTTGGGAATGATATTACCACAATGCAAGAAGTCAAAACTTGGCTAAAGAGTTGCTTCTCCATTAAGGATCTTGGAGAAGCTCAATACATATTGGGGATAGGGATCTATAGGAATAGATCCAAGAGATTGATAGGTTTAAGTCAAAGTACATACATTGATAAAATCTTGAAAAGGTTCAAGATGGAAAACTCTAAGAAAGGTTTGGTACCTATTCAAAGAGGAACCATTCTCAGTTCATCTCAGTGTCCTATCACGAAAGATGAACAAGAAAGAATGAAGAAAGTCCCATACGCATCTGCTATTGGGTCTATCATGTATGCAATGATATGTACTAGACCGGATGTGTCATGCGCTCTAAGCTTGACAAGTAGATACCAGAACAACCCAGGAAACAGTCATTGGATTGCTGTTAAAAGTATATTGAAATACCTTAGGAGAACTAAGGATATGTTTCTAATATATGGGTCTGGTGAGGAGGAACTCGCTGTAAAAGGTTACGTGGACGCAAGTTTCCAAACTGATCGAGATGACTCTCGATCACAATCCGGTTATGTCTTCATGTTAAATGGTGGTGCAGTCTCTTGGAAGAGCTCAAAACAGGAAGTTGTTGCGTTATCCACTACAGAGTCGGAGTACATTGCTGCCTCATTGGCAGCTCAGGAAGCTACATGGATGAAGAAATTCATCGACGACTTAGGAGTGGTCCCTTCCATTCAGGACCCTCTTGAGATCTTTTATGACAACGAGGGTGCGATTGCTCAAATCAAGGAACCTCGTGCTCATCAAAAGACTCGTCACATTGAGCGGAGATTCAACTACATCAGGGATGAGGTTGAAAAGTGAAAGATATGTATTCACAAAGTTCACACAGATCAAAATGTTGCGGATCCACTCACGAAGCTTTTACATGGGCCAAAACATGAGGGACATGTTTGTGCATTAGGGCTTCGATATTCTAATGATTGGAATTGATCTATTTTATGTATTATAACGGAATGAATTAGTTCAAACTCATTAATATAATTATGGTATTAATTTAATTATGAGTCATGTTCCAATTTTGCATATTTTATCCATGAATAAACTATTATTCTAAATTCCGTAGTTGATCACATTTGAGGGAACAAGTGTGAGGTCTAGACTATTATGAACTTGGATTGGTTAACATTCAAATGGTGAATGTGGGGCAAGGTTGCAACCAAGGTTCATAGATATTTGTGGGACACAAATATTGGAAGACCCGCTCTCAAGATTTACTATATGGAGCCTTTGTGGTTAATCACATGTAATCTTGAGTAAAGGAGAATATCATTATATCCTCTGACCTGAGACACATATTGGGTTCAGATATTCACCAAATATTGTGCCTTGATTCTTTCCTTCGCTATTCTGAAATATGGTAGTACATAAGGGAGGCTTCAGGTATGGTACAAGGTGTAGTGTCTAGGACGTATGCAGCCAAGATGGAATTTGTCCCTCTTGTTTGTTGAGAGTCGGATGTCTAAGGCCTGATAAAGTTAAATCTATAAGAGAGTGATCATCCTATGTCTCTTGGATTTAACATGACATCTAGGACGAAAGGATATATTTAAAGATTCACCTAAATCATGTTCGAGATGGGAACTCGAAAGGGATGATGTTATTGAATGGCACTAAGTCATAACACATTGGGGTGATGGACGGTCGTTAGGTGGTATCCGTTACTTGCATTAATTCCTTATGTTTCTCGTGCAAGTGGGAGATTGAAGGTATTTCATATGCCCAAGAGACATAATTAATTAATGTGTCCAATATGTTATGATCCAAGTCGGGTCATACCCAATAACAAACTATCAACACTTTTATGTATTTGTTTTAACGATAGGATCTTTAAAACTAATACTAAATACTTAGACTTTGAAATTGGTTTTCTAAAGTGAAATGCTAGAAATAATTATATGGATAATTATTTATATAAGTTTAATTATTTTATTAAACTAACACTTGTGACATATTATTTTATAATGGGCTTATAAATTATATGCACATGTATAAAAAAATGGGTGGAAGATATATGCATGTTTAAGGAAGTAATAAAAAAAAAGAAAGGAAAAAGGGGGTAAAAATGGCGGCCTCTTTTGGGGTATCCAAGGAGCCATTTTACCTTGGTTCACTCCTTGTTATTATTACTTGATGCATGCATTTGGTTCACCCAATACACACATTCATTCTAGCATTTTTCAAACTTGCAAAAATCTCTCTTCTTTTCTCTCTACCTTGGCCGAAATTTTGGGAGGTTCCAAAGGGTTTTTGGTTGATCTTGCAAGTGTTCTAAGTGTCCTAAATCCTAACCAAGAAGAAGGGTGTTGATACTAAGGTTTGTGGGTATTATCTCTTGAGGTTTCAAGTTAGAAACTAGCTTCACTTCATCATCTTCATCTTGTTACTTCCACCTCCCTTTGGAGAAGGTATAAACCCTAACTAGCTTCTATTTACATTTTAGTATATTGCACAAGACTAGATCTATGAAATGGAATACATTTTAAAAGGTTAAAATACACATGTTCTTAAGATGAAAATTGCTTCCGCTTGCTATATACATATGCACGAATTCATATACATACATAAATGGGTTTTGTGACTTGTTTACATGTGGTATTCCATCACCTTTGAAGCTAGATCCATTTTTCTCATTTCCAGTAGGTTTATCCAAGGAACTTGAGATAGTAATGATGTTCATAACATCATTCGATTCATACATAAAAAGCTGTCTTATTCAACGTTATAAACTTGTAATCACTAGAACATAGTTTAGTTAATTCTAAACTTGTTCGCAAATAAAGTTAATCCTTCTAACTAGACTTTTAAAATCAACTAAACACATGTTCTATATCTATATGATATGCTAACTTAAATGATTTAAAACCCGGAAACACGATAAACACCATAAAACTGGATATACGCCGTCGTAGTAAAACCGGGGACTGTTTTGGTTGGGATAATTAAAAGCTAAGAAGAACTTTGATTTAAAAGCTATACTTTTGAAAAAATTATTTTTCTTATGAACATGAAACTATATCAAAAAATCATGGTAAAACTCAAAGTGAAAGTATGTTTTTCAAAATGGTCATCAAGATGTCGTTCTTTCGACGGAAATGACTACCTCTTTCAAAAACGACTTGTAACTTGTATTTCCGACTATAAACTTATACTTTTTCTATTTAGATTCATAAAGTTAAGTTCAATACGAAACCGTGGCCACTGGAATCACTCAAAACGGATTAGAAACGAAGAAATGGCGAGTAAAACAAGATTGATAAAAACTACTCATTTTACCTACGTGAAAGTTAGTAATAAATCTATTCCAACCATAACCTAATCAACTTATATTGTATATTATGTAATCTTGAGATACCATAGACACGTATACAATGTTTCGACCTATCATGTCGACCCATCTATATATATATTGCGGAACAACCATAGACACTCTATATATGAATGTTGGAGTTAGCTATACAGGGTTGAGGTTGATTCCAAAATATATATATAGTTTGAGTTGTGATCAATACTGAGATACGTATATACTGGGTCGTGGATTGATTCAAGATAATATTTATCGATTTATTTCTGTACATCTAACTGTGGACAACTAGTTGTAGGTTACTAACGAGGACAGCTGACTTAATAAACTTAAAACATCAAAATGTATTAAAAGTATTGTAAATATATTTTGAACATACTTTGATATATATGTATATATTGTTATAGGTTCGTGAATCAACCAGTGGCCAAGTCTTACTTCCCGACGAAGTAAAAATCTGTGAAAGTGAGTTATAGTCTCACTTTTAAAATCTAATATTTTTGGGATGAGAATACATGCAGGTTTTATAAATGATTTACAAAATAGACACAAGTACGTGAAACTACATTCTATGGTTGAATTATCGAAATCGAATATGCCCCTTTTTATTAAGTCTGGTAATCTAAGAATTAGGGAACAGACACCCTAATTGACGCGAATCCTAAAGATAGATCTATTGGGCCTAACAAACCCCATCCAAAGTACCGGATGCTTTACTACTTCGAAATTTATATCATATCCGAATGGTGTCCCGGAATGATGGGGATATTCTTAAATATGCATCTTGTTAATGTCGGTTACCAGGTGTTCACCATATGAATGATTTTTATCTCTATGTATGGGATGTGTATTGAAATATGAAATCTTGTGGTCTATTGTTACAATTTGATATATATAGGTTAAACCTATAACTCACCAACATTTTTGTTGACGTTTAAAGCATGTTTATTCTCAGGTGAATACTAAGAGCTTCCGCTATTGCATACTAAAATAAGGACAAGATTTGGAGTCCATGTTTGTATGATATTGTGTAAAAACTGCATTCAAGAAACTGATTTCGATGTAACATATTTGTATTGTAAACCATTATGTAATGGTCGTGTGTAAACAGGATATTTTAGATTATCATTATTTGATAATCTACATAAAGCTTTTTAAACCTTTATTTATGAAATAAAGGTTATGGTTTGTTTTAAAAATGAATGCATTCTTTAAAAAAACGTCTCATATAGTGGTCAAAACCTCGCAACGAAATCAATTAATATGGAACGTTTTTAATCAATAAGAACGGGACATTTCATATATACACTCCAATGATCAGCTCTTAGTAGCCCATGTGAGTCACCTAACACATGTGGGAACCATCATTTGGCAATTAGCATGAAATATCTCATAAAATTACAAAAATATTAGTAAATCATTCATGACTTATTTACATGAAAACAAAATTACATATCCTTTATATCTAATCCATATACCAACGACCAAAAACACCAACAAACACTTTCATTCTTCAATTTTCTTCATCTAATTAATCTCTCTTAAGTTCCATCTTCAAGTTCTAAGTGTTCTTCATAAATTCCATAAGTATAGTTTCATAAAAATCAAGAATAGTTCCAAGTTTGCAAGTCTACTTCCAAGCTTTCTAATCCATTCCAAGTAATCATCTAAGATCAATGAACCTTTGTTATTTATAGTAGGTTATCTTTATAATTCAAGGTAATATTCATATTCAAACTTTGATTCAATTTCTACAACTATAACAATCTTATTTCGAGTGAAAATCTTACTTGAACTGTTTTCGTGTCATGATTCTGCTTCAAGAACTTTCAAGCCATTCAAGGATCCTTTGAAGCTAGATCCATTTTTTTCATTTCCAGTAGTTTTATCCAGAAAACTTGAGGTAGTAATGATATTCTTAACATCATTCGATTCATACATATAAAGCTATCTTATTCGAAGGTTTAAACTTGTAATCACTAGAACATAGTTTAGTTAATTCTAAACTTGTTCGCAAACAAAAGTTAATCCTTCTAACTTGACTTTTAAAATCAACTAAACACATGTTCTTTATCTATATGATATGCTAACTTAATGATTTAAAACCTGGAAACACGATGAACACCATAAAATCGGATATACGTCGTCGTAGTGAAACCGGGGGCTGTGTTGGTTTGGATAATTAAAAACTATGATAAACTTTAATTTAAAATTTGTTCTTCTGGGAAAATGATTTTTTATATGAACATGAACCTATATTCAAAAATCTTGGTTAAACTCAAAGTGAAAGTATGTTTTTCAAAATGGTCATCAAGATGTCGTTCTTTCGACGAAAATGACTACCTCTTTAGTAATTGACATGTAACTTAAATTTCTGACTATAAACCTATACTTTTTTTGTTTGGATTCTTAAATTAGAGTTCAATATGAAACCATAGCAATTTGATTCACTCAAAACGGATTTAAAATGAAGAAGTTATGGGTAAAACAAGATTGGATATTTTTGATCTTTTTAGCTATGGGAAATGTTTAACAAATATATACAAATCATATCCTAGCTAACTTATATTTTATTATACATGAATTCTAATATATTATGTAATCTTGGGATACCATAGACACGTATACAAATGTTTTGACATATCATATCGACCCATGTATATATATTATTTGGAACAACCATAGACACTCTATATGCAGTAATGTTGGAGTTAACTATACAGGGTTGAGGTTGATTCCAAAAATATATATACTTTGAGTTGTGATCTAGCCTGAGACATGTATACACTTGGTCGTGGATTGATTCAAGATAATATATATCGATTTATTTTTGTACATCTAACTGTGGACAACTAGTTGTAGGTTACTAACGAGGACAGCTGACTTAATACACTCAAATCTTTAAAACATAATAAAAATGATTGTAATTATATTTTGATCATACTTTGATATATATATGTACATATTTGTATAGGTTCGTGAATCGATCCGTGGCCAAGTCTTATTTTCGAGGAAGGAAATATCTGTGAAAGTGAGTTATAGTCCCACTTTTAAAATCTAATATTTTTGGGATGAGAATACATGCATGTTTTATAAATGATTTACAAAATAGACACAAGTACGTGAAACTACATTCTATGGTTAAATTATCGAAATCGAATATGCCCCTTTTTATTAAGTCTGATAATCTAAGAATTAGGGAATACACACCCTAATTGACGCGAATCCTAAAGATAGATCTATTGGGCCTAACAAACCCTATCCAAAGTACCGGATGCTTTAGTACTTTGAAATTTATATCATATCCGAAGGGTGTCCCGGAATGATGGGGATATTCTTATATATGCATCTTGTTAATGTCGGTTACCAGGTGTTCACCATATGAATGATTTTTATCTCTATGTATGGGATGTGTATTGAAATATGAAAATCTTGTGGTCTATTGTTACGATTTGATATATATAGGTTAAACCTATAACTCACCAACATTTTTGTTGACGTTTAAAGCATGTTTATTCTCAGGTGAATACTAAGAGCTTCCGCTGTTGCATACTAAAATAAGGACAAGATTTGGAGTCCATGTTTGTATGATATTGTGTAAAAACTGCATTCAAGAAACATATGTCGATGTAATATATTTCTATTGTAAACCATTATGTAATGGTCGTGTGTAAACAGTATATTTTAGATTATCATTATTTGATAATCTACGTAATGTTTTTTTAAACCTTTATTGATAAAATAAAGGTTATGGTTGTTTTAAAAATGAATGCAGTCTTTGAAAAACGTCTCATATAGAGGTCAAAACCTCGCAACGAAATCAATTAATATGGAACGTTTATAATCAATATGAACGGGACATTTCAGTTGGTATCCGAGGGTTGGTCTTAGAGAACCAGAAAATTTGCATTAGTGTGTCTTATCGAGTTTGTTAGGATGCATTAGTAAGTCTGGACTTCGACTGTGTTTTCTTTAAAAATGATTGCTTAATATTTTTGTTGGAAACTATATATTATTAACATGTAAATATTATGTGATATATTAATCTCTTAACATGTTTGATATTGTGTGATAGATGTCTACCTCTTGCACAAATCCCATTGACTCACCTAATAATAACGAAGAGTCGAATATATATTGGCAAGATTCACAAGTTCCCGAAGAACCGAAAGAAGAGGAAACGGAACCGGAAGAAGAGGAACCGGAAGAATAAGAGGTTCCTGAGGGGGGAATAGTAGGAACCACAGAAATCCGGTCAAATAAAAGAAAATTCTCAACCAATGGATCAAAGTTAATAATGGTCAATGGTGTTTCTGCTAAGGAAGCAAAATATTGGGAAAATTACCAATTTTTCAATGAATCGGATCCTGATGAGGATTCCGATGATGTTATAGAAATTACCCCGACCCAATTTAATGAGGCAAAAGAAAATAATAAGGGAAAAGGCATTAAAATAGAGAAATCTGATTCCGACCCCGATGAACTTTATATGTACCGTCAACACCCGTATTTTCAATATCGTGAAAATAACCCGAGAACCTCTAAACCACCAGGTTTTTCTAAACCAATGTGGAAAACGATGACTCGTATTAGAGGAACATCATATATCCCTAGAAGATTAGGAAAAGAACCAAGTTCGAAGAAGAAGAAACCAGTGATTCAGATTAGAGGGGTGTGAGCATGTTGTGTAATAAATGTATTGTAGTGTGCTTGTACTTTTATGTTCTATGTAAAAATTTCTTGTATTGTTTGTTATTACGAATCTAATCCTTGTCTATTTTACAGTATAAAAACAAAATGGACGTTAAGGGTAGACAACCGGATATTTTAGAAGACCTACCAGAGGATATGATTGAGGAAATCTTGTCTAGAGTCGGTCAGAATTCATCAGCACATTTAGTTATGGCGAAATTAACTTGTCAAACATTTGAAAGACTTTCCAGAAATGCCTTAGTTTATAAAAGGCTTTCCTTTGATAGGTGGGGTATATCACATTGGGGAGACTTTAAGTTACACCGTGTTTTCTTAAAAGCGTTAAATGCGGGGAACCCAAATACAATTTTACGCTACGGGTTAAGAACCTATTTTGACTCAATATATCCCAACATAGGATTTCGTGAATTAGAAAGAGCTTCTAACATGCAACATAAAGAAGCATGTTATGCTTACAGGTTAGTGATGTTCGCTTCTTACCAAAGTGAGAAAAAGAACATCGGATTGCAGCTTTTAAATAAAACTTTCCCACAAGTGACGGATTCAGTAGTTGGAGTGAGAAACAAGGTTTTTAGATTATTACGGGGCTGTTGGAAATTACGAAACCCTCGTCCTTTTGACGACATTACAACATGCTGCCTAACCAATGGTCATAATGGTTATTTTCCACAAGACCAAGGATGGGAAGTCGTCTTAGTAAAACCAGAATGCATGACTTGTTTCTGGACTTATGAATTACGTGTCTTTATTTCCTTTGCTGAACAACTTGCGTACTAACTAGATTTATCTTCAAAACTGTCATGTATCATAGTGTACTATATTTCATGTTATATGTAATATAGCGAAGTTGTAAGTTTGAAGAATATTTGTATGTGATATATTATTATAATCAGTTTTTCATATGAAATTGTAGTAGTTGAATTGTATATTAGCTACTAAGTATGAACTTAACAGGTAGGTAGTACCCGAATTTAAACTTATAAAATGCTAATATGAAGAAAAAGCTTTTATAAATGAGTTTATATTATGCTACGAGATACTATTGACTACTCTTAATATTCTGTATGATTAACTTGTTTCATTTGACTATTTTGAAGGAAATGGCACCGACTACTCGACACACCTTGAATATGAGTGAAGAGGAATTCCGTGTCTTTCTTGCTTCAAACATAGCCGCAGTACAGGCCACGCTACATACCAACAATAACTCTGAATCTAGCAATACAGCTAACGGCGCAAGAAATCGTGTAGGATGCTCCTACAAGGAATTCACTACATGCAAACCTTCAGAATTTGATGGGACCGAAGGACCAATCGGATTGAAACGGTGGATCGAGAAAGTTGAATCGGTGTTTGCCATAAGTAAGTGTGCTGAAGGAGAAAAAGTAAAGTACGCTACGCATACCTTCACAGGTATTGCGTTAACATGGTGGAATACCTATCTAGAGCAAGTGGGACAAGATACTGCTTACGCGCTACCGTGGTCATCATTCAAGCACTTGATGAACGAGAAGTACCGTCCCAGAACCGAGGTCAATAACCTCAAGTCAGAACTTAGAGGGTTACGAACACTGGGATTCGATATTACTTCGTACGAAAGACGATTCAAAGAATTGTGCCTATTGTGTCCAAGAGCGTTCGAAGATGAGGAAGAGAAGATCGACGCGTTTGTGAAAGGGTTATCGGAGAGTCTAAGAAGATATAAGTTCACACGAGCCTGCCTCTACACAAAAGGCATGTAGAATGGCTCACAAACAAGTAATCCAGATTGAGGGAAGAATTAAAGAACAGGCGGCCGAAGAGGCCAACGTGAAGCTAGTTAAAATAAAGTGGGAGGAAAACGGTGATAAGAGTCACCAAAACAACAACAACTATCCCAACAATCGCAACATCAATCACAACTACAACAAACGGCACAATAACAACAACAACAACAACAACAACAACAACAACAACTACTACTACAATAATCATACCAACAACAATAACAACCGCAACAACAACAACAATCGGAAGCAGCTATGCCAAAGGTGTGAAAAGTATCACTCGGGGTTCTGCACCAAATTTTGCAACAAGTGTAAAAGAAATGGTCATAGCGCGGCGAAGTTTGAGGTCTACGGACCAGGGGTTAACAGAATGAAAGGAACAAATGGTGTCGGAACGAGTAATGGCAGAGCAAGTAGTGTCGGAGCAAGTTATGCCAACGTAGTTTGTTATAAATGTGGAAAACCGGGCCACATTATTAGAAATTGCCCGAACCAGGAGAACACGAATGGACAAGGCCGCGGAAGAGTTTTCAATATTAATGCGGCAGAGGCACAGGAAGACCCGGAGCTTGTTACGGGTACGTTTCTTATTGACAATAAATCTTCTTACGTTTTATTTGATTCGGTTGCGGATAGAAGCTATATGAGTAGAGATTTTTGTGCTAAAATAAGTTGTCCATTGACGCCGTTGGATAGTAAATTTTTACTTGAATTAGCAAACGGTAAATTAATTTCAGCAGATTATATATGCCGGAATCGAGAAATTAAACTGGGTAGTGAAATATTTAAGATTGATTTGATACCACTAGAGTTAGGGAGTTTTGATGTAATAGTTGGCATGAACTGGCTGAAGGAGATGAAAGCAGAGATCGTATGTTACAAAAATGCAATTCGCATTGTACGAGAAGAAGGAGAACCCTTAATGGTGTACGAAGAAAAGGGCAACACGAAGCTACATCTTATTAGTAATTTGAAGGCACAAAAACTAATAAGAAAAGGTTGCTATGCTGTTCTAGCACACGTCGAGAAAGTACAAACTGAAGAAAAGAGCATCAATGATGTTCCCGTTGCAAAAGAATTTCCCGATGTATTTCCGAAAGAATTACCGGGAGTACCTCCACATCGATCTATTGAATTTCAAATAGATCTTGTACCAGGAGCTGCACCAATACCTCGTGGTCCTTACAGACTCGCACCCAGCGAGATGAAAGAACTGCAAAGCCAACTGCAAGAACTATTAGAACGTGGTTTCATTCGACCAAGCACATCACCATGGGGAGCTCCTGTTTTGTTTGTCAAGAAGAAGGATGGTACATTTAGGTTGTGTATTGACTACAGAGAGTTGAATAAACTTACCATCAAAAACCGTTATCCACTGCTGAGAATTGACGACTTATTTGATCAACTACAAGGCTCGTCAGTTTATTCAAAAATCGATTTACGTTCTGGATATCATCAAATGCGAGTAAAGGAGGATGATGTTCAAAAAACTGCTTTTAGGACACGTTATGGTCATTACGTGTTTATGGTTATGCCGTTTGGATTGACTAACGTACCAGCTGTGTTCATGGACATTATGAACCGAGTGTGTGGGCCATATCTTGAAAAGTTTGTCATTGTTTTCATTGATGACATACTTATTTACTCAAAGAATGATCAAGAGCACGGAGAACATTTGAAAAAAGTGCTAGAAGTATTGAGGAAAGAAAAACTGTACGCTAAGTTTTCAAAGTGTGCATTTTGGTTGGAAGAAGTTCAATTCCTCGGTCACATAGTGAACAAAGAAGGTATCCAGGTGGACCTGACAAATATCGAAATCGTTGAAAAGTGGGAAACCCCAAAAACTCCGAAGCATATACGTCAATTTTTAGGATTGGCTGGTTACTACAGAAGATTCATCCAAGATTTCTCCAAAATAGCAAAACCCTTGACTGTATTAACGCATAAAGGGAAGAAATTTGAATGGAAGGATGAACAAGAGAATGCGTTTCAGTTATTGAAGAAAAAGCTAACTACGGCACCTATATTGTCATTGCCTGAAGGGAATGATGATTTTGTGATTTATTGTGACGCATCAAAGCAAGGTCTCGGTTGTGTATTAATGCAACGAACGAAGGTGATTGCTTATGCGTCTAGACAATTGAAGATTCACGAGCAAAATTATACAACTCATGATTTGGAATTGGGTGCTGTTGTTTTTGCATTAAAGACTTGGAAGCATTATTTATATGGGGTCAAAAGTATTATATATACCGACCACAAAAGTCTACAACATATATTTAATCAAAAGCAACTAAATATGAGACAACGCAGGTGGATTGAACTGTTGAATGATTATGATTTTGAGATTCGATACCACCCGGGGAAGGCGAATGTGGTAGCCGACGCTTTGAGTAGAAAGGACAGAGAACCTATACGGGTAAAAGCTATGCATATAATTATTCGTACTAACCTTACTACTCAAATAAAGGAGGCGCAACAGGGGGTTGTAAAAGAATGAAAGTTGAAGAATGAGATACCCAAAGGATCAGAGAAACATCTTAATATTCGGGAAGACGGAACCCGATATAGGGCTGATAGAATTTGGGTACCAAGGTTTGGAGATGTGAGAGAAATGGTACTTAAAGAAGCACATAAAACCAGATATTCAATACATCCCGGAGAGGGGAAGATGTATAAAGATCTCAAGAAACACTTTTGGTGGCCGGGTATGAAAGCCGATATTGCTAAATATGTAGGAGAATGTTTGACGTGTTCTAAGGTCAAAGCTGAACATCAGAAACCATCAGGTCTACTACAACAACCTGAAATCCCGGAATGGAAATGGGAAAACATTACCATGGATTTCATTACTAAATTGCCATGGACTGCAAGTGGTTATGATACTATTCGGGTAATAGTTTATCGTCTCACCAAGTCAGCACACTTCCTGCCAATGAGAGAAGATGACAAAATGGAGAAGTTGGCGCAATTTTATTTGAAGGAGGTTGTCTCCAGACATGGAATACCCATCTCTATTATCTCTGATAGGGATGGTAGATTTGTTTCAAGGTTCTGGCAGACGTTGCAACAAGCATTGGGGACTCGTCTAGACATGAGTACTGCCTATCATCCACAAACTGATGGGAAGAGTGAAAGGACGATACAAAAGCTTGAAGACATGCTACGAGCATGTGTTATTGATTTTGGAAACAGTTGGGATCGACACCTACCGTTAGCAGAATTTTCCTACAACAACAGTTATCATTCTAGTATTGAGATGGCGCCGTTTGAGGCACTTTATGGTAGAAAGTGCAGGTCTCCGATTTGTTGGAATGAAGTGGGGGATATACATATTACGGGTCCGGAGATAATACAAGAAACTACCGAAAAAATCATCCAAATTCAACAACGATTGAAAATCGCCCAGAGTCGACAAAAGAGCTACGCGGATAGTAAAAGAAAAGATATAGAGTTTGAAATTGGAGAAATGGTCATGCTTAAGGTTTCACCTTGGAAAGGCGTTGTTCGATTTGGTAAACGGGGGAAACTAAATCCAAGGTACATTGGACCATTCAAGATTATAGATCGTGTCGGACCAGTAGCTTACCAACTGGAGCTACCTCAACAACTCGCGGCTGTACATAACACTTTCCACGTCTCAAATTTGAAGAAATTTTTTGCTAAAGAAGATCTCCCTATTCCGTTGGACAAAATCCAAATCAATGAAAAACTTCAATTCATTGAAGAACCCGTCGAAATAATGGATCGTGAGGTTAAGAGACTTAAGCAAAACAAGATACCGATTGTTAAGGTTCGATGGAATGCTCGTAGAGGACCCGAGTTCACCTGGGAGCATGAAGATCAGATGAAGAAGATATACCCGCATCTATTTCCAGAAGATTCGTCAACACCTTCAACAGCTTAAAATTTCGGGACGAAATTTATTTAACGGGTAGGTACTGTAGTGACCTGAACTTTTCCATGTTTATATATATTAATTGAGATTGATATTTACATGACTAAATGTTTCCAACTAGTTAAGCAATCAAACTTGTTAAGACTTAATTAAATGAAATAAGTTTCATATAGACAATTGATCACCCAAGTTGACCGGCGATTCACGAACGTTACAAAATTGTAAAAACTACATGTTGTGGTATATATAGACATATATATGTGGTTGACATGAGATTATGATGAGTAAGTATCTCACTAGGTATATTAACAATGTGTGATATACATAAGAAATGAGATTTCTAAGTTAAGAAACTCGAAATGATATATATAACGATTATCGTTATGATAACGTCTACTAAATACATATGTATCATATTAAGATATTGATATACTATATTTAACATGATAAAATGATATTTAAATATATCATTAAGTGTGTTAACAATGAACTACATATGTAAAAACAAGACTACTAACTCAAGAATTACGAAACGAGACTTATATGTAACGATTATCGTTGTAACGATATTTTAATGTATATATCATATTAAGAGATATTAATACATCATAATATCATGAAAATATAATAATTTAATATCTCATTTGATATAATAAACATTGGGTTAACAACATTAATTGAGATCGTTAATTTAAAGGTTTCAAAACAACACTTACATGTAACGACTAACGAAGACTTAACGACTCCATTAGAATGTATATACATGTTGTGTTTTGATATGTATTCTTACACTTTTGAAAGACTTAAAGACACATATCAAAGTACTTCTACTTAACAAAAATGCTTATAATTACATTCTCGTTCAGTTTCATCAACAATTCTACTCGTATGCACCCGTATTCGTACTCGTACAATACACAGCTTTTAGATGTATGTACTATTGGTATATACACTCCAATGATCAGCTCTTATCAGCCCATGTGAGTCACCTAACACATGTGGGAACCATCATTTGGCAATTAGCATGAAATATCTCATAAAATTACAAAAATATTAGTAAATCATTCATGACTTATTTACATGAAAACAAAATTACATATCCTTTATATCTAATCCATATACCAACGACCAAAAATACCTACAAACACTTTCATTCTTCAATTTTCTTCATCTAATTGATCTCTCTCAAGTTCCATCTTCAAGTTCTAAGTGTTCTTCATAAATTCCATAAGTATAGTTTCATAAAAATCAAGAATACTTCCAAGTTTGCAAGTCTACTTCCAAGCTTTCTAATCCATTCCAAGTAATCATCTAAGATCAAGGACCCTTTGTTATTTATAGTAGGTTATCTTTCTAATTCAAGGTAATATTCATATTCAAACTTTGATTCAATTTCTACAACTATAACAATCTTATTTCGAGTGAAAATCTTACTTGAACTGTTTTCGTGTCATGATTCTGCTTCAAGAACTTTCAAGCCATCCAAGGATCCTTTGAAGCTAGATCCATTTTTCTCATTTCCAGTAGTTTTATCCAGAAAACTTGAGGTATTAATGATGTTCTTAACATCATTCGATTCATACATATAAAGCTATCTTATTCGAAGGTTTAAACTTGTAATCACTAGAACATAGTTTAGTTAATTCTAAACTTGTTCGCAAACAAAAGTTAATCCTTCTAACTTGACTTTTAAAATCAACTAAACACATGTTCTATATCGATATTATATGCTAACTTAATGATTTAAAACCTGGAAACACGATGAACACCATAAAATCGGATATACGCCGTCGTAGTGAAACCGGGGGCTGTGTTGGTTTGGATAATTAAAAACTATGATAAACTTTGATTTAAAAGTTGTTCTTCTGGAAAAATGATTTTTCATATGAACATGAAACTATATCCAAAAATCTTGGTTAAACTCAAAGTGAAGGTATGTTTTTCAAAATGGTCATCAAGATGTCGTTCTTTCGACGGAAATGACTACCTCTTTAGTAATTGACATGTAACTTAAATTTCTGACTATAAACTTATACTTTTTCTATTTGGATTCTTAAATTAGAGTTCAATATAAAACCATAGCAATTTGATTCACTCAAAACGGATTTAAAATGAAGAAGTTATGGGTAAAACAAGATTGGATATTTTTGATCTTTTTAGCTACGGGAAATGTTTAACAAATCTATACAAATCATATCCTAGCTAACTTATATTGTATTATACATGTATTCTAATATATTATGTAATCTTGGGATATCATAGACACGTATGCAAATTTTTTGACATATCATATCGACTCATGTATATAAATTATTTGGAACAACCATAGACACTCTATATGCAGTAATGTTGGAGTTAGCTATACAGGGTTGAGGTTGATTCCAAAAATATATATACTTTGAGTTGTGATCTAGCCTGAGACGTATATACACTGGGTCGTGGATTGATTCAAGATAATATATATATCGATTTATTTCTGTACATCTAACTGTGGACAACTAGTTGTAGGTTACTAACGAGGACAGCTGACTTAATACACTCAAATCTTTAAAACATAATAAAAATGGTTGTAATTATATTTTGATCATATTTTAATATATATGTACATATTTCTATAGGTTCGTGAATCGATCCGTGGCCAAGTCTTATTTCCGAGGAAGGAAATATCTGTGAAAGTGAGTTATAGTCCCACTTTTAAAATCTAATATTTTTGGGATGAGAATACATGCAGGTTTTATAAATGATTTAAAAAATAGACACAAGTACGTGAAACTACATTCTATGGTTGAATTATCGAAATCGAATATGCCACTTTTTATTAAGTCTGGTAATCTAAGAATTAGGGAACAGATACCCTAATTGACGCGAATCCTAAAGATAGATCTATTGGGCCTAACAAACCCCATCCAAAGTACCGGATGCTTTAGTACTGCGAAATTTATATCATATCCGAAGGGTGTCCCGGAATGATGGGGATATTCTTATATATGCATCTTGTTAATGTCGATTACCAGGTGTTCACCATATGAATGATTTTTATCTCTATGTATGGGATGTTTATTGAAATATGAAAATCTTGTGGTCTATTGTTACGATTTGATATATATAGGTTAAACCTATAACTCACCAACATTTTTGTTAACGTTTAAAGCATGTTTATTCTCAGGTGAATACTAAGAGCTTCCGCTGTTGCATACTAAAATAAGGACAAGATTTGGAGTCCATGTTTGTATGATATTGTGTAAAAACTGCATTCAAGAAACATATGTCGATGTAATATATTTCTATTGTAAACCATTATGTAATGGTCGTGTGTAAACAGTATATTTTAGATTATCATTATTTGATAATCTACGTAATGTTTTTTTAAACCTTTATTGATAAAATAAAGGTTATGTTTGTTTTAAAAATGAATGCAGTCTTTGAAAAACGTCTCATATAGAGGTCAAAACCTCGCAACGAAATCAATTAATATGGAACGTTTATATTCAATATGAACGGGACATTTCATGTATTGTACGAGTTGGATACTCGGTGTAGGAGAAAACGGTTGTGATTATTTTGTCTCGAGGGGCGATTACCCTTCTTTATTGTAATATGTGATGCGTTAGTGTACGAGGCGAGGGTTCGGATGCGTGATTACTACTTGTGTGACTCCGTGTAGGAAGCGGAAATGTTCGAGGGAGAAGTGCTTAACTTCTAGTTTTGGTGCGGATCACGAGGACGTGATCCAATTTAAGTGGGGGAGAGTTGTAAGATCCTGAAATTTTATGCATCAGAAAGTGTTCCTGAAGGCGTCAGTAAATGTGTGCACCAGAAAGCGCCACTAAAAGTCTACTTAACACTTATGCATTTTCAGAATTTACATCAGAATCAGGATTTGTCAGAATCAGTCCCTGAAGCTCAGAATCTGTCCAGACCAGGGTGCGCTCAGCGCACACTTAAGGGTGCGCGTGGCGCACTGTCCCAGCGACAGATTCCTGCCTTTTTCTGTTTTGAGCTAAATGAGGGGCTTTTTGGTCTTTTCACTTGAGGACGGATCTGTGGACATATTGGCAGTTTTAGATCCACTTTTAGATCACTTTCACATCCACAAACACTCTCATCAATCTTAGAGAGAGAGAGAGAGAGAGAGAGTTCTAGAGAGATATTTGGGGTTTTGGAGAAGAAGAAGCTTGAATCGATCAAAAGCTCGAGTGTTAATGTTGTTCATCTCGTTCTTTGTTACGTTTTGGTTGTGTTGGTAAGCTCTAACTTCGAATTTAATTGTTATGTTCTTGTTCATGTTTAGGGTTTGAGCTTGTTGGGGTTCTAAACTCCATTTCTCATAAAATTAGGGGTTTTGTTGTATGTGTTATGTGAGTGAACCCAATAAATTGTGGGTTTAGGGTTAGATGACAAATTTGGAAGTATTTGCCATTGGTTTGTGTGTAATTCACTAGATTGTAAATGTGTTAGTGTTTAGATGTTCATAAGAACATGTTTGTTGGTCAAATGGGTGTTAACCTTGATTTGGTGTCAAACTAAGTTATGGGTCAAGAATTGATGAATCAAGTATAAAAACATTTGATTCAAGTGTTAAATGATGTTTTGGAAAGTTAATCACTAGCCGTTAGTAATTAAAGATGTTTTCGGGACTTATGTCGAAATGGGTGAAATGAATTGGGTCAAATTTGGTAATGACACTAAGTTTGGATTAATTGGATGATAAGCACTTTAGTTAAGTGTTAAACGGCATTTGATATGATTACTACCTAGTAGTAATTTAGTGTTAAGACCTAGGTTGGTTTAAATGGCGTCAAGTATAATTTAGGTAAAATTGTACTTGTTTGAATGGGTCGAAATTACCACCCGTAGTGGTAATTGGTGAAGTCTACTTTAGGTGTCTAAATGGGCGGATTGTGGAAGTAGGAATAAACCCTTGGTTAAGGGTGTTGGAGTCGAATTCTCTTGTAGAGAATGTATGTTGATTGTGTATATCTATATGCGTATTATAGGTAAAAGGTTTGCTCGGTTGCGTTTGGAGGCGACTTACATACATGACTTATGCGGGCATTTCGAGGTGAGTGGGATATTTATGCATGTATGTATATAGTATATTTAATTGTATGCTATGGTATGACCCACGGAGCTAGGAGTGCCATAGTGTGTGCGAGTGTGCTATGATGTGAACCACGGAGCTGGTAGCATCATGGTACGTGTGTTGTAGTGTGAACCACGGAGCCGGTAGCACTATAGCACGAGTCGTCAAAGTGTGAACCACGGAGCCGGTAGCACTATAAAGTTAGGTGTGAACCACGGATCCGGTAGCACTGAAGTGTGAACCCCGAAGCAGGTAGCACTGTAAAAGAGTATGACTCGAGTTGTGATGTGAACCACGGAGCCGGTAGCATCAAAGTGTGAACCACGGAGCCGGTAGCACCGAATTGTGAACCACGGAGCAGGTAGCACTATAAAAGAGTATGACTCGAATACGTAGTGACGTGAACCACGGAGCTGGTAGCATCATAGCATTACGTATGGTGTGAACCACGGATCCGGTAGCGCCATGACGTGTGTATGGTTAACCATATAGTTTGTGTATGTATTGTAGTGTAGCATATTATATTTTAGAGTATATGCTGTTGTTTATGCTATTTTCGGTAATGGAGGTTATTAGCTTTATACTTAGAGTTCGTATGCTAATATTATATTGCTAGCATGTTTGCGGTATGTGTGTAGGTGGTTGCAAGTAGGTATATTATATATGCATGTGTATACTTATTGCACTCACTAAGCGTTAGCTTATCCCTCTCGTTGTTTACCTTTTTTACAGGTATCGTGTTATGAAGCTAGCTAGTCGTTAGACTAGATGTGTAGGAGCGTTTGGGCTCGACGGGGTAGCTATTGGATATTTGGACGCGGATTGGGGATTTGATAGTCCTCGGGATTATGCTCTTAGTATCTGGTTGGGTTATAGAGTCCTAACTCGTCTAAATGTTGATTGGGTTGAACTTGTATTTTTGTACTTAATGGTAATTTGGGCATATGTGGGCCCGGTGTCGTAAAACTCGTTTTATTATTGGAACGTGTTAGTTTTACTTATTTTAATATGTTGTGAAAGCCGTTTTGTCAAATAGTGTCGGGAAGTGGTAGATCTATTTGCGTAAAATGAACATTTTGATCAGAACTGTCCAGGCCTATGTGCGCGCCGCGCACATAGGGGGTTGCGCGCCGCGCACTCCACTGTTGTAAAAAAAAAAATTCTTTTGCTGTGTATTTGGTTGGATAATGGGTTGAGTCGTTACAATGCTTGAGGGATCAGTAGTTTCATCAATTGAAGTACTGGTTTCCTTGGCTTTTACTTCATCCTCCAAGATTTCTTTCATGGACGGTGGTGGGGTCTCTGAAGGTCTGACAAACTTATTTGTTAAGACCTTTTTTCCCTTAACTATCTTGGCAAAAGTATTTGGCAAGACAGCTTCAAGATCAGTTTCGAGAATGGGGTCCATGTAAGTAACTTCTGCAATAGCAGCAGCAGCAGCATAGTCACCAGCAAAAAATACTTCAACTTGGGCAGGCACCTGCTCATTCACACATTTTGCTGTGCGTTGAGCAGATGTACACTAGGAAGCAACAATCTTTTTGAGATCGTTTAGCTGGTTCTTGACATCTGCTGCCTCAACGTGAAGAGACTTTAAAGCAAAATTTTGTTTTTCAACTTTTGAAATTTCATCTTTCAAGATTTTAATTTCATCATTTTTGCCTTTAAGTTTTTCATTTAAAGATTTGTTATCAGGTTTTAAAACTTCTTCACGTTTACTGCCTCTGCATAGATCAACTCTGAGGTAGTCAAACATTTCAGCTTTTTCATCATCAGTATAAGTTCGAAAATTATCAACGTTATACATCATCTCAGATTTTCATTGAGGTGAATCCTTTTTCAGATCAGCTTCCCTCATATCAGCCATAAATGTACTACCATTATCATCCTCATCAAACTCCTTGACCTCCTTGGCCATTAAACACAGCTTTTTACCAGAAGCATAACCAGCACCATCATCATCAGTATCACTGTCAGACGATGAAGAAGGGCTGGTTTCATCCCAGTCATGATCCTCAGCAACTAGAACCTTTTTTGGCTTCTTTTCCTTCTTATCAGCCTTTGCACTTTCCTTCATCTGAGCTTTCATAGCTTTGTACTTGTTCTTGTACTTGTCAGCTTTTGAGAAAGAGTTAGCATGTGAGACAGAAGGTTTCCTGGACATGCATTTAGCTGCAAAATGTCCAACCTTCCCACAATTGTAACACTCAGATTTTGGACCCTTGACTGATTTGATGCTATACCTTGCACTTGGTTTCTTACTCCCTTTGTATGACTTGCTAGTTCTATTACGATTAAACCTTTTGAACTGCCTAGCCAGCAAAGCCATACCTTCAGCAAAACCTTCCACATCATCTTCATCATCACTGCTCTCTTCAGACCCAGTACCACTATCCACCTTATCTACATCTGACTCTTCTTCTTCTATCATCTTTTAAACCAGTAAAGCTTTTTGAGCTTTCTTTTTAGCAGCAGTAATAAGAGCAGTATCATCTGTTTTAGAAGATTTTGAAGTGGTGGGGGCAGACTTAAAGTTTTCTTTTATGTTAAGCTCAAACTTTGCTTCTGCCTTCTCATGGTTCCAAAGTGTACCATAAAGAAAAGACATGTTAAAGTTCTTTAAAGTATGGGTAGTTCTTAAAGGGTCAGTAACAGGTTTCCATTTAGCAGGCAGTGAGTCAATGAATTTGTTTACTTGTTCAAAATCATTATAAGTGATTTTTAAAGTAAACAGTTCAGTAACTAAGGAGTTAAACCTAATAAAGGTATGCTTAAGGGTTTCACTCTTGTAGGCAAAGAACATTTCATACTCTCTTTTCAAAGCAATAATCTTGTTCTGCCTCACCTCACCCAAGCCGTCATAGGTAACATCTAGATAGTCCAACATAAGCTTAGCATTTAGCTTTCCCTTAATCAGTTTAAATAGTGTGTTGGGCAAAGTTATAGCTAGCATAGTTCTGATTTTAGGGTCAAGTCCAACACGGCGTTTGTCCTCAACATCCCATTCAGATGCAGGGAGAACAACCTCTCTGCCTGGGACAGAAGGAGCATCTGCAGTAGCTGGAACACTTGCAATGGTTTCAGTTGGGACATATGGACCATCTGTTGCAATACCAGGCATGAGTGGGTCAATAGACTCAAGATGAAGCATGAACCTTGCCTTCCAAGTTTCATACTCATCTTCATCAAACTTGGATGGTCTATTGGATGAGCCATTTTTAAGGTAAGCTATATTTGAATATGCAACCATATGAGAATTCAGATCCAAGATATTAAATTATCAAGACTGAAGCTCTGATACCAGTTGTTGGTCCCTTGATTAACAACAGGAGTATTATAGAGAGAGGGTGAATACAATTTCTTTTAATTAACTAACCAATTAAGTACAGTTTAGTATTCAAGTATGTAGTTTAAATAGAGTCGAAGGTAATTTTTCAACTGTTATTCTTTATTGATAAATCACAAAGAATTACAACTATCCTTGTTGGAATGATAGTTGGTTGATACCGATTTACCTAAGTTTAGCTATGAGGATAAACTTAAAGCTATTACACGTTTTAGACTCTAGATAATAAAACCCATACCACTAGTTGTTACAATAGTGGATACAACAATTTATAGTAGTCCTATTAACCGTGTAATGGTTCTATTGTCCACTGGTACATAGGATGTCTGTACTTGTGGGGACAACTGCATCAGAGAGCATGCTCTCCTCTTTTCTCTTTGGTAGCTATTTGCAGGAACACCCCAATTTGGTTTGGCACCACTATTCGTTTAAATAAATAGAATGTTGTGTTCCCTAGGTATTGACAAAGTATAGCACATGTCTGCACATGCGTTAAACTTCTGCATTCCCACGTGGTCTTGTAAGGACACTTTTCAGCCGCTGACGCGTGTCCTTTCCTGTTCAACTTTGTCTTTGACTTCTGTTGAATAGTACAATTGATGTAGACCACTCGGGAAACCACCATGCTTGTAATGGAGCATGGCTGTCTTGTGTTGTATGCTGCTTACCAGGTTTACTGGTTCTTCTTATGCTGAGTCACTTGATATTCTTGAATTGCTGGGTAATCATCCTGTGCTGATTCGAAGAATACGCTCTACCTTGTGCTGGTAGACTAGGCAGCATACTGAACACTTGACATTGCAATATTTGTTGACTATACATAAACAAACTTGTGCTGGCTGCACATAACATTTTAGTGCAAATAAATTGCAGTTTTGTCATAATCAAATCCTTAATTATTTTAGAGACTCAACAGATCTCCATTATCTATTTGGAACACACGAGTTGGGTTTACCAAACACGATTTCATTTCGATTTTTTCAAATATAATAGCTTGCGATCCAAACTATAGCTTGCCAAATGTCGGCACCCATTGAAGTTTTGATATTGTGGTTTTTAGCTTTTGAAATATCGGATAGGTTTGCAATGTTCAGACGATCAAATTTCCACCACGAACGGATTCGGTTCCGAATTTCCGTTGCCTTGTTACAATTTATAAGACAATGTTGAAGGGTTTCGATGTCATCTTCACACATCGGGCATCTCATAGAATGAAGATCAATGCCCCGAGCGTCAAGTATAGTTCTAACCGGGAGCCTATTTTGCTTAGCCCGCCATATGAAGATTCCAAATTTTTGGGGAATAAACTTATTAGTCTTGGTAGGAATAGGAGCAGGGGATAGTGAAACTTCTAGTTCGGTTAGGATGTTAACAAGTGACCTGGCGGAATCGTTGTTGCATGGGCTGAATTTCCAACACCATTCATCTTTATTTTTTCCGAAAAAAGGGTATGCTAATATAACAGCCGATAGTTTCTTTAGCTCTAATTCAGCCCGCCATTTGGGCTCAATAGTCCTGGCCCAACGAAACTCTGTTACTGATTCAGATTTTAAGATTCTGTCTGCTACAGTAGCGCCTTTCAATGTTTCTAGTCGATATAGTCTAGGATATGCGTCTTTTAGAGTTTCTTCACCGCACCATTTTTCATCCCAAAAGTTTGTCTCGACCCCTTTAACTAGCACCTTAACAAACACATTACAAACACCCTGAATTGGGGCATGTGCGCGCCGCGCACCCTATGGTGGTGCGCGTGGCGCACTCCTCTATAAAAAAAAATTTGTTTCGCGAAATAAATTGGTTATTGGTTTGGGTTGTTACAAGTGGTATCAGAGCATGGTCTAAGGGATTTAGGCGACTTGAGATAGGTGCCTAGACTTAGATTTATTTGTATATGCGCTTTATGCGAGACTTGTAGGAGACGGGTCGGACCGGGAGTTGATTAGTGCTTAGGTTTATGTGAACTAACCTTGCACTAATTGTTTTATGTTGTGTTAGCAACCATCAAGCGAGATAGACGTTGTACTAGCAAGTTAATGCGACGTGCTCGCGTAATAATGATTAGCTACCATTGTTACGAGTTCAAATCATGTCAAACAAGTGATGTACGACGATTGTTGAGAAAGATAGGGTAGTGTGGTGTATATGTATATACATATGTGTTAAGTTTTCTCGTTCGTTGCTTAACCTTTTCTGTTTTATAGTATGAAGACGAGAAACGGACCTAAGACTAATGAAGGGAGTTCGAGCGAGGATGTTGAGTTTACGGCCAAGGTTGAGGCCATTATGCAAAGGCGTCATGAGGCCTTCTTAGAGGATGTTAAGAAGATGTTCTTGGATTCGATTGACGAACAAGTAGTCAATCTAGTCAAGGAACAAGTTAAGATTGTTCTTAAAGAGGATAACGTGGGAAGACAAAACTTCCACTATAAAAACTTCAAAGATGCTCAACCTCCCACCTTTGAAGGTGAACGAGACCCACTCAAGAGTGCTCGATGGATCTCCGATATGGAGGGGGCTTTCCGTACTAGTGAGTGCCCTCTCGATAAAAAGACGAGGTTTGGTAGTAGCATGATGAGGGGTGATGCGAAGTTGTGGTGGGATGCGAAAATCCGACTTTATGGCGAAGAACAAAGTATGAGTTTGATGTGGGACGAGTTTAAAGAAGAATTTTTCAAGGAGTACCGAACTTCGGCCGATCTTTCAAAGCTTAAGGACGAGTTATGTACTTTAAGGCAAGGGTCAATGGATTTGAACACTCTCAAGTCCATTTTCTTATCAAAGATCCAATTTTGCCAGGAGTATGACGGGAATGATCACATGTTGATAGAAGATTTCTACCGAACCTTGAATGATAACTATCAAGAAAGGATTAGTAGGAATTCTGCGAAGACTTTTGATGAGCTATTTGATATCGCTAAGGGTTTTGAGTCGCTTGCTCCAAGAAAGAGTGACTTCACCTTTGGCAAACGAAAATTTGAAGCTACTAGCCACTCGAACAAGAAAAATAAGAGTGTGGCTGAGAGCGTCGGTAGTGCGAAAAAGGGGGCTTCTAAGAGTTTTGGACCCACGTGCTACAATTGTGGTCGACAAGGGCACTTGGCTCGTGATTGTACGAACTCATCTTCCAACAAAATCGTTTGTTTTAATTGTAACAAAGAGGGGCACAAGAGGCCGGAGTGTCCCGAACTGCGCAACTATAATGTTAAGCGACTAGAGAAGGCGGCGGGTACGCTAGGGGTCATAATTATTTGATGACCAATGAGGAGGCCAAGCAATCTAATGAAGTTGTCTCAGGTACTTTCATGGTTAATTCTAATCCGGCAAGGATACTTTTTGATAGTGGTGCAAACTTGTCGTTTGTATCACCAAAATTTGTGCCGAAACTTAATAAACCGTTAGCTAAGTTAAGTCGTCCGGTAGAAGTTGAAATAGCGGATGGCAAGACGGTGCTAGTGGTTAATGTGTGCAAAAATTGTAATGTTGTGTTTGGTGCCGAAAATTTTAAAATCGATCTCATCCCGATGACTTTGGGTGATTTTGATGTCGTCGTTGGTATGGATTGGCTCGATCATAATAGAGCCGATATTGCATGCCATAAAAAATCTATTCGAGTGAAGACCCCTAGTGGGGGAGAGTTAATTATTCATGGCGATAAACGAAGAAGACTTATGCCGATATGCACTTTTGCATGGGCACGTCGTTTTCTTGTTGGTGGTGGCATGGCTTTTCTTGCCCATGTTGTTGATACTCGAGATGAGCCACCATCCATTCGTGAAATTCCGGTGGTGAATGAATTTGAAGACGTTTTTCCGGATGAGTTACCGGGTGTTCCGGCGGAAAGACAAGTTGAATTCCGCATTGAGTTGGTTCCGGGGGCTACCCCCATTGCTAAAACTCCTTATCATTTAGCACCAACGGAAATGCAAGAGTTGTTAAACCAAACCCAAGAGTTTCTTGAAAAGGGTTTCATTCGACCGAGTGCTTCACCATGGGGCGCTCCGGTTTTATTCGTAAAGAAGAAAGATGGTAGCATGCGGATGTGCATTGATTATCGGGAGTTGAACAAAGTGACGATCAAGAATCGTTATCCTTTGCCTAGGATCGACGATTTATTTGACCAACTCCAAGGTGCAACGTATTTCTCCAAAATCGACCTACGGTCCGGCTATCACCAAATGCGGGTCCGGGAGGAAGATATCGAGAAAACGGCTTTTCGAACGCGTTATGGGCATTTTGAGTTTGTGGTAATGCCTTTTGGTCTTACGAATGCACCGGCATCATTCATGGATCTTATGAACCGAGTGTGCCAACCTATGTTGGACAAGTCGTTAATTGTGTTCATCGATGACATACTTGTCTATTCGAGGAGTATGAAGGAACATGAACATCATTTGCGAAGTGTGTTAAAGACGTTGCGGAAGGAGAAGTTGTATTCTAAATTCTCCAAATATGAATTTTGGCTAAGGGATGTTCAATTCCTTGGCCATATTGTGAACGAGAATGGTATTCAAGTAGATCCGGGGAAGATAGAGACGGTCAAGAGTTGGGGACGACCGACTATGCCTACAGAAATCCGAAGTTTTCTCGGATTGGCCAGTTATTATCGTTGGTTTATCCAAGACTTTTCTAAGATCGCTTCATTGACGAAATTGACGAGAAAGAACGTGAGATTTAATTGAGAGAACGAGCAAGAAATTGCTTTTCAGTTGTTAAAAGAGAAGTTGTGTCAAGCTCCGGTGTTAGTATTGCCAGAAGGGGTAGAAGACTTGATGGTTTATTGTGATGCTTCTTTAAATGGGCTCGGGTATGTTCTAATGCAAAGGGGTAAAGTCATCGCCTATGCCTCTCGACAATTAAAGGAACACGAAACGAGATATCCGACTCATGATCTTGAGTTGGCGGCGGTTGTTCATGCATTGAAAATTTGGCGCCATTACTTGTATGGTGCCAAGTGTACGATTTATTCGGGTCACAAGAGTTTGAAACATTTTTTCGATCAAAAAGATTTGAATTATCGTCAACGTAGATGGATGGATGTGGTAAAAGATTATGATTGTGAAATACTTTATCATTCGGGCAAGGCGAATGTGGTCGCGGATGCGTTGAGTCGAAAGAGTCATCACCCGGCATTACGATTAGGATTGTTACGTATGATTATTACTAACGATTTTCTTGAAAAACTTGGTGTGATTCAAATTGAAGCGTACGTTCACAACAAGCATGCGGAACGAATTGTGGGGCAATCGGAATTCATTACTATGGGTTCGCGTGGTTTGTTGTCTTTTCAAGGAAGAGTGTGGGTGCCTAAGATGGGGGATTATCGACGAGTGCTACTTGATGAAGCACATAAGTCAAAGTATTCCATTCATCCGGGCGCAACTAAAATGTATCTTAATTTGAGGAAAGAGTATTGGTGGCCGGGCATGAAACGTGATGTTGTTAAGTATGTTGAGCAATGTGTCACGTGTTTGCAAGTTAAAGCCGAACACCAAAAGCCGTATGGTAAGTTACAACCGTTAGAAATCCCGAAGTGGAAATGGGAGCACATTACCATGGATTTCATCACAACGTTACCTAAAATGGCGAGAACCCAATTCGATTGGATATGGGTGATAGTTGATGGATTGACGAAGAGTGCCTTGTTTCTTCCCATTCGGGAAGCGATATCATCAAAGACTTTGGCTAAGTTGTTTATCAAGGAGGTGATAGCGAGACACGGGGTTCCTATATCTATTATTTCGGATCGAGATACCCGTTTTACATCTCGGTTTTGGGAAAAGTTTCATGAAGATATGGGCACACAATTGAAATTGAGCACGGCGTATCATCCTCAAACGGACGGTCAAACCGAACGTACGAATCAAACTTTTAGGATATGTTACGGGCGTGTATTATTGATTTTGGTGGTAGTTGGGATGAGCACTTACTTTTGGTGGAATTCTCGTACAATAATAGTTATCATACTAGTATCGGGATGCCACCTTATGAGATGCTTTATGGTCGAAGATGTCGAACTCCGATTTGTTGGGGTGAGATTGGTCAAAAAGAAATCGGGAGTACCGATTTGGTCTTAGAAACGAATAGCAAGATTGATATGATTCGGGATCATTTGAAAAAGGCTCAAGATAGACAAAATTCGTATGCCGACAAGCGTAGACGAATGATCGAATTTGAAGAAGGTGACATGGTGATGCTTAAGGTTTCGCCATGGAAAGGTGTTATTCGGTTTCAAAAATGGGGAAAGTTAGATCCTCGGTTTATTGGGCCATTTAAGGTTTTAGCACGTGTTGGTGAAGTCGCGTATCGTTTGGAATTACCCGAAGAGCTTGCGGGGATCCATAATACATTTCATATTTCCCATCTCCGTAAGTGTCTTGCGGATGATTCATCATGGGTGCCACTAGACGAGATTGAGCTAAACAATAAGTTAGAATATATTGAGGAGCCGATTGCCATACTCGATGAGAAGTTCAAAAGGTTGAGAAATAAAGAAGTGAGAACTTTTAAAGTTCAATGGCGTCGTAGTAAAGGTTCCGAATTTACTTGGAAGCCCGAAGAATTCGTGTTGGTTTATCTTCCCTCTTGTCATGCGGCTTGGATCGAGAGGACGCGCTCTGATTCAAGTGGGGGATAGTTGTAAGACCCTAATCTTTATCGTACAGCAGTGTAAATAGAGTACATAAAGTGTGGGAATGATTGTGCAGTTAAAAAAAAAGTCAGAGACGGATCTGAGCTAGGTGCGCTCAGCGCACCGTTAATAGTGCTCGTGGCGCACTAACACTGTAGCCGTGTTTCTGCTCTTTTATTTAGATATTTTGATGGGAATTTTGGTAATTGCACTTGTGGACGAGTTAAAGGCCAGTTGGTCAGTTGTGATTCTTGAGTGAGGAAGCTTAAATTCAAGAGGAAGAAGTTGTTCTCGGACCAAAGTGCGGGTATTAAAGTTGTTCATCTCCTCTCTAGCTCCATTGTGGTTGTAGTGGTATTTTCTTACTGTAATTTTGTGTAAGGGTTAGGGTTAGGGTTTGGGTAAATGAAGAACATAAAACCCCTATTTGGTGATTTTGTGTGTTCTTGGGCAAGATGGAGTCATGAAGACTCAATGGTGACTAACCTAGGGTTTCAAAATGTTAAGTGATGTTTATGAGTTCTAATTGGTTAGTTAATCACTAGCACACCTAGTTAATTAGTAAATGGGTGTTAGATGGGTTAGTAGATAACCCGAAATGGGTGTGTTGACTTTAAATTAGTCAAAAGGCTAATGATTGACCTAATTGGGAAAAATGGGTATGAAATGCCCTAATTGTGTAATGGTTAGTGTTGTTGGACCTTGATCACTAGCTTTTAAGTGATTAATGATGGTCTTGACCCTTAAAGGGCGGCTTTGGTGAAAATGGGGTATTTAATGCATTTAAGTCATTAAAATGCACATAAGTAAAATTGCTGGTATTTAGTCCAACTAGTTGTTGTGAGTTGATTGAAGTACTTATTATATTAGGTACTTTGCTTTGAAGCTTGCGGAAGTATAAAACCGTCAGCGAATCGTTAAAGGTGAGTGGAATGATTATATGCATATGTATGTAATGTATTTATTTGTATGCTATGGTATGAACCAAAGAGCCGGTAGTGCCATAGTATGTGCGGGCGTGCTATGATGTGAACCAAAGAGCCGGTAACATCATAGTACGTGTGTTGTAGTGTGAACCAAAGAGCCGGTAGCGCTATAGCACGATTTGTTAGGGTGTGAACCAAAGAGCCGGTAGCACCTTAGCATTGTTAGAGTGTGAACCAAAGAGCCGGTAGCACTCTAGCGTGAGTATGACTCGAGTTGTGATGTGAACCAAAGAGCCAGTAGCATCATGACAAATGCGTATGGTGTGAACCAAAGAGCCGGTAGCACCATGACGCGAGAATGGTTAACCATGGTTGTGTATTGTTTTGTAGCATATTATATTATGTCGATTATATGTTATTGATTACGCTAGTAGCGGTTTGTTGGAGATTATTAGCTTTGTACTTGAGATGGTATGCTAATTGTATTGCTAGCGTGTATGCGGTAAATGTGTAAGTGATTGCAAGTAGGTATATTATATATATATATATATATATATATATATATATATATATATATATATATATATATATATATATATATATATATATAATTATTGTATTCACTAAGCTTTGCTTACCCTCTCGTTGTTTATCTTTTTATAGGCTCCGGCGTTGACAAGGGTAAGGGCCTTCGATTGGATTAGAGATCCCGCTTGTTGTTTAGGGGACGCTTCTGGGATGTAATAGCTTTTGGAGTTTGACCGAGGTTTGGGTAGTTTAACCCCAAACACCATGCTCATAGTGTCGTTTGAAATTTAAACTAGTGTGGTCGAAACTCGAACTTTTGTATGAAACTCATAAAACGGCCGATGTGGGCCCCGTTTTGTAAAACTCAATTTATGTTTGAATCGTATGAGTTTTCCATATTAGAACATGTTGTGAAAAGCGTTTCGTCTAATTATGTTGGGAAGTGGGAGATCTTTATTTGAAAATTTGCAAATTCGGACAGAACTGAATTGGGGCATGTACGCGCCGCGTACCCTATGGTGGTGCGCGTGGCGCACTCCTCTATAAAAAAAAAAAAAATTTGTTTCGCGAAATCAATTGGTTATTGGTTTACCAACGTTTAACCCTCCCATGTCATAAGGTAATAGAATTTGTTTCCATTTATCCCAAGACCCGCCCCGAAAGAAGTCACGACGCAATCCTTCTAATTCGTTTAAGACCTGGTAGGTGCTTTAAAAAGGGAGAAATAGTAAAGAGGTAGAGTATTAAGTACCGATTTGATTAAAGTAAGTCGCCCTCCAAATGAAAGTGTTTTAGCCTTCCAATTTGATAAACGTTTTTTGAATTTTTCAAAAATAGGTTGCCAATTTTGGTGAAGTTTTAGATTAGCACCAATAGGAAGACCAAGGTAGGAAAACGGGAAGCTACCTTCTTTACACCCGAACCACTTAGCTAAGAGACTTAATTCCGATTTAAAAGTTCCAATACCGTAAACATAACTTTTACTAAGGTTGATTTTAAGTCCCGAGAGCTCCTCATGGTGAAATTTTAGACTAGCACCAATAGGAAGACCAAGGTAGGAAAACGGGAAGCTACCTTCTTTACACCCGAAACATAAGCTCAATAGTTGCGCTCTTCGCAACTTAATATAGTGTTTATCCTTATGGTACTGATCTAGCATTCTTTTTTCGTGTGTATGTATACTGCCTGATTTGGCAATGGGGCCACTTAGCCCATCTCGTGTATAGGCTTGAGCCTCCCTTATTGTTTGGCTCTCGTGTTTTAATATATATTGCTTTTCAAAAAAAAAATTAATGAGCAAGCCTCTCCTATCGTCAATTTCTAGCTTCGTCCTAACTGCATTCGAGTTATGTGTTAACCAAAATAAGTATCGACCTTCTATTTATATTTGTTTATGAGTATTGTTGACTTGTAAAAAATATTGTTTACTTGTAAAAAATATGTGTTAATCAAAATATGGTTCACTTGTTTGTCATTTTGTTTACTTTTATCATATACAGTACTCCTCCATTCCCAATAACGGTCTCTTACATTGTTTTATAACTTTATTGAATTTAAGATAGAAATAATAAATGCGACATTTTGCAATTAGGTTTAAAGTAGTTTTTTTTCGGCGAAAAGAAATAAATATATTAAATAGGAGAGCTTCATCAAATAGATGAAGAATCCGTAAACATTACAAGAACATGGAGCAAGCATACAAACCGAACGGCTTAGCTTGTCCATAGAAACCTAAAAATAAAATACAAAGTTGTTAAGCATTGCGACTAAGCACCTAAGGATTATAATCCTAAACATAAAATTGAACATAAAAATGAAGACTTAAACAAATCTTGTGAGAGGTAACTCGTAGCCCATTGAAAAACCTTTATCTTGAGACGCCAAACAATGTCAGATAATCACGAGAATTATTTCTTGCAAATTTCCTTAAAAGAAGTGCTCGTTTCACTCCCTTGAAGCCGACAAATAGATTGGCAAGTAGTGTCGTCAAGACACTAAGTTTAAACAAGCCTTTTAAGCTCTTTGATTGCATTATCACAAGAGTTAAGGCAGCTATACCCATTCTACAAAACCTCCTTGTTCCACTGTGACGACCCGGAAATTTCCGACCAAATTTAAACTTAATCTTTATATAATTCTGACTTGATAAGCAATGAATTTTAATAAATCTTGAACCTCCGAAAAGAGTTTTACACAAGCTTTTGGTCACCCTTTTATTCTGACGATTCACGAACGTCATAACTTGATTTAATTGTTTAATTGTTTAATTATTGTGTATATATATGAATTTATATATATTTAACTTGAAAATATGATAATTAAATATCTCATTAAGTATATTAACAAAGTATTATATATATATTTTCATACTACTAATTTAAAGAGTTTTCAAACAATATATATATTACTATTTAAACGACGTAATTAACTTATGTTAAAATGTATTTACATATAATGTATTACGAGTGTAAATACATCCTTACAAGTATTGAATATAATTTATAATATACCAATACATATAAAGGATAGCTATACTCGTATTTCCGTTCAATTTCCTCAAAGAATTTTACTCGCATTCATACGATATTTTTACCCGTATTATACACAGCTTCTAGAAGTATTTACTATTGGTATATACTAATAGAAATCTGCAATTATTTGTGTAATATGTCATCCATGACCTAATAAACTTAATATGTCATGCATGACTTAATATAATTTAACTTATCTTAGATATTTTCACTAAAAGCTAAAATTATAAGCTTATAAATAAGGACCATTTTTACTCCACATTTTCTTAAACTAAAAACACACACTTGAATGCTCTCATATCATACTTTAATCTCAGCAACTTTCCTCTTCATAATCAAGGTAAAATACTTCTCAAAATCCTTGTTCAATTCCTTGTATAGTTGCTATCTTATTATACTTATAAAACTTGTAAAAACTAGAACTTGTTTTGGTGAACACCAAGCTTGTTTGAAAAACTAATCTAATCTTTCTAACTTAACTCTAATGACACTTATTTATATGTATTATGATGTTATATTAAGTTAATATAAGAACTTATAACTTGTACATATGAAGAACACCTTGAAACTTAACATATATCCTTTAATCTCCATTCGGTAAAAAGCGCGCTGTTTTGGGTTGGGAATTAAAAACCTATCTTAGACTTTGAGTTCGAGGCTAAGACTTTGGAAATATGTTAATATATGTAAATAAGACTTCCAATATTTTTTTTCATGATTTTAGACAAAGTGGAAGTATTTTATCAAAAATCATATATTGGGTGGATGCCAGGATTTTTCCAAATCTGTCCACTGACACAAAAAGAGGGTAAAGCTCTAAAAATTACTACTTGGGATGAACTTTTCGAACTGGTTTTGTAAAATTTAATTCTTAATGGATCCACATCAATTTGATTCACTTTAAACGGAGATGTAATGAATATTTGGCGAGCAAAACAAAATCTGCTAAAATTAACGTTGTATGGACGAAATTTATATTATAAAAACTATATTAACTGTATCCTTGTTAACTTTTCCTATATTCAATATATATTTGGACATGTTATTAGTAGTATAACAAAATATTATAATCTTGGTTAATTCTGTGATTGTATATATGTATAATAATATTCTTGGTACGTCCTAACACAATAAGTATACAATACGTTTTGATAAATCCTAAGACAATACGTACACAATACGTCTTAGTTAATTCTAAGAAAATATGTATACAATACGTCTCTGGGTTGATGCAAAGACAATACGTATACAATACGTCGTGGGGTAATTCTAAGATTTTATATATAATATATATATATATACCGATTATTGGACTGTTGGACTTTTCGGACTATTTTGGACTACTAACAATGAACTACTAACATAAAATGTTAAAAATTATTATATAATTATTCTATGAACTTGCTTTATTTTATTCATATGTCGTATTATTATATGAATCGTTATTATTGTTATAGGTTCGTGAATCCAAGGACGACGGTCATATTTTTAATAAGTTGAAAACTTATTATTAATATACTTTTACTACTATGAGTATATAGTCCCATTTTTAAACTCTAAAAATATTTTGGGATGAGAATACATGCATTTTATGTTTTACGCCATGGACACAAGTACTTAAAATATATTCTACGTTGAGTTGTACCACCTTGCATATCTTCCCTAATAGCTTGGTAACTAATATTTACATGTTGTAAGAACATGTAAGCGCGAATCCTATTGATAGATCTATCGGGTTTGACAACTCCAACCGGGCTAGTCCCTCTAGTATCGTAAACGGTTGCATAGTACTTCGTTTTTACTACACTTGGTACAGTGTAGGGAGATTTCATAATAAAGGGAATATGCTACATTAATGGTTAAGTATGGTTACCGAAGCGCTCAACAACTTATAGAATACTTTTATACACTTGCGAGTGTACATATATTTATAACTATGAAATCTTGTGGTCTATATTTATATCGATGATAAACCTATATATCTCACCAACCTTTGTGTTGACTTTTTAAGCATGTTTATTCTCATGTCCTTAAGAAAGTCTTCCGCTGTTGCATAATCTGAGCAAGTTGTGCATGGAGTCTCATGCTTTTAATTAAATAAAGTGTTGCATTCAATAAAACCTTTGTCATGTATTATATTTAACTGTTACGTCAAGTGTGTAGTATTTGAAAATCGATGTATTATGGGGATTATTCCTTAAATAATCGCCCAATTGTTTAAAACATGCATTATGTATAATAATGGTGTGTTTTTTATGAAACGAATGCAATATTTTCTATGGGACCAATGAATAGCGTACTGCGTTTATAGTAATATGGACGGGTCGTTTCAGTTGGTATCAGAGCTGGTTTAAGCTGTGTCATCGGCTTAATCGTAGAGGGGGTTCTCACAGTGTTACCTGTGATGAAGCGGTGGCTCTTACTCCTCGCGGTCCGAATATGGTTGGTTTTGCCGAGAGACAGGGCCGTAAAATCAGTGTCTGAGGTACGCTCAGTGGTCACCAGGCGGTTAGCTGGGAAGGCACTGAGTGGGATGCATCCCCACTGTACTACAGTTGGCATCAGAGCAGGGGTCTTAGCGAACCAGGTCTTGCATTAGTGTGTCTAACTGATAGATGTTAGGATGCATTAGTGAGTCTGGACTTCGACAGTGTTTGCATGTCAAAAGTTTTGCTTATCATTTCTTATCGAAAATTACCTGCTTATCATCTCAAGTCTAGACGCGTCTTACTACGTTTATTGCATAGATAGTGTATAGACAAATTTCATATCTTAAGCATATCTATTACAGTAAACTCTGTCTAACATCTTCCATAAAATCCTCTGTAACTTATGGGATTCTGGTATTATAAATACATATGTAAATTATGTATTGAGGAATACCAAACTAGTCCTATAATTTATTTCATTTCAAAAATCTTTTCCCTACTCTGTACGAGATGGATCCTTCAACCGGTTCAAGTTCATCGGATTCCGACAGCTATTCCGATATGGATATTCACCTGAGCTCTGAAAGCAGTATAACCGGAATGGATCAACCAATTAGCCATCATCTATTCTGGATGGATTGGGGATGGGTTCGTAGCCGACTCAGTCAATGGAGACGAGAAGAAGGCGATCCTTTCCACCCACCAAATTTCCCTCTCGGCGAAGAACCTGAAGCACTTACCGGTGAACCAGTCCGAAACACTATTTTCACCCTCATTTCCAGAGTATCTCGCCACGATTATATATTATCTAAACTTCTAGATCTTATTCATCCGCTCTTTCCAACCGCCAATCATCTCGGTGTACTAGAAGAAGTCAACGAGCTTCGCGCTAGAGTGGTGGCTTTGGAGAATATGATGCAGAACATACAAGCATCACAATCCCCACAAACACCAACTGCACCACCTGCATCAACACCAACAGTACCATTACCACCACCAACAACATCCGCATCGCAAGCCCCAACATCACAATCTGTCCCAAGAGCATCAACGTCATACGCCCTGTAGATAGGAATACCAATAAAATCAAACGATGAAGTATTGATTCATAATTTCATCGGAGAAATATTCTACGGTGATTATGTAATCTCTAAAGTTTTAGGGATTATTCATTCTAGCTCCAGCAAAAAAATCAAATGAGTTTAATAGTATATTAACTCATTAAATCTATATTACATCTGCAGAAAATATAAAAACATATATTTTCATAAAGACTGTAATAAAAATTCTCTTGTACAAAATATTACTTGTGAAACTTTAACGGGTAGGTAATACCCGAGAATTATACAAAATCACAATTAAAATGTTATACTGTACATTCTTCAATTCTGATTCAATAATCATTAACCATACTCACTACTTTCACAACAATATACATTCTTTCATAGAAACCAGAACAACCATTCTCATTCAAATTCAATTACATATTCTGGTTTTGACAGATCAGAATCCAAGTCAAAATTAAACAGATAACATCACTCTTAGATTCCTAGATCCTTCAAAATTATAATTTAAATTCAAACTATACTAGAACATCACTTTCATTCACAGAACTCATAAAGATATTCGTATCATTCAAGATTCATGACGAATTCATTATACGGATATTGACGATGACAACCTGCGTCTAAACCCTTCAAAATTCTTGAAAACATCTCAACTAAGGAACAATCGAGAGAATGAACCAATCACACGATACATACGAAGAATATATGCATATAGATATGCATTCGGAGGACACTTGAACCTAAGCAAAGTTTCAACACGTATCCGTGTCAGATCCTTTAGCATTATTATTACTCAAAATAACTTTACAATCCCTTTTCAAAATAGCGAATTTTTTCACAGCTCCAAAAAGATAACTTCGACTTTTCATCCGGAGTAGCATTATTATAACCTTGATATATACGTTGTCTTTTCGCCGTCATTACTGGAGAACCTTTTATATTCCACCACATTAGTAGTAAGCTTACCATTAACTTTATTGCTCTTTGACTTAAATCTCTCTGAAAGATCACTATAAAACCTTATCATGTACCCATCTACATCTTGTAACAATAATTGTCATACCAAACCCTAGGAAGCATCAATAATTATTCTTGAATCTCACATCATTTCTGCATATACATATAACGTTATTTCTTGGAATTATAATTCTGAAATCCGGAATAGTACTTCAGCCTACGAATCAGTACTATGAAGTTTTGAAAAAGCTGAATGAAGCAACAGAAACTGTAGACAACCGTAACAGTCAAAAGTTGATGATAAAGAATATTGTGTTAGCAAAGCACAGAAAAAGAGAAGGTTTGGAACTAGAAAACAGATTGAGCAAACCCTGAAGGAGGTTGTGGACAAATCACAAGGACGAAATCTACCTTCAAAGAATTCAAATGATTCGGTGCCTGCTAAAATCCTTAGCAAATACCTTGCTCCTTACTCTAAAACCCTTGTGGACAATATTCTTCATCATCCTCTTATCTTAAATATTCTAAGATATCATCGTATCTTCCATTATAAATATCCTTCATATTTCTGAAGATATTTTCATAACCATTCTTATCTGAAATCATTTATTTCTTCGCGTTATCTGTATCACATCATAAAGAAAACTGTTTTAGTTTCTAAATATCTGAAACCTCTGAGTGTAAAGTATGAATGTTTTTAAAGTAATGTTGGGAACTGAAGCATGAGTTAGTATAATATAATGACACTTGATCAACGTGATTATATTACAGTAAGTCATGCTGAGTTTCTAAATGGAACGTAATGATTCACAGACCATAACGTCATCATGTGCCATGTTACATGACTCTTACATTCAATCTAATCTCTAAACATATCAAGAACATATTCTATTGATATTTCTATCTTTTCCTTTAGATTCTGGTAATTTCACAAGTCAAATTGTGCTATTACAATTTCTCTCTTAGAGCATTAGCTATGTTCATTCCGAATTTCATATCTATGAATTCTAGACCATTATTCGTTTGACTTGAGGTCGGGAAAAGAAGACGGAAGCATGAAACTCCAAAATATAAGGAAAAATATAAGCACGAAGACAACGCAGAAATTACAAACTGTGTATATCGATGCGTATAGAAATATAAAGACACGGGAAAACTAAGAACACTATAAACCCAAGAGCATAGTAGAAATTAACGGATTCCTCTGGTGGAAGATGAAAAACAAGAATGACAGATGTGATAGTCAAGAATATATCAAAAATTAAAACTGGATGGAGCATATTGACGAATATTTTGGAAGTACGAAGAAAGGAAGAAAGTATAAAAGATGGGAGATGCGGAAATAAGGAAACGTAGGAGGTTGATTTATAGTAAAATATCCGACAGAGAAATCGAGACAGATTATTGTATTAAATCGAAGAGGATCATAATTTCCTTAATCGCCGAAGAATCAAATCTTATATAGATTACAAAAATTTTCTTTAATCCGGAGATCAACCGTGATGACGTCAAAAGATAAGACGAATCCCTATTTTCTCATTTTACTCTTTTACGATAGCTTCACTCATACGTTTCGAGTAATCGAATTATTTTATCCATATTTCTCAATCATGATAAAACCCTATGAATCAACTTATATTCGTCATAATAACATTCTTATTGTTAGCCATGACGACCTCGATCAAATTTCGGGACGAAATTTCTTTAACGGGTAGGTACTGCGACGACCCGGAAATTTCCGATCAAATTTAAACTTAATCTTTATATAATTCCGACTTGATAAGAAATGAATTTTAATAAATCTTGAACCTCCGAAAAGAGTTTTACACAAGCTTTTGGTCACCATTTTATTCCGACGATTCACGAACTTCATAACTTGATTTAATTGTTTAATTGTTTAATTATTGTGTATATATATGGATTTATATATATTTAACTTAAAAATATGATAATTAAATATCTCATTAAGTATATTAACAAAGTATTATATATATATATATATATATATATATATATATATATATATATATATATATATATATATATATATATATTTTCATACTATTAATTTAAAGAGTTTTCAAACAATATATATATTACTATTTAAACGACGTAATTAACTTATGTTAAAATGTATTTACATATAATGTATTACGAGTGTAAATACATCCTTACAAATATTGAATACACTTTATAATATACCAATACATATAAAGGATAGCTATACTCGTATTTCCGTTCAATTTCCTCAAAGAATTCTACTCGCATTCATACGGTATTTTTAACCATATTATACACAGTTTCTAGAAGTATTTACTATTGGTATATACCAATAGAAATCTGCAATTATTTGTGTAATATGTCATCCATGACTTAATCAATTTAATATGTCATGCATGACTTAACATAATTTAACTTATCTTAGATATTTTCACTAAAAACACACACTTGAATGCTCTCATATCATACTTTAATCTCAGCAACTTTCCTCTTCATAATCAAGGTAAAATACTTCTCAAAATTGTTGTTCAATTCCTTGTATAGTTGTTATCTTATTATACTTATAAAACTTGTAAAAACTAGAACTTGTTTTGGTGAACACCAAGCTTGTTTGAAAAACTAATCTAATCTTTCTAACTTAACTCTAATAACACTTATTTATATGTATTATGATGTTATATTAAGTTAATATAAGAACTTATAACTAGTACATATGAAGAACACCTTGAAACTTAACATATATCCTTTAATCTCCATTCGGTAAAAAGCGGGCTGTTTTGAGTTGGGAATTAAAAACCTATCTTAGACTTTGAGTTCGAGGCTAAGACTTTGAAAATATGTTAATATATGTAAATAAGACTTCCAGTATCTTTTTCATGATTTTAGACAAAGTGGAAGTATTTTATCAAAAATCATAAATTGGGTGGATGCCGGGATTTTTCCAAATCTGTCCACCGACACAAAAAGAGGATAAAGCTCTAAAAATTACTACTTGGGATGAACTTTTCAAATTTGTTTTGTAAAATTTACTTCTTAATGAATCCATAGCAATTTGATTCACTTTAAACGGAGTTGTAATGAATATTTGGCGAGCAAAACAAAATCTGCTAAAATTAACGTTGTATGGACGAAATTTATATTATAAAAACTATATTAACCATATCCTTGTTAATTTTTCCTATATCCTATATATATTTGGACATGTTATCAGTAGTATAACAAAATATTATAATCTTGGTTAATTCTGTGATTGTATATATGTATAATAATATTCTTGGTACGTCCTAACACAATAAGTATACAATACGTTTTGATAAATTCTAAGACAATACGTACACAATACGTCTTAGTTAATTCTAAGATAATACGTATACAATACGTCTCTGGGTTGATGCAAAGACAATACGTATACAATACGTCGTGGGGTAATTCTAAGATTATATATATATATATATATATATATATATATATATATATATATATATATATATATATATATATATATATATATAAATACCGATTATTGGACTGTTGGAATTTTCGGACTACTAACAAATGACTACTAACAATGGACTACTAACATAAAATGTTAAAAATTATTATATAAGTAATCTATGAACTTGCTTTATTTTATTCATATGTCGTATTATTATCTGAATCGTTATTATTGTTATAGGTTCGTGAATCCAAGGACGACGGTCATATTTTTAATAAGTTGAAAACTTATTATTAATATACTTTTACTACTGTGAGTATATATTCTCATTTTTAAACTCTAAAAATATTTTGGGATGAGAATACATGCATTTTATGTTTTACGCCATGGACACAAGTACTTAAAATATATTCTACGTTGAGTTGTACCACCTTGCATATCTTCCCTAATAGCTTGGTAACTAATATTTACATGTTGTAAGAACATGTAAGCGCGAATCCTATTGATAGATCTATCGGGTTTGACAACTCCAACCGGGCTAGTCCCTCTAGTATCGTAAATGGTTGCATAGTACTTCGTTTTTACTACACTTGGTACAGTGTAGGGAGATTTCATAATAAAGGGAATATGCTACATTAATGGTTAAGTATAGTTACCGAAGCGCTCAACAACTTATAGAATACTTTTATACACTTGCGAGTGTGCATATATTTATAACTATGAAATCTTGTGGTCTATATTTATATCGATGATAAACCTATATATCTCACCAACCTTTGTGTTGACTGTTTAAGCATGTTTATTCTCATGTCCTTAAGAAAGTCTTCCGCTGTTGCATAATCTGAGCAAGTTGTGCATGGAGTCTCATGCTTTTAATTAAATAAAGTGTTGCATTCAATAAAACCTTTGTCATGTATTATATTTGACTGTTACGTCAAGTGTGTAGTATTTGAAAATCGATGTATTATGGGGATTATTCCTTAAATAATCGCTCAATTGTTTAAAACATGCATTATGTATAATAATGGTGTATTTTTTTTATGAAACGAATGCAATATTTTCTAAAACGTATCATATAGAGGTCAAATACCTCGCTATGGGACCAATGAATAGCGTACTGCATTTATAGTAATATGGACGGGTCGTTTCATCCACCCTTTATAAACATCTTTAAGAGCTTTCGAAAAATAGAGATGATGCAGCCCATCCTTGAATTGGAAGAAACTCCCTCTTTTTGCTTACTGAATTTATTTTAAGACATAAATGATAAACGACTAGAGGTAAAAACGAGAGTAAATTGAAAAATTTAAATTATTGGGTAGTTATTTTTTAGACAAAATTGCATAGTTGGTCATTCAACTTTGGATCAAATAACACATGTAACTTTTTTCTTTATATTTGACCTCGATGACATTCATTTATCAATGTTTGACACGGATGACCACGTCACTAACTTCAGTTAGATTTTGTCCGTTAAGTTTACTCACGTGCCTTATACATGAGGATACTTTCGTCAATTTATGTTTATCTTGTTCATTCCCAAATTGAAACTTTCATCCTCAACTTCCTTTCATTTTTTTCAAGACAAAATCCCTAATTCCTTCTCAAAATCAAAATCAAGAACAAACATCTAAATCTCACAATCGGGTTTACAAGTTTAGATTTAATTAAGTTTTAATTAAATTATTTAGTTTTAGGTAATTCGTATGAAATACTTACCCGAAATATGAGCAGAAAGAAAATGATCAGTGAGTTAATTCTGTATGATTTAATTGCTATTATTAGGATACTAGTTGGCTATATAAGCCTTTCTCATGTAATGAATAATGCAGATTAACTTAGTTTGGATAAAGGTCAACTTAGTTGTTCTATGGGGAGTTCAATTTGTTTTGAATGAAAGTTGTAGTTGGCTTCAATAGGATGATTTGTCCAACTGACAGATATGAGATAGGGTCGTTATATTAATTAATGCGTGAAAATGTTCTTACGTCGAAGCTTGGATTGCTATCTATTGGTTTAATGTACATACATGATACATGATAGGCCTTTTATTTAACCTTGTCATAAGGACCAGTTTCTCTTGTAACTTTGTAAAGCATGATAATTTTGTAAAGCATGATAATGTCAATTGTCATAAGAAAAAATAATAACAGTATGCACTTGTATTATATTATAATTATTTGGTCTGTGTATTAGAAATCTTTTTATTTTATCAATGTTATACGCCATATATTCAAGACATCTGTGTACTCCCATTCTCGAAATGTTATTGTTTGTATACTTTTTCGAACAATCTTAAAGTAGTTTAAGATTAGGTTGATCTCGATGTGATGTAGAGTGATTGAGTGATGTGAATGGTGTTAAAAGACTTGTTGGCGATTCTCCGAAGGTAGTGGGAGTGTTTCTCACTTTACGCCACCAAAGTTTTTAGGGATCATTGAGATATATTCAATGTGTGTTTTAGCGATTGTTGAGAGCATGCCTCATTAAGGGTTGTGTTTCCCTTTTTATTGCCTGACAGAGAAGCTTGTCCCTGGTCTCAATGTCTTGATCAAGTTCCTAGGTGTTTATGAAAGTGTCCCCAGTAGGGTGGCGGAACTACAGTGGCTGAGGAAAGCAAGGTAGATGCTTTCCTCTATTGTTTAGGAGGCGCCGCCCTGTTTGTATGAAATCTCTTCCATATCTCTTTAGCATATGTAATCTTGTGACTAAATCCAGACCTTCGGCCTTGGTTATCCTGACATCTTCGTGGTCCATTGTCTTCGTGAGTGTGATGACCCGGGAATTTCCGACTAAATTTAAACTTAATCTTTATATAAGCTCGACACGATAAGCAAAGTCTATAATGTTGAGTCTCGAAAATTTTGGAACTATGTACATGTGTTCAATTGCCTTTTGACCATTCCCGACGATTCACGAACAATTAATTATAAATAAATATGTAGATTTATAAATATATATAAATGTAAGTATATGAATAATAATTTAAAATTATAAAATATAATTTAAACATTAGAATTAAATATATAAAATAAGATACAAAATAATTAATTTGTAATTTAAAATGAATCTATGTGCAAATATAGGTGATTTCGATGTATAACTATTATTACAGGTATATTATATAGGTAGGGTATAAATGTTCAATTATATGATTTGTAAACATTACACAAGTAATAAATCGTAATGTTAATATAATTAAATGTAATTACAACTAAAAATATAGTTGTCGTACTAATATTATTATTACTTTCATCAATTAAGATAAGTATTACTTCCATTATTAATATTGATATCAGTATTATTTAGATATGAAATTAGTTAAGCAAAAGTAGTTATATCAATACTATTAGTGTACTTTTTAATAATATCGTTATTATTGTTATATTTAAGATTGATATATAAATACATAAGATATACAAATACAGGATATAAAAATAGAGATAGATATATATATATATATACATATAGATACGCGGTTATATACTAACATATAATAGAAAAATTTGTGTTAATATTATAAAGATAAGTATTATTATTATTATTATTATTATTATAATTATTAATTAGTAATATTAATTAAATATAAGATTGATAAAATAAAAAGACATAAATTAGGCGTAATTGTTTTATATATCACCATCAAATTTTTTTTTCTTCTTACCTATATTGTACTGTTATGCGCGTGAGACCTGGCACCCATAATCACACAACAAAACAACATTTAAACAATTTATATACTACCTAAACCCTTTAATTACGGAGTTTATTTACTTTATCTGCTGTCAATTGAGTTTATAAAACAGAAAATAAAGAAGGAAAAAAAGCTCGTTCATATGTCTTACACTTTTTCATCATATTTCAATTTTGATCGAATTTTCAAAAAGTAGTAATGCAAATTTGTTAGGAATCCTTCGTTTAAACTACCTACAATTTATCAAACTCCAATTCATTATATCGAGATCTAATTTTGAAGTCAAAGTTTTTGAATAAAAAGTCAACTGGATGTTCTATGATCAAATTGAAGTTTTTGGTGTCGTTTCTGTTGGAATTAATGATTCCTAAAGTTTGTATATACGATTTGAAAACTAATTCGTGTAGAAAGTTTCATATAAAAAGGTCCCAATCTCAAAAATCGAATTTAAGTTCTTCATCTTTTTTCCTTCCAAAAATAGCGACTGCTGTAATTTTTTATTTATTTTCATATTGATTTAATCCACCAACACATGTCGTTTACAATACAATTTAAAGTCTGAATCCATTTTTGTAATGCGCGGTTTTGATTTTGAAGTTTGGGTTTGTTTTGTTCTTCGTGAACTGAATTATATCTTTCTTTATTTTTTTTATTTTTTTTCGTTTGGCTGTTACTTAAAAACTCCACTTCAGGTCAATTGCAATTTAAATGCAAGTCTAAATTTGAGTTAGTAAATCGCAAATAGGATTTAATTGAGTCTTGGCCGAATAGAGATGAGGATAAAAGCATTACTGAACAATTGAAAACCTTTAAGAAGAAGGAGAAAAACAAACAGACGAATATACGGTTTATAATTATTTTGGCTGGGTATTATAACAGATAAATGAAACGAACGAATGGTTTAGTTGTTGTTCTGGTGAGCGAGGGGTCTTGGGTTCGAGTCCCGTTCGGAGCATTTTTTTTCAGAAAAGCAATTTGGAAGGGTATACACTTTTTATTATCATTTCCATTATTATTATTATTATTATTATTATTATTATTATTATTATTATTATTATTATTATTAATGACATAAGTATTATTGTTAATATTAACATTTTTATTACTATTGTGATTATTAGTATTGTTAAATTTAAACTTATTAACATTATTATCATTAGTAGTAAATTGTAGTTATAATAGGTTTACAAACATAAACACATACATAATAAAAATACTCTAAAAGAATGTGATTCTAATTATGAACTAAATATCAAGATATGAAGATATGGATAATGATAAAAATGAAAGTAAAATATGATCATAAATATATGTCACTATGAATAAGTCTGTGATAATAAGAATAAGGTTATGATTATGATTATTAGGTAAATATAATACAAATATGAAAAGGTTGATAATTATATCATTATTTCTTTATTATTATTATATAAAAAAAAGAAAGTATTATAATTATTACTATTAATATTATTATTATTATTATCAATTGTACTAACGTTATCCTTATTATTAAAATCATCATTTTATTAGTATTATTATTAAAAGTATCATTATTATTATCATTATTATTATTACTATTAATACTATTATTGTTATTATCATTTTTATTCAAACTATTATTATTACTATCATCATTATTATTATTATTATTATTAGTATTAAAAATTATCATTTCTATTGATATACTTATTTTAATATTATTATAAATATTATTTTGCAAACAACAGAAATTTATTTATTACATAAGTATACTAATAATCAAGGTTGGAGAATTCGGATCTCGGTGAGATCTCGTTTGGACTTTTTTAGGGAGATCTCGGCATCTCGGAATAATCTCGGGGAGATCTCGGATGTTGACTTATGTTGACTTTATAGTTTTTTTAGTAAAAATATACATAAAAACATAAATATATGTATATTTATATACATTTTTACGATATTTTACAAAAATATCAGAGAAATGAGCGAGAAAATGTTAGAAATTACGAATTTTAGAAGAAAATCTTACAAATTAGCAAGAAAATTCGAGAAATTGTGGCTTTGACTAAGTTTGACCCCGTTGACCGAGAAATCTCGGGAGATGAATATCTCGTCTCGGTTGCCTTCTAAAAACGAGATCTCGGGGAAGATCTCGGGGAGATCTCGGGAGATTTACAACACTGCTAATAATACATAAACATGTCCGATTACGATTATATGTTTTAATATATATAATTGATATAGGTTCGTGAATCCGAGGCCAACCCTGCGTTGTTCAATGTCATCATATGTATTTTTACTACAAAATACAGTATTGTGAGTTTTATTTGCTCCCTTTTTAAATGCTTTTGCAATATATATTTTTGGGACTGAGAATACATGCGCTGCTTTTATAAATGTTTTAGGAAATAGACACAAGTACTTAAAATTACATTCTATGGTTGGATTATTAACCGAATATCGCCCTTCAAGTCTGGTAACCTAAGAATTTAGGGAAATGGCCCCTGATTGACGCGAATCCTAAAGATAGATCTATGGACCTTGACAAGTACCATTCGGGGTACGAATGCTTTAGTACTTCGAGATTATTATTAAACAGACGAGAGGTTCTGTTTGGGGATATTCTATGCATTAAAGTTAACGTCGGTTACCAGGTGTTCAATCCATATGAATGATTTTTATGCAGATGGCTATATGCATGCATGATGTTTATGAGAAATGAAAATATGAAATCTTGTGGTCTATTAAAATGATGGAAATGATTATTTATGTTAAACTAATGAACTCACCAACCTTTTGGTTGACACTTGAAAGCATATTTATTCTCAGGTATGAAAAAAATCTTCTGCTGTGCATTTGCTCATCTTAGAGATATTACTTGGAGTCATTTATGACATATTTCGAAGACGTTGCATTCGAGTCGTTGCGTTTATCAAGATTATAATTAAGTCAATTATAGTTAGATATATTATGAAATGATATGCCTGCCGTCAACTTTCGATGTAATGAAAGATTGTCTTTTCAAAAACGAATGCAATGTTTATAAAACGTATCATATAGAGGTCAAGTACCTTGCGATGTAATCAACTGTTGTGAATTGTTTATAATCGATATGGACTTTGTAGCGACCCGACCAAATCATGTTTGACGGCGCCGTCTACGTAGGTCCCATTACATGGTCATAAGTCTTTATCATGACGTTTGACCAAAATATGTCGCATCTATTTCATAAGTAAAAGGATGTTTCAAGTTTACAAATGTAGTTCAAAGACTAGTTACATTACAATGTTTAACGTACGAATGAAACCTATGCGACACAATTTAAAGTAGTCAAAAGACGCTCCAACTATGCATGTATACTCGACATCCAAGCAAGTATCAAAAAGAGTGCGGAAGCATGTATCAAGTAGCTTTCAAGGACCTGAGAAAAACATAGAAATCCGTCAACGAAAACGTTGGTGAAATCATAGGTTTGAGTAAGTAAGTACAAGTGAACCACAAGATTTGCAACAATGATATAATAGTAATACATTCTAAAAGTTTGTTTCACGAGCAGCCAATTATCAATGCTTAACATTCCTTCCATAGAACCCCATCACAATAGTGTTAGAACATACACTGTTTCTCGAAAATACATTTCATTCGTAAACGGTAGCGAACCGTTTGAATGAGGGTTTGTCAAACCCATATGGCCATATAACATAAGTTCTCGCTTACACCCGGCAAGTGTAACTAATGATAATCGAATTGAGGATTTTTGTTCAAACTCGTATGTAGAATGTTTGTTTTCCTGTACTTGTGTTCACTTAATAAAAAGAAACGTTTATGTTTTCTCATCCCAAATGTAAGTACAAAAGAGTAAAAGTGGGACTATGATCTCACCTTGAGTGCACGTATGAAAAGTACTTCACAAAGTAACGTGTGCGAAGGATAGTGCTAGTCTTGACCTAAACAAATAGGTCGTATCAATAACAGTAAACACGATAGGTCAAAGATGTTCAATTAGTCCTACGGCTCGTTACGACTCGATTATGTAGCATGTGAAATCAAATTGTCAAGTTTCATGCAAGATACAAGTATATAAACAAGTTAGGAAGGTTGCATAATCATTTGGTTAAGTTTGACAAAAAGTCAAACTTTGGTCGGTCAAAGTCAACGAAAAAGTCAACACGTTCGGGTCGGGTCCCGAACTATTTTTCTGAGGTTTTTAATCATGTATGAGCATGTTAGAACAAGTTACGTGTGAATCGGAGGTGCGTAGCATAGCAAACATTATTTGAAAATTGACAAAGTTGGACAGACCACTTTGGCGCGCCGCGCCATTACCTGTACAGAGAAATCTGGTAGCTTTTAAGTTTTATGCACGAACCTAACTTCAAACAATCACCATTTATGACCCGCAAACAACCAAAACATGTATCTTATATCATCGGAAAGGTATTTTGACAAGGAAAACAACTAAACACATTTCAACAATCACATTTACTTTTACAACAACCAAAATCACATTCAAGGCTCCTCATTAAATGCATTCAAGTTCATAAATGAAATTTGATGATTCGGCAACCAATTTACATGAATGATATGCCGTTTCGAAGGTGATCAAGCATACAATACAATCTAACACTTACAAATAACATTTCATGTTATTCAAAGCATTAAATGTTCACATTAAATTCTATCAAACCCTAACCAACAACATCAAAATCACTAATCATGTTTATGAAGTTTTCTAAAACAACCTACACATCAAATTGAAGCTAGTGATACTAGGAACACATTTAATACATGCATTTATCACTTTTAACAACATTCAAACAACCAAATCACCAAATCAAACACATCAAAGTTCATATTCAAACTAGTTACTTCAAATAACGAAATCGAACATATAAATCATATATTCATGTTAGACTTGAGCCATAGACACTAATTAACAACTTTATAAGTTAAAAACATCAAGAACACAAAATCTAGTGATTTTAGAAAGTTACCCAAACTTGATGAAATCGGTATGGAATCGAAGAGGAAGATGAGAGGATTCCGAAAGGACCAATACGCTCTAAACGATAAGCAACGGTTCCAATACGCTCCAAGATTTCGAAAGGACCAATATACCGCGGATTTAGCTTCCCGCGTTTCCCAAAACGAATTACACCTTTCCAAGGTGCGACTTTTAACATTACTCGGTCACCGACTTGAAATTCGAGTTCGTTGCGTCGTTTGTCGGTATAACTCTTTTGACGACTCCGGGCCGTCCGAAGCCTATCTCGGATTTGAACGATCTTCTCGGTTGTTTCATGAATAAGTTCGGGACTGGTGATTTGTTTGTCGCCTACTTCGGCCCAACAAAGAGGAGAACGACATTTTCGGCCATATAATGCTTCGAATGGTGCGGCGTTAATACTCGCGTGATAACTATTGTTGTAGGAGAATTCGGTGAGAGGCAAGTGCTTATCCCAAGCTTTTCCAAAGTCGACAACGCAAGCTCGTAGCATGTCTTCCAAGGTTTGAATTGTGCGTTCGCTTTGTCCGTCGGTTTGTGGATGATATGCGGTGCTCATGTCTAAACGCGTTCCCAATGCTTCTTGCAAAGTACGCCAAAATCTAGAAACGAAACGGACATCTCGGTCAGAGATAATCGATAAAGGTACACCGTGTCGGGCTACGATCTCCTTAATGTAAAGTTGTGCAAGTTTCCCCATTTTGTCCGTTTCTTTCATGGCAAGGAAGTGTGCGGATTTGGTGAGACGGTCAACAATAACCCAAATGGTATCATAACCGCCCGTCGTTTTTGGTAGCTTGGTGATAAAATCCATCGTTATCCTTTCCCACTTCCATTGTGGAATCTCGGGTTGTTGAAGTAGTCCGGACGGTCTTTGGTGTTCGGCTTTGACTTTGGAACATGTCAAACACTTGGAAACATAAGTAACTACGTCCCTTTTGATGTTCGGCCACCAATATAGTTGTTTAAGGTCGTGGTACATCTTATTGGCACCGGGGTGAATCGAGTATCGTGACTTATGGGCTTCATCTAAAATAAGGCTTCGTAGGTTCCCATAACTAGGCACCCAAATCCTTCCGACGTAATATCGGAGTCCGGTCTCCCTAATTTCGAATCGAGAGACGAGAATGTTCAAGAGCTCGTGTGAAAGGTTTTCATCCTTGAGAGCCTCATCTTGGACTACCCGAATTTGGCTATTAAGGTTTGTGTGGATGGTGATGTTTAAGGCTCGGACACGAAGAGGCACCGCTCTTTCTTTTCGACTTAAGGCATCAGCTACTACGTTTGCCTTCCCGGGATGGTAACGAAGCTCGCAATCGTAATCGTTCAAAGTTTCAATCCACCGTCGTTGTCTCATGTTTAGTTGCTTTTGATCGAAGATGTGTTGAAGGCTTTTGTGATCGGTGAAGATAGTACTCTTGGTTCCATAAAGATAGTGTCTCCACATTTTAAGTGCAAAGACAACGGCTCCGAGTTCGAGATCATGAGTCGTGTAATTCCGTTCATGAATTTTTAGTTGTCGAGAGGCATAAGCAATGACTTTCTTCCGTTGCATCAATACACACCCAAAACCATGTTTCGAGGCATCGCAATATACAACAAAATCATCATTGCCTTCGGGAAGTGACAAGATAGGAGCGGTGGTTAGCTTTGTCTTCAAGATTTGAAACGCGGATTCTTGCTCGGTCGCCCAAATGAATTTCTTTCCCTTGTGAGTTAATGCGGTTAGAGGACGTGCAACCAAAGAGAAGTTTTTGATGAATCTACGATAGTACCCGACGAGACCCAAGAATTGATTTATGTGAGTAGGAGTAGTAGGAGTCTCCCATTTACTAATGGCTTCGATTTTCGTGGGATCGACTTTAATACCTTGATCACTTACAACATGACCAAGAAATTGAACTTCCTTCAACCAAAATTCACACTTGGAGAATTTGGCATAAAGTCGTTCTTGTCTCAAGAGTTCAAGCACAAGTCGGAGATGTTCCTCGTGTTCTTCTTCGCTTTTCGAATAGACTAAAATATCATCGATGAACACGATAACGAATTTGTCAAGATACGGTTTGCACACGAGGTTCATAAGATCCATGAACACCGCCGGTGCGTTAGTGAGACCAGATGGCATGACAAGGAATTCATAACTACCATAACAAGTCCGGAAAGCGGTTTTGGAGACATCTTCCCCCTTAACCCTCAATTGATGATAACCCGAGCGGAGATCGATTTTTGAATATACACAAGACCCTTGTAATTGATCAAAGAGGTCATCGATGCGAGGGAGAGGATATCGATTCTTAACCGTCAATTTGTTTAGTTCACGATAGTCAATGCACATTCGTAGGGATCCGTCTTTCTTTTTAACAAACAAAATCGGAGCGCCCCAAGGTGAATGGCTAGGTTGGATAAAACCACGATCAAGTAGTTCTTGGATTTGACTTTGCAATTCTTGCATTTCGGATGGAGCGAGTCTATATGGTGCACGTGCTACAGGTGCGGCTCCCGGAATAAGATCGATTTGGAATTCAACTGGTCGATGAGGTGGAAGACCCGGCAATTCATCGGGAAATACATCGGAATAGTCACTAACAATTGGCACATCATCGATGTGCTTCTCATCGGACTCGACTTTCTTAACGTGAGCAAGGATCGCAAAACAACCCTTACGAAGTAGTTTTCTAACTTTAATACACGAAACGAGGTTGAGTCCGGTGCAACTCTTATCGCCATAGACGATCAAAGGTTCACCATTCTCGATAGGGATTCGGATTGCGTTAAGATCACAAAGGATGTGAGATTTCATTTTGGCTAGCCAATTCATACCGATTATTACATCGAAGCTCCCTAGTTCCATGGGTATCAAGTCAATTTCAAACTCATTACCCAAAATGTTTAACGTACACCCCCGGTAATATGTGTCGGCACTCAATAGTTTTCCGTTGGCCACTTCAATGGTATAAGTGGTATCTAGTGGATGTGGTGGAGTATTAAAAGAATGAGTCAAAGTCTTGGATACAAAACTCTTATCGGCACCCGAATCGAATAAACAAGTAACATAAGTGTTGTTGAGAAGAAACGTACCCGTGACCAATTCATTATCATCTCGGGCTTCCTCGGTGTTGATGTTGAAAGCTCGGCCGCGCGTATTGGTGTTATCTTTCCTTTTCGGGCATGCATTTCTATAATGGCCCGTTTGGCCACATTCATAACAAGTGCCCGTTTTTGGTGCATTGGGCCCCTTTCGAGCGATGGGGGCAACACTTTTACACTCATTGGCCTTATGACCAACTCCTTGGCACCGGTGGCAAATTAACTTGCCACATTCACCAAAGTGATGTTTGTTGCATTTGTTGCAAAGAGGTAGGTTCCCGGCATAACCCTTCTTACCGTCGGAGGTGTAAGGCTTCTTAGCAAAGTTGTTGTTGCTTGATTGGGAGGGTTCCCACTTTCTTTTGTTGCCGCTCGATTTATCCTCGGCCTTAGGTGCCGGAACTACGATTTCGTCAACCGTTTCTATCAATTTGCGGGCCATGTTCAAAGCTTCTTGATGATTAGTGGGTTTGGATGACATTACTCCGTGTTTGATACTCTTTGGAAGGCCATCCATGTAAAGTTCAACCCTTAAAGCTTCGGGGTTCACAAGATTTGGGCACATCAAGGCTAGTTCGGAAAATCGTTGATTATAAGCCTTGAGATCGTTTCCGATCACCTTTAAAGTTCTTAGCTCTTGTTCGAGCCTTCGGGTTTCTTCACGAGGGAAATATTCGACAATCATCTTTTCCCTCAAGTCGGCCCAAGAGAGGGCGTGAGCTTCATCGGTACCCACCGATTGTACATAAGTATTCCACCATGTAAGAGCGACACCGGTGAAGGTGTGAGTGGAGTATTTGACCTTGTCTTGGTCCCGACAACCGCTTATGCTAAAGACGGCTTCCGTTTGCTCAAACCATCGGGTGAGCACGACCGGTCCCCCGGTTCCATCAAAAGTGTGAGGTTTGCACCCCATGAAGGATTTGTAGGAGCACCCTTCGTTTGAGTTACCGGCTCCATTGTTGTTGTTGTTGTGATTGTTGTTATTGTTATTGTTGTTGGAAGAGAGACCGACCATGGCCGCATCCACGGCGGTGGATATCATTCGTTGTAGAGCTTGTTCAGGAGTTTCGGGAGGAGCGCGTCGACGAGCCATTGTTCCTTCAAGACACAAGAATATCGTTGGTTAGTATTCTCAATAATACCAACCGTGATATGGAATAAGGATAAAGATAAAATTTCCTTAACCCGCCTTAAATTCTTTATGTCATAATGTCGGAACGTCCATGTGAACCACCGTAATATAATCCCGGAAATTATATTACCCTGATTCACATGTGCATTTAACACTACTTCATAAAGTCAAGGTGGCGTGTCAATCAAATTTAACAACGTGATATCAAGATCGAATAAGAGTTAGATATGATAGGAGAGTTCGAGTATAATGCACAAATAGTCAAGTAGTTCCTACTTCAGTCTATATGCCGGTTGTAGTCTAGATTCACTAATGTACCCTATGACTCGGGGTCGACACCAATGAACTCTAAATCCCTACAACCAACGCTCTGATACCATCTGTAGCGACCCGACCAAATCATGTTTGACGGCGCCGTCTACGTAGGTCCCATTACATGGTCATAAGTCTTTATCATGACGTTTGACCAAAATATGTCGCATCTATTTCATAAGTAAAAGGATGTTTCAAGTTTACAAATGTAGTTCAAAGACTAGTTACATTACAATGTTTAACGTACGAATGAAACCTATGCGACACAATTTAAAGTAGTCAAAAGACGCTCCAACTATGCATGTATACTCGACATCCAAGCAAGTATCAAAAAGAGTGCGGAAGCATGTATCAAGTAGCTTTCAAGGACCTGAGAAAAACATAGAAATCCGTCAACGAAAACGTTGGTGAAATCATAGGTTTGAGTAAGTGAGTACAAGTGAACCACAAGATTTGCAACAATGATATAATAGTAATACATTCTAAAAGTTTGTTTCACGAGCACCCAATTATCAATGCTTAACATTCCTTCCATAGAACCCCATCACAATAGTGTTAGAACATACACTGTTTCTCGAAAATACATTTCATTCGTAAACGGTAGCGAACCGTTTGAATGAGGGTTTGTCAAACCCATATGGCCATATAACATAAGTTCTCGCTTACACCCGGCAAGTGTAACTAATGATAATCGAATTGAGGATTTTTGTTCAAACTCGTATGTAGAATGTTTGTTTTCCTGTACTTGTATTCACTTAATAAAAAGAAACGTTTATGTTTTCTCATCCCAAATGTAAGTGCAAAAGAGTAAAAGTGGGACTATGATCTCACCTTGAGTGCACGTATGAAAAGTACTTCACAAAGTAACGTGTGCGAAGGATAGTGCTAGTCTTGACCTAAACAAATATGTCGTATCAATAACGGTAAACACGATAGGTCAAAGATGTTCAATTAGTCCTACGGCTCGTTACGACTCGATTATGTAGCATGTGAAATCAAATTGTCAAGTTTCATGCAAGATACAAGTATATAAACAAGTTAGAAAGGTTGCATAATCATTTGGTTAAGTTTGACAAAAAGTCAAACTTTGGTCGGTCAAAGTCAACGAAAAAGTCAACACGTTCGGGTCGGGTCCCGAACTATTTTTCTGAGGTTTTTAATCATGTATGAGCATGTTAGAACAAGTTACGTGTGAATCGGAGGTGCGTAGCATAGCAAACATTATTCGAAAATTGACAAAGTTGGACAGACCACTTTGGCGCGCCGCGCGGGTATATGGCGCGCCGCGCCATTACGTGTACAGAGAAATCTGGTAGCTTTTAAGTTTTATGCACGAACCTAACTTCAAACAATCACCATTTATGACCCGCAAACAACCAAAACATGTATCTTATATCATCGGAAAGGTATTTTGACAAGGAAAACAACTAAACACATTTCAACAATCACATTTACTTTTACAACAACCAAAATCACATTCAAGGCTCCTCATTAAATGCATTCAAGTTCATAAATGAAATTTGATGATTCGGCAACCAATTTACATGAATGATATGCCGTTTCGAAGGTGATCAAGCATACAATACAACCAAACACTTACAAATAACATTTCATGTCATTCAAAGCATTAAATGTTCACATTAAATTCTATCAAACCCTAACCAACAACATCAAAATCACTAATCATGTTTATGAAGTTTTCTAAAACAACCTACACATCAAATTGAAGCTAGTGATACTAGGAACACATTTAATACATGCATTTATCACTTTTAACAACATTCAAACAACCAAATCACCAAATCAAACACACCAAAGTTCATATTCAAACTAGTTACTTCAAATAACAAAATCGAATATATAAATCATATATTAATATTAGACTTGAGCCATACACACTAATTAACAACTTTATAAGTTAAAAACATCAAGAACACAAAATCTAGTGATTTTAGAAAGTTACCCAAACTTGATGAAATCGGTATGGAATTGAAGATGAAGATGAGAGGATTCCGAATATGCAATTTGTTTAGATGGATGCTTGCTCGATTTGATTTGGATGATGAATCCTTGAAGTGGTGTTTGAGAGATTTGGTGAAAGTGTTAGAGAAAAAGGAAAAAGAAAAAGAATTAATGAATGGATGAGAGTGAAGGGTTGACTAGTTGACCTAGTCACCTCTTTGCTCTCTTGGCAACAATGGTCCCTCTAGTTCGGTTGCGGGTGCGTGAATTACCTAAACGAGATATTTTAAAACGCGTATTAACGAGGGATGTCATAATCATATAACGGACTTTAAATAGTTAAACGGAAAAGTAAACGGAAAAAGGCGGGATGTTACAGACTTCGTCCGGATGGATTAGGACGGGTCTTCATAGTTGGTATCAGAGCAGTGGTCTTAGCGAACCAGGTTTGCATTAGTGTGTCTAACTGATAAGTCGTTAGGATGCATTAGTGAGTCTGGACTTCGACCGTGTCTACATGTCAAAAGTTTTGTTTATCATTTCGTGTCGAAAATTACCTGCTTATCATTCTTAGAGAATCACTTGCTTATCATTCTTAGTCTAGACACGTTTTACTTCATTGACTGCATGAATAGTGTATAGACAAAATTCATATCTTAGCGTATCTGCTACTTCATATCTTAGCGTATCTGTTACTGTAACTTTGCCTGACAACTTCCGTAGATTCCTCCGTAACTTATGGGATTTAAGTATTATATATGCATATGTAAATTATGTATTGCAGAGTACTAATCTACATCCTATAATCTAATTCTTATCGAAAATCCTTCATCTGATGGTACGAGATGAATTCCTCAACCAGTTCGAGTCCCTCAGATTTCGATAGCTATTCCGATAGTTATTCTGACAGCTATTCCGACATGGATATTCACCTAAGCTCCGAAAGCGGTGTCACTAGAATGAATCAATCAATCAGCTATCCCCAATTCATTTGATGCATTCGTAGTCGACTTAATCAATGTAGACGCGAAGAAGGCGATCCCTTCCACCAACCGAATTCACCTCTTGACAATGAACCTGAAGCGTTTACCGGCGAACCTGTTCGAGACACCATTTACTCTCTCATTTCCAGAGTATCTCGTCACGATCATATACTATCTTAATTCTAAACCTTATTCATCCGCTCGTTCCGACCGACAATCATCCCGGAATAATAGAAGAAGTTAGCGAACTTCGCGCTCGAGTAATCAATTTGGAGAATATGGTGCAAAATCTACCAGCTTCAGCAACATCACCGGCACCAACAGTACCATCAATAACAGCACCAGTACCATCAATAATCCATGCCTCAATATCACCATCTATACTTTTAGTATGATCTTCGTTCTACGTATCGTTCTACCTCATTTATCGTCGTTCGACATGGCGAATATGTAATCTCTAAAGTTTTAGAGATTATTTATTCTAGTTCCAACCGAAAACTAAATGAGTTTAATATTATGTTAACTCATTAAATCCATGATTACATCTGGAAAAAAAATATATATGTATATATGTTTTCATAAAGATTGTAATTAAAAAAAATTCTTTTGTACAAACTGTTAATGGTGAAAATATTTTAACGGGTAGGTAATACCCGAGGAATATTTAGATTTCACATTAATAAGTTACATTGTACGTTCTTCGAATCTGATTCAACAGTCATTTACTATCCTACTTACATCCACAGATATACGTATCCGTTCACCACAGAATAACTATTTTTATTCAATTTCATATATGGATTTTGACCTATCAGAATCCAACAAGTGGCATAATGAAGAAAACATTGTTAGAAACAGACAAATTAACTATGAGGAATTTTGTTAAGAATTCACGCTAACAAAATCCTAGCTAACTGTTCCTAGCTAACTGTTAAATTCCGTATTACATTTAATTATCGCAATTTAATTATCGCAATTTTAATTCTCGTAATTTTATTTATCATCATTTAATTTCTGTTATTTATTTTACGCACTTTAAATATCAGGACACGTATACAAGGTTTTGACATATCATATCGACGCATCTATATATATTATTTGGAATAACCATAGACACTCTATATGCAGTAATGATCGAGTTCTCTATACAGGGTTGAGGTTGATTCTCAAATAATATATATAGTTTGAGTTGTGATCGAGTCTGAGACGTATACGGGTCACGATACGTATTAGTTAATTCGAATATTATATATTAAACTATATATGAATTATTGGACTGTGAACTGTGGAATATCAACTGTGGACTATCAACACTGGACAATTAAAATAAATTAAAATATTGATAATAACATATGAAACTAAACAATTCTTCAAGTTTGCCACTTGATTTCATCTTAAACCTCATTTGTATCTTGACGATTACAAATCTGCGTTTAAATCTTTCATGATTCTTGAAAACACCTCAATCGAGAGGATGAACCAACCGCACTTTATCTATGAAAAGAAAGATTTATGCATATAGTTACGCACCTGAAAACACTCGGAATCGGAGTAAACGTTTAAAACGTATCTGTGCTAGCTCCTTTGGCGTTGTTATTACCGAAATTAACTTTGCAATTTCTTTTCAAATTAGCCAATTTTATCACAGCTTTAGCAAATCAACTTCGACTTTTCATTCGAATGAACTCTATTATAACCCTGATATATAAGTTGCCTTTCGTCATCGATACCGAAAAACCGTTTATATCTCACTACATTAGCAGTAAACTTACCAGAAACATCATTGATCTTGGATTTTATGAAAAATTATTATATTCATTGAAATCCTATCATCTACTCATCTGTATCTGATAACAAGAATTGCCGTACCAAATACCGAGAATCAGCAATCAGTATTTTGAAATCTCGCAGCATGTCTACATCAACAGTTATATGTAAACATATAAAATTTATCTCTTAGAATTATGATCTTCCATTCTGAAATTCTGAAAAGCACCCAGTCTACAAATCAATACCACAAATTCTAAAAAAGCTGAATACAGCAGCAAAAACTGTACACGACCTTAACCGTCAAAAGTTTGATGATAAAGAATGGAGTATTGGAAACACTCAATAGAAAATCTAGTACCGAAAAGCGGATTATGCGAAACTATGAAGGAATCCGTGGACAAATCACAAAGAATAAGTTTGACTTCAAATCATCCAAATGAATTAATGCCTGCTGAAGTCCTTAGCGAATATCTTGCTCCTTACTCTAAACCCTTACGGACAATATTCTTCATCATCCTCTGATCTTAGAAATTCCAAGATATCATCGTATCTTTTATTATAAATATCCTCCATATTTTTGAAGATATTTTCGTAACTATTCTTATCTGAAATCATTAATCTATTAGTGCTATCAGTGTTACATCATATAGAAACTGTTAGCTTCTATATTCTGTAAACTTTCGAGCTTAAAATATGAATGTTATTGAAATAATGTTGGGAACTGATGCATGAGTTAGTATAATATAATGACACTTGATCAACATGATTATATTACAGTAAGTCATGCTGAGTTTCTAAATGGAACATGATGATTCACAGATTATAACGTCATCATGTGTCATGTTACATGACTCTTTCATTCTGGTTAACTTCTGAACATATCAAGAAAATATATTCTTGATAGTTTTATTCTCAGTAATTCTGATAATTTGACAAATCAAATCGTGCGACTACGTTCTTTCTTGCTTAGAACATTAAGTTCATTTGAAACCCCATATTTACGAATTCTGGACCATTACTTGCTGTGCTTAATAGATAGAAGGGAAAATAAAGAATGAAGCTCCGAAATAGAAAGAGGGGTATAAATCGCAGCAAATAAGAAAAAACATTAATTGTGAATGACAATGATCATAAAAGACAGAAGCAGGGACTCCGAAATATAAAGGAGGATATAAAGCCCGATAACAACACGTAAATTACAAACCATGTATGTCAATGCTTATCGTAACATAAAGACACGGGAGAATTAAAAACACTATAACCCCAAGAGCGAAATAGAAGAAAATAGATCCCTCCGGTGGAAGTTGGAAAAGGAGAATGATTGTTGTGATAGTCAGGATGAGAACAAGGATTAGAACCGGATTAAGCATTATTATAATCTTTTGGGATATATGAGTTGAGAAAGAAGGTATAGAAGTGGTGAAAGCTAATGGAAAGGAAAAGGTAAATTTATAATGGAAATATCAGACGTAGTAATCGGAACAGATCATTTTATTTACTTAAAGAGATCCTAATTTCCTTAAATCTCGAAGAATCAGATCTTATAGATTTCCAAGATTTTCTTTAATCTTTTGAATTCTGGAATTCAACTCTGTTTACGTCAAAAACTAAGGAAAATCTTATTTTCTTCAATTCACTCTTTTGCGATAGCTTCACTCGTATTCTTAGAATAATCGAATTATTTTATCATTATTATTCAATAATGATAAACCTCTAATTATCAACTCATATTGGTCTTGAAAACATTTTTATTGTAAGCCATGACCACCTCACTCAAATTTCGGGACGAAATTTCTTTAACGGGTAGGTACTGTGATGACCCGGGATTTTCTGACTAAATTTAAACTTAATCTTTATATAAGCTCGACACGATAAACAAAGTCTATAATGTTGAGTCTCGAAAATTTTGGAACTATGTACATGTGTTCAATTGCCTTTTGACCATTCCTGACGATTCACGAACAATTAATTATAAATAAATATGTAGATTTATAAATATATATAAATGTAAGTATATGAATAATAATTTAAAATTATAATATATAATTTAAACATTAGAATTAAATATATAAAATAAGATACAAAATAATTAATTTGTAATTTAAAATGAATCTATGTGCAAATATAGGTGATTTCGATGTATAACTATTATTACAGGTATATTATATAGGTAGGGTATAAATGTTCAATTATATGATTTGTAAACATTACACAAGTAATAAATCGTAATGTTAAAATAATTAAATGTAATTACAACTAAAAATATAGTTGTCGTACTAATATTATTATTACTTTCATCAATTAAGATAATGTCACACCCCCCAAAATGGACCAGGGGTAATTGTGACCAATCATATCATAACACAGTTGTATAAACGAGAACGATTCTACATGTTTACATTATTATTAAAACGTAAAATAAATGTTTATGAACTAAAATATAATATGCGATGTGGACTCCATGTAAGCATCAAATCTATCATCACAAAGTTGCAAACAGCTAGCTCAATCATCACCTGAGACAAAACATGCTTAAAGTGTCAACCAAAAAGGTTGAGTGAAATTCACAGGTTTATAAATAATATCCAAAGTTTTAGACAGCAAGATTTAGTTTAAAGTTGATTGATATAGAAATATCAATCTAAAAGTGTTGCTGCATTTTGTAATATCGCTACTAAACAAGTTTACCCTATGACACCTTGTACTGTCAGTGTCGTGGAATCATTATTATGTAACCAAAGACCAACGGTCGAATGGTTAGAGACGTTACTCTCAATAGGCCTATTCACAATAATTAAGTTTCCATTTAAACGTAGCAATTAACGATATTACGGTAGGGATTTAGCATGAATCAAAGCATGACAGCATAGTTAACAATTTAGTACTTGTGTCTAAACGTAAAACAGTTATAAAGCAAGCATGTGTCTCACCCCAAAAGTTATAAAACAGTTATGAAACAGTAAAAAGTGGGGCTATGAAGTTCACCTTAGTAGTACAAAAGAGTATTCCACGAAAGAATTGAACGGAAGGACGTGACCGAGATCTCAACCTAGAGATAGAACGTATGATCAGACATTGCCTAACAGATAATAGTATATAGTACTATATTGATAGTAATGGTTCACTAAAGAATTTTCATTTTTGAAAGGTTACTATTTATGGAAAGTTTCCACTTATAGTAATTTTCCAATTTTAGAAAGTTCAGGTTAATCTTTAGCAAGACGTTTTATAACTTTACTCAAACTTCATTGCTATCAAATAAGTCAGGAATGACCAGATGTAACTGGGGGCCCAGGACTCTTGACCAGAATCTAAGTCATGGCATTCGAGATCCACAAGTTTACCCATAAATGGCAACCTAGACATCATTCACTTACGACCGTGAGTAGCGATGAAGTTCACATGAATTGTACATTATCTTTGATTAACCTTCACTTTAGGTTTATATGTTATTATATATGTTATATTATATTTATTAATGTATTAACAATTTGATTATCTTATATTATATACTATAAGTTATTATTATTAAATTAGTATAGTTATAAAATAAGTGTTTATTAATAATGCATTGTTATTAACTTACATTATAAGCATTATACTTTATTATATAGTATACTTAGTTATTAACCGTAAGTTTTAATAATAATATTAATTTAGTATATGTAATATACTTATGTTAATCGAAAATAATACTAATATATGTTAATTCGAATATTAATTCATTAAATATTATATTTATAATTTTTATAAACTTAGTTAATTATACAATTCAGTAGGATATTTTATAAAAATAATTTTATCAAGTTTTTGTATTTATTTCCCACTTTTTTTAATATATATACTCGGTTTATATTAATCAAATGTAATTAGGTAATAAATATTAAATCGACCTAAATAAATAATTTTATATTTTTTACAGGTTCTATATTATGTAAAAATGTTATAAAAATTATTAAATCAAATTTTATATCAAAATATTATTTATTTAATGTTTTCTAATTATTTAACCATTGTAATCGTCCTATAATTAAATAAATAGGAAATATAATTTAAAATTAATTTTTATATTTTTTTAAAGTATCTAGTGATGCTACTAATCATATAAAAATTTTATAAAAATATTTAATACACGTTTGTATTTATTTTGTATTTTCTTTATTATTTCTCTTGGTTTAGAATAATGCAAAAGTAAATTCTTTTTAAATACTAATCATCCCATTTATTTAATTTTTATAATTTTTGCTTGTTTATAAAAGTATAATAATCTCAAAAAAAAATTATAATTATTTTTATTACTGTTTAATATTTTATTACGAATTTTATATTGTTTTTATGTTTAAATACTACATAATTCGTATTTAATTATAAATAATATTCCATAAATTATCAAAATTATTTTTATACATCATAATACTTATAATACTAATTATAACATGTAAAAATAATTTATATATATTAAATTTGAATTTTTAAAGAATATACAAAAAAATAAAAGCAATTCGATAAAAAATATAGAAAATACCTCAAGTACTTTTCCAAGTTTGTGAGAGAGTCTTTCCAAAGATTTGATACAAGTTTTTATGAAATGGAAGTGGGTATTTATAGGAAAAAAATGGTTGGTGAAAAGAAAAAAAATATAAATAAAATAAAGGTGCCAATTTTGACAAAAAATAAAAACATGTTAAAAATATTTTTAATAAGTTTTTGTTTTTGAAAATATTTAGTCAAAATTCATGGGCTCATTATTTAATTTATAAAAAAAATCTCTTTTTTTTATAAGATAAAAATATATATATATATATATAATTATTAAAATAACTTATCATTTAATTAATAATTATGTTTCATATAGTTTTAAATATAATACGCATTAATATTAATATTAAATAAAGTTATTTTATATAATTAGTTTAAAATTTAGTTAACAAAAAGTGTCGACTAAAAATAAATATTTGATCAATATCAAATTTAATTATATATTACGTATGGATAACAATCCTATAGTCAAATTAGTCAATTCAGGTATGGAAATATGAGGGTTGTTATAGATAAGTATTACTTCCATTATTAATATTGATATCAGTATTATTTAGATATGAAATTAGTTAAGCATAAGTAGTTATATCAATACTATTTGTGTTATTTTTATTAATATCGTTATTATTGTTATATTTAAGATTGATATATAAATACATAAGATAGACAAATACAGGATATAAAAATAGAGATAGATATATATAGATACATATAGATACGCGATTATATACTAACATATAATAGAAAAATTTGTGTTAATATTATAAAGATAAGTATTATTATTATTATTATTATTATTATTATTATTATTATTATTATTATTATTATTATTATTATTATTACTACTATTAATATAATTATTAATTAGTAATATTAATTAAATATAAGATGGATAAAATAAAAGGACATAAATTAGGCGTAATTGTTTTATATATCACCATCAATTTTTTTTTTCTTCTTACCTATATTGTACTGTTATGCTCGTGAGACCTGGCACCCATAATCACACAACAAAACAACATTTAAACAATTTATATACTACCTAAACCCTTTAATTACAGAGTTTATTTACTTTACCTGCTGTCAATTGAGTTTATAAAACAGAAAATAAAGAAGGAAAAAAAAGCTCGTTCATATGTCTTACACTTTTTCATCATATTTCAATTTCGATCGAATTTTCAAAAAGTAGTAATGCAAATTTGTTAGGAATCCTTCGTTTAAACTACCTACAATTTATCAAACTCCAATTCATTATATCGAGATCTAATTTTGAAGTCAAAGTTTTTGAATAAAAAGTCAACTGGATGTTCTAAGATCAAATTGAAGTTTTTGGTGTCGTTTCTGTTGGAATTAATAATTCCTAAAGTTTGTATATACGATTTGAAAACTAATTCGTGTAGAAAGTTTCATATAAAAAGGTCCCAATCTCAAAAATTGAATTTAAGTTCTTCATCTTTTTTCCTTCCAAAAACAGCGACTGCTGTAAATTTTTTTTTATTTTCAGATTGATTTAATCCACCAACACATGTCGTTTACAATACAATTTAAAGTCTGAATCCATTTTTGTAATGCGCGGTTTTGATTTTGAAGTTTGGGTTTGTTTTGCTCTTCGTGAACTGAATTATATCTTTCTTTATTTTTTTTTTATTTTTTTTCGTTTGGCTGTTACTTAAAAACTCCACTTCAGGTCAATTGCAATTTAAATGCAAGTCTAAATTTGAGTTAGTAAATCGCAAATAGGATTTAATTGAGTCTTGGCCGAATAGAGATGAGGATAAAAGCATTACTGAACAATTGAAAACCTTTAAGAAGAAGGAGAAAAACAAACAGACGAATATACGGTTTATAATTATTTCGGCTGGGTATTATAACAGATAAATGAAACGGACGAATGGTTTAGTGGTTGTTCGGTTGAGCGAGGGGTCTTGGGTTCGAGTCCCGTCCGGAGCATTTTTTTCAGAAAAGCAATTTGGAAGGGTATACACTTTTTATTATCATTTCCATTATTATTATTATTATTATTATTATTATTATTATTATTATTATTATTATTATTATGATTATTATTATGATTATTATTATGATTATTATTATGATTATTATTATTATTATTATTATTATTATTATTATTATTATTATTATTATTATTATTATTATTATTAATGACATAAGTATTATTGTTAATATTAACATTTTTATTACTATTGCGATTATTAGTATTGTTAAATTTAAACTTATTAACATTATTATCATTAGTAGTAAATTGTAGTTATAATAGGTTTACAAACATAAACACTTACATAATAAAAATACTCTAAAAGAATGTGATTCTAATTATGAACTAAATATCAAGATATGAAGATATGGATAATGATAAAAATAAAAGTAAAATATGATCATAAATATATGTCACTATGAATAAGACTATGATAATAAGAATAAGGTTATGATTATGATTATTAGGTAAATATAATACAAATATGAAAAGGTTGATAATTATATCATTATTTCTTTATTATTATTATTATATAAAAAAAGAAAGTATTATAATTATTACTATTAATATTATTATTATTATTATCATTTGTACTAACGTTATCCTTATTATTAAAATCATCATTTTATTAGTATTATTATTAAAAGTATCATTATTATTATCATTATTATTATTACTATTAATACTATTATTGTTATTATCATTTTTGTTCAAACTATTATTATTACTATCATTATTATTATTATTATTATTATTATTATTATTATTATTATTATTATTATTATTATTATTATTATTATTATTATTATTATTATTATTATTATTAAAAATTATCATTTCTATTGATATACTTATTTTAATATTATTATAAATATTATTTTGCAAACAACAGAAATTTATTTATTACATAAGTATACTAATAATACATAAACATGTCCGATTACGATTATATGTTTTAATATATATAATTGATATAGGTTCGTGAATCCGAGGCCAACCCTGCGTTGTTCAATGTCGTCATATGTATTTTTACTACAAAATACAGTATTGTGAGTTTCATTTGCTCCCTTTTTAAATGCTTTTGCAATATATATTTTTGGGACTGTGAATACATGCGCTGCTTTTATAAATGTTTTACGAAATAGACACAAGTATTTAAAATTACATTCTATGGTTGGATTATTAACCGAATATCGCCCTTCAAGTCTGGTAACCTAAGAATTTAGGGAAATGGCCCCTGATTGACGCGAATCCTAAAGATAGATCTATGGACCTTGACAAGTCCTATTCGGGGTACGAATGCTTTAGTACTTCGAGATTATTATTAAACAGACGAGAGGTTCTGTTTGGGGATATTCTATGCATTAAAGTTAACGTCGGTTACCATGTGTTCAATCCATATGAATGATTTTTATGCAGATGGCTATATGCATGCATGATGTTTATGAGAAATGAAAATATGAAATCTTGTGGTCTATTAAAATGATGAAAATGATTATTTATGTTAAACTAATAAACTCACCAACCTTTTGGTTGACACTTGAAAGCATGTTTATTCTCAGGTATGAAAGAAATCTTTCGCTGTGCATTTGCTCATGTTAGAGATATTACTTGGAGTCATTTATGACATATTTCAAAGACATTGCATTCGAGTCGTTGCGTTCATCAAGATTATAATTAAGTCAATTATAGTTAGATATATTATGAAATGATATGTCTGCCGTCAACTTTCGATGTAATAAAAGATTGTCTTTTCAAAAACGAATGCAATGTTTGTAAAACATATCATATAGAGGTCAAGTACCTCGCGATGTAATCAACTGTTGTGAATCGTTTATAATCGATATGGACTTCGTCCGGATAGATTAGGACGGGTCTTCACAGTGAGATACCTCTGTAATGTCCAGGTTATGACCAAGATATTAGCTACGCTATCAGTTATTATACAATATGTGTTACTAAACTAGTGTATATTCTAGATCAGATGTTTGTCTTTTTATTTTGAATTGTGGGATTTAGATGTTTGTTCTTGATTTTGATTTTGATGAGGAATTAGGGATCGAGTCTTGAAGTAAATGAAAACAAGTTGAGGATGAAGGTTTTCAATTTGGGGATGAACAAGAAAAACTTATATCGACGAAATTACCCTCATGTGCAAGGCACGTGAGCAAACTTATCGGACATAATCTAACAGAAGTTAGTGACGGGGTCATTCGTGTCAAACATTTATAAATGAGGGTCATCGAGGTTGATAAAAATGAAGAAGGTTTTGTTTGATACAAAGTTGAGGGACCAATGGTGCAATTTTGTCTAAACAAAATAATAACGACATTTATATCAATCTCATGTATATCTTAATCATGATTTATAATTACTGTAATTATTATGCATGTTATGTATATATATTATACTCCCTTCCTATTAATTTGATATAATATATTTATTTTTTTATAGTGTTTTAATTTAATAGTTCACTTTTAAAAATAAATAAGAATAATAAAGTGTTCTCTTCAACCGATATCTATTGTCCATTTTTTTTATTTTTTTTTATGTCTTAAATTAATTGTCCACTTCTATAAATGAAAAAAAAATAGTGTTATAGATTTCTTTTATGTCCCTGCTTTAAACAGAAATCCAAACTCGGTCTCTTAGATACATATGAAATTCTGCGAAAAGCCGTATTCGATGAAAGTCGTATGTACTGCTTGGAGGGAAATATTTCATATCTTTCGAGATCCACCCTACAATATGGGGTAAAAAAGTCAAAATAAGTGATTTTAGCCCTTATAAAAATAAAATTGATTTTTGAACCCGTTTCACGCTCATGTCACGTCGAGGTAAAAATATGTAAAAAGTAAGGGGTAAAACTGAAAAATGGACATAAAAGTACATTTGTCAGGTACGTTTTCTTAAATTGTGTGTTTTTTTATCTGGAGACAATAGATTTGGGATGGAGGGAGTAAAATTATATTATAGTCATATTTTATACTTTGAGGACTTTTTTTGCACAGTTGGTCCCTCTATTTTACACCTAATCGTCAAGGTTGGAGAATTCGGATCTCGGGGAGATCTCGTTTGAACTTTTTTAGGGAGATCTCGGCATCTCGGATGTTGACTTATGTTGACTTTATAGTTTTTTTAGTAAAAATATACATAAAAACATAAATATATGTATATTTATATACATTTTTACGAGATTTTACAAAAATATCAGAGAAATGAGCGAGAAAATATTAGAAATTACGAATTTTAGAAGAAAATCTTACTAATTAGCAAGAAAATTCGAGAAATCGTGGCTTTGACTAAGTTTGACCCCGTTGACGGAGAAATCTCGGGAGATGAATATCTCGTCTCGGTTGCCTTCTAAAAATGAGATCTCGGGGGAGATCTCGGGAGATTTACAACACTGCTAATCGCTAACAGCATTCTTTGCTTTCTAATTTGGATTTCAGAATCCTTTGTTTTTTCTAATTTGACAATCCACGTCCCTCCGTCAACTTTCTGTTAAAAAAATCTGTTAACCCTTGTCATGTGCCTTCCATGTGAGGGTAAATTCGTCTTTTTAATATTTTGTTCACTAAAAAAGAGGGACCATCGACAAAAAATGAAAAATCTTATAATTTATATATTTTTTATCTATTAATTTTGATATTTTAAATACTAAACATATGAATCATCTTCGTCATCTACCAAAAATATGAACCCAAAATTCAAAACACTCAAATTCAAATAACTTTTTTTTTTTCTTTCAAATTCATCAAAATCAAACGCAATAAAAAAAACCCAAATTTATCAATAAAAAAACCCAAATTCATAAAGAGAATAGTACAAATCTCATCAACACTGACATCAACCGAATATGATTCAACATGCTTATCTTCATCTTCTGATACTGTACGAATGCTATGATGAACACCAAATTTGTAAAACACGAATTTGATGAAATTGATGCTTAGAATCGGTTGAGAAGGCATCCATATGCAGCGACTAAATGATTTGAAGAAGAATCAAACACTAAATCATCATGAATTACTGAAACAAATCGAATATCAGTAACATTAACTTCGACGGTTAGCATCATGATGTTCAAACATGATTATTCGATTTAGATGCTTTTAGATATAGATTTGTTCATGAAAAACCTTGCAAATCCTTTACATAACCTTCGTGGATCATTAACACAATCTGTATCACACCATAAATCACGAATTAGAAGGATGAAGATTCGGTTGACTTTTGAAATCCAAAGTTTGACTTCAATATTCGGATTCGATTCTTCGAATTAGGATCTGAGATTGTACACACACATCTACGAAGTGATTTAGATCAGATTTACACTTTTACATTTTGAGAATTGTTGCTGGAATGATCCGGAGCTCAAATCGGTCAAGTTTATGATGAACGAAGAACTCGATCTCTAAATCATTGAATCGTAACTGTTATGCACAACTAATGAATCACGATTGTTCGATTTTGATTGTTGATCATGAATCTAACCTCAGATTGTACAAACAATCATCAATTGGTAAAATCACGAATTGTACCTCTTTCACTTGGAATATTATATTATTTCATGGCAGCTAGTCACCGAATCTACTTTCTTCACTTGTGATTTTCAGAAGACTAAACAAATTTATCAATGTAAATAAAACGCGGACTTTGGATTTAGATTTGAATTTTTAACTAGGGTTTTTGATTTTATGATTTGGGGAAGAACAAGGTGCAGAGTAAATGAAGATGAAGAGTAAAATAAATTAAATTAAAATAAAAGTATATATAATTATATTTATAGATTCTTTTTTATATAAATTTATTATAAATATATAATATATAAACTATAATAATCTTTTATAATAAATATATAGATAAAAAAAATATATTAAAATATTAAGAGTTTTTATTTTTTGCGCCGGTGGTCCCTCGTTTTTAGTGAAGAAAATAGTAAAAATGCGAATTTATCCTCACAAGGTATATGACAAGGGTTAACAGACTTTTTTAACAGAAAGTTGACGGAGGGACGCGGATTGTTAAATTAGGAAAAATTGCCAAATTAGGAAAAACAAAGGATTCTGAAATCCAAATTAGAAAGCAAGGGATGCTGTTAGCGATTTGATGTAAAATAGAGGGACCAACGGATCAAAAAAATCTACTTTGAGCATGTAAAACAAGAAAGAATGTAAAAAATAAGAGGTAAAACAAAAAAGTGAACAAAAAAGTAGATAGTGATGATGACATTTCTTAAATTGTGTATTTTTTGTTCGAAGACGAAGCAATATACAACTATAACTATACAGTATGAAATATAATTGATTGAAGGATGTTAATTAAGTCTAGTGGAATGATTAGAATTGGGTTAGCCTCCTTGATGGAATTATATGAACATGTGCAATAGATATTCTCCACTACATAAAGTTAAAAGGCATAAAGTTAAAAGGCATGTGAATGGTTGTAGGCCTGTAGCCCACAAGTTTAATTATAGTCAAATCTTTGTTCTGGTCAAATTTTGGATTAAGAAAATCTAAAGAATTCATAACTAATTCAGATATGAAATTAGATTCATATTAACACGCGTTTTGATAAATTCATATTAATATTAATATTAATTGTAGATTGAGCTTAACCTAAAAGAATTCTCAATCACTAATTAAATGACCCTTTTATATTTTGTAGTTTTAAAATTTGAGATAATATAAAAACCCAATTATTATTAATGTATATTAATGGCAAAGCTCGTACATTACACGGCTTGACCCTAAATTTAAAGATATTGATGCTATATTTTGAATGATCTCAATCGTCGAGCTAGCTAAGATCCTTGATGAGCTCTATATTACTGTTAATATGCCTATTAACTCCTATTATCATTTTGAAGTTTCATTGCATAAGTCTTTGTGAATATTAGCTTATAAGCACAACATCAACAATTAAGTTCGTTACAAATTCATGTAAAATCAATTTACAAACGTAATAATAAGTTGTCTGATACATACAAACGTAATAATCACACAAAATTTTGTGTAAACCATGATGTTGTCCAATACATACCCATAGCTTCTGATAATAATAATATGTAATTTATTAAGGTTAGATATTTAATCAAAAAATTTACAACCGATATGTCACAAAATAAACAAAAAAATACCAAAGTAATCAAAATAATCGCTTCTTCTATTAAGTGATATTACAAATTTATGCTTGTATCATATGATTACTACACAAACAGTTACCATCACATTGCTAAAATGTATTACTAATGTACTACGTATCAAAATTCAAATAAACAAAAAATTATTATCACAAAAAAAAACCTAAATTGAATTTATGAAAGTTTACACATTTAATTATAATGAACATACAATTTTTATTACATTTTTGGTAATATCAATTGTTTTGAATTATACTACTTAGTTTAATATATAGTAATTCTCATGTACATATTCATTTGCGCATTTCAATTTAGATTCGGGTATTATTTATACGTACACTTTATTATTGAACATATAATCATATAAAAATGAAATCAACCACAAACAATTTAACAATGTGTATAGAAAATTTGTATCCCTCAAGGAGAATCAAAATCAAGTGTTATAAATGCAATGTTAAGAAGATACACGATTTTTTATAAGTGCCCACTTTAACATTCTTTTTCTTAATACTAATAATAATTAAAAACACAATTGTAATGCAAGAATAAAAGAATATATATGAAAAACAAAATCTTATATGCACACAAACTCTATGTTATAAATAATCGAGATACATTGCTTATTAGTCTTTAGATAGAAAATTCAAAGTTGAAAGAGATTTTTTTTTTTTTTTTTTTTTTTTAACGGCAGAAGGTATATATATTATATATTAACACAAAACGATACAATATTGTCATAGGTACATAATAAAAGCGAAAGAGAATCATAAAAACAACAAAACGGAAATTAGAAAACGAGATGGAAATACTCCACAAGTTGCAGGAAAACGCCTTAGTCCGTTCATTATCATTAAGACCGAGATTGGACTTGAGAAGAATTAACTAAACAAGCTGGAGCAGGGACGGAGCACAGTGTTGGCAATTCAACGACAAAGCACCCCGAGCCGCACCAAATTCTCTCGACCAAAACGACTACTCCAGGAGTGGGGCAAAAAACCTGCATGGAGAACAAATTAACCAATCCCTGTTCTTGTAATAGATATCGCAAGTGAATCATAAACTCGAGGATTTGCTAGCCAAACATCCCAATCGATGTTAAAACCTTTGACTCTATTTGAGATCCATTCAAAGCATTTGAGTTGGATGTCCTTAAAGATCATGGCACATGTCGGTTTTGCCTTGGAAAAGGTAGAAGTGTTTCTACTTTTCCAAATCAGGTAACCCGTATCCCATTCCGTGGCTTGCCACAACTTCTTACCCAAATCAGAGCTGAAATTAAATCCATTCCCAAGAAAACATTCATTGATGCTCAAGTTTGTGAAAGGTCCGAGTTTCCACCAATCACAAACCCGATTCCAAATTTCCAAAGCGAACGAGCATAAGATCATCGCGTGTTCCACCGATTCCAAACCATTATCGCAAACTGGACATCGAACAGTACCCAAATCCATTCCTCTCTTATCAAGGTCGACTCTAGTAGGTAATCTTTTATGTCGAGTACGCCAAATAAATAATTCGACCTTGAGGGGGACCATATTGTTGCGAATCGACCCAACGCCTCCATTGACTGTAGGTAGGTTGCTCCTAACCAAAATATCCGTAAGCTTTTGGACCGAAAACGAGCCATCGTTGCTCCATGACCATGACCATTCCTCTCGACCTGTGCTACATGGGACGAAACTCGATAGAAGGTTAGTAAGGGCGGTGAGGTCCCCAGCCAATCTCCCCGAGATATGGCGGGACCAACACCAGGTCGCATGAAATACTCCATCCACCCAACGAGCCCGGTCAAGAATAGTAGCCTCATTATTAGATTCGAGTCTATAAAGTCTATTGAATTTTTCTTTAAGAGTAATGTCCCCAATCCAGAGTTCCTACCAAAAACTTGTTTTAGACCCATCAACAATCCTTTTTTTTTGAAGGAATTAGAAAATGCAGAGCCGGTATTAAAGATGTTTTTACCCACCTTAAGGATACCCGCCCAAGTGGAAGAGACCCATGAGGCGGGGATAGAAAACGATGAACTAAAACCCCCGTCCTCCCCGTAAATGTTTTTAATAATAGAAACCCAAAGAGAATCATTTTCATGTTTAAAACGCCACCACCATTTTGCAAGAAGGGCACGATTTTTTAAAACAAGCGGGTCGATATCTAAACCACCAACTTCGTGAGGCATAAGACAAGTATCCCATTTAATCCATGCTATTTTTGAGACCTAGGAGGACCCGCCCCAAAAAAAATCGACGCCTCAAACCCTCAAGTTTTTTAATAACACACGACGGGGATAAATACAGCGAAAAGAAATAAAGAGGTAGACTAGAAAGTACCGATTTAATTATTGTAACTCTACCGCCATAAGAGAGGGATCTAGCTTTCCAATCCGCCAATCTTTTTTCAAATTTTTCGAACACCGGATCCCACGATTTCGAAAGTTTCATTGACGATCCAAGTGGGAGCCCAAGATAGGTGATAGGAAGTGTACCTGCTACACACCCAAGCCATGCCGCCATATTTTCCGTTTCTACTTTTGAGACCCCAAGTCCATACACACAACTTTTATGAAAGTTTATCTTTAACCCCGATGTTGATTCAAAACACTTAAGAATTTTGTGAGATTTTGTACGTTACGTCTATTCCATTCCCAGAAAAATAAAGTGTCATCGGCATATTGCAAGTGTGTGACACGAACATCGCCCCGACCAATTAGAATTCCCGTAAACCGATTATGAGTAACGCCTAGTTTAGTAAGGTGGTTCAAACCTTCAGCGACCATGATAAAAAGGTAAGGTGAAAGGGGATCACCTTGCCTCACGCCTTTCTGAAGGGAAAATTCTTTAGTCGGCGAGCCGTTGACCAAAATGGATATGGAGGCGGAAGAAAGACATGCGTAAATCCAAAGTCTCCATCTATGACCAAAACCCATTAACTCCATGATTTCCATAAGGAAATTACAATTGATGCTATCAAATGCCTTTTCAAAGTCGACTTTAAAGAGGAACCCTTTTCTTTTGGTTACTTTGATATCGTGTAGAACTTCATTCGCTATTAACACCCCATCAAGAATGTATCGATTTTTAATGTATGCACTTTGTTCAAACCCAATGACCGATGAAATAACTTTTTGTAACCTTTTTGTCAAAACTTTAGAGATAATTTTATAAAGGCTCCCGATTAAACTAATTGGGCGATAATCACCAAAACCTTGTGTAGTGACCCGAACTTTTCCGAAACTTTCAATGATTATATGTTTAATGAAAACTATATTTACATGATTAAATGTTTTCAACATGTTAAGCAATCAAACTTGTTAAGACTTGGTTAATTGAAACGGAAATTTTGTAAACGTCTGATTACCCAGTTTGACCAATGATTCACGAACGCTATAAGTTGTATATGACATGATGATACATAAATGAATAAATATATATTTTTAACATGATATAATGATCATCAAGTATCTCATTAAAAATTGTAACAATAAGTTATATACTTAAAAAGGAGACTATTGACGTATGAAACTCGAAACGATACATATAACGATTATCGTTATAACCACGTCTTACTAAATATATATGAAGCATATTAATACATTGTTATATTATATATAACATGATAATATGATAATTAAATATATCATTAAGTGTATTAACAATGAACTACATAAGTAAAAACAAGACTACTAACTTAAGGATTTCGAAACGAGACATATATGTAACGATTATCGTTGTAACGACATTTAAATGTATATATCATATTAAGATATATTAATATATCATAATATCATGATAATATAATAATTTAAAATCTCATTTGATATTATAAACTTTGGGTTAACAACATTTAACAAGATCGTTAACCTAAAGGGCTCAAAACAACACTTACATGTAACGACTAACGATGACTTAACGACTCAGTTAAAATGTATATACATGTAGTGTTTTAATATGTATTCATACACTTTTGAAAGACTTCAATACACTTATAAAAATACTTCTACTTAACAAAAATGCTTACAATTACATCCTCGTTCAGTTTCATCAACAATTCTACTCGTATGCACCCGTATTCGTACTCGTACAATACACAGATTTTAGATGTATGTACTATTGGTATATACACTCCAATGATCAGCTCTTAGTAGCCCATGTGAGTCACCTAACATATGTGGGAACCATCATTTGGCAACTAGCATGAAATATCTCATAAAATTACAAAAATATGAGTAATCATTCATGACTTATTTATATGAAAACAAAATTACATATCCTTTATATCTAATCCATACACCAACGACCAAAAACACCTACAAACACTTTCATTCTTCAATTTTCTTCATCTAATTGATCTCTCTCAAGTTCTAACTTCAAGTTCTAAGTGTTCTTCATAAATTCTACAAGTTCTAGTTACATAAAATCAAGAATACTTTCAAGTTTGCTAGCTCACTTCCAATCTTGTAAGGTGATCATCCAACCTCAAGAAATCTTTATTTCTTACAGTAGTTTATCATTCTAATATAGGGTAATAATCATATTCAAACTTTGGTTCAATTTCTATAACTATAACAATCTTATTTCAAGTGATGATCTTACTTGAACTTGTTTTCGTGTCATGATTCTGCTTCAAGAACTTCGAGCCATCCAAGGATCCGTTGAAGCTAGATCCATTTTTCTCTTTTCCAGTAGGTTTATCCAAGGAACTTAAGGTAGTAATGATGTTCATAACATCATTCGATTCATACATAAAAAGCTATCATATTTGAAGTAGTAAACTAGTGATCACTAGAACATAGTTTAGTTAATTCTAAACTTGTTCACAAATAAAGTTAATCCTTCTAATTACACTTTTAAAATCAACTATACACATGATCTATATCTATATTATATGCTAACTTAATGATTTAAAACCCGGAAACACGATAAACACCATAAAACCGGATTTACGCCATCGTAGTTACAATCGGGGGCTGTTTTGGTTTAGATAATTAAAAACTATGAAAAACTTTGATTTAAAAGCTATACTTCTGGGAAAATGATTTTTCTTATGAACATGAAACCATATCCAAAAATCATGGTTAAACTCAAAGTGAAAGTATGTTTTTCAAAACAGTCATCAAGATGTCGTTCTTTCGACGGAAATGACTACCTCTTTCAAAAATGACTTGTAACTTGTATTTCTGACTATAAACCTATACCTTTTCTGTTTAGTTTAATAAAGTCAAGTTCAATACGAAACCGTGGCCGCTTAAATCACTCAAAACGGATTAGAAACGAAGAAATGGCGAGCAAAACAAAATTGGTAAAAACTACTCATTTTAGCTACGTGAAAATTGGTAACAAATCTATTTCAACCATAACTTAATCAACTTGTATTGTATATTATGTAATCTTGAGATACTGATAATGCTAAAAACGAACATATATTTCATAACATTATTCCTCAAGAAAGACAAGCTTTTAGTTGCAATTGTTCTATTTACAAGTGATATTCGTTTAAATAATAAAAGGTGAAGACAAAAGACAGATTCGACGAATTGAAGACGCAAACGACCAAAAAGCTCAAAAGTACAAAAGACAATCAAAAAGGTTCCAATTATTGATAAGAAACGTCTCGAAATTACAAGAGTACAAGATTCAAAACGCAAAGTACAAAATATAAAATTGTACGCAAGGACGTTCGAAAATCCGGAACCGGGACCAGAGTCAACTCTTAACGCTCGACGCAACGGACTAAAAATTACAAGTTAACTATGTATATAAATATAATATAATATATAATTAATTATATTAATTATATATATATATTATATATATATTATAAAACCGTCGGCAGAGAAAGACTCCAAGGGTGTGAGCTGTAAATTCATTCTCCGCGACTCGCGGAGTTTGAAGAGGATTTTGCCGCGAGTCGCGGAGCCCCAAAAAATGAAAATCCCTATAAAGCCAACCGAATTCTGATCACAATTCACAATCTTTTTCTTCTCTTATCATACGTAAACGATATATATATATATATATATATATATATATATAATTTATATTTTAATTTTAATTTTAATTCTAATAATAAGGGTATGTTAGCGAATGTTGTAAGGGTGTAAGTCGAAATTCTGTCCGTGTAACGCTACGCTATTTTTAATCATTGTAAGTTATGTTCAACCTTTTTACATTAATGTCTCGTAGCTAAGTTATTATTATGCTTATTTAAAACGAAGTAATCATGATGTTAGGCTAATTACTAAAATTGGGTAATTGGGCTTTGTACCATAATTGGGGTTTGGACAAAAGAACGACACTTGTGGAAATTAGACTATGGGCTATTAATGGGCTTTATATTTGTTTAACTAAATGAAAGTTTGTTAATATTAATATAAAGATTTACAATTGGGCGTCCCTATAAATTACCATATACACTCGATCGGACACGATGGGCGGGGTATTTATATGTACGAATAATCGTTCATTTAACCGGACACGGGAATGGATTAATAGTCACTAGAATAATTAAAACAGGGGTGAAATTACATTCAAGGGTAATTGGTGTAATTGTTAACAAAGTAGTAAAACCTTGGTTTACACACAGTCGATAACCTGGTGTATTCATTAAACAAAGTATTAAAACCTTGTTACAATTCGAATCCCCAATTAGTTGGAATATTTAACTTCGGGTATAATAATAATTTGACGAGGACACTCGTACTTTATATTTATGACTGATGGACTGTTATGGACAAAAACCAGACGGACATATTAAATAATCCAGGACAAAGGACAATTAACCCATGGGCATAAAACTAAAATCAACACGTCAAACATCATGATTACGGAAGTTTAAATAAGCATAATTCTTTTATTTCATATTTAATTTCCTTTATTTTATATTTAATTGCACTTCTAATTATCGCACTTTTATTTATTGTTATTTAATTGCACTTTTAATTATCGTCCTTTTTAATTATCGCAAGTTTATTTTATCGCACTTTTATTATTCACAATTTCATTATCGTTATTTACTTTACGCTTTAATTTAAGTCTTGTATTTATTTTATATTTTACATTAGGTTTTAACTGCGACTAAAGTCTTAAAATCGACAAACCGGTCATTAAACGGTAAAAACCCCCCTTTATAATAATAATATTACTTATATATATGTTTGTATTTTTATAAAAGTAAATTAATATAGCGTTGAGCTTTGTTTAAAGATTTCCCTGTGGAACGAACCGGACTTACTAAAAACTACACTACTGTACGATTAGGTACACTGCCTATAAGTGTTGTAGCAAGGTTTAAGTATATCCATTCTATAAATAAATAAATATCTTGTGTAAAATTGTATCGTATTTAATAGTGTTTTCTGCTAAAATTAATAACTATTTTATATACACCTCGCAAAACATCAAGTATTTTTGGCGCCGCTGCCGGGGAACACTCTTAAACGCCGGAAGCGGAACGCTAATATAAAAAAAAAAGGATTTTTTTTGTTTACTTTTATAAAAATTCGTTTTTGTAAAAATACGTTTTAATTATTCGAAAATATAAAAAGAAAAACAAAAATATAAGTATTTTTTAGTATTTTTTTTAAATATTTAAGTTTTATAAGTTTCTTTATTCTTATTTTAATTTATAAAAATATAAGTTTTATTAAATATCTTTTATATATAGAAAAAACAGAAAACAGAAAATAAAAAAAAAATAAATAAAGAAAAAAACGCGTCGATTCAAACTGTGCCAGAATTGAATTTCTGAACCCCGCGACTCGCGGGGTTTTCTTCATTAATTACCGCGACTCGCGGAGACTTTCTGACACACGAACAGGAAGCCCTAATTCAGCATTAATTACGGATTATTATTAATTATTATTATTATTAACCCTAATTATTATTATTATTATAATTAACTTTATTTAAGTTTTATTTAATTTATATACTTTAGTTAAATTAGTTTTATTAAATTGTAAAATTAGTAGTTTTATTAAATAAATAATATAAAAATAATATTTTTATAAAAATTGTACTTTTTACAACTTTTTATATATTTTTATATTTTGTCCCTTTTTAATCATTGTAGCGTAATATTTGTATTTTTAGCTCATATTTAATTTTAAACTTAGTTTTTGCTATAGTTATTTTTACTCCTAGATTTTTAGGCTTTGCCGTAGAATTCCTTAAGTGCTTTTTCTTTAGACTAAGATTTAGGTACTTTAAAATTTTGCGACGCCATTTTAAGTTTTAGTTTCTTTTTAAGTTATTTCCATCTGGGATTTAGTTTTTCCTGTAAGCTTTAATATTTTTTTAGACACCTTTTACTATGTATCAATTATCATTCCAATTAGTAATTTCAATTTGCGATTATAATTTTAAGTTAGTTGTAGTAATAAGGTTAGGTTAGTCAAGTATTTTTAAGTTTTTATAAGTTTCTTTTATTTTTCCGTCACCTTTTATTTTTCAACCATTTTTTCTTTTTCGACCTTTTGCGACGAACTCTTTTTCTCTCTTATTTCTCGCCATTCTAGTTTTAGGACTTAGAATTTTTTCTACTTCTTATCTAAATTTCTTAAAATTACAAAAATTTATTTTGAGTGGTTAAATTAATAGACATCAAAATTTTTTTGGTTCGTAGTAATAGTTGGATTTGTACGTGGACCGGGTTATTGGAGCCAAACAGTCCTCAATTATATTGAGACCAAACGAATCCTGCCCCTCTGCTGCATCTTTTGGCTATTCGAAACGTAGGCAAAATCAGAAAAGTCTATTAATTGGATAACTTATTATAATTTTTCTTTCCTTTTTAAAAACTAATAGGATATTCAGTGAATGCACCGAGCAAGACGTTCATCACCTTTTGTACGTTCACCACCTGTAACTAGATCAAGACATTTAGCAAATATAACCGCCGTTGATTTTTCTTTAGAATCGTCATCCAGTAGACCAAGTACTTCAGTTCAAATTTCCGATAATCCATTTTTTGAACCCGACCTCACAATTGAGAATCCGGAGAATATTCAGGAACGGTTCGTAGATCCTGAACCATTAAACTTTCCTCCGGAACCACCAATCATTCAAACAGAGATTGTTGAGGAACGAACCATTAAATCAGAATCATCTAGTGATACCGATTCAACAAATTCAATTATGGAGAATCTGGAACCTTTAAGTATGGAAGACCGAATGAGAGCTAAACGCACTGGCCAAGGTCACGCAATTACTCATCCAGACATTAATGCGCCAGATTATGAAATCAAAGGACAAATTCTACACATGGTGACTAATCAATGCCAATTTAGTGGTGCGCCGAAGGAAGATCCAAATGAACATCTACGTACCTTTAATAGGATCTGCACACTATTTAAAATCCGAGAAGTGGAGGATGAACAGATATATCTCATGTTATTTCCCTGGACTTTAAAGGGAGAAGCCAAAGATTGGTTGGAATCGTTACCTGAAGGGGCGATCGATACATGGGATGTTTTAGTTGACAAATTTCTTAAACAATTCTTTCCTGCATCTAAAGCCGTAAGACTTCAAGCAGAAATTGTTACGTTCACACAGAAACCAAATGAAACTCTATATGAGGCGTGGACAAGATATGGAAAGTTGTTAAGAGGATGTCCGCAACATGGTTTAGACACCTGTCAAATAGTACAAATATTCTACCAAGGATGCGACATCACTACAAGAAAAGACATAGATATAGCAGCTGGTGGTTCTATTATGAAGAAAACCGAAACTGATGCTTACAAAATTATTGATAACACTGCTTCCCACTCACATGAGTGGCACCAAGAAAAAGATATCGTTAGATCATCTAAAGCAGCTAGAGCCGATTCTAGCCATGACTTAGATTCCATTTCCGCAAAGATAGATGCTGTGGAGAGACGAATGGAAAAGATGACTAAAGATATTCACTCAATACGAATTAGTTGTGAGCAGTGTGGAGGACCACATTTGACAAAAGATTGTCTCAGTATTGAATTAACAATGGAACAAAGAGAGAATATTTCATACATAAACCAAAGGCCTGGAAATAATTATCAGAATAATTATCAACCGCCAAGACCGATTTATAATCAAAACCAGAATTATAACCGAAATATTCCATACAACAACCAACAAGGTCCTAGCAATCAACAAGTATCCAATAATACTTACAATCAGCAAAGACCTAATTTTCAAAACAAACCACCACAACAAACCGATGATAAAAAGCCGAATTTAGAAGATATGATGACAAAGCTAGTTGAAACTCAAACGCAGTTTTTCACATCTCAAAAACAAACTAATGAACAAAATGCTCAAGCATTTAGAAATCAACAAGCTTCTATTCAAAATCTGGAACAAGAAGTAAGTAACCTAGCAAGATTAATAGGTGAAAGAAAACCGGGAAGTTTACCAAGCGATACAAATGCTAACCCCCGGAATGAAACAGCTAAAGCTATTACCACAAGAAGTGGTACAACACTTAAACCACCTGAAATACCTGTAACTTCTGATGAAACTATTCCTACTCCACAAGAACCACAACCTGATCAAGATAAGGAAAAAGAACCGGTAGTTGAAAAAGTTAATGAAGATAACACAGTTAAGGATAAACCTTATGTTAAACCATACCAACCACCACTTCCTTACCCGAGTAAAATGAAGAAAGAGAAACTTGAAGCCGAGCAATCCAAATTTTTGGATATGTTTAGACAGATAAATGTAAATCTTCCTTTCATTGATGTGATTTCAGGAATGCCAATATATGCTAAATTCTTGAAAGATCTAATCTCAAATAGAAAGAAAATGGAAGAACTCTCGGCTGTTACTATGAATGCTAATTGTTCAGCAGTGCTGTTGAATAAGATACCAGAAAAACTATCTGATCCAGGAAGTTTCACAATTCCATGTTTTCTGGGTAGTCTTAGTTCAATAGAAGCATTGGCAGACTTAGGTGCTAGTATAAATCTAATGCCGTATTCACTATACGCTAAACTAGACCTTGGAGAATTGAAACCAACCAGAATAAGCATACAACTAGCTGATAGATCAATAAAATATCCTAGAGGGATAATGGAGAACATGCTAGTTAAAGTTGGTACTTTAGTATTTCCAGTAGATTTTGTTGTTTTGGACATGGAAGAAGATTCTCAAGTTCCTCTCATATTAGGAAGACCATTCTTAAACACGGCTAAAGCAATGATAGACGTGTTCGGTAAGAAACTGACCCTAAGTATAGAGGATGAGAGTGTTACCTTTTCAGTTGATAGAGCAATGCAACAACCACAATCTGCAGATGATACATGTTATTATATTCAAACTATAGATGCACATGCAGAATTATTAGAAGAATTTCCAGAATTACAAGGAACAGGAGAATGTTCTTTAGGAGAAGGTAATGAACCAATTGATGAAGCTGAAATGTTAGCTACACTTATAGCTAATGGATATGAACCAACAACAGAAGAAATTCAAATGCTAAAAGAAGAAGACAGATATCGATATAAATCATCGATAGAAGAACCTCCGAAATTAGAGTTAAAGCCACTTCCAAACCATTTGGAATACGCTTATTTACATGGTGAATCTGAATTACCTGTAATAATATCGTCTTCTCTTACTGAAAATGAGAAATCACAACTCATTTCTGTGTTAAAAGCTCATAAACCAGCCATTGCATGGAAGATTCATGATATTAAAGGAATAAGTCCTTCGTATTGCACACATAAAATCCTTATGGAAGAAGGTCATAAAACGTATGTGCAACGCCAACGAAGACTAAATCCTAATATGCAAGATGTAGTTAAGAAAGAGATTATTAAACTGCTAGATGCAGGTTTGATATATCCAATTTCTGATAGTCCATGGGTAAGCCCAGTTCAATGCGTACCTAAGAAGGGTGGCATGACTGTCATTACAAATGAGAAAAATGAGCTTATTCCTACTAGGACTGTAACAGGATGGCGTGTATGTATTGATTATAGAAAATTAAATGACGCCACCAGAAAAGATCACTTTCCCTTACCTTTCATAGATCAAATGTTGGAAAGATTAGCCGGAAATAGTTACTATTGTTTTCTAGATGGATTTTCCGGATATTTTCAAATTCCAATAGCACCCGAAGATCAAGAGAAAACCACATTCACGTGCCCTTATGGTACTTTTGCTTACAAACGCATGCCATTTGGACTTTGTAACGCCCCTGCAACCTTTCAAAGGTGTATGATGGCGATTTTTCACGACATGATAGAAGAATGCATGGAAGTATTCATGGATGACTTTTCAGTCTTCGGTGATACATTTAAATCATGTCTAGTTAATCTGGAACGAATGCTAATTAGATGCGAACAATCAAATCTAGTACTTAATTGGGAGAAATGCCATTTCATGGTTAAAGAAGGCATCGTTCTTGGACATAAAATTTCAAAAGAAGGAATTGAAGTGGATAGAGCTAAAGTAGATGTAATTGCTAAACTTCCACATCCCACCAATGTTAGAGGAGTTAGAAGTTTTCTAGGGCATGCCGGTTTTTACCGACGTTTCATAAAAGATTTTTCTAAAATTGCCACTCCTATGAATAAACTCCTAGAAAAGGATGCTCCATTCATCTTTTTAGATGAGTGTATCAAATCTTTTAATATTCTTAAAGAAAAACTCACTAATGCGCCGATCATGATAACACCAAATTGGAATCTACCATTTGAACTAATGTGCGATGCAAGTGATTTTGCAATGGGAGCCGTTTTAGGACAAAGGATTGAAAAACGATTTCAACCTATATATTATGCTAGTAAGACATTACAAGGAGCACAAACGAACTATACAACTACTGAAAAAGAACTCCTTGCTATTGTCTTTGCTTTTGACAAATTTCGATCATATCTCGTTCTAGCAAAAACGGTGGTCTATACCGACCATTCTGCTCTTAGATACTTATTTTCAAAACAAGATGCTAAACCAAGATTAATCCGTTGGATCTTACTCTTACAAGAGTTTGATATTGAAATCCGAGATAAAAGAGGAGCAGAAAATCTCGCCGCTGATCATCTTTCTCGTCTTGAAAATCCCGAATTAGAAGTTCTAAATGAATCGGCCATACAAGACAACTTTCCTGATGAATATCTATTGAAGATAGATTATAAAGAAATCCCATGGTTTGCAGACTATGCAAACTACTTAGTTTGTGGATTCCTTGAAAAAGGATTATCGTACCAAAAATGAAAGAAATTCTTCAGTGATATAAAACACTATTTCTGGGAAGATCCACATTTGTTTAAAAGTTGTCCCGATGGAATAATATGCCGATGTGTATTTGGAGATGAAGCTAGTAAAATTTTAAACCATTGTCACACAGGACCAACAGGAGGGCATTATGGGCCTCAACTAACAGCAAGAAAAGTTTATGAAGCTGGATTCTATTGGCCTACAATTTACAAAGACGCATACCTTCTTTGCAAATCCTGTGATGCATGTCAAAGGGCCGGAAAAATAAGTCAACGTGATGAAATGCCACAAAATGTCATCCAAGTATGTGAAGTATTTGACATTTGGGGTATTGACTTTATGGGTCCATTTCCAAAATCTCATAATAATCTATATATACTCGTAGCCATTGATTATGTATCTAAATGGGCGGAAGCACAAGCTCTCCCAACTAACGATGCACGAGTTGTAGTCAACTTTTTAAAACGTCTTTTTGCAAGGTTTGGAACACCGAAAGCTTTAATAAGTGATCGGGGTACTCATTTTTGTAATAATCAACTTGAGAAAGTTCTTAAAAGATATGGAGTAACTCATAAAATCTCCACCGCATATCATCCACAAACAAGTGGACAAGTTGAAAATACCAACCGAGCTTTAAAACGTATTCTAGAGAAAACCGTAGGATCAAATCCGAAGGAATGGTCCATTAAATTGGAGGATGCACTCTGGGCTTATAGAACAGCCTACAAAACTCCAATTGGAACCACACCTTTTAGACTTGTTTATGGAAAAGCATGTCATCTTCCAGTAGAAATTGAACACAAAGCATTTTGGGCTTTGAAGACATGTAATCTTGATTTACATGAAGCCGGACGTCTACGATTAAGTCAACTAAATGAATTAGAAGAATTAAGACATGAAGCATACGAAAATTCGTTAATCTATAAAGAAAGAACGAAGAAATGGCATGATAAAAGAATCAGAAGTTCAAAAGAATTTAAAGAAGGAGACAGAGTTCTTCTTTTCAATTCACAATTCAAGCTATTTCCTGGAAAATTGAAATCAAGATGGTCTGGACCATTCATAGTCAAAAGAGTTTTCCCATACGGAACGATAGAATTAATAAATTCAAATGGGATTGAATTTAAAGTTAATGGTCACAGAGTTAAACATTACATACATGGTCCGATGGAAGTCGACAACGAAGTTAATCACAATTTCGACACCACAGCTAACTAAGTGTGGGGAAAATCAAGTCTTTAAAGGATAATATGTATTTCTGTTAGAGTTAGATTTTCTGTTTTCGTGTAGTTCTCGAAAATGGAACCCGAATGGTCTTTCCCTAGCAGACCCTAAAGAACTAGTCTTCTCCCCCCATTCTGAATTTTTATTTTTTTTAGGTTTTTACAAAATGAAAACTGCCTGTGAACTAAACCATGGTCTAATGCTACACGCTTTGATCACTAAACGTAATAATGACATACTACCTAGTGAAATAGTATCAGTAATCAGAGAAAGAATGGACGGAGTTAGAAAAGAATCCAGATGCGAAGATAATAAGTTACAATTTAGTAAAGGAAAATCAAAATCCGCAGCGAAAAGAAGAGCACGACACCTAGAACGATGTCACAAATGCGGAAAATGGTCACATGGAGGTAAATGTTCCAATAATCAAACCTATTCAAATACCGAATTTGTTACTTTATGCAGAGACGGACCGTTCATATGTTTAGAAGAAAAGACACTGAATGCTCGAGGTTACGCCTATGTAGCCATGGAAAACCAATTAAACCGACTATCTTATGAATGGGATAGATCATATAACTAAGAAATCTATTTCACAGGTATGTCTGTACAGTTTTTATTTTTATTTTTATTTTTAACCTTTTGATAATAAACGCTAATTTGTTCGCTAAAAAGTATTAAATTAGTATTAAATAAAATTAGGTTTGGCGACCGAAATTATTGATATCATTCAAAAATTTATTACATCACTGCGAAATTTAACGTTTATTCTTAAGGTATAAATATCTTTAATCAATCAACCCAAAATATTTCAAAAATTCGTCATGAGTTAAATTAGGTCTTGGAACCGAAATTACTTTACCGAAAAGAGGGGCGCATATTTTTGATAATATTTGATTGATTAAAGTGGGATAAAAAGACAAAAAAAAAAAAAAAATTTTAATTTTATTTTTACCATGTTTTTAAAATTAATATTTAAATCTTAAATTAATATTGTAAACTTTGTAAAAACAATATATTTAAAATTGTAAATATTTGAAAAATTAATATAAGTTTGATATGAATTTATGAATTTTTAAATTAAGTTTGGTGTGAATTTTTAAAATATTAATTTTTAATTTTATGCATTTCAAATTTTAAGTTTGGTGTGAATTTTTAATAATAATTTTGAATTTTATATTTAAGTTGTGTGAATTTAAAAACAAAAATTTACTTTATCTCATTAAGTTAAGAATATGATTTTTAAAATTCGTCGTAAGTTGAAGACTAGGTCTTTGAACCGAAATTGCTTTACCCGAGGGAGGGACGAGAACTTTATTATCATTATTTTTAATCTTATTGATTTAAAGTATGCCAAAAACATTAAAAAACCCAAAAATCTTAGCTTTTAAAACAATCGCTACAAAAAGACAAATTTTAAAATTTTGTCGAAGGACAGACTAGGACATCGATCCGAAACGACCTCGTCCTAAATAACAAGGGAAACAAAATTTTAAAATTAATTACTTAATTGTTTTAATAAGTTAATGATTATAAAAAAAAAAAAAACACCAAACTCCGCGACTCGCGGAGTTTGGAGCCTAAATCTCCGCGACTCGCGGAGGGGTCGGAAATCAGAAAAAAAATATAGAGCTGCAACAGCTCAGTTTCACACACCCAAAACAGAATTCTGCACGAAAAAACTCCGAAAAACCACCCAAAAACACCCCAAAAATCCCAATTTTTAAACGTTAATCACCAAATTTTTTGCTAAAATCATGTTGAGAAGGATGCTATCTAAGAATTACTCAAGAAAAACGGTAAATTTCTACACCTAAACACCATTTAATTCGAAATTTGATGTTCTTGAGCAATTTTTTTCCCAATTTGATTTTGATGCTTTTTAGTGTAATTAGGCTTAAATTGTTTATGTATTATGCTTGTATAACCTAGATTGATGCTGTTTAACATGATTAGAAGCCTTAAACTTCAAATTTTGAATAATCTAGGGTTTGTGTTCTTGAGAAATTTGGGGCTTTTTGATATAAACAGGTTATGGCCGATTTTTGTCATGAATTGTTGCTAAATTGAGTAGTGTAACATGTCTAGGTAGTTAAATGATCCAAACTTTGAGCCTAAACATGATTTTGAGAATTAAAGTGGACTTTTTCAAGTCTAAAATTCATGAACTTGATTTTTGAAAGATAATGCCATTTGAGACTTGTTTAATTGCTAGTAATGATTATTTTGACATGTTATTTGAGTTGAATGCTTATGAACTTGGCGAACATTTTCGTATATGCTTATTTGAAAAAGTGTAGATTTGATGAAAATATGAAAATAAGCTTAAGTTTGATATAAATTGATAATGTCATTGTAATTATTTTGATTGATGATTTTGCTGACACTAATGCATATTTGGATGCACAAAAATTGTGTTTGATGTGTTTTGCAGAATGAAAGGGGTGAATCTTCATCCCAAGCCCGCAATGCTCCTGCTGAAAATTTGGAACAACAGGAGGTGGATAACTACTACAAGCAGGATATACCTCATCCAGTCATGACCTTTTCTGATATGCACTTGGAAGAGTTGCACCCGAACCTGAGATTTGACAGACTTTGGATAGATTATCCAAAATATCAACGGGGTTTGCATACTCTTCATTCTAAGGTTGTTGAGGTACCGAGGGTCATAGAATGGGGACCCTTAGAAGCTGTAGAATTGGCCGGGCCAATTAGGGAATTACTTGTACAGAGGTATGGTAATTCTTCTTTTAATGACTGGGTACATTTATTCCCCATACGTAGACCTGTATATAAAGTATGGTGTGAAGAATTGTTATGTAGTATAGAGTTGAATGATCGGGTAGCTAGTTTAACCGATCGTTCTTTTATTAGATTTTTGTTAGGCGGTTCGATGCGCCACATGTCTTTACTGGACATGGCTCAGGCTTTACGTATATATACGCCTGAGGAGTTAGCGTCTGCCGATTGTAGAGGATTGATACTAAACGGTAGAAAGATAGATGAAAATTTTGATACACACGGTGTGTGGAGTCAAATGACAAGCCATCACCGTTTCAAAGGGGGAAATTACTCTTATTTGGATATAGATAGAGCCGAATTAAGAGTGATACATAGGTTTTTAGCTAATTCGATTACACAAAGGGGTAAAAACAAGGAAAAAGTAAATGAACAGGATTTGTTTTACCATATGTGTATTCGAGACCCACAAAGCGCTGTAAGTATACCGTATTGTGTGGGTTATTATTTATCAGCTATGGTTCGGGGGATGCGACCACATAGCATAATAGGAGGTGGTATTTTTATTACTTTGATTGGTGAATATCTCGGTGTGGATATAAGTCGGGGGGGGGGGGGGATTATTAGTAGAAGAACCGAAACCCCGCGATACTATAGGTTTAAATGTATACCATGGTGCGAAAGTTTTGAAGAGGCGAAATAACGCCGCAGTACGATACCATGGTAGACATCCACAGGTGGAGAGAAACCAGCAACAAGGTAATGTAGGAGGGGGGAATGAGATGCAAGAAATGCATAGGTTTATAGCTTCTCAGGAATACGAAAATGCTAGACAGAGAGCATTTGAAGATTGGCAAGTTCATCAGAACCAGATCATAGCTCATTGCCAACATATAGGTAGAAACTATATTCCTACATCGAAACCCATCTTCCCTCCTTGGTCTATAGAGATGCAGCCACCATATCCTACGTATGACCCTGCCAAAGCATTCTATAGCACTTATGGTTATGCCTGGAACCCCTATTGGTACCAATATCATCCTTAGTTTAATTATTTTTTTTATTTTATTTTGTAATTTGTAATTATTAATACATTTAATATTTTTGTTAATATTGTAATCATTTTTATAATCATCTAACTTTTATTCTTAGATTTTAATAATTTTTTGAATGTGGGGTAATATACCAAATTTCAAAAATATGTATATATGTTTGCAGTTTATCTTATGTACACAACAGGGTAAAACAACGCATTTTCAAAGACTGGCATTAAGTTCAGCAAAAGCAACTAATTTTGACGACAAGATGCAAAATATATGTGAAATAACAACAAGACGGAATGAACAAATGATGTGCACCATTTATCATTCAGCAAACAAACGCCAATATATTTGGAAACTTTGGTAAAATTTAATCATTTTCACACAAATCACCCTCAATAATTTAAATTGTTACTGATTTCTTGCAAATGAGGGCATTGCAAGATCTTAAGTGTGGGAAGGGGTTAAATTCTTTCGGATTTTAAAATTTTTTACTTTATACACTTGGTTACCATTAAAAATACTAGTAAAGCAGTAGTTGTATTAGAATCTAGTGCTCTCTGATAAAAAAGAACAGCCCTAGTCTTATATACTGACTACCCAATTCTAGTAAAATTTTTCAAAATTTTCAATTAAATGAACTCAAAATCATGTTTATACATATTTATGAACGATAAAACTAGGTTTTAACACCGAAATTATTGTAACCTCGGAAAGGACATAAATTGAGAAACAAACCAAAATGTTAAAATTCATTTAAGATGGAATAGAGGACGATAAAACGGAAAATAAAAGCCAAGTGTGGGAAAATTTACCAAGTTATCTTAAACATATGTCACATATATCTGTAACAAATAACTGAAAATACTTTTGCTTTGGACTAAACTAAACTGTTTTTACCCGATGAAAGAAAAGAAGAGATGGATCTACACGATGAATCAATTCCATCATTAAAAGGAAGTAAAGTCTTCCGAAAAAGACACGCGCTTCTTGATTTAGGTCATGAAGTTGTCGTCCAGACCAGCTGTAGGTTGACGAAAAATCTAGAAAAGTCATCACTAAAATCAGCAGGAAATCCACGGACCTCAGCATTAACAGGGTCGCCAAGTGGTCAGATTTATCCTAACCATGAGAAGGATTTATCTCGTACAATGGGGGGGCACCATGCAAATTAGCTGGACAAGACTAATGAATCAGATCCCCAGAAAGGATAATCTCCTTAAAGATTAAAAATCAGCTTTTAAGACTGATATTACTCAATCCTAGATATTGACCTTAAAGATTGAGAATTCAAACTCATGGAATTCAATGATATCTAAACTCGAGTTTGAACGAGAAAATATTTTGATAAAAATTATAAACCGATTTGTTTTCTGAAAACCCCATTTTCAATGCGTTCATTACCATTGAACGTAAAATCCTAGGAATTCACCTGGAATTCATTAGGTCACCTGAACTAAATCGGGTGTCAACCGTAAGAACGGTGGTTTCATAGCATGGTCAAAGACAGGACCTTGTGCCATACCGAAAAATTATGAGGGTGAGCTTTACTATTGCTCCTACCAAGGATAGTAATTGCGTCCGACATGTTACAGACCATAATTAAAAGCATGTCAGGGGACATTGCCTTAACAGTTGCTTGTTCAACGCTTTCCTTTCAACCGGACGGTAGTTTGCCGAAAGGTAATATACGGAACAAGTAAACTGGACGTGTTGCTTTCCTAATACAAGGTTAGCAAGTGGGTGACACAAAACCATAAGTTTTGAGCTAAAATTTTCAAATCTGAAACCCACCAAACCCACAAAAATATTTTGCAAACACCGGTAAAGGGTTATTCCGGAAAACTTATCTAGGGTAAAAACTAGATTTAATTTTCAAAAGATCAAATGTTTTCATAAAGATACAATTTCCTTAATGGATCTAAATTTTTATAGTCATGTGGGACTGTAAACCATATCGTTACTACCATTGTTTATACCGCCATATAGAAATCACTGATGTACAAAGTGTGAAGAATAAAGAAGTGATTCTAGTATTTCAAGACAATATTGCTTGAGGACAAGCAACGCTCAAGTGTGGGAATATTTGATAATGCTAAAAACGAACATATATTTCATAGCATTATTCCTCAAGAAAGACAAGCTTTTAGTTGCAATTGTTCTATTTACAAGTGATATTCGTTTAAATAATAAAAGGTGAAGACAAAAGACAGATTCGACGAATTGAAGACGCAAACGACCAAAAAGCTCAAAAGTACAAAAGACAATCAAAAAGGTTCCAATTATTGATAAGAAACGTCTCGAAATTACAAGAGTACAAGATTCAAAACGCAAAGTACAAAATATAAAATTGTACGCAAGGATGTTCGAAAATCCGGAACCGGGACCAGAGTCAACTCTTAACGCTCGACGCAACGGACTAAAAATTACAAGTTAACTATGTATATAAATATAATATAATATATAATTAATTATATTAATTATATATATATTATATATATATATTATAAAACCGTCGGCAGAGAAAGACTCCAAGGATGTGAGCTGTAAATTCATTCTCCGCGACTCGCGGAGTTTGAAGAGGATTTTGCCGCGAGTCGCGGAGCCCCAAAAAACGAAAATCCCTATAAAGCCAACCGAATTCTGATCACAATTCACAATCTTTTTCTTCTCTTATCATACGTAAACGATATATATATATATAATTTATATTTTAATTTTAATTTTAATTCTAATAATAAGGGTATGTTAGCGAATGTTGTAAGGGTGTAAGTCGAAATTCTGTCCGTGTAACGTTACGCTATTTTTAATCATTGTAAGTTATGTTCAACCTTTTTACATTAATGTCTCGTAGCTAAGTTATTATTATGCTTATTTAAAACGAAGTAATCATGATGTTAGGCTAATTACTAAAATTGGGTAATTGGGCTTTGTACCATAATTGGGGTTTGGACAAAAGAACGACACTTGTGGAAATTAGACTATGGGCTATTAATGGGCTTTATATTTGTTTAACTAAATGAAAGTTTGTTAATGTTAATATAAAGATTTACAATTGGGCGTCCCTATAAATTACCATATACACTCGATCGGACACGATGGGCGGGGTATTTATATGTACGAATAATCGTTCATTTAACCGGACACGGGAATGGATTAATAGCCACTAGAATAATTAAAACAGGGGTGAAATTACATTCAAGGGTAATTGGTGTAATTGTTAACAAAGTAGTAAAACCTTGGTTTACACACAGTCGATAACCTGGTGTATTCATTAAACAAAGTATTAAAACCTTTTTACAATTCGAATCCCCAATTAGTTGGAATATTTAACTTCGGGTATAATAATAATTTGACGAGGACACTCGCACTTTATATTTATGACTGATGGACTGTTATGGACAAAAACCAGACGGACATATTAAATAATCCAGGACAAAGGACAATTAACCCATGGGCATAAAACTAAAATCAACACGTCAAACATAATGATTACGGAAGTTTAAATAAGCATAATTCTTTTATTTCATATTTAATTTCCTTTATTTTATATTTAATTGCACTTCTAATTATCGCACTTTTATTTATTGTTATTTAATTGCACTTTTAATTATCGTCCTTTTTAATTATCGCAAGTTTATTTTATCGCACTTTTATTATTCGCAATTTCATTATCATTATTTACTTTACGCTTTAATTTAAGTCTTGTATTTATTTTATATTTTACATTAGGTTTTAACTGCGACTAAAGTCTTAAAATCGACAAACCGGTCATTAAACGGTAAAAACCCCCCTTTATAATAATAATATTACTTATATATATGTTTGTATTTTTATAAAAGTAAATTAATATAGCGTTGAGCTTTGTTTAAAGATTTCCCTGTGGAACGAACCGGACTTACTAAAAACTACACTACTGTACGATTAGGTACACTGCCTATAAGTGTTGTAGCAAGGTTTAAGTATATCCATTCTATAAATAAATAAATATCTTGTGTAAAATTGTATCGTATTTAATAGTGTTTTCTGCTAAAATTAATAACTATTTTATATACACCTCGCAAAACATCAGATACCATAGACACGTATACAATATTTTGACCTATCATGTCGACACATCTATATATATTTCGAAACAACCATAGACACTCTATATGTGAATGTTGGAGTTAGCTATACAGGGTTGAGGTTGATTCCAAAATATATATAGTTTGAGTTGTGATCAATACTGAGATATGTATACACTGGGTCGTGGATTGATTCAAGATAATATATATCGATTTATTTCTGTACATCTAACTGTGGACAACTAGTTGTAGGTTACTAACGAGGACAGCTGACTTAATAAAATTAAAACATCAAAATGTATTAAAAGTGTTGTAAATATATTTTGAACATACTTTGATATATATATATATATATATATATATATATATATATATATACATATTTGTTATAGGTTCGTGAATCGACCAGTGGCCAAGTCTTACTTCCCGACGAAGTAAAAAATCTGTGAAAGTGAGTTATAGTCCCACTTTTAAAATCTAATATTTTTGGGATGAGAATACATGCAGGTTTTATAAATGATTTACAAAATAGACACAAGTACGTGAAACTACATTCTATGGTTGAATTATCGAAATCGAATATGCCCCTTTTTATTAAGTCTGGTAATCTAAGAATTAGGGAACAGACACCCTAATTGACGCGAATCCTAAAGATAGATCTATTGGGCCTAACAAACCCCATTCAAAGTATCGGATGCTTTAGTACTTTGAAATTTATATCATATCCGAAGGGTGTCCCGGAATGATGGGGATATTCTTAAATATGCATCTTGTTATAAACTCAACGACTCGAATTCAACGTCTTTTGAAATATGTCATGAATGACTCCAAGTAATATCTTTAAAATGATCAAATGCACAGCGGAAGATTTCTTTCGTACCTGAGAATAAACATGCTTTCAAGTGTCAACCAAAAGGTTGGTGAGTTCATTAGTTTAACATAAATAATCATTTTCATCATTTTAATAGACCTCAAGATTTCATATTTCCATTTCTCATAATCATACGTCCCATGCATAGAGATAAAAATATCATTCATATGGATTGAACACCTGGTAACCGACATTCACAATACGTATATAAGAATATCCCCATCATTCCGGGATCCTCCTTCGGACATGATATAAATTTCGAAGTATTTCAGTATCCAGTACTTTGGATGGGGCTAGTTGGGCCCGATAGATCTATCTTTAGAGTTTACGTCAATTAGGGTGTCTGTTCCCTAATTCTTAGATTACCAGACTTAATAAACAGGGGCATATTCGATTTCGATCATTCAACCATATAATGTAGTTTCAATTACTTGTGTCTATTTCGTAAAACAGTTATAAAAACACCGCATGTATTCTCAGTCTCAAAAATATATATTGCAAAAGCATTTAAAAAGGGATTAATGAAACTCACACATATAAATATTGTAAAACAGTTATTAAAACATTGCATGTATTCTCAGCCCAAAAATGTAATGAGTAAAAGGGAGCAAATGAACTCACGCATATAAATATTGTAAAAACAGTTAATAAAGCATTTGCATGTATTCTCAGCCCAAAAATGTAAAGAGTAAAAAGGGGCAAATGAAACTCACGCATATAATTATTGTAAAACAGTTAATAAAGCATTTGCATGTATTCTCAGTCCCAAAAATGTAAAGAGTAAAAGGGAATCAAATGAACTCACCAACCTTTTGGTTGACACTTGAAAGCATGTTTATTCTTAGGTATGAAAGAAGTCTTCCGCTGTACAATTGCTCATTTAAAAGACATTACTTGGAGTCATTCATGACATATTTCAAAAGACGTTGTATTCGAGTCGTCGAGTTCATCAAGATTATTATTTAGTCAATTATAGTTGAATATATTATGAAATATTTGCATGTCATCAATTTTCGATATAAAGCAAGTTTGTCTTTTAAAAACGAATGCAGTGTTTGTAAAATGTATCATATAGAGGTCAAGTACCTCGCGATGTAACCAACTATTGTGAATTGTTTGTAATCGATATGGACTTTGTCCGGATGGATTAGGACGGGTCCTTTCAGTTGGTATCAGAGCGGTGGTCTTAGCGAACCATGTCTGCATTAGTGTGTCTAACTGATAAGTCATTAGGATGCATTATAGAGTCTGGACTTCGACCGTGTCTGCATATCAAAAGTTTTGCTTATCATTTTGTGTCAAAAATTACATGCTTATCATTCTTAGAGAATTACTTGTTTATCATTCTTAGTCTAGACACATTTTACTGCATTGACTGCATGAATAGTGTATAGACAAAATTCATATCTTAGCGTATCTGCTACTTTATATCTTAGCGTATCTGTTACTATAACTTTGCCTGACAACTTCCGTAGATTCCTCCATAACTTATGGGATTTTAGTATTATATATGCATATGTAAATTATGTATATGTCCCGTTCTTATTGATTAAAAACGTTCCATATTAATTGATTTCGTTGCGGGGTTTTGACCTCTATATGAGACGTTTTTCAAAGACTGCATTCATTTTAAAACAAACCATAACCTTTATTTCATCAATAAAGGTTTAAAAAGCTTTACGTAGATTATCAAATAATGATAATCTAAAATATCCTGTTTACACGCGACCATTACATAATGGTTTACAATACAAATATGTTACAACGAAATAAGTTTCTTGAATGCAGTTTTTACACAATATCATACAAGCATGGACTCCAAATCTCGTCCTTATTTAAGTATGTGACAGCGGAAGCTCTTAATAATCACCTGAGAATAAACATGCTTAAAACGTCAACAAAAAAGTTGGTGAGTTATAGGTTTAACCTATATATTATCAAATCATAATAATAGACTACAAGATTTCATATTTCAATACACATCCCATACATAGAGATAAAAATCATTCATATGGTGAACACCTGGTAACCGACATTAACAAGATGCATATTTAAGAATATCTCCATCATTCCGGGACACCCTTCGGATATGATATAAATTTCGAAGTACTAAAGCATCCGGTACTTTGGATGGGGTTTGTTAGGCCCAATAGATCTATCTTTAGGATTCGCGTCAATTAGGGTGTCTGTTCCCCAATTCTTAGATTACCAGACTTAATAAAAAGGGGCATATTCGATTTCGATAATTCAACCATAGAATGTAGTTTCACGTACTTGTGTCTATTTTGTAAATCATTTATAAAACCTGCATGTATTCTCATCCCAAAAATATTAGATTTTAAAAGTGGGACTATAACTCACTTTCACAGATTTTTTACTTCGTCGGGAAGTAAGACTTGGCCACTGGTCGATTCACGAACCTATAACAAATATGTATATATATATCAAAGTATGTTCAAAATATATTTACAACACTTTTAATACATTTTGATGTTTTAAGTTTATTAAGTCAGCTGTCCTAGTTAGTAACTTATAACTAGTTGTCCACAGTTAGATGTACAGAAATAAATCGATATATATTATCTTGAATCAATCCACGACCCAGTGTATACATATCTCAGTATTGATCACAACTCAAACTATATATATTTTGGAATCAACCTCAACCCTGTATAGCTAACTCCAACATTCACATATAGAGTGTCTATGGTTGTTCCGAAATATATATAGATGTGTCGACATGATAGGTCGAAACATTGTATACGTGTCTATGGTATCTCAATATTACATAATATACAATACAAGTTGATTAAGTTATGGTTGAAATAGATTTGTTACCAATTTTCACGTAGCTAAAATGAGTAGTTTTTACCAATTTTGTTTTGCTCGCCATTTCTTCGTTTCTAATCCGTTTTGAGTGATTTAAGTGGCCACAGTTTCGTATTGAACTTGAATTTATGAAACTAAACAGAAAAGGTATAGGTTTATAGTCGGAAATACAAGTTACAAGTCGTTTTTGAAAGAGGTAGTCATTTCCGTCGAAAGAACGACATCTTGATGACTGTTTTGAAAAACATACTTTCACTTTGAGTTTAACCATGATTTTTGGATATGGTTTCATGTTCATAAGAAAAATCATTTTCCCAGAAGTATAGCTTTTAAATCAAAGTTTTTCATAGTTTTTAATTATCCAAACCAAAACAGCCCCCGATTGTAACTACGACGGCGTAAATCCGATTTTAGGGTGTTTATCGTGTTTCCGAGTTTTAAATCATTAAGTTAGCATATTATATAGATATAGATCATGTGTATAGTTGATTTTAAAAGTGTAGTTAGAAGGATTAACTTTATTTGCGAACAAGTTTAGAATTAACTAAACTATGTTCTAGTGATTAATAGTTTACCACTTCGAATATGATAGCTTTTTATGTATGAATCGAATGATGTTATGAACATCATTACTACCTTAAGTTCCTTGGATAAACCTACTGGAAAATTGAAAAATGGATCTAGCTTCAACGGATCTTTGGATGGCTCGAAGTTCTTGAAGCAGAGTCATGACACGAAAACAAGTTCAAGTAAGATCATCACTTGAAATAAGATTGTTATAGTTATAGAAATTGAACCAATGTTTGAATATGATTATTAACTTGTATTAGAATGATAACCTACTGTAAGAAATAAAGATTTCTTGAGGTTGGATGATCACCTTACAAGATTGGAAGTGAGCTAGCAAACTTGAAAGTATTCTTTATTTTATGTAACTAGAACTTGTAGAATTTATGAAGAACACTTAGAACTTGAAGTTAGAAATTGAGAGAGATCAATTAGATGAAGAAAATTGAAGAATGAAAGTGTTTGTAGGTGTTTTTGGTCGTTGGTGTATGGATTAGATATAAAGGATATGTAATTTTGTTTTCATGTAAATAAGTCATGAATGATTACTCATATTTTTGTAATTTTATGAGATATTTCATGCTAGTTTCCAAATGATGGTTCCCATATGTGTTAGGTGACTCACATGGGCTGCTAAGAGCTGATCATTGGAGTGTATATACCAATAGTACATACATCTAAAAGCTGTGTATTGTACGAGTACGAATACGGGTGCATACGAGTAGAATTGTTGATGAAACTGAACGAGGATGTAATTGTAAGCATTTTTGTTAAGTAGAAGTATTTTGATAAGTGTCTTGAAGTCTTTAAAAAGTGTATGAATACATATTAAAACACTACATGTATATACATTTTAACTGAGTCGTTAAGTCATCGTTAGTCGTTACATGTAAGTGTTGTTTTGAGACCTTTAGGTTAACGATCTTGTTAAATGTTGTTAACCCAAAGTTTATAATATCAAATGAGATTTTAAATTATTATATTATCATGATATTATGATATATTAATATATCTTAATATGATATATACATTTAAATGTCGTTACAACGATAATCGTTACATATATGTCTCGTTTCGAAATCCTTAAGTTAGTAGTCTTGTTTTTACTTATGTAGTTCATTGTTAATACACTTAATGATATATTTAATTATCATATTATCATGTTATATATAATATAACAATGTATTAATATGCTTCATATATATTTAGTAAGACGTGGTTATAACGATAATCGTTATATGTATCGTTTCGAGTTTCATACGTCAATAGTCTCCTTTTTAAGTATATAACTTATTGTTACTATTTTTAATGAGATACTTGATGATCATTATATCATGTTAAAAATATATATTTATTCATTTATGTATCATCATGTCATATACAACTTATAGCGTTCGTGAATCATTGGTCAAACTGGGTAATCAGACGTTTACAAAATTTCCGTTTCAATTAACCAAGTCTTAACAAGTTTGATTGCTTAACATGTTGGAAAAATTTAATCATGTAAATATAGTTTTCATTAAACATATAATCATAGAAAGGTTCGGAAAATTTCGGGTCACTACAGTACCTACCCGTTAAATAAATTTCGTCCCAAAATTTTAAGCGATTGGAGGTGTTGGCTCATCCTCTGGAAATAAGTGCGGGTACTTCTTCTTCATCTGATCTTCTCGTTCCCAGGTGAACTCGGGTCCTCTACGAGCATTCCATCGAACCTTAACAATCGGTATCTTGTTTTGTTTAAGTCTCTTAACCTCACGATCCATAATTTCAATGGGTTCTTCAATGAATTGAAGTTTTTCATTGATTTGGATTTCGTCCAACGGAATAGTGAGATCTTCTTTAGCAAAACATTTCTTCAAATTCGAGACGTGGAAAGTGTTATGTACAGCCGCGAGTTGTTGAGGTAACTCAAGTCGGTAAGCTATTGGTCCGACACAATCAATATTCTTGAATGGTCCAATATACCTTGGATTTAATTTCCCTCGTTTACCAAATCGAACAACACCTTTCCAAGGTGCAACCTTAAGCATGACCATCTCTCCAATTTCAAATTCTATATCTTTTCTTTTAATGTCGGCGTAGCTCTTTTGTCTACTTTGGGCGGTTTTCAACCGTTGTTGAATTTGGATGATCTTCTCAGTAGTTTCTTGTATTATCTCCGGAACCGTAATCTGTCTATCCCCCACTTCACTCCAAAAAATCAGAGACCTGCACTTTCTACCATAAAGTGCTTCAAACGGAGCCATCTCAATGCTTGAATGGTAGCTATTGTTGTAGGAAAATTCTGCTAACGGTAGATGTCGATCCCAACTGTTTCCGAAATCAATAACACATGCTCGTAGCATGTCTTCAAGCATTTGTATCGTCCTTTCACTCTGCCCATCAGTTTGTAGATGATAGACAGTACTCATGTCTAGACGAGTTCCTAATGCTTGCTGTAATGTCTGCCAGAATCTTGAAATAAATCTGCCATCCCTATCAGAGATAATAGAGATTGGTATTCCATGTCTGGAGACAACTTCCTTCAAATACAGTCGTGCTAACTTCTCCATCTTGTCATCTTCTCTTATTGGCAGGAAGTGTGCTGATTTGGTGAGACGATCAACTATTACCCAAATAGTATCAAAACCACTTGCAGTCCTTGGCAATTTAGTGATGAAATCCATGGTAATGTTTTCCCATTTCCATTCCGGGATTTCGGGTTGTTGAAGTAGACCTGATGGTTTCTGATGCTCAGCTTTGACCTTAAAACACGTCAAACATTCTCCTACGTATTTAGCAACATTACCGGCACCAACAGTATCACCAACAACAACATCTACATCACAAGCCTCAGTTTCACAATCTATCCCACGAACATCAACATCATACGCATCATAGATACCAAGGAGTACCAACAGCAATTAACAATGAAGTATTGAACCATAACTTCATCAATATCCTGCGAAGAATATGTGGATCCTAATAGTTTTAGAGATTACTCATTCTAGCTCAAATCAAAAATCAAATGAGTCTAATATTATATTAACTCATTAAATCCATAATTACATCTGAAGAAAATATATATGTATATATATATTTTCATAAAGATTGTGATTAAAAATTCTTTCGTACAAACTGTTAATGGTGAAAATATTTTAACGGGTAGGTAATACCCGAGGAATATTTAGATTTCACTTTAATAAGTTACACTGTACATTCTTCGAATCTGATTCAACGGTCATTTACTATGCTACTTACATCCACAGATATATGAATCCATTCACCACAGAATAACCATTTCCATTCAAATTTCATATTTGGATTTTGACCTATCAGAATCTAACAAGTGGCACAATGAAGAAAGCATTTGACGGAATAAAATTTGTTAGAAACAAACAAATTAACTATGAGAAATTTTGTTAAGAATCCACGCTAACAAAATCCTAGCTAACTGTTCCTAGCCAACTATGGACTAATCAACTAAGGACTACCAACAGTGGACAATTAAAATGAATTAAAATATTGATTATAACATATGAAACTAAACAATTCTTCATGTTTGCCACTTGAACTCATCTTAAACCTCATTTGTATCGTGATGATTATAATCTGCGTTTAAACCTTTCGTGATTCTTGAAAACACCTAAATAGAGAGGACGAACCAAACGCACTTCATCTACGGAAGAAAAGATTTACGCATATAGTTATGCACCTGAAAAACACTCGGAACCTGAGTAAACGTTTAACAAGTATCTGTGCTAGCTTCTTTGGCATTGTTGTTTTCGAAGATAACAACGCAATTCCTTTTCAAATTAGCCAATTTTGTGACAGCTCCAGCAAATCAACTTCAAGTTTTTCATTCGAATAAACCCTATTATAAAGATTACCCCTTCATCATCGTTACCGGGGAAACGTTTATATTCCACCACATTAGCATTAAACTTACCAGCAACTTTATTACTTATTGACTTAAGTCTCTCCGAAGAACCATTATGGTTGTTCATTAAAACCTTACCATATACTCATCCATATCTTATAACGAGAATTGCGATACCAATTACAGGAAATCAGCAATCAGTATTTTAAATCTCATAGTATTTCTACATCAACAGTTATATGTATACATATGACATTTATCTCATAGAATTATGAACTTTCATTCTGAAATTCTGAAAAGCACTCTAGCTTACGAATCAGATCTCTGAGTTCTGAAAAATAAATCGAGCAAACATGAAGGAGACCAAGGATAAATGCAAGGACCAAACCCTGTATATAAAGAATCCTGATGATTCTGTTTTTGATGAAATCTTTAGCGAATACCTTACTCCTTAACCACTCTAAATCATCGTGAATGAATTTCTTCATCACAATTTGATTCTGAAATCCTAAGATATCATCGTACCTTTCTTTATTAATATCCTCAATATTTCTGAAGATATCTTCATAAATATTCTCGTTCGATATTAATTATCTCTCTGCGCTATCCGTATTATATCATAAAAGGAAACTATTTTAGTTTCAATATTCTGCGAACCTTCGAACTTAAAATATGAATGTTTTTGAAGTAGTGTTGGGAACTGATGCATGAGTTAGTATAATATAATGACACTTGATCAATGTGATTATATTACAGTAATTCATGCTGAGTTTCTAATGGAATGTGATGATTCACAGTACCATCATCATGTGCCATGTTACACGACTCTTACATTCTATCTAATCTCCAAACATATCAAGAATATATATTCTTGATAGTTCTATCTTTTCGGATATTCTGGTAATTTACCAAATCAAGATCGTGCCATTACGATTTCCTTCTTAGAACATTAACTATGTTCATTCCGAATTTCATATCTACAAATTCTGGATTCATTATTCGTTTGACTTAAAGTTGGGAAGAGAAGACAAAAGTATGGAACCCTTGAATACAAAAGAAAATGTAAAGCTCGACAACAACACATAAATTACAAACCGTGCATATCAATACGTATTGCCACGTAAAGGCACGGGAGTAATTAATTACACTATAACCCCAAGATAATAGTAGAAGTAAATAAAATTCTCCAGTGATAGATGAAAGAGAAGAATGACAGATATGAAAGTTAAGAGGATATCAAGGATCAGAATGGGATGGAGCATATTGACAAATGATTCAAAGTACGAATTAAAGGAGAAAGAATAGAAGGTGTGAGTTGTAAGGAAACGAATGGGGTGGATTTATAGTAAAATATCCGACAGATAAATCGAAACAGATTATTGCATTTAATCAAAGGAGATCCTGATTTCCTAAATCGCCGAAGAACAAAATCTTAATACAAAGATTTTCTATAATCCCATGAATTCCGGAAATCAATCATAACTACGTCATCAGTTAAAACGATTCTACATTTACTCATTTCGCTCTTTTACGATAGCTTCACTCATACGCTTCGAGAAATCGAATTATTTTATTCGTATTTCTTAATCATGATAAAACTCTATACATCAGCGTATATCCGTCATAATAACATTCTTACTGTTAGCCATGACGACCTCTATCAAATTTCGGGACGAAATTTCTTTTAACGGGTAGGTACTGTGATGACCCGGAAATTTTCGATCAAATTTAAACTTTAATCTTTATATGATTCCGACACGATAAGCAAAATCTGAAATGTTGAGTTTCGAAAGTTTGAAATCTATATTCATGTAATCAGTTACCTTTGACCATGCCCGACGATTCACGAACAATTGTGTGTAATTAAATATGTAAATATATATAAAAATAAATTTAAGAATATAGATAATATTTTGAATTAATAGAATACACATTAATCAACTGGAATCAACAATGTAGAATAATATACAAATAATAATTAAGATACTATTAAAAAGAATATAATACCTAAGTAATAATAATAATATATATATATATATATATATATATATATTGAAATTAATAATTATTAAAATTTCAAAGTATTACATAATTGGTACATATACAAGTTCGATTATAATTATTAGATTAATATCATTATCATTATTTTTAGTATTAATATTGTTAATATTAATATTTGTATTATTATTTCTAAAATGAAATATAAGCATATATATGAAATATGATATGTATAAGTATTATTAATAATATTAGTATTATCATTAATAATATTGATATTATTATAAGTAGTGTTATTATAAGAATTATTAATAATATTAGTGTTATCATGATTATTATTAGTAAACTTATTAAAATTATCACTTTTATGATTTTAGCATCACTACTATTTATTATTATTAATACAATTATTATTATTATTAGTTTCATTTTTATTATTAATATTAAATATTAATGTTGTGTAATTATTATTAATACCATTATTAACATTTTTATTGACAACTACTATTATACTTGATATTAATAATATAATTATCATTTTAGTATTATTAATGATATTAAATGTATTATTATTAATATTTACTAATTAATTATTTATATTATATACAAGAAATCAAATAACGGAATCTGAATTAGTTTCATGTAGTTTTCATACTGTGAGTGATTGTCCTTTTACATTTAGCTAGTACCAATCACAAATCAAACAATGGAATAAATCCAAAATCTGTTAGACATCTATTTCATCTAAATATACAAATCTGTTCCAATCACTATCTGCTTTATTTATTTTTTTATCTTCTTCCTTCTGGTTTAGAATCCTGTCTGAATATTGTTACATGTCGATATCACAGATCACTACACTTTTAATCAACTCTTGTTATAGCATAAATCTATTACTTACACTCTATTAATTTTGGATGCATTTCGGGGAACTAATCAGAAAATATGAAGGAACCAAAAACCATTCTCTCTCTTTAAAATTTGATAATGAACCATCCCATGAATCACCACCTTCATCATGTTATTAACCCGAAACAACCATACACATGCACGTTTGTGTTTAAACTCGAACCAAACTCAACTGTGTTCTTGCAGTCATCGACCCACCATGATAACCACCATGTAACCACCACCCTAACCAAACACCTTCCATCACTACTTCAAAACCGATGATCACCCATATCCCCACTTTCATCATAATCGACAATCACCATGAGCCACCTTATAAACCTGTTGCAATATACTTCACCTTTATTATTGCTACTGCCGTCACTATAATCCCTCAACCAAACCGCCTGTTTTATTATATATATATATATATATATATATATATATATATATATATATATATATATATATATATATATATATTTTCTTTTTTCTTCTCCTTCGTGACAACAATAATCGCCACCATCCAAGACCCATTTTACCACACTATCGTGTCCTAAATTTTCGTTATAACTGCTTCTGTGTTTCTTCTATTTTGACTACTACGGTGACAAGTTATAGAGAGTGATGATGAAGACTATAAAGAGATGATAATATATGTAGCAGTCGCTAGCATTATTTTGGTTATTGATGTGCAGCGGGGTGTATATAAAATAGTTATTAAATTTTTGCAGGAAATACTATTAAATACGATACAATTTTACACAAGATATTTATTTATTTAGAGAATGGATATACTTAAACCTTGCTACAACACTTATAGGCAGTGTACCTAATCGTACAGTAGTGTAGTTTTTAGTAAGTCCGGTTCGTTCCACAGGGAAATCTTTAAACAAAGCTTAACGCTATATTAGTTTACTTTTATAAAAATACAAATACATATATATAAGTAATATTATTATTATAAAGGGGGGTTTTTACCGTTTAATGACCGGTTTGTCGATTTTAAAACTTTAGTCGCAGTTAAAACCAAATGTAAAATAATAAATAAATACAAGACTTAATTTTAAGCGTAAAGTAAATAACGATAATGAAATTGCGAATAATAAAAGTGCGATAAAATAAACTTGCGATAAAATAACAATAAAAATGCGATAATTAGAAGTGCAATTAAATATAAAATAAAGGAAATTAAATATGAAATAAAAGAATTATGCTTATTTAAACTTCCGTAATCATGATGTTTGACGTGTTGATTTTAGTTTTATGCCCATGGGTTAATTGTCCTTTGTCCTGGATTATTTAATATGTCCGTCTGGTTTTTGTCCATAACAGTCCATCAGTCATAAATATAAAGTGCGAGTGTCCTCGTCAAATTATCCTTATACCCGAAGTTAAATATTCCAACTAATTGGGGATTCGAATTATAACAAGGTTTTAATACTTTGTTTAATGAATACACCAGGTTATCGACTGCGTGTAAACCAAGGTTTTACTACTTTGTTAACAATTACACCAATTACCCTTGAATGTAATTCACCCCTGTTTCAACAAGTTTATTAACTATTAATCCATTTCCGTGTCCGGTTAAATGAACGATTATTCGTACATATAAATACCCCGCCCATCGTGTCCGATTGAGTGTATATGGTAATTTATAGGGACGCCCAATTGTAAATCTTTATATTAACATTAACAAACTATCATTTAGTTAAACAAATATAAAGCCCATTAATAGCCCATAGTCTAATTTCCACAAGTGTCGTTCTTTTGTCCAAACCCCAATTATGGTACAAAGCCCAATTACCCAATTTTAGTAATTAGCCCAACATCATGATTACTTCGTTTTAAATAAGCATAATAATAACTTAGCTACGAGACATTAATATAAAAAGGTTGAACATAACTTACAATGATTAAAAATAGCGTAGCGTTACACGGACAGAATTTCGACTTACACCCTTACAATATTCGCTAACATACCCTTATTATTAGAATTATAATTAAAATTAAAATATAAATTATAAATATATATATATGTATTTTACGTATGAGGAGAAGAAGAAAAAGATGGATGATTTGCGATCAGAATTCGGTTGGCTTTATAGGCAGTTTTTCATTTTGGGGCTCCGCGACTCGCGACATTTTTGCCTTCAAACTCCGCGAGTCGCGGAGAATGAAATTACAGCTCAGTCCCTTTGGAGTCTTTCTCTGCCGACGGTTTTTATTTATAAATATAATATATATATATAATTAATATAATTAATTATATATTATATTATATTTATATACATAGTTAACTTGTAATTTTTAGTCCGTTGCGTCGAGCGTTGAGAGTTGACTCTGGTCCCGGTTCCGGATTTTCGAACGTCCTTGCGTACAATTTTATATTTTGTACTTTGCGTTTTGAATCTTGTACTCTTGTAATTTCGAGACGTTTCTTATCAATAATTGGAACCTTTTTGATTGTCTTTTGTACTTTTGAGCTTTTTGGTCGTTTGCGTCTTCAATTCGTCGAATCTGTCTTTTGTCTTCACCTTTTATTATTTAAACGAATATCACTTGTAAATAGAACAATTGCAACTAAAAGCTTGTCTTTCTTGAGGAATAATGCTATGAAATATATGTTCGTTTTTAGCATTATCAAATATTCCCACACTTGAGCGTTGCTTGTCCTCAAGCAATATCGTCTTGAAATACAAGAATCACTTCTTTATTCTTCACACTTTGTACATCAGTGATTTTCTATACGGCGGTATAAACAATGGTAGTAACGATATGGTTTACAGTTCCACATGACTATAAAAATTTAGATCCATTAAGGAAATTGGATCTTTATGAAAACATTTGATCTTTTGAAAATTAAATCTAGTTTTTACCCTAGATAAGTTTTCCGGAATAACCCTTCACCGGTGTTTGCAAAATATTTTTGTGGGTTTGGTGGGTTTCAGATTTGAAAATTTTAGCTCAAAACTTGCGATTTTGTGTCACCCACTTGCTAACCTTGTATTTGGAAAGCAACACGTCCAGTTTACTTGTCCCGTATATTACCTTTCGATAAACTACCGTCCGGTTGTAAAGGAAAGCGTTAAACAAGCAACTGTTAAGGCAATGTCCCCTGACATGCTTTTAATTATGGTCTATAACGTGTCGGATGCAATTACTATCCTTGGTAGGAGCAATAGTAAAGCTCACCCTTATGATTTTTCAGTCTGGCACAAGGTCCTGTCTTTGACCACTATGCAACCACCGTTCTTACGGTTGACACCCGATTTGGTTCAGGTGACCTAATGAATTCCAGGTGAATTCCTAGGATTTTACGTTCAATGGTAATGAACGCATCGAAAATGGGTTTTCAGAAAACAAATCGGTTTTAATTTGATCAAAATATTTTCTCGTTCAAGCTCGAGTTTAGATATCATCGAATTCCATGAGTTTGTAATTCTCAATCTTTAAGGTCAATCTCTAGGATTGAGTAATATCAGTCTTAAAAGCTGATATTTAATCTTTAAGGAGATTATCCTTTCTGGGGATCTGATTCATTAGTCTTATCCAGCTAATTTGCATGGTGCCCCCCATTGTACGAGATAAATCCTTCTCATGGTTAGGATAAATCTGACCACTTGGTGACCCTGTTTGATGCTGAGGTCCGTGGATTTCCTGCTGATTTTAGTGATGACTTTTCTAGATTTTTCGTCAACCTACAGCTGGTCTGGATGACAACTTCATGACCTAAATCAAGAAGCGCGTGTCTTTTTCGGAAGACTTTACTTCCTTTTAATGATGGAATTGATTCATCGTGTAGATCCATCTCTTCTTTTCTTTCATCGGGTAAAACAGTTTAGTTTAGTCCAAAGCAAAAGTATTTTTCAGTTATTTGTTACAGATATATGTGACATATGTTTAAGATAACTTGGTAAATTTTCCCACACTTGGCTTTTATTTTCCTTTTTATCGTCCTCTATTCCATTTTAAATGAATTTTAACATTTTAGTTTGTTTCTCAATTTATGTCCTTTCCGAGGTAACAATAATTTCGGTGTTAAAACCTAGTTTTATCATTCATAAATATGTATAAACATGATTTTGAGTTCATTTAATTGAAAATTTTGAAAAATTTTACTAGAATTGGGTAGTCAGTATATAAGACTAGGGCTGTTCTTTATTATCAGAGAGCACTAGATTCTAATACAACTACTGCTTTACTAGTATTTTTAATGGTAACCAAGTGTATAAAGTAAAAAATTTTAAAATCCGAAAGAATTTAACCCCTTCCCACACTTAAGATCTTGCAATGCCCTCATTTGCAAGAAATCAGTAACAATTTAAATTATTGAGGGTGATTTGTGTGAAAATGATTAAATTTTACCAAAGTTTCCAAATATATTGGCGTTTGTTTGCTGAATGATAAATGGTGCACATCATTTGTTCATTCCGTCTTGTTGTTTTTTCACATATATTTTGCATCTTGTCGTCAAAATTAGTTGCTTTTGCTGAACTTAATGCCAGTCTTTGAAAATGCGTTGTTTTACCCTGTTGTGTACATAAGATAAACTGCAAACATATATACATATTTTTAAAGTTTGGTATATTACCCCACATTCAAAAATTATTAAAATCTAAGAATAAAAGTTAGATAATTATAAAAATGATTACAATATTAACAAAAGTATTAAACGTATCAATAATTACAAATTAAAAAATAAATAAAAAATGAGTATACTAGGGATGATACTGGTACCAATAGGGGTTCCAGGCATAACCATAGGTGCTATAGAATGCTTCGGCAGGGTCATACGTAGGATATGGTGGCTGCATCTCTATAGACCAGGGAGGGAAGATGGGTTTCGGTGTAGGAATATAGTTTCTACCTATATGTTGGCAATGAGCTATGATTTGGTTCTGATGAACTTGCCAATCTTCAAATGCTCTCTGTCTAGCATTTTCGTATTCCTAAGAAGCTTTAAACCTTTGCATTTCTTGCATCTCATTTCCCCCTCCTACATTACCTTGCTGTTGGTTTCTCTCCACCTGTGGATGTCTACCATGGTATCGTACTGCGGCGTTATTTCGCCTCTTCAAAACTTTCGCACCATGGTATACATTTAAACCTATAGTATCGCGGGGTTCTGGTTCTTCTACTAATAATCCCCCCCGACTTATATCCACACCGAGATATTCACCAATCAAAGTAATAAAAATACCACCTCCTATTATGCTATGCGGTCGCATCCCCCGAACCATAGCTGATAAATAATAACCCACACAATACGGTATACTTACAGCGCTTTGTGGGTCTCGAATACACATATGGTAAAACAAATCCTGTTCATTTACTTTTTCCTTGCTCTTACCCCTTTGTGTAATCGAATTAGCTAAAAACCTATGTATCACTCTTAATTCGGCTCTATCTATATCCAAATAAGAGTAATTTCCCCCTTTAAAACGGTGATGGCTTGTCATTTGACTCCACACACCGTGTGTATCAAAATTTTCATCTATCTTTCTACCGTTTAGTATCAACCCTCTACAATCGGCAGATGCTAACTCCTCAGGCGTATATATACGTAAAGCCTGAGCCATGTCCATTAAAGACATGTGGCGCATCGAACCGCCTAACAAAAATCTAATAAAAGAACGATCGGTTAAACTAGCTACCCGATCATTCAACTCTATACTACATAACAATTCTTCACACCATACTTTATATACAGGTCTACGCATGGTGAATAAACGTACCCAGTCATTAAAAGAAGAATTACCATACCTCTGTACAAGTAATTCCCTAATTGGCCCGGCCAATTCTACAGCTTCTAAGGGTCCCCATTCTATGACCCTAGGTACCTCAACAACCTTAGAATGAAGAGTATGCAAACCCCTTTGGTATTTTGGATAATCTATCCAAAGTCTGTCAAATCTCAGGTTCGGGTGCAACTCTTCCAAGTGCATATCGGAAAAGGTCATGACTGGATGAGGTATATCCTGCTTGTAGTAGTTATCCACCTCCTGTTGTTCCACATTCTCAGCAGGAGCATTGCGGGCTTGGGATGAAGATTCACCCCTTTCAGTCTGCAAAACACATCAAACACAAATTTTGTGCATACAAATATGCATTAGTGTCAGCAAAATCATCAATCAAAATAATTACAATGACATTATCAATTTATGTCAAACTTAAGCTTATTTTCATATTTTCATCAAATCTACACTTTTTCAAATAAGCATATACGAAAATGTTCGCCAAGTTCATAATCATTCAACTCAAATAACATGTCAAAATAATCATTACTAGCAATTAAACAAGTCTCAAATGGCATTATCTTTCAAAAATGAAGTTCATGAATTTTAGACTTGAAAAAGTCCACTTTAATTCTCAAAATCATGTTTAGGCTCAAAGTTTGGATCATTTAACTACCTAGACATGTTACACTACTTAATTTAGCAACAATTCATGACAAAAATCGGCCATAACCTGTTTATATCAAAAAGCCCCAAATTTGCTCAAGAACACAAACCCTAGATTACTCAAAATTTGAAGTTTAAGGCTTCTAATCATGTTAAACAGCATCAATCTAGGTGATACAAGCATAATACATAAACAATTTAAGCCTAATTACACTAAAAAGCATCAAAATCAAATTGGGGAAAAAATTGCTCAAGAACACAAAATTTCGGATTAAATGGTGTTTAGGTGTAGAAATTTACCGTTTTTCTTGAGTAATTCCTAGATAGCATCCTTCTCAACATGATTTTAGTAAAAGATTTGGTGATTAACGGTTAAAAATTGTGATTTTGGGGGTTTTTTCTCGGGTTTTTTCGTGCAGAATTCGCAGTATGTTTTTGTTTTGGGTTGGGACTGATCTGTTATGCGTTTATATTTTTTTTCTGTATTTTGATCCCTCCGCGACTCGCGGTGAATTACTCTTCAAACTCCGCGAGTCGCGGAGTTAGATATTTTTTTTTTTTTATAATCATTAACTTATAAAACAATTAAGTACTTAATTTTAAAATTTTGTTTCCCTTGTTATTTAGGACGATGTCGTTTTGGATCGATGTCCTAGTCCGTCCCTCGACAAAATTTTAAAATTTGTCTTTTTGTAGCGATTGTTTTAAAAGCTAAGATTTTTGGGTTTTTTCAATGTTTTTGGCATACTTTAATTCAATAAGATTAAAAATAATGATAATAAAAGTTCTCGTCCCTCCCTCGGGTAAAGCAATTTCGGTTCAAAGACCTAGTCTTCAACTTACGACGAATTTTAAAAATTATATTCTTAACTTAATGAGATAAAGTAAATTTTTGTTTTTAAATTCACACAACTTAAATATAAAATTCAAAATTAATATTAAAAATTCACACCAAACTTAAAATTTGAAATGCATAAAATTAAAAATTCATATTTTAAAAATTAAAAATTCACACCAAACTTAATTTAAAAATTCATATTATAAATTCATACCAAACTTATATTAATTTTTCAAATATTTACAATTTTAAATATAATGTTTTTACAAAGTTTACAATATTAATTTAAGATTTAAATATTAATTTTAAAAACATGGTAAAAATAAAATTAAAAATCTTTTTGTCTTTTTATCCCACTTTAATCAATCAAATATTATCAAAAATATGCGCCCCTCTTTTCAGTAAAGTAATTTCGGTTCCAAGACCTAATTTAACTCATGACGAATTTTTGAAATATTTTGGGTTGATTGATTAAAGATATTTATACCTTAAGAATAAACGTTAAATTTCGCAGTGATGTAATAAATTTTTGAATGATATCAATAATTTCGGTCGTCAAACCTAATTTTATTTAATACCAATTTAATACTTTTTAGCGAACAAATTAGCGTTTATTATCAAAAGGTTAAAAATAAAAATAAATAAAAAATAAAAACTGTACAGACATACCTGTGAAATAGATTTCTTAGTTATATGATCTATCCCATTCATAAGATAGTCGGTTTAATTGGTTTTCCATGGCTACATAGGCGTAACCTCGAGCATTCAGTGTCTTTTCTTCTAAACATATGAACGGTCCGTCTCTGCATAAAGTAACAAATTCGGTATTTGAATAAGTTTGATTATTTGAACATTTACCTCCATGTGACCATTTTCCGCATTTGTGACATCTTTCTAGGTGTCGTGCTCTTCTTTTCGCTGCGGATTTTGATTTTCCTTTACCAAATTGTAATTTATTATCTTCGCATCTGGATTCTTTTCTAACTCCGTCCATTCTTTCTCTGATTACTGATACTATTTCACTTGGTAGTATGTCATTATTTCTTTTAGTGATCAAAGCGTGTAGCATTAGACCATGGTTTAGTTCACAGGCAGTCTTCATTTTGTAAAAACCTAAAAAAAAATAAAAATTCAGAATGGGGGGAGAAGACTAGTTCTTTAGGGTCTGCTAGGGAAAGACCATTCGAGTTCCATTTTCGAGAACTACATGAAAACAGACAATCTAACTCTAACAGAAATACATATTATCCTTTAAAGACTTGATTCTCCCCACACTTAGTTAGCTGTTGTGTCGAAATTGTGATTAACTTCGTTGTCGACTTCCATCGGACCATGTATGTAATGTTTAACTCTGTGACCATTAACTTTAAATTCCATCCCATTTGAATTTATTAATTCTATCGTTCCGTATGGGAAAACTCTTTTGACTATGAATGGTCCAGACCATCTTGATTTCAATTTTCCAGGAAATAGCTTGAATCGTGAATTGAAAAGAAGAACTCTGTCTCCTTCTTTAAATTCTTTTGAACTTCTGATTCTTTTATCATGCCATTTCTTCGTTCTTTCTTTATAGATTAACGAATTTTCGTATGCTTCATGTCTTAATTCTTCTAATTCGTTTAGTTGACTTAATCGTAGACGTCCGGCTTCATGTAAATCAAGATTACATGTCTTCAAAGCCCAAAATGCTTTGTGTTCAATTTCTACTGGAAGATGACATGCTTTTCCATAAACAAGTCTAAAAGGTGTGGTTCCAATTAGAGTTTTGTAGGCTGTTCTAAAAGCCCAGAGTGCATCCTCCAATTTAATGGACCATTCCTTCGGATTTGATCCTACGGTTTTCTCTAGAATACGTTTTAAAGCTCGGTTGGTATTTTCAACTTGTCCACTTGTTTGTGGATGATATGCGGTGGAGATTTTATGAGTTACTCCATATCTTTTAAGAACTTTCTCAAGTTGATTATTACAGAAATGAGTACCCCGATCACTTATTAAAGCTTTCGGTGTTCCAAACCTTGCAAAAAGACGTTTTAAAAAGTTGACTACAACTCGTGCATCGTTAGTTGGGAGAGCTTGTGCTTTCGCCCATTTAGATACATAATCAATGGCTACGAGTATATATAGATTATTATGAGATTTTGGAAATGGACCCATAAAGTCAATACCCCAAATGTCAAATACTTCACATACTTGGATGACATTTTGTGGCATTTCATCACGTTGATTTATTTTTCCGGCCCTTTGACATGCATCACAGGATTTGCAAAGAAGGTGTGCGTCTTTGTAAATTGTAGGCCAATAGAATCTAGCTTCATAAACTTTTCTTGCTGTTAGTTGAGGCCCATAATGCCCTCCTGTTGGTCCTGTGTGACAATGGTTTAAAATTTTACTAGCTTCATCTCCAAATACACATCGGCGTATTATTCCATCGGGACAACTTTTAAACAGATGTGCAGCGGGGTGTATATAAAATAGTTATTAAATTTTTGCAGGAAATACTATTAAATACGATACAATTTTACACAAGATATTTATTTATTTAGAGAATGGATATACTTAAACCTTGCTACAACACTTATAGGCAGTGTACCTAATCGTACAGTAGTGTAGTTTTTAGTAAGTCCGGTTCGTTCCACAGGGAAATCTTTAAACAAAGCTTAACGCTATATTAGTTTACTTTTATAAAAATACAAATACATATATATAAGTAATATTATTATTATAAAGGGGGGTTTTTGCCGTTTAATGACCGGTTTGTCGATTTTAAAACTTTAGTCGCAGTTAAAATCAAATGTAAAATAATAAATAAATACAAGACTTAATTTTAAGCGTAAAGTAAATAACGATAATGAAATTGCGAATAATAAAAGTGCGATAAAATAAACTTGCGATAAAATAACAATAAAAATAATTAGAAGTGCAATTAAATATAAAATAAAGGAAATTAAATATGAAATAAAAGAATTATGCTTATTTAAACTTCCGTAATCATGATGTTTGACGTGTTGATTTTAGTTTTATGCCCATGGGTTAATTGTCCTTTGTCCTGGATTATTTAATATGTCCGTCTGGTTTTTGTCCATAACAGTCCATCAGTCATAAATATAAAGTGCGAGTGTCCTCGTCAAATTATCCTTATACCCGAAGTTAAATATTCCAACTAATTGGGGATTCGAATTGTAACAAGGTTTTAATACTTTGTTTAATGAATACACCAGGTTATCGACTGCGTGTAAACCAAGGTTTTACTACTTTGTTAACAATTACACCAATTACCCTTGAATGTAATTCACCCCTGTTTCAACAAGTTTATTAACTATTAATCCATTTCCGTGTCCGGTTAAATGAACGATTATTCGTACATATAAATACCCCGCCCATCGTGTCCGATTGAGTGTATATGGTAATTTATAGGGACGCCCAATTGTAAATCTTTATTTTAACATTAACAAACTATCATTTAGTTAAACAAATATAAAGCCCATTAATAGCCCATAGTCTAATTTCCACAAGTGTCGTTCTTTTGTCCAAACCCCAATTATGGTACAAAGCCCAATTACCCAATTTTAGTAATTAGCCCAACATCATGATTACTTCGTTTTAAATAAGCATAATAATAACTTAGCTACGAGACATTAATATAAAAAGGTTGAACATAACTTACAATGATTAAAAATAGCGTAGCGTTACACGGACAGAATTTCGACTTACACCCTTACAATATTCGCTAACATACCCTTATTATTAGAATTATAATTAAAATTAAAATATAAATTATAAATATATATATATATTTTACGTATGAGGAGAAGAAGAAAAAGATGGATGATTTGCGATCAGAATTCGGTTGGCTTTATAGGCAGTTTTTCATTTTGGGGCTCCGCGACTCGCGGCATTTTTGCCTTCAAACTCCGCGAGTCGCGGAGAATGAAATTACAGCTCAGTCCCTTTGGAGTCTTTCTCTGCCGAAGGTTTTTATTTATAAATATAATATATATATAATTAATATAATTAATTATATATTATATTATATTTATATACATAGTTAACTTGTAATTTTTAGTCCGTTGCGTCGAGCGTTGAGAGTTGACTCTCGTCCCGGTTCCGGATTTTCGAACGTCCTTGCGTACAATTTTATATTTTGTACTTTGCGTTTTGAATCTTGTACTCTTGTAATTTCGAGACGTTTCTTATCAATAATTGGAACCTTTTTGATTGTCTTTTGTACTTTTGAGCTTTTTGGTCGTTTGCGTCTTCAATTCGTCGAATCTGTCTTTTGTCTTCACCTTTTATTATTTAAACGAATATCACTTGTAAATAGAACAATTGCAACTAAAAGCTTGTCTTTCTTGAGGAATAATGCTATGAAATATATGTTCGTTTTTAGTATTATCAAATATTCCCACACTTGAGCGTTGCTTGTCCTCAAGCAATATCGTCTTGAAATACAAGAATCACTTCTTTATTCTTCACACTTTGTACATCAGTGATTTTCTACACGGCGGTATAAACAATGGTAGTAACGATATGGTTTACAGTTCCACATGACTATAAAAATTTAGATCCATTAAGGAAATTGGATCTTTATGAAAACATTTGATCTTTTGAAAATTAAATCTAGTTTTTACCCTAGATAAGTTTTCCGGAAAAACCCTTCACCGGTGTTTGCAAAATATTTTTGTGGGTTTGGTGGGTTTCAGATTTGAAAATTTTAGCTCAAAACTTGCGGTTTTGTGTCACCCACTTGCTAACCTTGTATTTGGAAAGCAACACGTCCAGTTTACTTGTCCCGTATATTACCTTTCGATAAACTACCGTCCGGTTGTAAAGGAAAGCGTTGAACAAGCAACTGTTAAGGCAATGTCCCCTGACATGCTTTTAATTATGGTCTATAAGGTGTCGGATGCAATTACTATCCTTGGTAGGAGCAATAGTAAAGCTCACCCTTATGATTTTTCGGTCTGGCACAAGGTCCTGTCTTTGACCACTATGCAACCACCGTTCTTACGGTTGACACCCGATTTGGTTCAGGTGACCTAATGAATTCCAGGTGAATTCCTATGATTTTACGTTCAATGGTAATGAACGCATCGAAAATGGGTTTTCAGAAAACAAATCGGTTTTAATTTGATCAAAATATTTTCTCGTTCAAGCTCGAGTTTAGATATCATCGAATTCCATGAGTTTGTAATTCTCAATCTTTAAGGTCAATCTCTAGGATTGAGTAATATCAGTCTTAAAAGCTGATTTTTAATCTTTAAGGAGATTATCCTTTCTGGGGATCTGATTCATTAGTCTTATCCAGCTAATTTGCATGGTGCCCCCCCATTGTACGAGATAAATCCTTCTCATGGTTAGGATAAATCTGACCACTTGGCGACCCTGTTTGATGCTGAGGTCCGTGGATTTCCTGCTGATTTTAGTGATGACTTTTCTAGATTTTTCGTCAACCTACAGCTGGTCTGGATGACAACTTCATGAACTAAATCAAGAAGCGCGTGTCTTTTTCGGAAGACTTTACTTCCTTTTAATGATGGAATTGATTCATCGTGTAGATCCATCTCTTCTTTTCTTTCATCGGGTAAAACAGTTTAGTTTAGTCCAAAGCAAAAGTATTTTTCAGTTATTTGTTACAGATATATGTGACATATGTTTAAGATAACTTGGTAAATTTTCCCACACTTGGCTTTTATTTTCCTTTTTATCGTCCTCTATTCCATTTTAAATGAATTTTAACATTTTAGTTTGTTTCTCAATTTATGTCCTTTCCGAGGTAACAATAATTTCGGTGTTAAAACCTAGTTTTATCGTTCATAAATATGTATAAACATGATTTTGAGTTCATTTAATTGAAAATTTTGAAAAATTTTACTAGAATTGGGTAGTCAGTATATAAGACTAGGGCTGTTCTTTATTATCAGAGAGCACTAGATTCTAATACAACTACTGCTTTACTAGTATTTTTAATGGTAACCAAGTGTATAAAGTAAAAAATTTTAAAATCCGAAAGAATTTAACCCCTTCCCACACTTAAGATCTTGCAATACCCTCATTTGCAAGAAATCAGTAACAATTTAAATTATTGAGGGTGATTTGTGTGAAAATGATTAAATTTTACCAAAGTTTCCAAATATATTGGCGTTTGTTTGCTGAATGATAAATGGTGCACATCATTTGTTCATTCCGTCTTGTTGTTTTTTCACATATATTTTGCATCTTGTCGTCAAAATTAGTTGCTTTTGCTGAACTTAATGCCAGTCTTTGAAAATGCGTTGTTTTACCCTGTTGTGTACATAAGATAAATTGCAAACATATATACATATTTTTGAAGTTTGGTATATTACCCCACATTCAAAAATTATTAAAATCTAAGAATAAAAGTTAGATAATTATAAAAATGATTACAATATTAACAAAAGTATTAAACGTATCAATAATTACAAATTAAAAAAATTAAAAAATAAGTATATTAGGGATGATACTGGTACCAATAGGGGTTCCAGGCATAACCATAGGTGCTATAGAATGCTTCGGCAGGGTCATACGTAGGATATGGTGGCTGCATCTCTATAGGCCAGGGAGGGAAGATGGGTTTCAGTGTAGGAATATAGTTTCTACCTATATGTTGGCAATGAGCTATGATTTGGTTCTGATGAACTTGCCAATCTTCAAATGCTCTCTGTCTAGCATTTTCGTATTCCTGAGAAGCTATAAACCTTTGCATTTCTTGCATCTCATTTCCCCCTCCTACATTACCTTGCTGTTGGTTTCTCTCCACCTGTGGATGTCTACCATGGTATCGTACTGCGGCGTTATTTCGCCTCTTCAAAACTTTCGCACCATGGTATACATTTAAACCTATAGTATCGCGGGGTTCTGGTTCTTCTACTAATAATCCCCCCCGACTTATATCCACACCGAGATATTCACCAATCAAAGTAATAAAAATACCACCTCCTATTATGCTATGCGGTCGCATCCCCCGAACCATAGCTGATAAATAATAACCCACACAATACGGTATACTTACAGCGCTTTGTGGGTCTCGAATACACATATGGTAAAACAAATCCTGTTCATTTACTTTTTCCTTGTTCTTACCCCTTTGTGTAATCAAATTAGCTAAAAACCTATGTATTACTCTTAATTCGGCTCTATCTATATCCAAATAAGAGTAATTTTCCCCTTTGAAACGGTGATGGCTTGTCATTTGACTCCACACACCGTGTGTATCAAAATTTTCATCTATCTTTCTACCGTTTAGTATCAACCCTCTACAATCGGCAGATGCTAAATCCTCAGGCGTATATATACGTAAAGCCTGAGCCATGTCCATTAAAGACATGTGGCACATCGAACCGCCTAACAAAAATCTAATAAAAGAACGATCGGTTAAACTAGCTACCCGATCATTCAACTCTATACTACATAACAATTCTTCACACCATACTTTATATACAGGTCTACGCATGGTGAATAAATGTACCCAGTCATTAAAAGAAGAATTACCATACCTCTGTACAAGTAATTCCCTAATTGGCCCGGCCAATTCTACAGCTTCTAAGGGTCCCCATTCTATGACCCTCGGTACCTCAACAACCTTAGAATGAAGAGTATGCAAACCCCTTTGGTATTTTGGATAATCTATCCAAAGTCTGTCAAATCTCAGGTTCGGGTGCAACTCTTCCAAGTGCATATCGGAAAAGGTCATGACTGGATGAGGTATATCCTGCTTGTAGTAGTTATCCACCTCCTGTTGTTCCACATTCTCAGCAGGAGCATTGCGGGCTTGGGATGAAGATTCACCCCTTTCAGTCTGCAAAACACATCAAACACAAATTTTGTGCATACAAATATGCATTAGTGTCAGCAAAATCATCAATCAAAATAATTACAATGACATTATCAATTTATGTCAAACTTAAGCTTATTTTCATATTTTCATCAAATCTACACTTTTTCAAATAAGCATATACGAAAATGTTCGCCAAGTTCATAATCATTCAACTCAAATAACATGTCAAAATAATCATTACTAGCAATTAAACAAGTCTCAAATGGCATTATCTTTCAAAAATCAAGTTCATGAATTTTAGACTTGAAAAAGTCCACTTTAATTCTCAAAATCATGTTTAGGCTCAAAGTTTGGATCATTTAACTACCTAGACATGTTACACTACTTAATTTAGCAACAATTCATGACAAAAATCGGCCATAACCTGTTTATATCAAAAAGCCCCAAATTTGCTCAAGAACACAAACCCTAGATTACTCAAAATTTGAAGTTTAAGGCTTCTAATCATGTTAAACAGCATCAATCTAGGTTATACAAGCATAATACATAAACAATTTAAGCATAATTACACTAAAAAGCATCAAAATCAAATTGGGGAAAAAATTGCTCAAGAACACCAAATTTCGGATTAAATGGTGTTTAGGTGTAGAAATTTACCATTTTTCTTAAGTAATTCCTAGATAGCATCCTTCTCAACATGATTTTAGTAAAAGATTTGGTGATTAACGGTTAAAAATTGTGATTTTGGGGGTTTTTTCTCGGGTTTTTTCGTGCAGAATTCGCAGTATGTTTTTGTTTTGGGTTGGGACTGATCTGTTATGCGTTTATATTTTTTTCTGTATTTTGATCCCTCCGCGACTCGCGGTGAATTACTCTTCAAACTCCGCGAGTCGCGGAGTTTGATATTTTTTTTTTTTTATAATCATTAACTTATAAAACAATTAAGTACTTAATTTTAAAATTTTGTTTCCCTTGTTATTTAGGACGAGGTCGTTTCGGATCGATGTCCTAGTCCGTCCCTCGACAAAATTTTAAAATTTGTCTTTTTGTAGCGATTGTTTTAAAAGCTAAGATTTTTGGGTTTTTTCAATGTTTTTGGCATACTTTAATTCAATAAGATTAAAAATAATGATAATAAAAGTTCTCGTCCCTCCCTCGGGTAAAGCAATTTCGGTTCAAAGACCTAGTCTTCAACTTACGACGAATTTTAAAAATCATATTCTTAACTTAATGAGATAAAGTAAATTTTTGTTTTTAAATTCACACAACTTAAATATAAAATTCAAAATTAATATTAAAAATTCACACCAAACTTAAAATTTGAAATGCATAAAATTAAAAATTCATATTTTAAAAATTAAAAATTCACACCAAACTTAATTTAAAAATTCATATTATAAATTCATACCAAACTTATATTAATTTTTCAAATATTTACAATTTTAAATATAATGTTTTTACAAAGTTTACAATATTAATTTAAGATTTAAATATTAATTTTAAAAACATGGTAAAAATAAAATTAAAAATCTTTTTGTCTTTTTATCCCACTTTAATCAATCAAATATTATCAAAAATATGCGCCCCTCTTTTCGGTAAAGTAATTTCGGTTCCAAGACCTAATTTAACTCATGACGAATTTTTGAAATATTTTGGGTTGATTGATTAAAGATATTTATACCTTAAGAATAAACGTTAAATTTCGCAGTGATGTAATAAATTTTTGAATGATATCAATAATTTCGGTCGCCAAACCTAATTTTATTTAATACCAATTTAATACTTTTTAGCGAACAAATTAGCGTTTATTATCAAAAGGTTAAAAATAAAAAAAATAAAAAATAAAAACTGTACAGACATACCTGTGAAATAGATTTCTTAGTTATATGATCTATCCCATTCATAAGATAGTCGGTTTAATTAGTTTTCCATGGCTACATAGGCGTAACCTCGAGCATTCAGTGTCTTTTCTTCTAAACATATGAACGGTCCGTCTCTGCATAAAGTAACAAATTCGGTATTTGAATAGGTTTGATTATTTGAACATTTACCTCCATGTGACCATTTTCCGCATTTGTGACATCTTTCTAGGTGTCGTGCTCTTCTTTTCGCTGCGGATTTTGATTTTCCTTTACCAAATTGTAATTTATTATCTTCGCATCTGGATTCTTTTCTAACTCCGTCCATTCTTTCTCTGATTACTGATACTATTTCACTTGGTAGTATGTCATTATTTCTTTTAGTGATCAAAGCGTGTAGCATTAGACCATGGTTTAGTTCACAGGAAGTCTTCATTTTGTAAAAACCTAAAAAAAAATAAAAATTCAGAATGGGGGGAGAAGACTAGTTCTTTAGGGTCTGCTAGGGAAAGACCATTCGGGTTCCATTTTCGAGAACTACATGAAAACAAACAATCTAACTCTAACAGAAATACATATTATCCTTTAAAGACTTGATTCTCCCCACACTTAGTTAGCTGTTGTGTCGAAATTGTGATTAACTTCGTTGTCGACTTTCATCGGACCATGTATGTAATGTTTAACTCTGTGACCATTAACTTTAAATTCCATCCTATTTGAATTTATTAATTCTATCGTTCCGTATGGGAAAACTCTTTTGACTATGAATGGTCCAGACCATCTTGATTTCAATTTTCCAGGAAATAGCTTGAATCGTGAATTGAAAAGAAGAACTCTGTCTCCTTCTTTAAATTCTTTTGAACTTCTGATTCTTTTATCATGCCATTTCTTCGTTCTTTCTTTATAGATTAACGAATTTTCGTATGCTTCATGTCTTAATTCTTCTAATTCGTTTAGTTGACTTAATCGTAGACGTCCGGCTTCATGTAAATCAAGATTACATGTCTTCAAAGCCCAAAATGCTTTGTGTTCAATTTCTACTGGAAGATGACATGCTTTTCCATAAACAAGTCTAAAAGGTGTGGTTCCAATTGGAGTTTTGTAGGCTGTTCTAAAAGCCCAGAGTGCATCCTCCAATTTAATGGACCATTCCTTCGGATTTGATCCTACGGTTTTCTCTAGAATACGTTTTAAAGCTCGGTTGGTATTTTCAACTTGTCCACTTGTTTGTGGATGATATGCGGTGGAGATTTTATGAGTTACTCCATATCTTTTAAGAACTTTCTCAAGTTGATTATTACAGAAATGAGTACCCCGATCACTTATTAAAGCTTTCGGTGTTCCAAACCTTGCAAAAAGACGTTTTAAAAAGTTAACTACAACTCGTGCATCGTTAGTTGGGAGAGCTTGTGCTTCTGTCCATTTAGATACATAATCAATGGCTACGAGTATATATAGATTATTATGAGATTTTGGAAATGGACCCATAAAGTCAATACCCCAAATGTCAAATACTTCACATACTTGGATGACATTTTGTGGCATTTCATCACGTTGATTTATTTTTCCGGCCCTTTGACATGCATCACAGGATTTGCAAAGAAGGTGTGCGTCTTTGTAAATTGTAGGCCAATAGAATCCAGCTTCATAAACTTTTCTTGCTGTTAGTTGAGGCCCATAATGCCCTCCTGTTGGTCCTGTGTGACAATGGTTTAAAATTTTACTAGCTTCATCTCCAAATACACATCGGCGTATTATTCCATCGGGACAACTTTTAAACAGATGTGGATCTTCCCTGAAATAGTGTTTTATATCACTGAAGAATTTCTTTCGTCTTTGGTACGATAATCCTTTTTCAAGGAATCCACATACTAAATAGTTTGCATAGTCTGCAAACCATGGGATTTCATTATAATCTATCTTCAATAGATATTCATCAGGAAAGTTGTCTTGTATGGCTGATTCATTTAGAACTTCTAACTCAGGATTTTCAAGACGAGAAAGATGATCAGCGGCGAGATTTTCTGCTCTCTCTTTTATCTCGGATTTCAATATCAAACTCTTGTAAGAGTAAGATCCAACGGATTAATCTTGGTTTAGCATCTTGTTTTGAAAATAGGTACCTAAGAGCAGAATGGTCGGTATAGACCACCGTTTTTGCTAGAACGAGATATGATCGAAATTTGTCAAAAGCAAAGACAATAGCAAGGAGTTCTTTTTCAGTAGTTGTATAGTTCGTTTGTGCTCCTTGTAACGTCTTACTAGCATAATATATAGGTTGAAATCGTTTTTCAATCCTTTGTCCTAAAACGGCTCCCATTGAAAAATACTTGCATCGCACATTAGTTCAAATGGTAGATTCCAATTTGGTGTTATCATGATCGGTGCATTAGTGAGTTTTTCTTTAAGAATATTAAAAGATTTGATACACTCATCTGAAAAGATGAATGGAGCATCCTTTTCTAGGAGTTTATTCATAGGAGTGGCAATTTTAGAAAAATCTTTTATGAAACGTCGGTAAAAACCGGCATGCCCTAGAAAACTCCTAACTCCTCTAACATTGGTGGGATGTGGAAGTTTAGCAATTACATCTACTTTAGCTCTATCCACTTCAATTCCTTCTTTTGAAATTTTATGTCCAAGAACGATGCCTTCTTTAACCATGAAATGGCATTTCTCCCAATTAAGTACTAGATTTGATTGTTCGCATCTAATTAGCATTCGTTCCAGATTAACTAGACATGATTTAAATGTATCACCAAAGACTGAAAAGTCATCCATGAAAACTTCCATGCATTCTTCTATCATGTCGTGAAAAATCGCCATCATACACCTTTGAAAGGTTGCAGGGGCGTTGCAAAGTCCAAATGGCATGCGTTTGTAAGCAAAAGTACCATAAGGGCACGTGAATGTGGTTTTCTCTTGATCTTCGGGTGCTATTGGAATTTGAAAATATCCGGAAAATCCATCTAGAAAACAATAGTAACTATTTCCGGCTAATCTTTCCAACATTTGATCAATGAAAGGTAAGGGAAAGTGATCTTTTCTGGTGGCGTCATTTAATTTTCTATAATCAATACACACACGCCATCCTGTTACAGTCCTAGTAGGAATAAGCTCATTTTTCTCATTTGTAATGACAGTCATGCCACCCTTCTTCGGCACGCATTGAACTGGGCTTACCCATGGACTATCAGAAATTGGATATATCAAACCTGCATCTAGCAGTTTAATAATCTCTTTCTTAACTACATCTTGCATATTAGGATTTAGTCTTCGTTGGCGTTGCACATACGTTTTATGACCTTCTTCCATAAGGATTTTATGTGTGCAATACGAAGGACTTATTCCTTTAATATCATGAATCTTCCATGCAATGGCTGGTTTATGAGCTTTCAACACAGAAATGAGTTGTGATTTCTCATTTTCAGTAAGAGAAGGCGATATTATTACAGGTAATTCAGATTCACCATGTAAATAAGCGTATTCCAAATGGTTTGGAAGTGGCTATAACTCTAATTTCGGAGGTTCTTCTATCGATGATTTGTATCGATATCTGTCTTCTTCTTTTAGCATTTGAATTTCTTCTGTTGTTGGTTCATATCCATTAGCTATAAGTGTAGCTAACATTTCAGCTTCATCAATTGGTTCATTACCTTCTCCTAAAGAACATTCTCCTGTTCCTTGTAATTCTGGAAATTCTTCTAATAATTCTGCATGTGCATCTATAGTTTGAATATAATAACATGTATCATCTGCAGATTGTGGTTGTTGCATTGCTCTATCAACTGAAAAGGTAACACTCTCATCCTCTATACTTAGGGTCAATTTCTTACCGAACACGTCTATCATTGCTTTAGCCGTGTTTAAGAATGGTCTTCCTAATATGAGAGGAACTTGAGAATCTTCTTCCATGTCCAAAACAACAAAATCTACTGGAAATACTAAAGTACCAACTTTAACTAGCATGTTCTCCATTATCCCTCTAGGATATTTTATTGATCTATCGGCTAGTTGTATGCTTATTCTTGTTGGTTTCAATTCTCCAAGGTCTAGTTTAGTGTATAGTGAATACGGCATTAGATTTATACTAGCACCTAAGTCTGCCAATGCTTCTATTGAACTAAGACTACCCAGAAAATATGGAATTGTGAAACTTCCTGGATAACTTATTATAATTTTTCTTTCCTTTTTATATACTTATTTTATATACTTGATGTGCAGCGGGGTGTATATAAAATAGTTATTAAATTTTTGCAGGAAATACTATTAAATACGATACAATTTTACACAAGATATTTATTTATTTAGAGAATGGATATACTTAAACCTTGCTACAACACTTATAGGCAGTGTACCTAATCGTACAGTAGTGTAGTTTTTAGTAAGTCCGGTTCGTTCCACAGGGAAATCTTTAAACAAAGTTTAACGCTATATTAGTTTACTTTTATAAAAATACAAATACATATATATAAGTAATATTATTATTATAAAGGGGGGTTTTTACCGTTTAATGACCGGTTTGTCGATTTTAAAACTTTAGTCGCAGTTAAAACCAAATGTAAAATAATAAATAAATACAAGACTTAATTTTAAGCGTAAAGTAAACAACGATAATGAAATTGCGAATAATAAAAGTGCGATAAAATAAACTTGCGATAAAATAACAATAAAAATGCGATAATTAGAAGTGCAATTAAATATAAAATAAAGGAAATTAAATATGAAATAAAAGAATTATGCTTATTTAAACTTCCGTAATCATGATGTTTGACGTGTTGATTTTAGTTTTATGCCCATGGGTTAATTGTCCTTTGTCCTGGATTATTTAATATGTCCGTCTGGTTTTTGTCCATAACAGTCCATCTGTCATAAATATAAAGTGCGAGTGTCCTCGTCAAATTATCCTTATACCCGAAGTTAAATATTCCAACTAATTGGGGATTCGAATTGTAACAAGGTTTTAATACTTTGTTTAATGAATACACCAGGTTATCGACTGCGTGTAAACCAAGGTTTTACTACTTTGTTAACAATTACACCAATTACCCTTGAATGTAATTCACCCCTGTTTCAACAAGTTTATTAACTATTAATCCATTTCCGTGTCCGGTTAAATGAACGATTATTCGTACATATAAATACCCCGCCCATCGTGTCCGATTGAGTGTATATGGTAATTTATAGGGACGCCCAATTGTAAATCTTTATATTAACATTAACAAACTATCATTTAGTTAAACAAATATAAAGCCCATTAATAGCCCATAGTCTAATTTCCACAAGTGTCGTTCTTTTGTCCAAACCCCAATTATGGTACAAAGCCCAATTACCCAATTTTAGTAATTAGCCCAATATCATGATTACTTCGTTTTAAATAAGCATAATAATAACTTAGCTACGAGACATTAATATAAAAAGGTTGAACATAACTTACAATGATTAAAAATAGCGTAGCGTTACACGGACAGAATTTCGACTTACACCCTTACAATATTCGCTAACATACCCTTATTATTAGAATTATAATTAAAATTAAAATATAAATTATAAATATATATATATATATATTTTACGTATGAGGAGAAGAAGAAAAAGATGGATGATTTGCGATCAGAATTCGGTTGGCTTTATAGGCAGTTTTTCATTTTGGGGCTCCGCGACTCGCGGCATTTTTGCCTTCAAACTCCGCGAGTCGCGGAGAATGAAATTACAGCTCAGTCCCTTTGGAGTCTTTCTCTGCCGACGGTTTTTATTTATAAATATAATATATATATAATTAATATAATTAATTATATATTATATTATATTTATATACATAGTTAACTTGTAATTTTTAGTCCGTTGCGTCGAGCGTTGAGAGTTGACTCTCGTCCCGGTTCCGGATTTTCGAACGTCCTTGCGTACAATTTTATATTTTGTACTTTGCGTTTTGAATCTTGTACTCTTGTAATTTCGAGACGTTTCTTATCAATAATTGGAACCTTTTTGATTGTCTTTTGTACTTTTGAGCTTTTTGGTCGTTTGCGTCTTCAATTCGTCGAATCTGTCTTTTGTCTTCACCTTTTATTATTTAAACGAATATCACTTGTAAATAGAACAATTGCAACTAAAAGCTTGTCTTTCTTGAGGAATAATGCTATGAAATATATGTTCGTTTTTAGCATTATCAAATATTCCCACACTTGAGCGTTGCTTGTCCTCAAGCAATATCGTCTTGAAATACAAGAATCACTTCTTTATTCTTCACACTTTGTACATCAGTGATTTTCTATACGGCGGTATAAACAATGGTAGTAACGATATGGTTTACAGTTCCACATGACTATAAAAATTTAGATCCATTAAGGAAATTGGATCTTTATGAAAACATTTGATCTTTTGAAAATTAAATCTAGTTTTTACCCTAGATAAGTTTTCCGGAATAACCCTTCACCGGTGTTTGCAAAATATTTTTGTGGGTTTGGTGGGTTTCAGATTTGAAAATTTTAGCTCAAAACTTGCGGTTTTGTGTCACCCACTTGCTAACCTTGTATTTGGAAAGCAACACGTCCAGTTTACTTGTCCCGTATATTACCTTTCGATAAACTACCGTCCGGTTGTAAAGGAAAGCGTTGAACAAGCAACTGTTAAGGCAATGTCCCCTGACATGCTTTTAATTATGGTCTATAACGTGTCGGATGCAATTACTATCCTTGGTAGGAGCAATAGTAAAGCTCACCCTTATGATTTTTCGGTCTGGCACAAGGTCCTGTCTTTGACCACTATGCAACCACCGTTCTTACGGTTGACACCCGATTTGGTTCAGGTGACCTAATGAATTCCAGGTGAATTCCTAGGATTTTACGTTCAATGGTAATGAACGCATCGAAAATGGGTTTTCAGAAAACAAATCGGTTTTAATTTGATCAAAATATTTTCTCGTTCAAGCTCGAGTTTAGATATCATCGAATTCCATGAGTTTGTAATTCTCAATCTTTAAGGTCAATCTCTAGGATTGAGTAATATCAGTCTTAAAAGCTGATTTTTAATCTTTAAGGAGATTATCCTTTCTGGGGATCTGATTCATTAGTCTTATCCAGCTAATTTGCATGGTGCCCCCCCATTGTACGAGATAAATCCTTCTCATGGTTAGGATAAATCTGACCACTTGGCGACCCTGTTTGATGCTGAGGTCCGTGGATTTCCTGCTGATTTTAGTGATGACTTTTCTAGATTTTTCGTCAACCTACAGCTGGTCTGGATGACAACTTCATGACCTAAATCAAGAAGCGCGTGTCTTTTTAGGAAAACTTTACTTCCTTTTAATGATGGAATTGATTCATCGTGTAGATCCATCTCTTCTTTTCTTTCATCGGGTAAAACAGTTTAGTTTAGTCCAAAGCAAAAGTATTTTTCAGTTATTTGTTACAGATATATGTGACATATGTTTAAGATAACTTGGTAAATTTTCTCACACTTGGCTTTTATTTTCCTTTTTATCGTCCTCTATTCCATTTTAAATGAATTTTAACATTTTAGTTTGTTTCTCAATTTATGTCCTTTCCGAGGTAACAATAATTTCGGTGTTAAAACCTAGTTTTATCGTTCATAAATATGTATAAACATGATTTTGAGTTCATTTAATTGAAAATTTTGAAAAATTTTACTAGAATTGGGTAGTCAGTATATAAGACTAGGGCTGTTCTTTATTATCAGAGAGTACTAGATTCTAATACAACTACTGCTTTACTAGTATTTTTAATGGTAACCAAGTGTATAAAGTAAAAAATTTTAAAATCCGAAAGAATTTAACCCCTTCCCACACTTAAGATCTTGCAATGCCCTCATTTGCAAGAAATCAGTAACAATTTAAATTATTGAGGGTGATTTGTGTGAAAATGATTAAATTTTACCAAAGTTTCCAAATATATTGGCGTTTGTTTGCTGAATGATAAATGGTGCACATCATTTGTTCATTCCGTCTTGTTGTTTTTTCACATATATTTTGCATCTTGTCGTCAAAATTAGTTGCTTTTGCTGAACTTAATGACAGTCTTTGAAAATGCGTTGTTTTACCCTGTTGTGTACATAAGATAAACTGCAAACATATATACATATTTTTGAAGTTTGGTATATTACCCCACATTCAAAAATTATTAAAATCTAAGAATAAAAGTTAGATAATTATAAAAATGATTACAATATTAACAAAAGTATTAAACGTATCAATAATTACAAATTAAAAAAAAAATAAAAAATAAGTATACTAGGGATGATACTGGTACCAATAGGGGTTCCAGGCATAACCATAGGTGCTATAGAATGCTTCGGCAGGGTCATACGTAGGATATGGTGGCTGCATCTCTATAGACCAGGGAGGGAAGATGGGTTTCGGTGTAGGAATATAGTTTCTACCTATATGTTGGCAATGAGCTATGATTTGGTTCTGATGAACTTGCCAATCTTCAAATGCTCTCTGTCTAGCATTTTCGTATTCCTGAGAAGCTATAAACCTTTGCATTTCTTGCATCTCATTTCCCCCTCCTACATTACCTTGCTGTTGGTTTCTCTCCACCTGTGGATGTCTACCATGGTATCGTACTGCGGCGTTATTTCGCCTCTTCAAAACTTTCGCACCATGGTATACATTTAAACCTATAGTATCGCGGGGTTACCTATAGTATCGCGGGGTTCTGGTTCTTCTACTAATAATCCCCCCCCCCCCCCCCCCGACTTATATCCACACCGAGATATTCACCAATCAAACTAATAAAAATACCACCTCCTATTATTCTATGCGGTCGCATCCCCCGAACCATAGCTGATAAATAATAACCCACACAATACGGTATACTTACAGCGCTTTGTGGGTCTCGAATACACATATGGCAAAACAAATCCTGTTCATTTACTTTTTCCTTGTTCTTACCCCTTTGTGTAATCGAATTAGCTAAAAACCTATGTATCACTCTTAATTCGGCTCTATCTATATCCAAATAAGAGTAATTTCCCCCTTTGAAACGGTGATGGCTTGTCATTTGACTCCACACACCGTGTGTATCAAAATTTTCATCTATCTTTCTACCGTTTAGTATCAACCCTCTACAATCGGCAGATGCTAACTCCTCAGGCGTATATATACGTAAAGCCTGAGCCATGTCCATTAAAGACATGTGGCGCATCGAACCGCCTAACAAAAATCTAATAAAAGAACGATCGGTTAAACTAGCTACCCGATCATTCAACTCTATACTACATAACAATTCTTCACACCATACTTTATATACAGGTCTACGCATGGTGAATAAACGTACCCAGTCATTAAAAGAAGAATTACCATACCTCTGTACAAGTAATTCCCTAATTGGCCCGGCCAATTCTACAGCTTCTAAGGGTCCCCATTCTATGACCCTCGGTACCTCAACAACCATAGAATGAAGAGTATGCAAACCCCTTTGGTATTTTGGATAATCTATCCAAAGTCTGTCAAATCTCAGGTTCGGGTGCAACTCTTCCAAGTGCATATCGGAAAAGGTCATGACTGGATGAGGTATATCCTGCTTGTAGTAGTTATCCACCTCCTGTTGTTCCACATTCTCAGCAGGAGCATTGCGGGCTTGGGATGAAGATTCACCCATTTCAGTCTGCAAAACACATCAAACACAAATTTTGTGCATACAAATATGCATTAGTGTCAGCAAAATCATCAATCAAAATAATTACAATGACATTATCAATTTATGTCAAACTTAAGCTTATTTTCATATTTTCATCAAATCTACACTTTTTCAAATAAGCATATACGAAAATGTTCGCCAAGTTCATAATCATTCAACTCAAATAACATGTCAAAATAATCATTACTAGCAATTAAATAAGTCTCAAATGGCATTATCTTTCAAAAATCAAGTTCATGAATTTTAGACTTGAAAAAGTCCACTTTAATTCTCAAAATCATGTTTAGGCTCAAAGTTTGGATCATTTAACTACCTAGACATGTTACACTACTTAATTTAGCAACAATTCATGACAAAAATCGGCCATAACCTGTTTATATCAAAAAGCCCCAAATTTGCTCAAGAACACAAACCCTAGATTACTCAAAATTTGAAGTTTAAGGCTTCTAATCATGTTAAACAGCATCAATCTAGGTTATACAAGCATAATACATAAACAATTTAAGCCTAATTACACTAAAAAGCATCAAAATCAAATTGGGGAAAAAATTGCTCAAGAACACCAAATTTCGGATTAAATGGTGTTTAGGTGTAGAAATTTACCGTTTTTCTTGAGTAATTCCTAGATAGCATCCTTCTCAACATGATTTTAGTAAAAGATTTGGTGATTAACGGTTAAAAATTGTGATTTTGGGGGTTTTTTCTCGGGTTTTTTCGTGCAGAATTCGCAGTATGTTTTTGTTTTGGGTTGGGACTGATCTGTTATGCGTTTATATTTTTTTTCTGTATTTTGATCCCTCCGCGACTCGCGGTGAATTACTCTTCAAACTCCGCGAGTCGCGGAGTTTGATATATATATATTTTTTTTATAATCATTAACTTATAAAACAATTAAGTACTTAATTTTAAAATTTTGTTTCCCTTGTTATTTAGGACGAGGTCGTTTCGGATCGATGTCCTAGTCCGTCCCTCGACAAAATTTTAATATTTGTCTTTTTGTAGCGATTGTTTTAAAAGCTAAGATTTTTGGGTTTTTTTCAATGTTTTTGGCATACTTTAATTCAATAAGATTAAAAATAATGATAATAAAAGTTCTCGTCCCTCCCTCGGGTAAAGCAATTTCGGTTCAAAGACCTAGTCTTCAACTTACGACGAATTTTAAAAATCATATTCTTAACTTAATGAGATAAAGTAAATTTTTGTTTTTAAATTCACACAACTTAAATATAAAATTCAAAATTAATATTAAAAATTCACACCAAACTTAAAATTTGAAATGCATAAAATTAAAAATTCATATTTTAAAAATTAAAAATTCACACCAAACTTAATTTAAAAATTCATATTATAAATTCATACCAAACTTATATTAATTTTTCAAATATTTACAATTTTAAATATAATGTTTTTACAAAGTTTACAATATTAATTTAAGATTTAAATATTAATTTTAAAAACATGGTAAAAATAAAATTAAAAATCTTTTTGTCTTTTTATCCCACTTTAATCAATCAAATATTATCAAAAATATGCGCCCCTCTTTTCGGTAAAGTAATTTCGGTTCCAAGACCTAATTTAACTCATGACGAATTTTTGAAATATTTTGGGTTGATTGATTAAAGATATTTATACCTTAAGAATAAACGTTAAATTTCGCAGTGATGTAATAAATTTTTGAATGATATCAATAATTTCGGTCGCCAAACCTAATTTTATTTAATACCAATTTAATACTTTTTAGTGAACAAATTAGCGTTTATTATCAAAAGGTTAAAAATAAAAATAAATAAAAAATAAAAACTGTACAGACATACTTGTGAAATAGATTTCTTAGTTATATGATCTATCCCATTCATAAGATAGTCGGTTTAATTGGTTTTCCATGGCTACATAGGCGTAACCTCGAGCATTCAGTGTCTTTTCTTCTAAACATATGAACGGTCCGTCTCTGCATAAAGTAACAAATTCGGTATTTGAATAGGTTTGATTATTTGAACATTTACCTCCATGTGACCATTTTCCGCATTTGTGACATCTTTCTAGGTGTCGTGCTCTTCTTTTCGCTGCGGATTTTGATTTTCCTTTACCAAATTGTAATTTATTATCTTCGCATCTGGATTCTTTTCTAACTCCGTCCATTCTTTCTCTGATTACTGATACTATTTCACTTGGTAGTATGTCATTATTTCTTTTAGTGATCAAAGCGTGTAGCATTAGACCATGGTTTAGTTCACAGGCAGTCTTCATTTTGTAAAAACCAAAAAAAAAATAAAAATTCAGAATGAGGGGAGAAGACTAGTTCTTTAGGGTCTGCTAGGGAAAGACCATTCGGGTTCTATTTTCGAGAACTACACGAAAACAGACAATCTAACTCTAACAGAAATACATATTATCCTTTAAAGACTTGATTCTCCCCACACTTAGTTAGTTGTTGTGTCAAAATTGTGATTAACTTCGTTGTCGACTTCCATCGGACCATGTATGTAATGTTTAACTCTGTGACCATTAACTTTAAATTCCATCCCATTTGAATTTATTAATTCTATCGTTCCGTATGGGAAAACTCTTTTGACTATGAATGGTCCAGACCATCTTGATTTCAATTTTCCAGGAAATAGCTTGAATCGTGAATTGAAAAGAAGAACTCTGTCTCCTTCTTTAAATTCTTTTGAACTTCTGATTCTTTTATCATGCCATTTCTTCGTTCTTTCTTTATAGATTAACGAATTTTCGTATGCTTCATGTCTTAATTCTTCTAATTCGTTTAGTTGACTTAATCGTAGACGTCCGGCTTCATGTAAATCAAGATTACATGTCTTCAAAGCCCAAAATGCTTTGTGTTCAATTTCTACTGGAAGATGACATGCTTTTCCATAAACAAGTCTAAAAGGTGTGGTTTCAATTGGAGTTTTGTAGGCTGTTCTAAAAGCCCAGAGTGCATCCTCCAATTTAATGGACCATTCCTTCGGATTTGATCCTATGGTTTTCTCTAGAATACGTTTTAAAGCTCGGTTGGTATTTTCAACTTGTCCACTTATTTGTGGATGATATGCGGTGGAGATTTTATGAGTTACTCCATATCTTTTAAGAACTTTCTCAAGTTGATTATTACAGAAATGAGTACCCCGATCACTTATTAAAGCTTTCGGTGTTCCAAACCTTGCAAAAAGACGTTTTAAAAAGTTGACTACAACTCGTGCATCGTTAGTTGGGAGAGCTTGTGCTTCCGCCCATTTAGATACATAATCAATGGCTACGAGTATATATAGATTATTATGAGATTTTGGAAATGGACCCATAAAGTCAATACCCCAAATGTCAAATACTTCACATACTTGGATGACATTTTGTGGCATTTCATCACGTTGATTTATTTTTCCGGCCCTTTGACATGCATCACAGGATTTGCAAAGAAGGTGTGCGTCTTTGTAAATTGTAGGCCAATAGAATCCAGCTTCATAAACTTTTCTTGCTGTTAGTTGAGGCCCATAATGCCCTCCTGTTGGTCCTGTGTGACAATGGTTTAAAATTTTACTAGCTTCATCTCCAAATACACATCGGCGTATTATTCCATCGGGACAACTTTTAAACAGATGTGGATCTTCCCAGAAATAGTGTTTTATATCACTGAAGAATTTCTTTCGTCTTTGGTACGATAATCCTTTTTCAAGGAATCCACATACTAAATAGTTTGCATAGTCTGCAAACCATGGGATTTCATTATAATCTATCTTCAATAGATATTCATCAGGAAAGTTGTCTTGTATGGCTGATTCATTTAGAACTTCTAACTCAGGATTTTCAAGACGAGAAAGATGATCAGCGGCGAGATTTTCTGCTCCTCTTTTATCTCGGATTTCAATATCAAACTCTTGTAAGAGTAAGATCCAACGGATTAATCTTGGTTTAGCATCTTGTTTTGAAAATAGGTATCTAAGAGCAGAATGGTCGGTATAGACCACCGTTTTTGCTAGAACGAGATATGATCGAAATTTGTCAAAAGCAAAGACAATAGCAAGGAGTTCTTTTTCAGTAGTTGTATAGTTCGTTTGTGCTCCTTGTAACGTCTTACTAGCATAATATATAGGTTGAAATCGTTTTTCAATCCTTTGTCCTAAAACGGCTCCCATTGAAAAATCACTTGCATCGCACATTAGTTCAAATGGTAGATTCCAATTTGGTGTTATCATGATCGGTGCATTAGTGAGTTTTTCTTTAAGAATATTAAAAGATTTGATACACTCATCTGAAAAGATGAATGGAGCATCCTTTTCTAGGAGTTTATTCATAGGAGTGGCAATTTTAGAAAAATCTTTTATGAAACGTCGGTAAAAACCGGCATGCCCTAGAAAACTCCTAACTCCTCTAACATTGGTGGGATGTGGAAGTTTAGCAATTACATCTACTTTAGCTCTATCCACTTCAATTCCTTCTTTTGAAATTTTATGTCCAAGAACGATGCCTTCTTTAACCATGAAATGGCATTTCTCCCAATTAAGTACTAGATTTGATTGTTCGCATCTAATTAGCATTCGTTCCAGATTAACTAGACATGATTTAAATGTATCACCAAAGACTGAAAAGTCATCCATGAAAACTTCCATGCATTCTTCTATCATGTCGTGAAAAATCGCCATCATACACCTTTGAAAGGTTGCAGGGGCGTTGCAAAGTCCAAATGGCATGCGTTTGTAAGCAAAAGTACCATAAGGGAACGTGAATGTGGTTTTCTCTTGATCTTCGGGTGCTATTGGAATTTGAAAATATCCGGAAAATCCATCTAGAAAACAATAATAACTATTTCCGGCTAATCTTTCCAACATTTGATCAATGAAAGGTAAGGGAAAGTGATCTTTTCTGGTGGTGTCATTTAATTTTCTATAATCAATACACACACGCCATCCTGTTACAGTCCTAGTAGGAATAAGCTCATTTTTCTCATTTGTAATGACAGTCATGCCACCCTTCTTCGGCACGCATTGAACTGGGCTTACCCATGGACTATCAGAAATTAGATATATCAACCCTGCATCTAGCAGTTTAATAATCTCTTTCTTAACTACATCTTGCATATTAGGATTTAGTCTTCGTTGGCGTTGCACATACGTTTTATGACCTTCTTCCATAAGGATTTTATGTGTGCAATACGAAGGACTTATTCCTTTAATATCATGAATCTTCCATGCAATGGCTGGTTTATGAGCTTTCAACACAGAAATGAGTTGTGATTTCTCATTTTCAGTAAGAGAAGACGATATTATTACAGGTAATTCAGATTCACCATGTAAATAAGCGTATTCCAAATGGTTTGGAAGTGGCTTTAACTCTAATTTCTGAGGTTCTTCTATCGATGATTTGTATCGATATCTGTCTTCTTCTTTTAGCATTTGAATTTCTTCTGTTGTTGGTTCATATCCATTAGCTATAAGTGTAGCTAACATTTCAGCTTCATCAATTGGTTCATTACATTCTCCTAAAGAACATTCTCCTGTTCCTTGTAATTCTGGAAATTCTTCTAATAATTCTGCATGTGCATCTATAGTTTGAATATAATAACATGTATCATCTGCAGATTGTGGTTGTTGCATTGCTCTATCAACTGAAAAGGTAACACTCTCATCCTCTATACTTAGGGTCAATTTCTTACCGAACACGTCTATCATTGCTTTAGCCGTGTTTAAGAATGGTCTTCCTAATATGAGAGGAACTTGAGAATCTTCTTCCATGTCCAAAACAACAAAATCTACTGGAAATACTAAAGTACCAACTTTAACTAGCATGTTCTCCATTATCCCTCTAGGATATTTTATTGATCTATCGGCTAGTTGTATGCTTATTCTTGTTGGTTTCAATTCTCCAAGGTCTAGTTTAGTGTATAGTGAATACGGCATTAGATTTATACTAGCACCTAAGTCTGCCAATGCTTCTATTGAACTAAGACTACCCAGAAAACATGGAATTGTGAAACTTCCTGGATCAGATAATTTTTCTGGTATCTTATTCAACAGCACTGCTGAACAATTAGCATTCATAGTAACAGCCGAGAGTTCTTCCATTTTCTTTCTATTTGAGATTAGATCTTTCAAGAATTTAGCATATCTAGGCATTCCTGAAATCACATCAATGAAAGGAAGATTTACATTTATCTGTTTAAACATATCCAAGAATTTGGATTGCTCGGCTTCAAGTTTCTCTTTCTTCATTTTACTCGGATAAGGAAGTGGTGGTTGATATGGTTTAACATAAGGTTTATCCTTAACTGTGTTATCTTCATTAACCTTCTCAACTACCGGTTCTTTTTCCTTATCTTGATCAGGTTGTGGTTCTTGTGGAGTAGGAATGGCTTCATCAGAAGTTACAGGTATTTCAGGTGGTTTAAGTGTTGTACCACTTCTTGTGGTAATGGCTTTAGCTGTTTCACTCCTGGGGTTAGCATTTGTATCACTAGGTAGACTTCCCGGTTTTCTTTCACCTATTAACCTTGCTAGGTTACTTACTTCTTGTTCCAGATTTTGAATAGAAGCTTGTTGATTTCTAAATGCTTGAGCATTTTGTTCATTGGTTTGTTTCTGAGATGTGAAAAATTGCGTTTGAGTTTCAACTAGCTTCGTCATCATATCTTCTAAATTTGGCTTTTTATCATCGGTTTGTTGTGGTGGTTTGTTTTGAAAATTAGGTCTTTGCTGATTATAAGTATTATTGGATACTTGTTGATTGCTAGGACCTTGTTGGTTGTTGTATGGAATATTTCTGTTGTAATTCTGGTTTTGATTGTAAATCGGTCTTGGCGGTTGATAATTATTCTGATAATTATTTCCAGGCCTTTGGTTTATGTATGAAATATTCTCTCTTTGTTCCATTGTTAATTCAATACTGAGACAATCTTTTGTCAAATGTGGTCCTCCACACTGCTCACAACTAATTCGTATTGAGTGAATATCTTTAGTCATCTTTTCCATTCGTCTCTCCACAGTATCTATCTTTGCGGAAATGGAATCTAAGTCATGGCTAGAATCGGCTCTAGCTGCTTTAGATGATCTAACGATGTCATTTTCTTGGTGCCACTCATGTGAGTGGGAAGCAGTATTATCAATAATTTTGTAAGCATCAGTTTCGGTTTTCTTCATAATAGAACCACCAGCTGCTATATCTATGTCTTTTCTTGTAGTGATGTCGCATCCTTGGTAGAATATTTGTACTATTTGACAGGTGTCTAAACCATGTTGCGGACATCCTCTTAACAACTTTCCATATCTAGTCCACGCCTCATATAGAGTTTCATTTGGTTTCTGTGTGAACGTAACAATTTCTGCTTGAAGTCTTACGGCTTTAGATGCAGGAAAGAATTGTTTAAGAAATTTGTCAACTAAAACATCCCATGTATCAATCGCCCCTTCAGGTAACGATTCCAACCAATCTTTGGCTTCTCCCTTTAAAGTCCAGGGAAATAACATGAGATATATCTGTTCATCCTCCACTTCTCGGATTTTAAATAGTGTGCAGATCCTATTAAAGGTACGTAGATGTTCATTTGGATCTTCCTTCGGCGCACCACTAAATTGGCATTGATTAGTCACCATGTGTAGAATTTGTCCTTTGATTTCATAATCTGGCGCATTAATGTCTGGATGAGTAATTGCGTGACCTTGGCCAGTGCGTTTAGCTCTCATTCGGTCTTCCATACTTAAAGGTTCCAGATTCTCCATAATTGAATTTGTTGAATCGGTATCACTAGATGATTCTGATTTAATGGTTCGTTCCTCAACAATCTCTGTTTGAATGATTGGTGACTCCGGAGGAAAGTTTAATGGTTCAGGATCTACGAACCGTTCCTGAATATTCTCCGGATTCTCAATTGTGAGGTCGGGTTCAAAAAATGGATTATCGGAAATTTGAACTGAAGTATTTGGTCGACTGGATGACGATTCTAAAGAAAAATCAACGGCGTTTATATTTGCTAAATGTCTTGATCTAGTCACAGGTGGTGAACGTACAAAAGGTGGTGAACGTCTTGCTCGGTGCATTCACTGAATATTCTATTAGTTTTTTAAAAAGGAAAGAAAAATTATAATAAGTTATCCAATTAATAGACTTTTCTGATTTTGCCCACGTTTTGAATAGCCAAAAGATGCAGCAGAGGGGCAGGATTCGTTTGGTCTCAATATAATTGAGGACTGTTTGGCTCCAATAACCCGGTCCACGTACAAATCCAACTATTACTACGAACCAGAAAATTTTGATGTCTATTAATTTAACCACTTAAAATAAATTTTCGTAATTTTAAGAAATTTAGATAAGAAGTAGAATAAAAATCTATGTCCTAAAAATTAGAATAGCGAGAAATAAGAAAGAAAAAGAGTTCGTCGAAAAAGGTCGAAAAAGAAAAATGGTTGAAAAATAAAAGGTGACGAAAAAATAAAAGAAACTTATAAAACTTAAAATACTTGACTAACCTAACCTTATTACTACAACTAACTTAAAATTATAATCGCAAATTGAAATTACTAATTGGAATGATAATTGATACATAGGTAAAAGTCGTCTAAAAATATTAAAGCTTACAGGAAAAACTAAATCCCAAATGGAAATAACTTAAAAAGAAACTAAAACTTAAAAAGGCGTCGCAAAATTCTAAAGTACCTAAATCTTAGTCTAAAGAAAAAGCACTTAAGGAATTCTACTGCAAAACCTAAAAATCTAGGAGTAAAAATAACTATGGCAAAAACTAAGTTTAAAACTAAATATGAGCTAAAAATATAAAAGTTACGCTAAAGCGATTAAAAAGGGACAAAATATAAAAATATACAAAAAGTTGTAAAAATTACAATTTTTATAAAAATATTATTTTTATATTATTTATTTAATAAAACTACTAATTTTACAATTTAATTAAACTAATTTAACTAAAATATAAATTAAATAAAACTTAAATTAAAAATAAACTTAATTATAATAATAATAATAATTAGGGTTAATAATAATAATAATTAATAATAATCCGTAATAAATGCAGGATTAGGGCTTCCTGTTCGTGTGCCAGGTCCCCTCCGCGAGTTGCGGTATTTAATGCATCAAACCCCGCGAGTCGCGGGGTTCAGAATTTCAGATGACAAGTTTAATATTCGACGCGTTTTTCTTTATTTATTTATTTATATTTTTTTTCTTTTTCTGTTTTTATATAAATAAAAGATATTTAAATAAAACTTATGTTTTTATAAACTAAAATAAAAATAAAGAAACTTATAAAACTTAAATATTTAACAAAATCTTAAAAATACTTATATTTTTGTTTTTCTTTTTATATTTTCGAATATTTAAAACGTATTTTTACAAAAGCGACTTTTAATAGAAGTAAACTAAAAATCTATTTTTTTTTATATTAGCGTTGCGCTTCCGGCTTTTAAGAGAGTTCCCCGGCAGCGGCGCAAAAAATACTTGATGTGCAGCGGGGTGTATATAAAATAGTTATTAAATTTTTGCAGGAAATACTATTAAATACGATGCAATTTTACACAAGATATTTATTTATTTAGAGAATGGATATACTTAAACCTTGCTACAACACTTATAGGCAGTGTACCTAATCGTACAGTAGTGTAGTTTTTAGTAAGTCCGGTTCGTTCCACAGGGAAATCTTTAAACAAAGCTTAACGCTATATTAGTTTACTTTTATAAAAATACAAATACATATATATAAGTAATATTATTATTATAAAGGGGGGTTTTTACCGTTTAATGACCGGTTTGTCGATTTTAAAACTTTAGTCGCAGTTAAAACCAAATGTAAAATAATAAATAAATACAAGACTTAATTTTAAGCGTAAAGTAAATAACGATAATGAAATTGCGAATAATAAAAGTGCGATAAAATAAACTTGCGATAAAATAACAATAAAAATGCGATAATTAGAAGTGCAATTAAATATAAAATAAAGGAAATTAAATATGAAATAAAAGAATTATGCTTATTTAAACTTCCGTAATCATGATGTTTGACGTGTTGATTTTAGTTTTATGCCCATGGGTTAATTGTCCTTTGTCCTGGATTATTTAATATGTCCGTCTGGTTCTTGTCCATAACAGTCCATCAGTCATAAATATAAAGTGCGAGTGTCCTCGTCAAATTATCCTTATACCCGAAGTTAAATATTCCAACTAATTGGGGATTCGAATTGTAACAAGGTTTTAATACTTTGTTTAATGAATACACCAGGTTATCGACTGCGTGTAAACCAAGGTTTTACTACTTTGTTAACAATTACACCAATTACCCTTGAATGTAATTCACCCCTGTTTCAACAAGTTTATTAACTATTAATCCATTTCTGTGTCCGGTTAAATGAACGATTATTCGTACATATAAATACCCCGCCCATCGTGTTCGATTGAGTGTATATGGTAATTTATAGGGACACCCAATTGTAAATCTTTATATTAACATTAACAAACTATCATTTAGTTAAACAAATATAAAGCCCACTAATAGCCCATAGTCTAATTTCCACAAGTGTCGTTCTTTTGTCCAAACCCCAATTATGGTACAAAGCCCAATTACCCAATTTTAGTAATTAGCCCAACATCATGATTACTTCGTTTTAAATAAGCATAATAATAACTTAGCTACGAGACATTAATATAAAAAGGTTGAACATAACTTACAATGATTAAAAATAGCGTAGCGTTACACGGACAGAATTTCGACTTACACCCTTACAATATTCGCTAACATACCCTTATTATTAGAATTATAATTAAAATTAAAATATAAATTATAAATATATATATATATTTTACGTATGAGGAGAAGAAGAAAAAGATGGATGATTTGCGATCAGAATTCGGTTGGCTTTATAGGCAGTTTTTCATTTTGGGGCTCCGCGACTCGCGGCATTTTTGCCTTCAAACTCCGCGAGTCGCGGAGAATGAAATTACAGCTCAGTCCCTTTGGAGTCTTTCTCTGCCGACGGTTTTTATTTATAAATATAATATATATATATAATTAATATAATTAATTATATATTATATTATATTTATATACATAGTTAACTTGTAATTTTTAGTCCGTTGCGTCGAGCGTTGAGAGTTGACTCTGGTCCCGGTTCCGGATTTTCGAACGTCCTTGCGTACAATTTTATATTTTGTACTTTGCGTTTTGAATCTTGTACTCTTGTAATTTCGAGACGTTTCTTATCAATAATTGGAACCTTTTTGATTGTCTTTTGTACTTTTGAGCTTTTTGGTCGTTTGCATCTTCAATTCGTCGAATCTGTCTTTTGTCTTCACCTTTTATTATTTAAACGAATATCACTTGTAAATAGAACAATTGCAACTAAAAGCTTGTCTTTCTTGAGGAATAATGCTATGAAATATATGTTCGTTTTTAGCATTATCAAATATTCCCACACTTGAGCGTTGCTTGTCCTCAAGCAATATCGTCTTGAAATACAAGAATCACTTCTTTATTCTTCACACTTTGTACATCAGTGATTTTCTATACGGCGGTATAAACAATGGTAGTAACGATATGGTTTACAGTTCCACATGACTATAAAAATTTAGATCCATTAAGGAAATTGGATCTTTATGAAAACATTTGATCTTTTGAAAATTAAATCTAGTTTTTACCCTAGATAAGTTTTCCGGAATAACCCTTCACCGGTGTTTGCAAAATATTTTTGTGGGTTTGGTGGGTTTCAGATTTGAAAATTTTAGCTTAAAACTTGCGGTTTTGTGTCACCCACTTGCTAACCTTGTATTTGGAAAGCAACACGTCCAGTTTACTTGTCCCGTATATTACCTTTCGATAAACTACCGTCCGGTTGTAAAGGAAAGCGTTGAACAAGCAACTGTTAAGGCAATGTCCCCTGACATGCTTTTAATTATGGTCTATAACGTGTCGGATGCAATTACTATCCTTGGTAGGAACAATAGTAAAGCTCACCCTTATGATTTTTCGGTCTGGCACAAGGTCCTGTCTTTGACCACTATGCAACCACCGTTCTTACGGTTGACACCCGATTTGGTTCAGGTGACCTAATGAATTCCAGGTGAATTCCTAGGATTTTACGTTCAATGGTAATGAACGCATCGAAAATGGGTTTTCAGAAAACAAATCGGTTTTAATTTGATCAAAATATTTTCTCGTTCAAGCTCGAGTTTAGATATCATCGTTTACGGTTCGTTCCACAGGGAAATCTTTAAACAAAGCTTAACGCTATATTAGTTTACTTTTATAAAAATACAAATACATATATATAAGTAATATTATTATTATAAAGGGGGGTTTTTACCGTTTAATGACCGGTTTGTCGATTTTAAAACTTTAGTCGCAGTTAAAACCAAATGTAAAATAATAAATAAATACAAGACTTAATTTTAAGCGTAAAGTAAATAACGATAATGAAATTGCGAATAATAAAAGTGCGATAAAATAAACTTGCGATAAAATAACAATAAAAATGCGATAATTAGAAGTGCAATTAAATATAAAATAAAGGAAATTAAATATGAAATAAAAGAATTATGCTTATTTAAACTTCCGTAATCATGATGTTTGACGTGTTGATTTTAGTTTTATGCCCATGGGTTAATTGTCCTTTGTCCTGGATTATTTAATATGTCCGTCTGGTTTTTGTCCATAACAGTCCATCAGTCATAAATATAAAGTGCGAGTGTCCTCGTCAAATTATCCTTATACCCGAAGTTAAATATTCCAACTAATTGGGGATTCGAATTGTAATAAGGTTTTAATACTTTGTTTAATGAATACACCAGGTTATCGACTGCGTGTAAACCAAGGTTTTACTACTTTGTTAACAATTACACCAATTACCCTTGAATGTAATTCACCCCTGTTTCAACAAGTTTATTAACTATTAATCCATTTCCGTGTCCGGTTAAATGAACGATTATTCGTACATATAAATACCCCGCCCATCGTGTCCGATTGAGTGTATATGGTAATTTATAGGGACGCCCAATTGTAAATCTTTATATTAACATTAACAAACTATCATTTAGTTAAACAAATATAAAGCCCATTAATAGCCCATAGTATAATTTCCACAAGTGTCGTTCTTTTATCCAAACCCCAATTATGGTACAAAGCCCAATTACCCAATTTTAGTAATTAGCCCAACATCATGATTACTTCGTTTTAAATAAGCATAATAATAACTTAGCTACGAGACATTAATATAAAAAGGTTGAACATAACTTACAATGATTAAAAATAGCGTAGCGTTACACGGACAGAATTTCGACTTACACCCTTACAATATTCGCTAACATACCCTTATTATTAGAATTATAATTAAAATTAAAATATAAATTATAAATATATATATATATTTTACGTATGAGGAGAAGAAGAAAAAGATGGATGATTTGCGATCAGAATTCGGTTGGCTTTATAGGCAGTTTTTCATTTTGGGGCTCCGCGACTCGCGGCATTTTTGCCTTCAAACTCCGCGAGTCGCGGAGAATGAAATTACAGCTCAGTCCCTTTGGAGTCTTTCTCTGCCGACGGTTTTTATTTATAAATATAATATATATATAATTAATATAATTAATTATATATTATATTATATTTATATACATAGTTAACTTGTAATTTTTAGTCCGTTGCGTCGAGCGTTGAGAGTTGACTCTGGTCCCGGTTCCGGATTTTCGAACGTCCTTGCGTACAATTTTATATTTTGTACTTTGCGTTTTGAATCTTGTACTCTTGTAATTTCGAGACGTTTCTTATCAATAATTGGAACCTTTTTGATTGTCTTTTGTACTTTTGAGCTTTTTGGTAGTTTGCGTCTTCAATTCGTCGAATCTGTCTTTTGTCTTCACCTTTTATTATTTAAACGAATATCACTTGTAAATAGAACAATTGCAACTAAAATCTTGTCTTTCTTGAGAAATAATGCTATGAAATATATGCTCGTTTTTAGCATTATCAAATAAGGGGTTAAATTCTTTCGGATTTTAAAATTTTTTACTTTATACACTTGGTTACCATTAAAAATACTAGTAAAGCAGTAGTTGTATTAGAATCTAGTGCTCTCTGATAATAAAGAATAGCCCTAGTCTTATATACTGACTACCCAATTCTAGTAAAATTTTTCAAAATTTTCAATTAAATGAACTCAAAATCATGTTTATACATATTTATGAACGATAAAACTAGGTTTTAACACCGAAATTATTGTTACCTCGGAAAGGACATAAATTGAGAAATAAACTAAAATGTTAAAATTCATTTAAAATGGAATAGAGGACGATAAAAAGGAAAATAAAAGCCAAGTGTGGGAAAATTTACCAAGTTATCTTAAACATATGTCACATATATATCTGTAACAAATAACTGAAAAATACTTTTGCTTTGGACTAAACTAAACTGTTTTACCCGATGAAAGAAAAGAAGAGATGGATCTACACGATGAATCAATTCCATCATTAAAAGGAAGTAAAGTCTTCCGAAAAAGACACGCGCTTCTTGATTTAGGTCATGAAGTTGTCATCCAGACCAGCTGTAGGTTGACGAAAAATCTTGAAAAGTCATCACTAAAATCAGCAGGAAATCCACGGACCTCAGCATCAAACAGGGTCGCCAAGTGGTCAGATTTATCCTAACCATGAGAAGGATTTATCTCGTACAATGGGGGGGCACCATGCAAATTAGCTGGATAAGACTAATGAATCAGATCCCCAGAAAGGATAATCTCCTTAAAGATTAAAAATCAGCTTTTAAGACTGATATTACTCAATCCTAGAGATTGACCTTAAAGATTGATTGAGAATTACAAACTCATGGAATTCGATGATATCTAAACTCGAGCTTGAACGAGAAAATATTTTGATCAAATTAAAACCGATTTGTTTTCTGAAAACCCATTTTCGATGCGTTCATTACCATTGAACGTAAAATCCTAGGAATTCACCTGGAATTCATTAGGTCACCTGAACCAAATCGGGTGTCAACCGTAAGAACGGTGGTTGCATAGTGGTCAAAGACAGGACCTTGTGCCAGACCGAAAAATCATAAGGGTGAGCTTTACTATTGCTCCTACCAAGGATAGTAATTGCATCCGACACGTTATAGACCATAATTAAAAGCATGTTAGGGGATATTGCCTTAACAGTTGCTTGTTCAACACTTTCCTTTACAACCGGACGGTAGTTTATCGAAAGGTAATATACGGGACAAGTAAACTGGACGTGTTGCTTTCCAAATACAAGGTTAGCAAGTGGGTGACACAAAACCGCAAGTTTTGAGCTAAAATTTTCAAATCTGAAACCCACCAAACCCACAAAAATATTTTGCAAACACCGGTGAAGGGTTATTCCGGAAAACTTATCTAGGGTAAAAACTAGATTTAATTTTCAAAAGATCAAATGTTTTCATAAAGATCCAATTTCCTTAATGGATCTAAATTTTTATAGTCATGTGGAACTGTAAACCATATCGTTACTACCATTGTTTATACCGCCGTATAGAAAATCACTGATGTACAAAGTGTGAAGAATAAAGAAGTGATTCTTGTATTTCAAGACGATATTGCATGAGGACAAGCAACGCTCAAGTGTGGGAATATTTGATAATGCTAAAAACGAACATATATTTCATAGCATTATTCCTCAAGAAAGACAAGCTTTTAGTTGCAATTGTTCTATTTACAAGTGATATTCGTTTAAATAATAAAAGGTGAAGACAAAAGACAGATTCGACGAATTGAAGACGCAAACGACCAAAAAGCTCAAAAGTACAAAAGACAATAAAAAAGGTTCCAATTATTGATAAGAAACGTCTCGAAATTACAAGAGTACAAGATTCAAAACGCAAAGTACAAAATATAAAATTGTACGCAAGGACGTTCGAAAATCCGGAACCGGGACCAGAGTCAACTCTCAACGCTCGACGCAACGGACTAAAAATTACAAGTTAACTATGTATATAAATATAATATAATATATAATTAATTATATTAATTATATATATATTATATTTATAAATAAAAACCGTCGGCAGAGAAAGACTCCAAAGGGACTGAGCTGTAATTTCATTCTCCGCGACTCGCGGAGTTTGAAGGCAAAAATGCCGCGAGTCGCGGAGCCCCAAAATGAAAAACTGCCTATAAAGCCAACCGAATTCTGATCGCAAATCATCCATCTTTTTCTTCTTCTCCTCATACGTAAAATATATATATATATTTATAATTTATATTTTAATTTTAATTATAATTCTAATAATAAGGGTATGTTAGCGAATATTGTAAGGGTGTAAGTCGAAATTCTGTCCGTGTAACGCTACGCTATTTTTAATCATTGTAAGTTATGTTCAACCTTTTTATATTAATGTCTCGTAGCTAAGTTATTATTATGCTTATTTAAAACGAAGTAATCATGATGTTGGGCTAATTACTAAAATTGGGTAATTGGGCTTTGTACCATAATTGGGGTTTGGATAAAAGAACGACACTTGTGGAAATTAGACTATGGGCTATTAATGGGCTTTATATTTGTTTAACTAAATGATAGTTTGTTAATGTTAATATAAAGATTTACAATTGGGCGTCCCTATAAATTACCATATACACTCAATCGGACACGATGGGCGGGGTATTTATATGTACGAATAATCGTTCATTTAACCGGACACGGAAATGGATTAATAGTTAATAAACTTGTTGAAACAGGGGTGAATTACATTCAAGGGTAATTGGTGTAATTGTTAACAAAGTAGTAAAACCTTGGTTTACACGCAGTCGATAACCTGGTGTATTCATTAAACAAAGTATTAAAACCTTGTTACAATTCGAATCCCCAATTAGTTGGAATATTTAACTTCGGGTATAAGGATAATTTGACGAGGACACTCGCACTTTATATTTATGACTGATGGACTGTTATGGACAAAAACCAGACGGACATATTAAATAATCCAGGACAAAGGACAATTAACCCATGGGCATAAAACTAAAATCAACACGTCAAACATCATGATTACGGAAGTTTAAATAAGCATAATTCTTTTATTTCATATTTAATTTCCTTTATTTTATATTTAATTGCACTTCTAATTATCGCATTTTTATTGTTATTTTATCGCAAGTTTATTTTATCGCACTTTTATTATTCGCAATTTCATTATCGTTATTTACTTTACGCTTAAAATTAAGTCTTGTATTTATTTATTATTTTACATTTGGTTTTAACTGCGACTAAAGTTTTAAAATCGACAAACCGGTCATTAAACGGTAAAATCCCCCCTTTATAATAATAATATTACTTATATATATGTATTTGTATTTTTATAAAAGTAAACTAATATAGCGTTAAGCTTTGTTTAAAGATTTCCCTGTGGAACGAACCGGACTTACTAAAAACTACACTACTGTACGATTAGGTACACTGCCTATAAGTGTTGTAGCAAGGTTTAAGTATATCCATTCTCTAAATAAATAAATATCTTGTGTAAAATTGTATCGTATTTAATAGTATTTCCAGCAAAAATTTAATAACTATTTTATATACACCCCGCTGCACATCAAGTATTTTTGGCGCCGCTGCCGGGGAACTCTCTTAAAAGCCGGAAGCGCAACGCTAATATAAAAAAAAGAGATTTTTAGTTTACTTCTATTAAAAGTCGCTTTTGTAAAAATACGTTTTAAATATTCGAAAATATAAAAAGAAAAACAAAAATATAAGTATTTTTAAGATTTTGTTAAATATTTAAGTTTTATAAGTTTCTTTATTTTTATTTTAGTTTATAAAAACATAAGTTTTATTTAAATATCTTTTATTTATATAAAAACAGAAAAAAAAAATATAAATAAATAAATAAAGAAAAACGCGTCGAATATTAAACTTGTCATCTGAAATTCTGAACCCCGCGACTCGCGGGGTTTGATGCATTAAATACCGCAACTCGCGGAGGGGACCTGACATACGAACAGGAAGCCCTAATCCTGCATTTATTACGGATTATTATTAATTATTATTATTATTAACCCTAATTATTATTATTATTATAATTAAGTTTATTTTTAATTTAAGTTTTATTTACTTTATATTTTAGTTAAATTAGTTTAATTAAATTGTAAAATTAGTAGTTTTATTAAATAAATAATATAAAAATAATATTTTTATAAAAATTGTAATTTTTACAACTTTTTGTATATTTTTATATTTTGTCCCTTTTTAATCGCTTTAGCGTAACTTTTGTATTTTTAGCTCATATTTAGTTTTAAACTTAGTTTTTACCATAGTTATTTTTACTCCTAGATTTTTAGGTTTTGCAGTAGAATTCCTTAAGTGCTTTTTCTTTAGACTAAGATTTAGGTACTTTAGAATTTTGCGACGCCTTTTTAAGTTTTAGTTTCTTTTTAAGTTATTTCCATTTGGGATTTAGTTTTTCCTGTAAGCTTTAATATTTTTAGACGACTTTTACCTATGTATCAATTATCATTCCAATTAGTAATTTCAATTTGCGATTATAATTTTAAGATAGTTGTAGTAATAAGGTTAGGTTAGTCAAGTATTTTAAGTTTTATAAGTTTCTTTTATTTTTTCGTCACCTTTTATTTTTCAACCATTTTTCTTTTTCGACGAACTCTTTTTCTTTCTTATTTCTCGCTATTCTAGTTTTTAGGACATAGATTTTTATTCTACTTCTTATCTAAATTTCTTAAAATTACGAAAATTTATTTTAAGTGGTTAAATTAATAGACATCAAAATTTTCTGGTTCGTAGTAATAGTTGGATTTGTACGTGGACCGGGTTATTGGAGCCAAACAGTCCTCAATTATATTGAGACCAAACGAATCCTGCCCCTCTGCTGCATCTTTTGGCTATTCAAAACGTGGGCAAAATCAGAAAAGTCTATTAATTGGATAACTTATTATAATTTTTCTTTCCTTTTTAAAAAACTAATAGGATATTCAGTGAATGCACCGAGCAAGACGTTCACCACCTTTTGTACGTTCACCACCTGTAACTAGATCAAGACATTTAGCAAATATAACCGCCGTTGATTTTTCTTTAGAATCGTCATCCAGTCGACCAAATACTTCAGTTCAAATTTCCGATAATCCATTTTTTGAACCCGACCTCACAATTGAGAATCCGGAGAATATTCAGGAACGGTTCGTAGATCCTGAACCATTAAACTTTCCTCCGGAGCCACCAATCATTCAAACAGAGATTGTTGAGGAACGAACCATTAAATCAGAATCATCTAGTGATACCGATTCAACAAATTCAATTATGGAGAATCTGGAACCTTTAAGTATGGAAGACCGAATGAGAGCTAAACGCACTGGCCAAGGTCACGCAATTACTCATCCAGACATTAATGCGCCAGATTATGAAATCAAAGGACAAATTCTACACATGGTGACTAATCAATGCCAATTTAGTGGTGCGCCGAAGGAAGATCCAAATGAACATCTACGTACCTTTAATAGGATCTGCACACTATTTAAAATCCGAGAAGTGGAGGATGAACAGATATATCTCATGTTATTTCCCTGGACTTTAAAGGGAGAAGCCAAAGATTGGTTGGAATCGTTACCTGAAGGGGCGATTGATACATGGGATGTTTTAGTTGACAAATTTCTTAAACAGTTCTTTCCTGCATCTAAAGCCGTAAGACTTCAAGCAGAAATTGTTACGTTCACACAGAAACCAAATGAAACTCTATATGAGGCGTGGACTAGATATGGAAAGTTGTTAAGAGGATGTCCGCAACATGGTTTAGACACCTGTCAAATAGTACAAATATTCTACCAAGGATGCGACATCACTACAAGAAAAGACATAGATATAGCAGCTGGTGGTTCTATTATGAAGAAAACCAAAACTGATGCTTACAAAATTATTGATAATACTGCTTCCCACTCACATGAGTGGCACCAAGAAAAAGACATCGTTAGATCATCTAAAGCAGCTAGAGCCGATTCTAGCCATGACTTAGATTCCATTTCCGCAAAGATAGATGCTGTGGAGAGACGAATGGAAAAGATGACTAAAGATATTCACTCAATACGAATTAGTTGTGAGCAGTGTGGAGGACCACATTTGACAAAAGATTGTCTCAGTATTGAATTAACAATGGAACAAAGAGAGAATATTTCATACATAAACCAAAGGCCTGGAAATAATTATCAGAATAATTATCAACCGCCAAGACCGATTTACAATCAAAACCAGAATTACAACAGAAATATTCCATACAACAACCAACAAGGTCCTAGCAATCAACAAGTATCCAATAATACTTATAATCAGCAAAGACCTAATTTTCAAAACAAACCACCACAACAAACCGATGATAAAAAGCCAAATTTAGAAGATATGATGACGAAGCTAGTTGAAACTCAAACGCAATTTTTCACATCTCAGAAACAAACCAATGAACAAAATGCTCAAGCATTTAGAAATCAACAAGCTTCTATTCAAAATCTGGAACAAGAAGTAAGTAACCTAGCAAGGTTAATAGGTGAAAGAAAACCGGGAAGTCTACCTAGTGATACAAATGCTAACCCCAGGAGTGAAACAGCTAAAGCCATTACCACAAGAAGTGGTACAACACTTAAACCACCTGAAATACCTGTAACTTCTGATGAAGCCATTCCTACTCCACAAGAACCACAACCTGATCAAGATAAGGAAAAAGAACCGGTAGTTGAGAAGGTTAATGAAGATAACACAGTTAAGGATAAACCTTATGTTAAACCATATCAACCACCACTTCCTTATCCGAGTAAAATGAAGAAAGAGAAACTTGAAGCCGAGCAATCCAAATTCTTGGATATGTTTAAACAGATAAATGTAAATCTTCCTTTCATTGATGTGATTTCAGGAATGCCTAGATATGCTAAATTCTTGAAAGATCTAATCTCAAATAGAAAGAAAATGGAAGAACTCTCGGCTGTTACTATGAATGCTAATTGTTCAGCAGTGCTGTTGAATAAGATACCAGAAAAATTATCTGATCCAGGAAGTTTCACAATTCCATGTTTTCTGGGTAGTTTTAGTTCAATAGAAGCATTGGCAGACTTAGGTGCTAGTATAAATCTAATGCCGTATTCACTATACACTAAACTAGACCTTGGAGAATTGAAACCAACAAGAATAAGCATACAACTAGCCGATAGATCAATAAAATATCCTAGAGGGATAATGGAGAACATGCTAGTTAAAGTTGGTACTTTAGTATTTCCAGTAGATTTTGTTGTTTTGGACATGGAAGAAGATTCTCAAGTTCCTCTCATATTAGGAAGACCATTCTTAAACACGGCTAAAGCAATGATAGACGTGTTCGGTAAGAAATTGACCCTAAGTATAGAGGATGAGAGTGTTACCTTTTCAGTTGATAGAGCAATGCAACAACCACAATCTGCAGATGATACATGTTATTATATTTAAACTATAGATGCACATGCAGAATTATTAGAAGAATTTCCAGAATTACAAGGAACAGGAGAATGTTCTTTAGGAGAAGGTAATGAACCAATTGATGAAGCTGAAATGTTAGCTACACTTATAGCTAATGGATATGAACCAACAGAAGAAATTCAAATGCTAAAAGAAGAAGACAGATATCGATACAAATCATCGATAGAAGAACCTCCGAAATTAGAGTTAAAGCCACTTCCAAACCATTTGGAATACGCTTATTTACATGGTGAATCTGAATTACCTGTAATAATATCGTCTTCTCTTACTGAAAATGAGAAATCACAACTCATTTCTATGTTGAAAGCTCATAAACCATCCATTGCATGGAAGATTCATGATATTAAAGGAATAAGTCCTTCGTATTGCACACATAAAATCCTTATGGAAGAAGGTCATAAAACATATGTGCAACGCCAACGAAGACTAAATCCTAATATGCAAGATGTAGTTAAGAAAGAGATTATTAAACTGCTAGATGCAGGTTTGATATATCCAATTTCTGATAGTCCATGGGTAAGCCCAGTTCAATGCGTGCCGAAGAAGGGTGGCATGACTGTCATTACAAATGAGAAAAATGAGCTTATTCCTACTAGGACTGTAACAGGATGGCGTGTGTGTATTGATTATAGAAAATTAAATGACGCCACCAGAAAAGATCACTTTCCCTTACCTTTCATTGATCAAATGTTGGAAAGATTAGCCGGAAATAGTTACTATTGTTTTCTAGATGGATTTTCCGGATATTTTCAAATTCCAATAGCACTCGAAGATCAAGAGAAAACCACATTCACGTGCCCTTATGGTACTTTTGCTTACAAACGCATGCAATTTGGACTTTGCAACGCCCCTGCAACCTTTCAAAGGTGTATGATGGCGATTTTTCACGACATGATAGAAGAATGCATGGAAGTTTTCATGGATGACTTTTCAGTCTTTGGTGATACATTTAAATCATGTCTAGTTAATATGGAACGAATGCTAATTAGATGCGAACAATCAAATCTAGTACTTAATTGGGAGAAATGCCATTTCATGGTTAAAGAAGGCATCGTTCTTGGACATAAAATTTCAAAAGAAGGAATTGAAGTGGATAGAGCTAAAGTAGATGTAATTGCTAAACTTCCACATCCCACCAATGTTAGAGGAGTTAGGAGTTTTCTAGGGCATGCCGGTTTTTACCGACGATTCATAAAAGATTTTTCTAAAATTGCCACTCCTATGAATAAACTCCTAGAAAAGGATGCTCCATTCATCTTTTCAGATGAGTGTATCAAATCTTTTAATATTCTTAAAGAAAAACTCACTAATGCACCGATCATGATAACACCAAATTGGAATCTACCATTTGAACTAATGTGCGATGCAAGTGATTTTGCAATGGGAGCCGTTTTAGGACAAAGGATTGAAAAACGATTTCAACCTATATATTATGCTAGTAAGACGTTACAAGGAGCACAAACGAACTATACAACTACTGAAAAAGAACTCCTTGCTATTGTCTTTGCTTTTGACAAATTTTGATCATATCTCGTTCTAGCAAAAACGGTGGTCTATACCGACCATTCTGCTCTTAGATACCTATTTTCAAAACAAGATGCTAAACCAAGATTAATCCGTTGGATCTTACTCTTACAAGAGTTTGATATTGAAATCCGAGATAAAAGAGGAGCAGAAAATCTCGCCGCTGATCATCTTTCTCGTCTTGAAAATCCTGAGTTAGAAGTTCTAAATGAATCAGCCATACAAGACAACTTTCCTGATGAATATCTATTGAAGATAGATTATAATGAAATCCCATGGTTTGCAGACTATGCAAACTATTTAGTATGTGGATTCCTTGAAAAAGGATTATCGTACCAAAGACGAAAGAAATTCTTCAGTGATATAAAACACTATTTCTGGGAAGATCCACATCTGTTTAAAAGTTGTCCCGATGGAATAATACGCCGATGTGTATTTGGAGATGAAGCTAGTAAAATTTTAAACCATTGTCACACAGGACCAACAGGAGGGCATTATGGGCCTCAACTAACAGCAAGAAAAGTTTATGAAGCTGGATTCTATTGGCCTACAATTTACAAAGACGCACACCTTCTTTGCAAATCCTGTGATGCATGTCAAAGGGCCGGAAAAATAAATCAACGTGATGAAATGCCACAAAATGTCATCCAAGTATGTGAAGTATTTGACATTTGGGGTATTGACTTTATGGGTCCATTTCCAAAATCTCATAATAATCTATATATACTCGTAGCCATTGATTATGTATCTAAATGGGCGGAAGCACAAGCTCTCCCAACTAACGATGCACGAGTTGTAGTCAACTTTTTAAAACGTCTTTTTGCAAGGTTTGGAACACCGAAAGCTTTAATAAGTGATCGGGGTACTCATTTCTGTAATAATCAACTTGAGAAAGTTCTTAAAAGATATGGAGTAACTCATAAAATCTCCACCGCATATCATCCACAAACAAGTGGACAAGTTGAAAATACCAACCGAGCTTTAAAACGTATTCTAGAGAAAACCGTAGGATCAAATCCGAAGGAATGGTCCATTAAATTGGAGGATGCACTCTGGGCTTTTAGAACAGCCTACAAAACTCCAATTGGAACCACACTTTTTAGACTTGTTTATGGAAAAGCATGTCATCTTCCAGTAGAAATTGAACACAAAGCATTTTGGGCTTTGAAGACATGTAATCTTGATTTACATGAAGCCGGACGTCTACGATTAAGTCAACTAAACGAATTAGAAGAATTAAAACATGAAGCATACGAAAATTCGTTAATCTATAAAGAAAGAACGAAGAAATGGCATGATAAAAGAATCAGAAGTTCAAAAGAATTTAAAGAAGGAGACAGAGTTCTTCTTTTCAATTCACGATTCAAGCTATTTCCTGGAAAATTGAAATCAAGATGGTCTGGACCATTCATAGTCAAAAGATTTTTCCCATACGGAACGATAGAATTAATAAATTCAAATGCGATGGAATTTAAAGTTAATGGTCACAGAGTTAAACATTACATACATGGTCCGATGGAAGTCGACAACGAAGTTAATCACAATTTCGACACAACAGCTAACTAAGTGTGGGGAGAATCAAGTCTTTATACGATAATATGTATTTCTGTTAGAGTTAGATTGTCTGTTTTCGTGTAGTTCTTGAAAATGGAACCCGAATGGTCTTTCCCTAGCAGATCCTAAAGAACTAGTCTTCTCCCCCCATTCTGAATTTTTATTTTTTTTTAGGTTTTTACAAAATGAAGACTGCCTGTGAACTAAACCATGGTCTAATGCTACACGCTTTGATCACTAAAAGAAATAATGACATACTACCAAGTGAAATAGTATCAGTAATCAGAGAAAGAATGGACGGAGTTAGAAAAGAATCCAGATGCAAAGATAATAAATTACAATTTGGTAAAGGAAAATCAAAATCCGCAGCGAAAAGAAGAGCACGACACCTAGAAAGATGTCACAAATGCCGAAAATGGTCACATGGAGGTAAATGTTCAAATAATCAAACCTATTCAAATACCGAATTTGTTACTTTATGCAGAGACGGACCGTTCATATGTTTAGAAGAAAAGACACTGAATGCTCGAGGTTACGCCTATGTAGCCATGGAAAACCAATTAAACTGACTATCTTATGAATGGGATAGATCATATAACTAAGAAATCTATTTCACAGGTATGTCTGTACAGTTTTTATTTTTTATTTATTTTTATTTTTAACCTTTTGATAATAAACGCTAATTTGTTCGCTAAAAAGTATTAAATTGGTATTAAATAAAATTAGGTTTGGCGACCGAAATTATTGATATCATTCAAAAATTTATTACATCACTGCGAAATTTAACGTTTATTCTTAAGGTATAAATATCTTTAATCAATCAACCCAAAATATTTCAAAAATTCGTCATGAGTTAAATTAGGTCTTGGAACCGAAATTACTTTACCGAAAAGAGGGGCGCATATTTTTGATAATATTTGATTGATTAAAGTGGGATAAAAAGACAAAAAGATTTTTAATTTTATTTTTACCATGTTTTTAAAATTAATATTTAAATCTTAAATTAATATTGTAAACTTTGTAAAAACATTATATTTAAAATTGTAAATATTTGAAAAATTAATATAAGTTTGGTATGAATTTATAATATGAATTTTAAAATTAAGTTTGGTGTGAATTTTTAATTTTTAAAATATGAATTTTTAATTTTATGCATTTCAAATTTTAAGTTTGGTGTGAATTTTTAATATTAATTTTGAATTTTATATTTAAGTTGTGTGAATTTAAAAACAAAAATTTACTTTATCTCATTAAGTTAAGAATATGATTTTTAAAATTCGTCGTAAGTTGAAGACTAGGTCTTTGAACCGAAATTGCTTTACCCGAGGGAGGGACGAGAACTTTTATTATCATTATTTTTAATCTTATTGAATTAAAGTATGCCAAAAACATTGAAAAAAACCCAAAAATCTTAGCTTTTAAAACAATCGCTACAAAAAGACAAATATTAAAATTTTGTCGAGGGACGGACTAGGACATCGATCCGAAACGACCTCGTCCTAAATAACAAGGGAAACAAAATTTTAAAATTAAGTACTTAATTGTTTTATAAGTTAATGATTATAAAAAAAAAAAAAATATATCAAACTCCGCGACTCGCGGAGTTTGAAGAGTAATTCACCGCGAGTCGCGGAGGGATCAAAATACAGAAAAAAAAATATAAACGCATAACAGATCAGTCCCAACCCAAAACAAAAACATACTGCGAATTCTGCACGAAAAAACCCGAGAAAAAACCCCCAAAATCACAATTTTTAACCGTTAATCACCAAATCTTTTACTAAAATCATGTTGAGAAGGATGCTATCTAGGAATTACTCAAGAAAAACGGTAAATTTCTACACCTAAACACCATTTAATCCGAAATTTGGTGTTCTTGAGCAATTTTTTCCCCAATTTGATTTTGATGCTTTTTAGTGTAATTAGGCTTAAATTGTTTATGTATTATGCTTGTATAACCTAGATTGATGCTGTTTAACATGATTAGAAGCCTTAAACTTCAAATTTTGAGTAATCTAGGGTTTGTGTTCTTGAGCAAATTTGGGGCTTTTTGATATAAACAGGTTATGGCCGATTTTTGTCATGAATTGTTGCTAAATTAAGTAGTGTAACATGTCTAGGTAGTTAAATGATCCAAACTTTGAGCCTAAACATGATTTTGAGAATTAAAGTGGACTTTTTCAAGTCTAAAATTCATGAACTTGATTTTTGAAAGATAATGCCATTTGAGACTTATTTAATTGCTAGTAATGATTATTTTGACATGTTATTTGAGTTGAATGATTATGAACTTGGCGAACATTTTCGTATATGCTTATTTGAAAAAGTGTAGATTTGATGAAAATATGAAAATAAGCTTAAGTTTGACATAAATTGATAATGTCATTGTAATTATTTTGATTGATGATTTTGCTGACACTAATGCATATTTGTATGCACAAAATTTGTGTTTGATGTGTTTTGCAGACTGAAATGGGTGAATCTTCATCCCAAGCCCGCAATGCTCCTGCTGAGAATGTGGAACAACAGGAGGTGGATAACTACTACAAGCAGGATATACCTCATCCAGTCATGACCTTTTCCGATATGCACTTGGAAGAGTTGCACCCGAACCTGAGATTTGACAGACTTTGGATAGATTATCCAAAATACCAAAGGGGTTTGCATACTCTTCATTCTATGGTTGTTGAGGTACCGAGGGTCATAGAATGGGGACCCTTAGAAGCTGTAGAATTGGCCGGGCCAATTAGGGAATTACTTGTACAGAGGTATGGTAATTCTTCTTTTAATGACTGGGTACGTTTATTCACCATTCGTAGACCTGTATATAAAGTATGGTGTGAAGAATTGTTATGTAGTATAGAGTTGAATGATCGGGTAGCTAGTTTAACCGATCGTTCTTTTATTAGATTTTTGTTAGGCAGTTCGATGCGCCACATGTCTTTAATGGACATGGCTCAGGCTTTACGTATATATACGCCTGAGGAGTTAGCATCTGCCGATTGTAGAGGGTTGATACTAAATGGTAGAAAGATAGATGAAAATTTTGATACACACGGTGTGTGGAGTCAAATGACAAGCCATCACCGTTTCAAAGGGGGAAATTACTCTTATTTGGATATAGATAGAGCCGAATTAAGAGTGATACATAGGTTTTTAGCTAATTCGATTACACAAAGGGGTAAGAACAAGGAAAAAGTAAATGAACAGGATTTGTTTTACCATATGTGTATTCGAGACCCACAAAGCGCTGTAAGTATACCGTATTGTGTGGGTTATTATTTATCAGCTATGGTTCGGGGGATGCGACCGCATAGCATAATAGGAGGTGGTATTTTTATTACTTTGATTGGTGAATATCTCGGTGTGGATATAAGTCGGGGGGGATTATTAGTAGAAGAACCAGAACCCCGCGATACTATAGGTTTAAATGTATACCATGGTGCGAAAATTTTGAAGAGGCGAAATAACGCCGCAGTACGATACCATGATAGACATCCACAGGTGGAGAGAATCCAACAGCAAGGTAATGTAGGAGGGGGAAATGAGATGCAAGAAATGCAAAGGTTTATAGCTTCTCAGGAATACGAAAATGCTAGACAGAGAGCATTTGAAGATTGGCAAGTTCATCAGAACCAAATCATAGCTCATTGCCAACATATAGGTAGAAACTATATTCCTACACCGAAACCCATCTTCCCTCCCTGGTCTATAGAGATGCAGCCACCATATCCTACGTATGACCCTGCCGAAGCATTCTATAGCACCTATGGTTATGCCTGGAACCCCTATTGGTACCAGTATCATCCCTAGTATACTTATTTTTTATTTTTTTTTTAATTTGTAATTATTGATACGTTTAATACTTTTGTTAATATTGTAATCATTTTTATAATTATCTAACTTTTATTCTTAGATTTTAATAATTTTTGAATGTGGGGTAATATACCAAACTTCAAAAATATGTATATATGTTTGCAGTTTATCTTATGTACACAACAGGGTAAAACAACGCATTTTCAAAGACTGGCATTAAGTTCAGCAAAAGCAACTAATTTTGACGACAAGATGCAAAATATATGTGAAAAAACAACAAGACAGAATGAACAAATGATGTGCACCATTTATCATTCAGCAAACAAACGCCAATATATTTGGAAACTTTGGTAAAATTTAATCATTTTCACACAAATCACCCTCAATAATTTAAATTGTTACTGATTTCTTGCAAATGAGGGCATTGCAAGATCTTAAGTGTGGCAAGGGGTTAAATTCTTTCGGATTTTAAAATTTTTTACTTTATACACTTGGTTACCATTAAAAATACTAGTAAAGCAGTAGTTGTATTAGAATCTAGTGCTCTCTGATAATAAAGAACAGCCCTAGTCTTATATACTGACTACCCAATTCTAGTAAAAATTTTCAAAATTTTCAATTAAATGAACTCAAAATCATGTTTATACATATTTATGAACGATAAAACTAGGTTTTAACACCGAAATTATTGTTACCTCGGAAAGGACATAAATTGAGAAACAAACTAAAATGTTAAAATTCATTTAAAATGGAATAGAGGACGATAAAAAGGAAAATAAAAGCCAAGTGTGGGAAAATTTACCAAGTTATCTTAAACATATGTCACATATATCTGTAACAAATAACTGAAAAATACTTTTGCTTTGGACTAAACTAAACTATTTTACCCGATGAAAGAAAAGAAGAGATGGATCTACACGATGAATCAATTCCATCATTAAAAGGAAGTAAAGTCTTCCGAAAAAGACACGCGCTTCTTGATTTAGGTCATGAAGTTGTCATCCAGACCAGCTGTAGGTTGACGAAAAATCTAGAAAAGTCATCACTAAAATCAGCAGGAAATCCACGGACCTCAGCATCAAACAGGGTCGCCAAGTGGTCAGATTTATCCTAACCATGAGAAGGATTTATCTCGTACAATGGGGGGGCACCATGCAAATTAGCTGGGTAAGACTAATGAATCAGATCCCCAGAAAGGATAATCTCCTTAAAGATTAAAAATCAGCTTTTAAGACTGATATTACTCAATCCTAGAGATTGACCTTAAAGATTGAGAATTACAAACTCATGGAATTCGATGATATCTAAACTCGAGCTTGAACGAGAAAATATTTTGATCAAATTAAAACCGATTTGTTTTCTGAAAACCCATTTTCGATGCGTTCATTACCATTGAACGTAAAATCCTAGGAATTCACCTGGAATTCATTAGGTCACCTGAACCAAATCGGGTGTCAACCGTAAGAACGGTGGTTGCATAGTGGTCAAAGACAGGACCTTGTGCCAGACCGAAAAATCATAAGGGTGAGCTTTACTATTGCTCCTACCAAGGATAGTAATTGCATCCGACACGTTATAGACCATAATTAAAAGCATGTCAGGGGACATTGCCTTAACAGTTGCTTGTTCAACGCTTTCCTTTACAACCGGACGGTAGTTTATCGAAAGGTAATATACGGGACAAGTAAACTGGACGTGTTGCTTTCCAAATACAAGGTTAGCAAGTGGGTGACACAAAACCGCAAGTTTTGAGCTAAACTTTTTCAAATCTGAAACCCACCAAACCCACAAAAATATTTTGCAAACACCGGTGAAGGGTTATTCCGGAAAACTTATCTAGGGTAAAAACTAGATTTAATTTTCAAAAGATCAAATGTTTTCATAAAGATCCAATTTCCTTAATGGATCTAAATTTTTATAGTCATGTGGAACTGTAAACCATATCGTTACTACCATTGTTTATACCGCCGTATAGAAAATCACTGATGTACAAAGTGTGAAGAATAAAGAAGTGATTCTTGTATTTCAAGACGATATTGCTTGAGGACAAGCAACGCTCAAGTGTGGGAATATTTGATAATGCTAAAAATGAACATATATTTCATAGCATTATTCCTCAAGAAAGACAAGCTTTTAGTTGCAATTGTTCTATTTACAAGTGATATTCGTTTAAATAATAAAAGGTGAAGACAAAAGACAGATTCGACGAATTGAAGACGCAAACGACCAAAAAGCTCAAAAGTACAAAAGACAATAAAAAAGGTTCCAATTATTGATAAGAAACGTCTCGAAATTACAAGAGTACAAGATTCAAAACGCAAAGTACAAAATATAAAATTGTACGCAAGGACGTTCGAAAATCCAGAACCGGGACCAGAGTCAACTCTCAACGCTCGACGCAACGGACTAAAAATTACAAGTTAACTATGTATATAAATATAATATAATATATAATTAATTATATTAATTATATATATATTATATTTATAAATAAAAACCGTCGGCAGAGAAAGACTCCAAAGGGACTGAGCTGTAATTTCATTCTCCGCGACTCGCGGAGTTTGAAGGCAAAAATGCCGCGAGTCGCGGAGCCCCAAAATGAAAAACTGCCTATAAAGCCAACCGAATTCTGATCGCAAATCATCCATCTTTTTCTTCTTCTCCTCATACGTAAAATATATATATATATATTTATAATTTATATTTTAATTTTAATTATAATTCTAATAATAAGGGTATGTTAGCGAATATTGTAAGGGTGTAAGTCGAAATTCTGTCCGTGTAATGCTACGCTATTTTTAATCATTGTAAGTTATGTTCAACCTTTTTATATTAATGTCTCGTAGCTAAGTTATTATTATGCTTATTTAAAACGAAGTAATCATGATGTTGGGCTAATTACTAAAATTGGGTAATTGGGCTTTGTACCATAATTGGGGTTTGGACAAAAGAACGACACTTGTGGAAATTAGACTATGGGCTATTAATGGGCTTTATATTTGTTTAACTAAATGATAGTTTGTTAATGTTAATATAAAGATTTACAATTGGGCGTCCCTATAAATTACCATATACACTCAATCGGACACGATGGGCGGGGTATTTATATGTACGAATAATCGTTCATTTAACCGGACACGGAAATGGATTAATAGTTAATAAACTTGTTGAAACAGGGGTGAATTACATTCAAGGGTAATTGGTGTAATTGTTAACAAAGTAGTAAAACCTTGGTTTACACGCAGTCGATAACCTGGTGTATTCATTAAACAAAGTATTAAAACCTTGTTACAATTCGAATCCCCAATTAGTTGGAATATTTAACTTCGGGTATAAGGATAATTTGACGAGGACACTCGCACTTTATATTTATGACTGATGGACTGTTATGGACAAAAACCAGACGGACATATTAAATAATCCAGGACAAAGGACAATTAACCCATGGGCATAAAACTAAAATCAACACGTCAAACATCATGATTACGGAAGTTTAAATAAGCATAATTCTTTTATTTCATATTTAATTTCTTTATTTTATATTTAATTGCACTTCTAATTATCGCATTTTTATTGTTATTTTATCGCAAGTTTATTTTATCGCACTTTTATTATTCGCAATTTCATTATCGTTATTTACTTTACGCTTAAAATTAAGTCTTGTATTTATTTATTATTTTACATTTGGTTTTAACTGCGACTAAAGTTTTAAAATCGACAAACCGGTCATTAAACGGTAAAAACCCCCCTTTATAATAATAATATTACTTATATATATGTATTTGTATTTTTATAAAAGTAAACTAATATAGCGTTAAGCTTTGTTTAAAGATTTCCCTGTGGAACGAACCAGACTTACTAAAAACTACACTACTGTACGATTAGGTACACTGCCTATAAGTGTTGTAGCAAGGTTTAAGTATATCCATTCTCTAAATAAATAAATATCTTGTGTAAAATTGTATCGTATTTAATAGTATTTCCTGCAAAAATTTAATAACTATTTTATATACACCCCGCTGCACATCAAGTATTTGGAAATGGACCCATAAAGTCAATACCCCAAATGTCAAATACTTCACATACTTGGATGACATTTTGTGGCATTTCATCACGTTGATTTATTTTTCCGTCCCTTTGACATGCATCACAGGATTTGCAAAGAAGGTGTGCGTCTTTGTAAATTGTAGGTCAATAGAATCCAGCTTCATAAACTTTTCTTGCTGTTAGTTGAGGCCCATAATGCCCTCCTGTTGGTCCTGTGTGACAATGGTTTAAAATTTTACTAGCTTCATCTCCAAATACACATCGGCGTATTATTCCATCGGGACAACTTTTAAACAGATGTGGATCTTCCCAGAAATAGTGTTTTATATCACTGAAGAATTTCTTTCGTCTTTGGTACGATAATCCTTTTTCAAGGAATCCACATACTAAATAGTTTGCATAGTCTGCAAACCATGGGATTTCATTATAATCTATCTTCAATAGATATTAATCAGGAAAGTTGTCTTGTATGGCTGATTCATTTAGAACTTCTAACTCAGGATTTTCAAGACGAGAAAGATGATCAGCGGCGAGATTTTCTGCTCCTCTTTTATCTCGAATTTCAATATCAAACTCTTGTAAGAGTAAGATCCAACGGATTAATCTTGGTTTAGCATCTTGTTTTGAAAATAGGTATCTAAGAGCAGAATGGTCGGTATAGACCACCGTTTTTGCTAGAACGAGATATGATCGAAATTTGTCAAAAGCAAAGACAATAGCAAGGAGTTCTTTTTCAGTAGTTGTATAGTTCGTTTGTGCTCCTTGTAACGTCTTACTAGCATAATATATAGGTTGAAATCGTTTTTCAATCCTTTGTCCTAAAACGGCTCCCATTGCAAAATCACTTGCATCGCACATTAGTTCAAATGGTAGATTCCAATTTGGTGTTATCATGATCGGTGCATTAGTGAGTTTTTATTTAAGAATATTAAAAGATTTGATACACTCATCTGAAAAGATGAATGGAGCATCCTTTTCTAGGAGTTTATTCATAGGAGTGGCAATTTTAGAAAAATCTTTTATGAAACGTCGGTAAAAACCGGCATGCCCTAGAAAACTCCTAACTCCTCTAACATTGGTGAGATGTGGAAGTTTAGCAATTACATCTACTTTAGCTCTATCCACTTCAATTCCTTCTTTTGAAATTTTATGTCCAAGAACGATGCCTTCTTTAACCATGAAATGGCATTTCTCCCAATTAAGTACTAGATTTGATTGTTCGCATCTAATTAGCATTTGTTCCAGATTAACTAGACATGATTTAAATGTATCACCAAAGACTGAAAAGTCATCCATGAAAACTTCAATGCATTCTTCTATCATGTCGTGAAAAATCGCCATCATACACCTTTGAAAGGTTGCAGGGGCGTTGCAAAGTCCAAATGGCATGCGTTTGTAAGCAAAAGTACCATAAGGGCACGTGAATGTGGTTTTCTCTTGATCTTCGGGTGCTATTGGAATTTGAAAATATCCGGAAAATCCATCTAGAAAACAATAGTAACTATTTCCGGCTAATCTTTCCAACATTTGATCAATGAAAGGTAAGGGAAAGTGATCTTTTCTGGTGGCGTCATTTAATTTTCTATAATCAATATACACACGCCATCCTGTTACAGTCCTAGTAGGAATAAGCTCATTTTTCTCATTTGTAATGACAGTCATGCCACCCTTCTTCGGCACGCATTGAACTGGGCTTACCCATGGACTATCAGAAATTGGATATATCAAACCTGCATCTAGCAGTTTAATAATCTCTTTCTTAACTACATCTTGCATATTAGGATTTAGTCTTCATTGGCGTTGCACATACGTTTTATGACCTTCTTCCATAAGGATTTTATGTGTGCAATACGAAGGACTTATTCCTTTAATATCATGAATCTTCCATGCAATGGCTGGTTTATGAGCTTTCAACACAGAAATGAGTTGTGATTTATCATTTTCAGTAAGAGAAGACGATATTATTACAGGTAATTCAGATTCACCATGTAAATAAGCGTATTCCAAATGGTTTGGAAGTGGCTTTAACTCTAATTTCGGAGGTTCTTCTATCGATGATTTGTATCGATATCTGTCTTCTTCTTTTAGCATTTGAATTTCTTCTGTTGTTGGTTCATATCCATTAGCTATAAGTGTAGCTAACATTTCAGCTTCATCAATTGGTTCATTACATTCTCCTAAAGAACATTCTCCTGTTCCTTGTAATTCTGGAAATTCTTCTAATAATTCTGCATGTGCATCTATAGTTTGAATATAATAACATGTATCATCTGCAGATTGTGGTTGTTGCATTGCTCTATCAACTGAAAAGGTAACACTCTCATCCTCTATACTTAGGGTCAATTTCTTACCGAACACGTCTATCATTGCTTTAGCCGTGTTTAAGAATGGTCTTCCTAATATGAGAGGAACTTGAGAATCTTCTTCCATGTCCAAAACAACAAAATCTACTGGAAATACTAAAGTACCAACTTTAACTAGCATGTTCTCCATTATCCCTCTAGGATATTTTATTGATCTATCGGCTAGTTGTATGCTTATTCTTGTTGGTTTCAATTCTCCAAGGTCTAGTTTAGTGTATAGTGAATACGGCATTAGATTTATACTAGCACCTAAGTCTGCCAATGCTTCTATTGAACTAAGACTACCCAGAAAACATGGAATTGTGAAACTTCCTGGATCAGATAATTTTTCTGGTATCTTATTCAACAGCACTGCTGAACAATTAGCATTCATAGTAACAGCCGAGAGTTCTTCCATTTTCTTTCTATTTGAGATTAGATCTTTCAAGAATTTAGCATATCTAGGCATTCCTGAAATCACATCAATGAAAGGAAGATTTACATTTATCTGTTTAAACATATCCAAGAATTTGGATTGCTCGGCTTCAAGTTTCTCTTTCTTCATTTTACTCGGATAAGGAAGTGGTGGTTGATATGGTTTAACATAAGGTTTATCCTTAACTGTGTTATCTTCATTAACCTTCTCAACTACCGGTTCTTTTTCCTTATCTTGATCAGGTTGTGGTTCTTGTGGAGTAGGAATGGCTTCATCAGAAGTTACAGGTATTTCAGGTGGTTTAAGTGTTGTACCACTTCTTGTGGTAATGGCTTTAGCTGTTTCACTCCTGGGGTTAGCATTTGTATCACTAGGTAGACTTCCCGGTTTTCTTTCACCTATTAACCTTGCTAGGTTACTTACTTCTTGTTCCAGATTTTGAATAGAAGCTTGTTGATTTCTAAATGCTTGAGCATTTTGTTCATTGGTTTGTTTCTGAGATGTGAAAAATTGCGTTTGAGTTTCAACTAGCTTCGTCATCATATCTTCTAAATTTGGCTTTTTATCATCGGTTTGTTGTGGTGGTTTGTTTTGAAAATTAGGTCTTTGCTGATTATAAGTATTATTGGATACTTGTTGATTGCTAGGACCTTGTTGGTTGTTGTATGGAATATTTCTGTTGTAATTCTGGTTTTGATTGTAAATCGGTCTTGGCGGTTGATAATTATTCTGATAATTATTTCCAGGCCTTTGGTTTATGTATGAAATATTCTCTCTTTGTTCCATTGTTAATTCAATACTGAGACAATCTTTTGTCAAATGTGGTCCTCCACACTGCTCACAACTAATTCGTATTGAGTGAATATCTTTAGTCATCTTTTCCATTCGTCTCTCCACAGCATCTATCTTTGCGGAAATGGAATCTAAGTCATGGCTAGAATCGGCTCTAGCTGCTTTAGATGATCTAACGATGTCTTTTTCTTGGTGCCACTCATGTGAGTGGGAAGCAGTATTATCAATAATTTTGTAAGCATCAGTTTTGGTTTTCTTCATAATAGAACCACCAGCTGCTATATCTATGTCTTTTCTTGTAGTGATGTCGCATCCTTGGTAGAATATTTGTACTATTTGACAGGTGTCTAAACCATGTTGCGGACATCCTCTTAACAACTTTCCATATCTAGTCCACGCCTCATATAGAGTTTCATTTGGTTTCTGTGTGAACGTAACAATTTCTGCTTGAAGTCTTACGGCTTTAGATGCAGGAAAGAATTGTTTAAGAAATTTGTCAACTAAAACATCCCATGTATCAATCGCCCCTTCAGGTAACGATTCCAACCAATCTTTGGCTTCTCCCTTTAAAGTCCAGGGAAATAACATGAGATATATCTGTTCATCCTCCACTTCTCGGATTTTAAATAGTGTGCAGATCCTATTAAAGGTACGTAGATGTTCATTTGGATCTTCCTTCGGCGCACCACTAAATTGGCATTGATTAGTCACCATGTGTAGAATTTGTCCTTTGATTTCATAATCTGGCGCATTAATGTCTGGATGAGTAATTGCGTGACCTTGGCCAGTGCGTTTAGCTCTCATTCGGTCTTCCATACTTAAAGGTTCCAGATTCTCCATAATTGAATTTGTTGAATCGGTATCACTAGATGATTCTGATTTAATGGTTCGTTCCTCAAAAATCTCTGTTTGAATGATTGGTGGCTCCGGAGGAAAGTTTAATGGTTCAGGATCTACGAACCGTTCCTGAATATTCTCCGGATTCTCAATTGTGAGGTCGGGTTCAAAAAATGGATTATCGGAAATTTGAACTGAAGTATTTGGTCGACTGGATGACGATTCTAAAGAAAAATCAACGGCGGTTATATTTGCTAAATGTCTTGATCTAGTTACAGGTGGTGAACGTACAAAAGGTGGTGAACGTCTTGCTCGGTGCATTCACTGAATATCCTATTAGTTTTTTAAAAAGGAAAGAAAAATTATAATAAGTTATCCAATTAATAGACTTTTCTGATTTTGCCCACGTTTTGAATAGCCAAAAGATGCAGCAGAGGGGCATGATTCGTTTGGTCTCAATATAATTGAGGACTGTTTGGCTCCAATAACCCGGTCCACGTACAAATCCAACTATTACTACGAACCAGAAAATTTTGATGTCTATTAATTTAACCACTTAAAATAAATTTTCGTAATTTTAAGAAATTTAGATAAGAAATAGAATAAAAATCTATGTCCTAAAAACTAGAATAGCGAGAAATAAGAAAGAAAAAGAGTTCGTCGAAAAAGGTCGAAAAAGAAAAATGGTTGAAAAATAAAATGTGACGAAAAAATAAAAGAAACTTATAAAACTTAAAATACTTGACTAACCTAACCTTATTACTACAACTAACTTAAAGTTATAATCGCAAATTGAAATTACTAATTGGAATGATAATTGATACATAGGTAAAAGTCGTCTAAAAATATTAAAGCTTACAGGAAAAACTAAATCCCAAATGGAAATAACTTAAAAAGAAACTAAAACTTAAAAAGGCGTCGCAAAATTCTAAAGTACCTAAATCTTAGTCTAAAGAAAAAGCACTTAAGGAATTCTACTGCAAAACCTAAAAATCTAGGAGTAAAAATAACTATGGAAAAACTAAGTTTAAAACTAAATATGAGCTAAAAATACAAAAGTTACGCTAAAGCGATTAAAAAGGGACAAAATATAAAAATATACAAAAAGTTGTAAAAATTACAATTTTTATAAAAATATTATTTTTATATTATTTATTTAATAAAACTACTAATTTTACAATTTAATTAAACTAATTTAACTAAAATATAAATTAAATAAAACTTAAATTAAAAATAAACTTAATTATAATAATAATAATAATTAGGGTTAATAATAATAATAATTAATAATAATCCGTAATAAATGCAGGATTAGGGCTTCCTGTTCGTGTGTCAGGTCCCCTCCGCGAGTTGCGGTATTTAATGCATCAAACCCCGCGAGTCGCGGGGTTCAGAATTTCAGATGACAAGTTTAATATTCGACGCGTTTTTCTTTATTTATTTATTTATATTTTTTTTTCTGTTTTTATATAAATAAAAGATATTTAAATAAAACTTATGTTTTTATAAACTAAAATAAAAATAAAGAAACTTATAAAACTTAAATATTTAACAAAATCTTAAAAATACTTATATTTTTGTTTTTCTTTTTATATTTTCGAATATTTAAAACGTATTTTTACAAAAGCGACTTTTAATAGAAGTAAACTAAAAATCTCTTTTTTTTTTATATTAGCGTTGCGCTTCCGGCTTTTAAGAGAGTTCCCCGGCAGCGGCGCCAAAAATACTTGATGTGCAGCGGGGTGTATATAAAATAGTTATTAAATTTTTGCAGGAAATACTATTAAATACGATACAATTTTACACAAGATATTTATTTATTTAGAGAATGGATATACTTAAACCTTGCTACAACACTTATAGGCAGTGTACCTAATCGTACAATAGTGTAGTTTTTAGTAAGTCCGGTTCGTTCCACAGGGAAATCTTTAAACAAAGCTTAACGCTATATTAGTTTACTTTTATAAAAATACAAATACATATATATAAGTAATATTATTATAATAAAGGGGGGTTTTTACCGTTTAATGACTGGTTTGTCGATTTTAAAACTTTAGTCGCAGTTAAAACCAAATGTAAAATAATAAATAAATACAAGACTTAATTTTAAGCGTAAAGTAAATAACGATAATGAAATTGTGAATAATAAAAGTGCGATAAAATAAACTTGCGATAAAATAACAATAAAAATGCGATAATTAGAAGTGCAATTAAATATATAATAAAGGAAATTAAATATGAAATAAAAGAATTATGCTTATTTAAACTTCCGTAATCATGATGTTTGACGTGTTGATTTTAGTTTTATGCCCATGGGTTAATTGTCCTTTGTCCTGGATTATTTAATATGTCCGTCTGGTTTTTTTCCATAACAGTCCATCAGTCAAAAATATAAAGTGCGAGTGTCCTCGTCAAATTATCCTTATACCCGAAGTTAAATATTCCAACTAATTGGGGATTCGAATTGTAACAAGGTTTTAATACTTTGTTTAATGAATACACCAGGTTATCGACTGCGTGTAAACCAAGGTTTTACTACTTTGTTAACAATTACACCAATTACCCTTGAATGTAATTCACCCCTGTTTCAACAAGTTTATTAACTATTAATCCATTTCCGTGTCCGGTTAAATGAACGATTATTCGTACATATAAATACCCCGCCCATCGTGTCCGATTGAGTGTATATGGTAATTTATAGGGACGCCCAATTGTAAATCTTTATATTAACATTAACAAACTATCATTTAGTTAAACAAATATAAAGCCCATTAATAGCCCATAGTCTAATTTCCACAAGTGTCGTTCTTTTGTCCAAACCCCAATTATGGTACAAAGCCCAATTACCCAATTTTAGTAATTAGCCCAACATCATGATTACTTCGTTTTAAATAAGCATAATAATAACTTAGCTACGAGACATTAATATAAAAAGGTTGAACATAACTTACAATGATTAAAAATAGCGTAGCGTTACACGGACAGAATTTCGACTTACACCCTTACAATATTCGCTAACATACCCTTATTATTAGAATTATAATTAAAATTAAAATATAAATTATAAATATATATATATATATTTTACGTATGAGGAGAAGAAGAAAAAGATGGATGATTTGCGATCAGAATTCGGTTGGCTTTATAGGCAGTTTTTCATTTTGGGGCTCCGCGACTCGCGGCATTTTTGCCTTCAAACTCCGCGAGTCGCGGAGAATGAAATTACAGCTCAGTCCCTTTGGAGTCTTTCTCTGCCGACGGTTTTTATTTATAAATATAATATATATATAATTAATATAATTAATTATATATTATATTATATTTATATACATAGTTAACTTGTAATTTTTAGTCCGTTGCGTCGAGCGTTGAGAGTTGACTCTGGTCCCGGTTCCGGATTTTCGAACGTCCTTGCGTACAATTTTATATTTTGTACTTTGCGTTTTGAATCTTGTACTCTTGTAATTTCGAGACGTTTCTTATCAATAATTGGAACCTTTTTGATTGTCTTTTATACTTTTGAGCTTTTTGGTCGTTTGCGTCTTCAATTCGTCGAATCTGTCTTTTGTCTTCACCTTTTATTATTTAAACGAATATCACTTGTAAATAGAACAATTGCAACTAAAAGCTTGTCTTTCTTGAGGAATAATGCTATGAAATATATGTTCGTTTTTAGCATTATCAGTTATGGGGACTGAAAACCACCACTTGTTTATATATATGTATGATTATATGGCATGAGATAAAAGGACCCATTGGAGAAAGTGGCCAACAAAAGTGGGATTACTTTCTTGAAATCATACGAGCAATATACTCGGCTTGTTCAATGTGATTTAACAGCAAAAACCAAACTTATCATTTTCCTTTGGTCCCTACTCACTATTTTTGTTTTTCTGTCTTTCTTTCCTATCGATGAATCATCAACTCAAGTCCCCACCAGTTGGTTTCCATTCACGATTAAACTTCTATTGTCACGAATCAATTTTGATAGTTAATTTGATATTGGATTGCAAGATGGGTATTCATTTACTGTTGGACCGAGAGCCTTTTTATATTGGCCCAATTAATGATGAGATTAACGGGTTCTGATGTCAATGGGATTTGGGTTGAGAAAGAAACCAATTTTATGGGTTAAATAGGATTTGGGTTTGATATTAGATTAGAAAAACAAGATAGAGCAAACGGTTAGGAGTGTGGTGGTCTAAGCTAGAGGTCGCGGTTTCAATTCCCATATGTGTCGGTTTTTTTTTTAGAAAATGAAGGGAAGAAGAAACTGTGAGGACAGAAAGATAGGTTATATAAAAATGAATTCGGGTTATAATAGAAAAACAGGCACAGAGGGTTGGTTTGAGTACGTCCTGGGTTAGCGAGGGGTTGTTGTTTCGAATCCCGTCGCAGGCATTTTGTTTCTTTTTAAATGCTCCTAAGGTATTTATTGATATTTTAATTACTATTATTTTTATTTTTATTATTATTAAGTATTGTTATTATTATTATTGTTATAATTATTATCATAAGTATTATCATAAATTTAATTATTGTTATTATCATTACTAAAGTATTATTGGTTAGTATTATTGTTATTATCACTAATAATAATATCATTATCATTACTAGTACTAGTATTATCACTAAATATTATTATTATTATGATTATTATTAAAATAAGTATTATCATTATGATTAGGATCATTATTATTAACATTATTATGAAAATAATGCAAGTTATCATTATTTTCATTAAAATTAGTATTAGTTACACTTTTGTAAATATTAGTATTATTATTAACAATATTAATATTATTATTATTAATATTTTTTTCTTAGTTATTACTATTAATAGTAAACCATTAATATTAAAACTATCATTTTAAGCAGATGAATATTTTGTACATAAAATACACTTATTATATATACTATAATTATATTAAAAATTTCACATAACTATGTATATCAAACCTACTAGTATTATTTATATAATTAATTACAAATAACAAACTATCGATTTTTAAATACAACATTAAACAAGTATGTATACAAATATAGATATATTAATATAACTATATAAATATTAATCATTTTGAATATATACACAAATTAAATATACATAAGATATGAATTAAGGAGATAATAAATAAATTGGTTCAGTTACGATTATGTGTTTTAATATATACCAATGATATAGGTTCGTGAATCCGAGGCCAACCCTATACTTGTTCAATGTCATTCTATGTATTTTTACTACAAAATACATTAGGTGAGTTTCATTTGATTCCCTTTTTACTCTTTACATTTTTGGGACTGAGAATACATGCGCTTTTATAAATGTTTGATGCAATAGACATAAGTACCTTAACTGCATTCTATGATAGAATTATCTGGGATTGGGAATGATTATTATGACACGCATTAGTCCCCGATTTCCATTAGAGCGTATGAGCTCCCGAGCCGGGTGGATGGTTTATTATTTACGACATTTTGGCACCGGTTATCCTATATTTTATAAACATGTGTTCAGCCGTGGGGTGCAAAGACCGGCACAGAGGTTCTATATTTTGAAGGCACATGTATTCAGCCGTGGGGTGAAAGACCGGCACAGATGGTTACTATTATATTTTGAATCCTCACCAGGTGTTCTTCATATGAAAGATATTTTTTGTGTGCAGTTGGAATGGGACTTCTGCACGTTTTATAATATTTAAAATCTTGTGGTCTATTAAAATGATGAAAATGAAATGATTACTATAAACTAATGAACTCACCAACCTTTTGGTTGACACTTGAAAGCATGTTTATTCTCGGG